>NC_143164.1:16590000-17215000 GCF_047325235.1 Durio zibethinus | reverse complement strand
AACTCCCTATGCCTAAGTCAACCCACGAAACGGACGTGCGGGGGCTCAGTCAGTCGGAGAGGTAGAATGCACAAGCCGGAGATTGGCCCAGTCCCCCTGCGTGCTGTTGATCCTACTGCTGCAACCCTCGGTATGGATTGATCTTAGACTGAGAATGAACTCCGTATGCTTAGATTGGGGATGAACTTCGTATGCCTAATTCAACCAACGAAACGAGCGTGCAGGCGCTCAGCCGGCAGGAAAGGTCGGTAGGAGAAACATAATACGCAAGCTGGGGATCAGCGCGGTCCCCCTCTACATGCTACCGATCTCGCTGCCGGTCCTGCTGCCACAACCCTCAGTCTGACTGGGGCTTAGACGTGGAATGATCTCCGTATGCTTAGACTGAGGATGAACTCCGTATGCCTAAGTCAACCCATGAAACGAGCGTGGGGGTGCTCAACCGACCGAAAAGGCATAATGCGTAAGCCGGGGATCAGCCTGGTCCCCCTATGCAAGCTGCCAACCTCGCTGCCGGTCCTGCTGCCACAACCCTCAGTCCGGTTGGGGCCTAGACGTGGAATGAACTCCGTATGCCTAAGCCAACTGACGAAATGAGCATGCTGGCGCTCAGTTGGTCGGAGAGGCAGAATGTGCAAGTCGGGGATCGACCCGGTCCCCCTTACGTGCTGTCGATCCTGCTACCGTAACCCTCGGTCCGATCTGACCTTAGATTGGGAATGAACTCCATATGCTTAGACATGGAATGAACTCCGTATGCCTAAGCCAACCCACGAAATGAGCGTGCGGGTGCTCAGCCGGTCGGAGAGGTAGAATGCACAAGCTGGGGATCGGCCCGATCCCCCATACTTGTTATCGATCCTACTGTCGAAACCCTCGGTCCAATCCGTTCTTAGACTGGGAATGAACCTCGTATGCCTAACTCAACCCACGAAATGAGCGTGTGGGCACTGACCCGATCGGAGAGGCATAATGTACAAGCCGGGGATCGGCCCGGTCCCCCTCTGCGTGCTACCGGTCCCGCTGCCGCAACCCTCGGTCTGGTTGGGGCTTAGACATGGAATGAATTCCTTATGCCTAAGCCAACCCACCAATGGGCGTGCAGGCGCTCAACCGGTCGGAGAGGCAGAATGCACTAGTCGAGGATCGGCCCGGTCCCCCCTGCGTGCTGTCGATCCTGTTATCGTAACCCTTAGTCCAGTCTGATCATAGACTGGGAATGAACTTCGTATGCTTAGACTGGGGATGAACTTCATATGCCTAAGTCAACCAATGAAACGAGCGTGTGGTCGCTCAGTCGACCAGAGGGGCAGGATGCGTAAGCCGGGTATCGAACGGGTGGTAGGTGGGTTCAAGCACGTCTTCATATTTCTGCCATGCCAATGCCATTTTTATGCCGTGTAAATTCACACAATGGTCCCCTAAGCCTTCATGTGAAGTTTCATGGCAAGACAACCCGTGTGGTCCCCCCTGCGTGCTACCGATCCTACTACTGGTCTTACTGCCACAACCGTCGGTGTGGTCCGATCTTAGACTGGGAATGAACTCCGTATGCTTAAACATGGAATGAACTCCGTATGCCTAAGCCAACCCACGAAACGAGTGTGCGTGTGCTCAGTCGGCCAGAGAGGCAGAATGCACAAGCCAGGGATCGGACCGGTCCCCCCTCCATTTTGTCGATCCTGCTACTGCAATCCTCGATCCGATCTGATCTTAGACTGGCGATGAACTCCGTATGCCTAAGTCAACCCATGAAACGAGCGTGCGGGCGCTGAGCCGATCGGGTAGGCATAATGCGCAAGCCGGGGATCGGCCCGATCCCCCTTTGCGTGCTGCCGGTCCCACTGCCACAACCCCCGGTCCAGCTGGGGCTTAGACATGGAATGAACTCCCTATGCCTAAGCCAACCCACGAAACGGGTGTACGGGCGCTCAGTCGATCGGAGAGGCAGAATGCGCAAGCCACGGATTGGCCCGATCCCCCCTGTGTGCTGTCGATCTTGTTGCTGCAAACCTCGGTCCAGTTAGATCTTAGACTGGGAATGAACTCCATATGCTTAGACTGGGGATGAACTCCGTATGCCTAAGTCAACCGACGAAACGAGCGTGCAGGCGCTCAGCCGACTAGAGAGGCAGGATACGCAAGCCGAGGATCGAATGGGTGGTAGGCGGGTTCAAGCACATCTTCATATTTCTGCCATGCCAATGCCATTTTTATGGCTTGTAAATTCATACAATGGTCCCCTAAGCCTTCATGTGAAGTTTTGTGGCAAGACAACCCGTTTTTTATTTTTCACGATTTTTGAAACATTTTGTGGTTCGAGATTTTTTAAAATTTTTTTAGAAAGAGTTTTGTCCCCAAATTTGGTAGAGGATATCCTTGTATATTTTTTGGCATGCAAAAAAACATTCAGCTAAAAACTCGACGTGGAGAAGATTTTGTGACCGTTTGAAAAAAGTGGCCTCATTTCAGACACTTTAATGGCTACTGGCAGCAAACCTATAAAATCTCAAATGCTCTTTAAGGGGGTTTGAGTTCTCAAGGTTTGATGAGGGATAGGGGGCCAATATAAGGGCCAAGTGTCATACCCTGGGCGGGCGCGCAAGGCACTTCAAGTGCACCAGCAGGTGAGCCAGAGGTTGAGGCCCGCAGACCAGGCGTGCTGGCGGGTATCTACGCACAAAGCCTAGCAAACGAGTTCAGAACGCCCGCCCAACTTGCAGGCCAGCCCGTGAGACTAAGGCCTGGAATACAAGCTGCCCGCACCACATCCAGAAGGGCCAAAGGTGCTGGACACACAAGGGAAGCTTCTGGAAGCAGGTAGGATCAGCAGCAGCATCCTGGCAGATTTGGTTGACCCTGAAAATCAGGAGTTAGCATCCTGATTTATTGTAATATATATAATCCCATGATTTTAGCCTTTATTCTAGGGATATTGCCATTAAGTGTAAGCTGGAGCCTCAACTATAAATAGAGGGCTGCTCCTCCCTCATTTGTACACCATCAAACACTTCTGTTTCAGTGAATACAAGAGCATTTCCAGAATTCTGCCTTCTTATCTATCCTGTTTCTCTTTAACTTGCGTAATCAGCCCTTCCTATTGTTCTAGTGCCCGTACATTTGTGTTTTAGGCTGACTTAGGTAGAAAGGAGGAGATTCCAAGCCTAAGGCCACATGGTTTCTGAGTCTAAGGTCGGAGCCCGTGACAGTTGGTATCAGAGCAAGTTCGATTCTGCGTGTTTGTGTTGTGCAGGTTAGAGGAGATGGCATCCCAAAGTGACACTACTAACCAACAACCAGAGGCCCAGGAGCATGGGTGTGGAAGAGGGAGGAAAGCCAGTTCTAGAGATATCTGTTCTACCATGGACAGTAGGCTGGCCGAGATGGAGGTGACCATGGGTGACATGGGGGAGAAGCTTGAGGGGGTAGAGACCCACATTGCATCACTAGACTCTATGGGAGAGGAGATCCAAAGTGAGCTGCAAGCTTCTCTCAACAAAGGCTTGGACATGTTCACCCAAAAGAATTAGACCTTGGAGGCTGAAGTGCTGACCTTACACGATGGCATGGAGGCCATACGCCAGCGGATGGAAGAGCTTACCAGTGAGCTTGTTGCTTGCAAGACTGCCTTTGGGAATGGCATGTTTGCTGAAGTGTCCAAGTCCAGATTGGATGTCCCTAAGCCTAAGGAGTTCAAGGGGACTAGGGTGGCCAAGAAAGTAGATAACTACCTTTGGGGTATGGAACAGTACTTTCAGGCCATGGGCATGCAAGACGAGGCGATAAAGGTAAGCACCGCTGCTATGTATCTCACTGATGTAGCCTTATTATGGTAGAGGCGTAGGTGTGAAGATATCAGGTGTGGGAATGCCAAGATTGGAACCTGGGCAGAGTTCCAAAAAGAGTTCAGAGAACAATTTTACCCGGAGTATACCGATGATGAGGCACGGGCAAAGTTACGCAGGCCAAGCCAGCAAGGGGACATAAGGGAGTATGTCCAAAAATTCTCTAAACTGATGCTACAGATCTCAGATCTAGGCGAGAAGGATGCCTTATTTGCTTTCATGGATGGGCTGAAGCCGTGGGTGAAGAATGAGCTACAAAGGAGAGGAGTTCATGACTTGGCTAAAGCCATGACTACTATCGAGGCCTTGATAGAGTTCAAGCCTCTGAACAAGTTCAAGTCTACCAAGCCCAAGGGTAAGGGCAGGGACGATAGGGACCGAAAGAAGTAGTCCAAGGGGAAGGATGGCGAGATCAAGACCATTCAACCAAGGATGGCGAGAGGAAGCCACCAGCAGGTAAGTAGAAAGCAAAGGGGGACCGAGAGCCACTAGCATGCTACCTATGTGGAGGGAGCCACATAGCACGCAATTACCCACAGAAGGGCAAGCTGGCTGCTGTAGACAAGGAGTCTAACGAGGAGCCAGAGTCAAGGGCAGTAAAGCTTGAGATGTTGGTGCTCAATGCTGTCCTGAATAAGGGGATCCGAAAGCCAAAGGGCTTGATGTTTGTGGATCTGATGGTTGTAGGTCAGAAGGTGAGTGCACTAGTGGACACAGGTGCAGAAAGGGACTGGTACCATGAAAACGGTGAACTCCAATGAAGTTCCAGCCATTGGAGTAGCACGGGGAGTGGAGTTACAGCTTAGAGACTGGAAAGGCAAAGAGACCATTGAGGTAATGCCCCTTGATGACTATGAGTTTGTGATTGGGTTGGATTTCCTTGCTCAGATTAACACCCTTCTTGTGCCTTTTGCTGATTGTGTTTGCATCTTGATGCACGGTGCCAATGCCTAGTGCCATTGAAGAGAGGGTCTGGAGTTGGGTTGCGGGTGGTGTTAGCCATCCAATTTGCCAAGGCAGTAAGCAGACAAGAAGACACCTTCTTGGTAGCCCTGAAATGTGATGAGCCAAGGAAGAAGGAGATCGAGTCACCCTTAGAGGTGCTAAAGGTACTGAAGACCTTTAGTGATGTGATGCACGCAAAGCTACCTCGCAAGCTACCACCTAAGAGGGAGGTGGACCATAAGATCGAGCTGGTGTCCGAGGCCAAGCCACCAGCTAGAGCCCCTTACCTAATGTCTCCACCAGAGTTGGAGGAGTTGAGGAAGCAGTTCAAAGAGTTAGTTGATGCTGGCTTCATCAGGCCATCGAAGGCACCCTATGGTGCACCGATTCTATTTCAGCGCAAGCATGATGGGTCGTTGCGACTGTGCATAGACTACCGGGCTTTGAACAAGCTGACCATCAAGAACAGGTACCCCATCCCACTCATTACAGACTTGTTTGATCAACTTGGGAGTGCAAGGTGGTTCACCAAGCTGGATTTGAGGTCAGGCTACTATCAAGTCAGGATCGCGGAGGAAGATGAGCCAAAGATAGCATGTGTCACTCGGTATGGTTCGTATGAGTTCTTGGTGATGCCTTTCAAACTCATGAATGGCCCAGCAACATTTTGCACCCTTATGAACAAGGTACTTCAGTCATTCCTTGATCGGTTTGTTATGGTTTATTTGGATGACATTGTGATCTATAGCCAGACTTTGGGAGAGCATGTGGACCACTTGAGACAGGTGTTCAAGGTGTTACGGGTGCACAAGCTATTTGTCAAGAGGGAGAAGTGCTCATTCGCCCAGTAGGAGATCTCGTTCCTTAGCCACATAGTGGGAGGTGGCAGGATACACATGGATGAAGGCAAGATACACGCCATCCTAAAGTGGCAACCGTCAGCCAAGGTCACTGAGTTGAGATCATTCCTTGGGCTGGTCAACTACTACAGGTGCTTCATCAAAGGTCACTCAGCAATAGCCATGCCATTGACTGACTTGCTCAAGTAAGGGAAAGCATAGGAGTGGAGCGCAGGGTGCCAGAAAGCCTTTGATAGGTTGAAGTGGGCTATGACCGAGGAGCCAGTCTTGGCCTTACCAGACCATGCCAAGCTGTATGAGGTGCATACGGATGCATCAGACTTTGCCATAAGGGGTGTGTTGATGTAGGAGGGACGTCCAGTCGCATTCGAGAGCAGGAAGCTAAATGAGACTGAGCACAAGTACACGGTCCAAGAGAAAGAGATGACTGCAGTGGTGCACTGCTTGCGCACTTGGCGCCATTACCTATTGGGGTCGAGGTTCGTGGTTAGGATGGACAATGTGGCGACCAGCTACTTCCAAACGCAAAAGAAGCTGTCCCTCAAGCAGGCAAGATGGCAAGATTTTCTTACGAAATTTGATTTCCAGATGGAGTACAAGCCAGGGTGGGTGAACCTAGTGGCAGACGCCCTGAGCAGGAAGGCTAACCTTGCTGCCATTAGCCAACCAGAGGGGTCACTGGTGCCGCGCATCAAGGAGGGACTTGTGCATGATCTTACAGCCAAGGCTTTGATGGAGTACACCCAGCAAGGTAAGACTAGGCGATTTTGGTTGCAAGATGGCTTGCTGTACACCAAGGGCAATAGACTATTTGTGCCGTAGCACGGGAAGCTCTGCAAGGAAGTTTTGCAAGAATGCCATGATTCAAGGTGGGCTGGACACCCCAGAGTGAGCCATACCTTGGCACTGATCGAGGACCGGTACTACTAGCCGCACATGAGGGATGATGTGGAGGCCTATGTGAAGACTTGTCTTGTGTGGCAACAGGACAAGGTGGAGCTCAAGAAACCAGGTGATCTCTTAGAGCCATTGCTAGTGCCAGAGTGACCATGAGAGAGTGTTTCTCTAGATTTTATAGTCAGTCTACCCAAAGCAGAAGGGTTTGGAAGCATCATGGTAGTGGTGGATAGGTTTTCCAAGTATGGAATCTTCATTCCAACAACTAAGGAGTGCCCAATCGAGGAAGCAGCTCGATTGTTCCTGAAGAACATGGTTAAGTATTAGGGAGTGCCGAGGACCATTGTTAATGATCGGGACGGGCGTTTCACGGGCAGGTTCTGGACTGAGTTGTTCAAGCTGTTGGGGTCAGACTTGAACTTTTCCACCAGCATGCATCCACAGACCGATGGGCAGACAGAACGAGTGAATGGACTATTGGAGGTCTACCTCAGGCACTATGTGAGTGCCACACAATGGGACTTGCCAAAGCTGCTAGATGTTGCACAGTTTTCCTACAACTTGTAAAGGAGCGAGGCAACGAACCAGAGCCCATTTAAGGTTGTGACAGGGCAACAACCACTAACACCCGGTTCGATTGCTACAGGTTATACAGGGCTGAATCTAGCAGTATACAAGTTTGCCAAGGGATGGCAAGAGCAAACTGACTTGGCTAGAGTTTGTCTACACAAGGCGGCCAAGAGGTCGAAGACGTGGGTAGACCAAAATAGGTGGGACGTGCAGTTCCAGGTTGGAGACTTGGTGTTGGTGAAGCTGAATCCCATTATGTGCCACAAGGGGTTGCACAAAGGCCTAGTCCAGAGGTATGAGGGACCTTTCTGAGTAGTCAAGAGGGTAGGCAAGGTTGCCTACAAGCTGGATATGCCACCCAAGCCAAGGGTACACTCGGTGTTCCATGTGAGCATGCTCAAGCCGTTCAATGAGGATGAGAGAGATCCAAGATGGGCTGAGTCAAAGCGTGCACCATTGCTAGCAAGGGACTCATATGAGAAGGAGGTCTACAGCATCATAGTTGACCAGGAGGTGAGACAAAAGAACTATCAGCCAAGATAAGAGTACTTGGTGCGCTGGAGGGGACTTTCAGACAGTGAGGTGAGCTGGGAACCAACAGATGACTTATGGTAGTTCAGGGACCAGAATAGGTAGTACCATGTAGAAGATGTAACGAGGGCATTACGTAATCAGGTGAGGGAGAATGTCACGCACTGGGCGGGCGCGCCAGGTACATCAGGTGCACTAGTAGGTGAGCCAGAGGTTGAGGCCCGCAGACCAGGCATGCTGGCAGGTATATGCACGCAAAGCCTAGCAAACGAGTTCAGAATGCCCGCCCAACTTGCAGGCCAGCCCGTGAGACCAAGCCCTGGCATACAAGCTGCCCGCACCACATCCAGAAGGGCCCAAGGTGCTGGACATGCAAGGGAAGCTTTTGGAAGCAGGCCGGATCAGCAGCAACATCCTGGTAGATTTGGTTGACCCTAAAAATTAGGAGTTAGCATCCTGATTGATTGTAATTTGTATAATCCCATGATTTTAGCCTTTATTCAAGGGATATTGCCATTAAGTGTAAGCTGGAGCCTCAACTATAAATAGAGGGCTGCTCCTCCCTAATTTGTACACCATCAAACACTTTCGTTTCAGTGAATACAAGAGCATTTCCAGAATTCTGCCTTCTTATCCTGTTTCTCTTTAACTTGCATAATCAGCCCTTCCCATTGTTCTACTGCTCGTACGCTTGTGTTTTAGGCTGATTTAGGCATAAAGGAGGAGATTCCAAGCCAAGGCCACATGGTTTTTGAGTCTAAGGTCGGAACCCATGACACAAGTACCAGCACCCATCACAAATCATGTGCGCACACCCCCCCGAACCCTCCAATCACCGAAACCCCCAATGTCGTCGATTAGGCTCTCCGACGATGCTTCGGTGATGGTGCCCCGATCGAAAAAAATACGGCACTAGCACATGCCCGAGCCTAACATGTGCACCGTGGCTCAAAATCTTAGACTGGGAATGAACTCCATTTGCTTAGACATGGAATGAACTCCGTTTGCTTACACATGGAATGAACTCTGTATGCCTAAGCCAACCCACAAAACGAGCGTGCGAGCACTCAGTCGACCGGAGAGGCAGAATGTGCAAGTCAAGGATCGGCCCAGTCCCCCCTACGTGCTGTCGACCCTGCTGCTGTAACCCTCGATTCGGTTCAATCTTAGACTGGGAATGAACTCCGTATGCATAAGTCAACCCATGAAACAAGCGTGCGGGCACTGAGCCAGCCGAAGAGGCATAATTCACAAGCAGAGGATCGACCCGGTCCCCCTCTACGTGTTACCAGTCTCGTTACCACAACCCTCGGTCCGGCTAGGGCTTAGACATGGAATGAACTCCCTATCCTTAAACCAACCCATGAAATGGGCGTGTGGGCGCTCAGTCGGCCAGAGAGGCAGAATGCATAAGCCGGGGATCGGCCCGATCCCCCTTACGTGCTACCGATCCTGCTGCCGCAACCCTTGTTCTGATCTGATCTTAGATTGGGAATGAACTCCGTATGCTTAGACTGGGGATGAACTCCGTATGCCTAAGTCAACTTACGAAATGACGTACGGGCACTCAGCTGACCGGAGAGGTCGATCGGAGAGGCATAATGCACAAGTCGGGGATTAGCCCGAACCCCCTCTGCGTGCTATCGATCCCGTTGCCAATCCTGCTGCCATAACCCTCGGTCCAGTTGGGGCTTAGACATGGAATAAACTCCGTATGCCTAAGCCAACCCACGAAACGAGCGTGCGGGTGCTCAACCGATCGGAGAGGCAGAATGCGCAAGTCGAGGATCGGCCCGATCCTCCCTGCGTGCTGTCGATCCTGCTGCTGTAACCCTTGGTTCGGTTCGATCTTAGACTGGGAATGAACTCCGTATGCATAGACTTGGGATGAACTCTGTATGCCTAAGTCAACTTACGAAATGAGCATACGGGCGCTCAGTCGGCCGGAGAGGCCAACCGGAGAGGCATAATATGCAAGTCGAGGATCAACCCGATCCCCCACTGTGTTCTACCGATCTTGCTGTTGGTCCTGCTGCCATAACCCTCGGTCCGACTGGGGCTTAGATATGGAATGAACTTTGTATGCCTAAGCCAACCCACGAAACGAGTGTGCGGGCGCTTAGCCGATCGGAAAGGCAAAATGCGCAAGCCAGGGATCGGCCCGGTCCCCTCTACGTGCTGTCGATCCTACAGCTAGTCCTGCTGCCGCAACCGTCGGTCTGATCCTATTTTAGACTGGGAATGAACTCCGTATGCTTAGACATGGAATAAACTCTGTATGCCTAAGCCAACCCATGAAATGAGTGTGCAGGTGCTCAGCAGGTCGGAGAGGCAGAATGCGCAAGCCGAGGATCGGCCCGATCCCCCCTACATGCTATCGATCCTACTGCAGGAACCCTCAATCCAGTCCAATCTTAGACTGGGAATGAACTTCGTATGCCTAAGTCAACCCACGAAATGAGCGTGCGGACTCTGAGCCGGTCGGAGAGGCATAATGTGCAAGTTGGGGATCGACCCGGTCCCCCTCTGCGTGCTGTCGGTCCCGCTACCACAACCCTCGGTCTGGCTAGGGCTTAGACATGGAATGAACTCCCTATGCCTCATCTAACCAACGAAATAGGCGTGCGGGCGCTCAGCCAGTCAGAGAGGCAGAATGTGCAAGTCGGGGATCGGCTCGATCCCCCTTACGTGCTGTCGATCCTGCTGCTGGTCCTGTTACCACAACCCTCGGTCCGGTTCGATCTTAGACTGGGAATGAACTCTGTATGCTTAGACATGGAATGAACTCCGTATGCCTAAGCCAACCCACGAAATGAGCGTGCGGGCGCTCAGTCGACCGGAGAGGCAGAATGCGCAAGACGTGGATCGGCCCGGTCCCCCTGCGTGCTGTCGATCCTGCTACCGCAACCCTCGGTCCGATTCGATCTTAGACTGGGAATGAACTCCGTATGCCTAAGTCAACCCACGGAACAAGCGTGCGGGCGCTGAGCCAGTTGGAAAGGCATAATGTGCAAGCCGGGCATCAGCTCGGTCCCCCTCTACGTGCTGCTGGTCCCACTGCCACAACCCTTAGTCCGACTGGGGCTTAGACATGGAATGAACTCCCTATGCCTAAGCCAACCCATGGAATGGGCGTACGGGCGCTCAGCCGGCCGGAGAGGCAAAATGCGTAAGTCGAGGATCAGCCCGATCCCTCTTGTGTGCTGCCAATCCTACTACCGCAACCCTCGGTCTGGTCTGATCTTACTCTGGGAATGAACTCCATATGCTTAGACTGGGGATGAACTCCATATGCTTAGACTGGGGATGAACTCCGTATGCCTAAGTCAACCCATGAAACGAGTGTGCGAGCGCTCAGCCGACCAGAGAGACAGGATGCGCAAGCTAGGGATCGAACGGGTGGTAGGTGGGTTCAAGCACATCTTCATATTTCTACCATTCCAATGCCATTTTTATGGCTTGTAAATTCTTACAATGGTCCCCTAAGCCTTCATGTGAAGTTTCGTGGCAAGACAACCCATTTTCTATTTTTCACGATTTTCAAAACTTTTTACAGTTCAGGATTTTTTAAAATTTTTTTAGAGAGAGTTTTGCCCCCAAATTTGGTAGAGGTGATCCTTGTGTTTTTGTTGGCATGCACAAAACACTTCAGCTAAAAACTCAAAGTGGAGAAGATTTGTGACCAATACAAAAAAGTGTCCCCATTTCGGACACTTTAATGGCTATTGGCAGCAAACTTATAAAATCTCAAATGCTCTTTAAGGGGGTGTGAGTTCTCGAGGTTTGATGAGGGATAGGGGGCCAATATAAGGGCCAAGTACCAGCACCCATCACACATCATCTACGCACACCCCCCGGCACCCCCAATCGTCGGAACCCCTAATGCCGCCGGTTAGGCTCTCTGGCGATACTCCGACGATGCTCCGGCAATGGTGCTCCCGATGAAAAAAATGCAGCACCAGCATATGCCCGAGCCCAACATGTGCACCGTGGCTCAAAATCTTAGACTGGGAATGAACTTTGCATGCTTAGACATGGAATGAAATCCGTATGCCTAAGCCAACCCACGAAACGAGCGTGCGGGCGCTCAGCCGGCCAGAGATGCAGAATGCGCAAGCCAGGGATCGACCCGATCCCCCCTGCATGCTGTCGATCCTGCGGCCACAACCCTTGGTCCGATCTGATCTGAGACTGGGAATGAACTCTGTATGCATAAGTCAACCCACCAAACGAGCGTGTGAGCGCTGAGCCGATCGAAGAGGCGTAATGCGTAAGCCGGGGATCGGATCCCCCTCTATGTGCTGTCGGTCCCGCTGCCACAACCCTCGATCTGGCTGGGGCTTAGACATGGAATGAACTCTGTATGCCAAAGCCAACCCACGAAATGAGCGTGCGGGCGCTCAGTCGGCCAGAAAGGCAGAATGCGAAGTCAGGGATCGACCTTATCCCCCCCTACGTGCTGTCGATCCTGCTACTGGTCCTGCTACCGCAACCCTCGATCCGGTCTGATCTTAGACTGAGAATGAACTCCATATGCTTAGAAATGGAATGAACTCCGTATGCCTAAGCCAACCCACGAAACGAGCGTGTGTACGGGCGCTCAGCCGGTCGGAGAGGCAAAATGCGCAAGTCGGGGATCGGCCCAGTCCCCCCTTACGTGCTGTCAATCCTGCTGCCACAACCCTCGGTTCGGTCTGATCCTAGACTAGGAATGAACTCCGTATGCATAAGTCAACCCATGAAACGAGCGTGCGGGTGCTGAGCCAGTCGAAAAGGCATAATGCGTAAGCCAGGGACCGACCCGGTCCCCCTCTATGTGCTGTCGATCTCGTTGCCACAACCCTCGATCGACTGGGGCTTAGACATGGAATGAACTCCCTATGCCTAAGCCAACCCATGAAACGGGCGTACAGGCACTCAACCGACCGAAGAGGCAGAATGCACAAGTCGGGGATCGACCCGATCCCCCCTGCGTGCTGTCGATCTGCTGTAGCAACCCTCGGTTTGGTCTGATCTTAGACTGGGAATGAAATCAATTTGCTTAGACTGGGGATGAACTCCGTATGCCTAAGTCAACCCATGAAACGAGCGTGCGGGCGCTCAGCCGAACAGAGAGGCAAGATGCGTAAGCCGAGGATCGAACGGTTGGTAGGTGGGTTCAAGCACATCTTCATATTTCTGCCATGCCAATGCCATTTTTATGGATTGTAAATTCATACAATGGTCCCCTAAGCCTTCATGTGAAGTTTCGTGGCAAGACGACCCATTTTTTATTTTTCATGATTTTCAAAACTTTTTACGGTTCGGGATTTTTTAAAATTTTTTTAGAAAGAGTTTTGTCCCCAATTTTTGTAGAGGTTATCCTTGTATTTTTTTTGGCATGCACAAAAAAATTCAGCTAAAAACTGGAAGTGGAGAAGATTTTGTGACCGTTTGAAAAAAGTGTCCCCATTTAAGACACTTTAATGGCTACTGGCAGCAAACCTATAAAATCTCAAATGCTCTTCAAGGGGATGTGAATTCTCGAGCTTTGATGAGGATAGGGGGCCAATATAAGGGCCAAGTACTAGCACCCATCGCACATCATGTGCGTACACCCCCCGGCCCCCCCAATCGTCGGAACCCCCAATGTCGCCGATTAGGCTCTCCGGCGATGCTCCGACGATGGTGCCCCGGGTGAAAAAAATGCGGCACCAGCACATGCCCGAGCCCAGCATGTGCACCGTGGCTCAAAATTTTAGACTAGGAATGAACTCCGTATGCTTAGACATGGAATGAACTCCGTATGCCTAAGCCAACCCATGAAACAAGCATGCGGGTGCTCAGTCTGCCGGAGAGGTAGAATGCGCAAGCCAGGGATCAGCCCGATCCCCCACTGTGTGCTGTCGATCTTGCTGCCATAACCCTTGGTCCAGTCTGATCTTAGACTGGGAATGAAGTCCGTATGCATAAGTCAACCCACGAAATGAGTGTACGGGCGCTGAGCCGGTCGAAGAGGCATAATGCGCAAGCCGGGGATCGACCCGATCCCCCTCTGCGTGCTACCGATCCCGTTGGCACAACCCTTGGTCCGACTGGGGCTTAGACATGGAATGAACTCCCTATGCCTAAGCCAACCCATGAAATGGGCGTGTGGGTGCTCAGACGGTCGGAGAGGCAGAATGTGCAAGCAGGGGATCAGCTCGGTCCCCCCTTGCGTACCGTCGATCCTGCTGCCGTAACCCTTAGTTCGGTCTGATCTTAGACTAGGAATGAACTTCGTATGCCTAAGTCAACCCACAAAAGGAGCGTGTAGGCACTGAGCCAGTCGGAGAGGCATAATGCACAAGCCGAGGATCGACCCAGTCCCCCTCTACGTGCTACCGGTCACGCTGCCACAACCCTCGGTTCAACTGGCTTAGACATGGAATGAACTCCCTATGCCTAAGCCAACCCACGAAACGGGCGTGCGGATGCTCAACCGGTCGAAGAGGCAGAATGCGCAAGTCGGGGATCGGCCCGATCCCCCCTGCGTTCTATCGATCCTGCTGTCGCAACCCTCGGTCCAGTCTGATCTTAGACTGGGAATGAACTTCGTATGCTTAGACTGGGGATGAACTCTATATGCCTAAGTCAAACCACGAGACGAGCGTGCGGGCACTCAACCGACCAGAGGGGTAGGATGTGCAAGCCAGGGATCGAACGGGTGGCAGGTGGCTTCAAGCACATCTTCATATTTCTGCCGTGCCAATGCCATTTTTATGGTGTGTAAATTCTTACAATGGTCCCCTAAGCCTTCATGTGAAGTTTCGTGGCAAGACGACCCGTTTTCTATTTTTCACGATTTTTGAAACTTTTTACGGTTTTGAATTTTTTTAAATTTTTTTAGAAAGAGTTTTGCCCCCAATTTTGGTAGAGGTGATCCTTGCATTTTTGTTGGCATGCACAAAACAATTCAGCTAAAAACTCGAAGAGGAGAAGATTTTGTGACCGTTTGAAAAAAGTGTCCCCATTTCAGACACTTTAATGGCTAATGGCAGCAAACCTATAAAATCTCAAATGCTCTTTGAGGGGGTGTGAGTTCTCGAGGTTTCATTAGGGATAGGTGGCCAATATAAGGGCCAAGTACTAGCACCCATTGCACATCATGTGCGCACACCACCCGGCCCCCCAATCGCTAGAACCCCCAATGCCATCGGTTAGGATCTTCGGTGATGCTCTGGTGATGGTGCCTCGGGCAAAAAAAATGCGGCACCAGCACATGCCTGAGCCCAGCATGTGCACCGTGGCTCAAATTCTTAGACTGTGAATGAACTTTGTATGCTTAGACATGGAATGAACTCCGTATGCCTAAGCCAACCCACGGAATGAGCGTGTGGGTGCTCAGCCAGCCGAAGAGGCATAATGCACAAGCCGGGGATCGACCTGGTCCCCCTCTGCGTGCTGTCGGTCCCGCTACCACAACCCTCGGTCCGGTTGGGGCTTAGACATGGAATGAACTCCCTATGCCTAAGCCAACCTGCGAAACGGGCGTGCGGGCGCTCAACCGATTGGAGAGGCAGAATGCGCAAGTCGAGGATCAGCCCGGTCCCCCCTACGTGCTATCGATCCTACTGCCGTAACCCTCAGTCCTGTATGATCTTACACTGGAAATGAACTCTGTATGCTTAGACTTGGGATGAACTCCGTATGCCTAAGTCAACCCACGAAACGAGAGTGCCGACGCTCAGTCGACCAGAGAGGCAGGATGCGCAAGCCGAGGATCGAACGGGTGGTAGGTGGGTTCAAGCACATCTTCAAATTTCTGCCATGCCAATGCCATTTTTATGGCTTGTAAATTCATACAATGGTCCCCTAAGCCTTCATGTGAAGTTTCGTGGCAAGACGACCCGTTTTCTAGTTTTCATGATTTTTGAAACTTTTTGCAGTTCAGGATTTTTTAAAATTTTTTTAGAAAGATTTTTGTCCCCAAATTTGGTAGAGGTGATCCTTGTATTTTTGTTGGCATACACAAAAAAATTCAGCTAAAAACTCGAAGTGGATAATATTTTGTGACCGTTTGAAAAAAGTGTCCCCATTTCAGACACTTTAATGGCTACGGCAGCAAACCTATAAAATCTCAAATGCTCTTTAAGGGGGTGTGAGTTCTCGAGGTTTGATGAGGGATAGGGGGCCAATATAAGGGCCAAGTACCAGCACCCATCGCACATCATGTGCGCACACCCCCCAGCCCCCCCAATCGTCGGAACCACCAATCCTGTCGGTTAGGCTCTCCGACGATGCTCCGGTGATGGTGCCTCGGGCGGAAAAAATGCAGCACCAGCACATGCCTGAGCATGCATGTGCACCGTGGCTCAAACTCTTACACTGCGAATGAACTTTGTATGCTTAGACATGGAATGAACTCCGTATGCCTAAGCCAACCCACGAAATGAGCGTGCGGGCGCTCAGCCTACCGGAGAGGTAGAATGCACAAGCCGGGGATCAGCCCGATCACCCTCTGCGTGCTGCCGGTCCCACTGCCTCAACCCTCGGTCTGGTTGGGGCTTAGACATGGAATGAACTCCCTATGCCTAAGCCAACACACAAAACGGGCGTGCGG
Organism: Durio zibethinus; assembly: GCF_047325235.1. NCBI lineage: Eukaryota > Viridiplantae > Streptophyta > Magnoliopsida > Malvales > Malvaceae > Durio > Durio zibethinus. The sequence goes on along the minus strand of NC_143164.1, from coordinate 17,198,771 downwards.
GCGCTCAGCCGGTCGGAGAGGCAGAATGCACAAGCCATGGATCGACCCAGTCCCCCCTGCGTGCTGCCGATCCTACTACCGCAACCCTCGGTCTATTTTGATCTTAGACTAGGAATGAATTCCGTATGCTTAGACTATGGATGAACTCCGTATGCCTAAGTCAACCCACGAAACGAGCGTGCGGGCGTTCAGCCGGCCGGAGAGACAGAATGTGCAAGTTGAGGATCGACCCGGTCCCCCCCTACGTGCTGCCGATCCTGCTGTTAGTCCTACTGCCGTAACCCTCAGTCCGGTCTGATCTTAGACTAGGAATGAACTCCGTATGGTTAGACATGGAATGAACTCTGTATGCCTAAGCCAACCTACAAAATGAGCATGCGGGCGCTTAACCGGCCAGAGAGGCAGAATGCATAAGTCGGGGATTGGCCCGGTCCCTCCCTATGTGCTGTCGATCCTGCTACCACAACCCTCGATCTGATTAAATCTTAGACTAGGAATGAACTCCGTATGCCTAAGTCAAACCACGAAACGAGCATTCGGGCGTTGAGCCGACTGGAGAGGCATAATGCGCAAGTCGGGGATCGGCCCGGTCCCCCTCTGCGTGTTGTCGGTCCTGCTGGCACAACCCTCGGTCCGGTTGGGTCTTAAACATGGAATGAACTCCCTATGCCTAAGCTAACCCATGAAACGGGCGTATAGGCACTCAGCCAATCGGAGAGGTAAAATGCGCAAGCCGGGGATCGGCCCGATCCCCCCTACGTGCTGCCAATCCTACTGTCGTAACCCTCGATCTGGTCCAATCTTAGACTGGGAATGAACTCCGTATGCTTAGACTGGGGATGAACTCCGTATGCCTAAGTCAACCCATGAAACGAGCATGCGGACGCTCAGCTGGCCAGAGAGGCAGGATGCGCAAGCCAGGGATCGAATGGGTGGTAGGTGGGTTCAAGCACATCTTCATATTTCTGCCATGCCAATGCCATTTTTATGGCTTGTAAATTCATACAATGGTCCCCTAAGCCTTCATGTGAAGTTTCGTGGCAAGACGACCCGTTTTCTATTTTTCACGATTTTCTAAACTTGTTACGGTTTGGGATTTTTTAAATTTTTTTTAGAAAGAGTTTTGTCCCCAAATTTGGTAGAGGTGATCCTTGCATTTTTTCTGGCATGCATAAAAAAATTCAGCTAAAAACTTGAAGAGGAGAAGATTTTGTGACCGTTTGAAAAAAGTGTCCCCATTTCAGACACTTTAATGGCTACTGGCAGCAAACCTACAAAATCTCAAATGCTCTTTAAGGGGGTGTGAGTTCTTGAGGTTTGATTAGGTATAGGGGGCCAATATAAGGGCCAAGTACTAGCACCCATTGCACATCATGTGCGCACACCCCCTGGCCCCCCCAATCGTCGGAATCCCCAATGCCGTCGGTTTGGCTCTCTGGTGATGCTCCGATGATGGTGCCCTGGGCGAAAAAAATATGGCGCCATCACATGCCCGAGCCCAGCATGTGCATCGTGGCTCAAACTCTTAGACTATGTATGCTTAGACATGGAATGAACTCTGTATGCTTAGACATGGAATGAACTCCATATGCCTAAGCCAACCCACGAAACGAGTGTGTGGGCGTTCAGCCGGCCGGAGAGGTAGAATACGCAAGCTGGGGATTGGCCCGGTCCCCCTCTACGTGCTCCGGTCCCACTACCACAACCCTCAGTCTGGCTGGGGCTAAGACATGGAATAAACTCCGCATGCCTAAGCCATCGCATGAAACGGGCGTACGGGCACTCAGCCGATTGGAGAGGCAGAATGCCCAAGCTGGGGATCGGCCTGGTCCCCCCTACGTGCTGTCGATCCTACTACCGTAACCCTCAGTCTAGTCTGATCCTACATGCACAAACTGGCTTTCTTGCCTCTTCCATGCCCATGCTCTTGGGCCTCTGGTTGTTGGCTAGCAACGTCGCTTTGGGATGCCATCTCCTCAATCGCGATCTAACCTACACAACACAAACACATAGAATCGAACTCACTCTGATACCAACTGTCACGAGCTCCAGCCTTAGACTCAGAAATCGTGCAGCCTTAGGCTTGGAATCTCCTCTTTTTTGCCTAAGTCAGCCTAAAACATAAGCGTGCAGGCACTAGAACAATGGGAAGGGCTGATTACGTAAGTTAAAGAGAAACAGGATAAGAAGACAGAATTCTAGAAATGCTCTTGTATTCACTGAAATAGAAGTGTTTGATGGTGTACGAATGAGGGTGGAGCAACCCTCTATTTATAGTTGAGACTCCAGCTACAACTTAATGGCATATCCCTAGAATAAAGGCTAAAATCATGGGATTATACAGATTACAATCAATCAGGATGCTAACTCCTGATTTTTAGGGTCAATCAAATCTGTCGAGATGCTCCAGCTGATCCTCCCTGCTTCCAGAAGCTTCCCCTGCGTGTCCAACACCTTGGGCCCTTCTGGATGTGGTATGGGCAGCTTGTATGCCAGGCCTTGGTCTCACGGGCTGGCCTGCAAGTTGGGCGGGCATTCTAAACTCGTTTGCTAGGCTTTGTGCACAGATACCTGCCAGCACGCCTGGTCTGTGGGCCTTAACCTCTAGCTCACCTGCTGGTGTGCCCGATGTGCCTGGCGCGCCCACCCAGGGTGTCACATTCTCCCCCACCTGATTGTGCAACGCCCTCGTTGCATTTTCTGTAAGGTATTGCCTAATCTGGTCCTCAAACTGCCCTAAGTCATCTGCTGGTTCCCAGCTCACCTCACTGTCTAGAAGTCCCTTCCAGTGCACCAAGTACTCTTGTCTTGGCTGATAATTCTTTTGTCTCACCTCTCGATCAGCTATGATGCTGTGGACCTCTTTCTCATATGAGGCCTTTGCTCCTAATGGTGCACGCTTTGACTCTGCCTGTCCTGGATCTCCCTCATCCTTATGGAACGGCTTGAGCATGCTCAAATGGAACACCGGGTGTACCCTCAGCTTGGGTGGTATATCCAGCTTGTAGGCAACCTTGCCTAAACTCTTGACTACTCGAAAAGGTCCCTCATACCTCTGAACTAGGCCTTTGTGCAGCCCCCTATGGCCCACAATGGGATGCAGCTTCACCAACACCAAGTCTCCAACCTAGAACTACACGTCTCGCCTATGCTGGTCTACCCACTTCTTCGACCTCTTGGCTGCCTTGTGTAGACAAACTATGGCCAAGTCAGTTTGCTCCTGCCATGCCTTGGCAAACTTGTATGCTGCTGGATTCGACCCTGTATAACCTATAGCAATCGAATCAGGTGTTAGTGGTTGTTGCCCTATCACAACCTCAAATGGGCTCTGGTTCGTTGCCTCGCTCCTTTGCAAGTTGTAGGAAAACTGCACAATATCTAGTAGCTTTGGCCAGTCCCTTTGCGTGGCACTCACATAATGCCTAAGGTAGATCTCTAATAGTCCATTTACTCGCTCTGTCTGCCCATCAGTCTGTGGATGCATGCTGGTGGAAAAGTTCAAGTCTGACCCCAATAGCTTGAACAACTCAATCCAGAACCTGTCCGTGAAACGCCCGTCCCGATCATTAACAATGGTCCTTGGCACTCCCCAGTACTTAACCATGTTCTTCAGGAACAATCGAGCTGCCTCCTCAGCTGGGCACTCCTTGGTTGCTGGAATGAAGATTCCATACTTGGAAAACCTATCCACCACTACCATGACGCCTCCAAACCCTTCTACTTTGGGTAGACCGACTATAAAGTCTAGAGAAACACTCTCCCATGGTCGCTCTGGCACCGGCAATGGCTCTAAGAGACCCCCTGGTTTCTTGAGCTCCACCTTGTCCTATTGGCACACAAGACAAGTCTTCACATAGGCCTCCACATTATCCCTCATATGTGGCCAGTAGTACCGATCCTTGATCAGCGTCAGGGTGCGGCTCATTTCGGGGTGTCCAGCCCACCTTGAATCATGGAATTCTTGTAAAACTTCCTTACAGAGCTTCCCGTGTTGCAGCACAAATAGTCTACTGCCCTTGGTGTATAGCAACCAAAACCACCTAGTCTTACCTTACTGGGCGTACTCCATCAAAGCCTTGGTTGTAGGATCATGTGCAAGTCCCTTCTTGATGTGCGGCACTAGTGACCCCTCTGGTTGGCTAATGGCAGCAAGGTTAGCCTTTTTGCTCAGGGCGTCTGCCACTAGGTTCGCCTGTCCTGGCTTGTACTCCATCTGAAAATCAAATTCTGTAAGAAAATCTTACCATCTCGCCTGCTTGGGGGATAGCTTCTTCTACGTCTGAAAGTAGCTGGTCACCACATTGTCCGTCCTCACCACGAACCTCGACCCCAACAGGTAATGGCACCCAGTGCGCAAGTAGTGTACCACTACAGTCATCTTCTTCTCTTGGACCATGTACTTGCGTTTAGTCTCATTCAGCTTCCTGCTCTCGAACGTGACTAGACGTCCCTCCTGCATCAACACACCCCCTATGGCAAAGTCTGATGCATCCGTATGTACCTCATATGACTTGGCATGGTCTGGCAAGGCCAAGACTGGCTCCTCGATCATAGCCCGCTTCAACCTATCAAAAGCTTCCTGGCACCCTGCGCTCCACTCCCATGCTCTCCCTTTCTTGAGCAAGTCAGTCAATGGCATGGGTATTGCTGAGTGACCTTTGATGAAGCGCCTGTAGTAATTAACCAGCCCAAGGAACGATCTCAACTCAGTGACCTTGGCTGGCGGTTGCCACTCCAGGATGGCGTGTATCTTGCCTTCATCCATGCGTATCCTGCCACCTCCCACTATGTGGCCTAGGAACGGGATCTCTTGCTGGGCGAATGAGCACTTTTCCCTCTTGACAAATAGCTTGTGCACCCGTAACACCTCGAACACCTATTTCAAGTGGTCTACATGCTCTCCCAAAGTTTGGCTATAGATCAGAATGTCATCCAAATAAACCACAACAAATCGATCAAGGAACGACTGAAGTACCTTGTTCATAATGGTGTAGAATGTTGTTGGGGCATTCGTGAGTCCGAAAGGCATCACCAAGAACTCATACGAACCATACCGAGTGACACATGCTGTCTTTGGCTCATCTCCCTCCGTGATCCTGACTTGATAGTAGCCTGACCTCAAATCCAGCTTGGTGAACCACCTTACGTTCCCAAGTTGATCGAACAAGTCTGCAATGAGTGGGATAAGGTACTTGTTCTTGATGGTTAGCTTGTTCAAAGCTCGATAGTCTATGCACAGCGGCAACGACCCATCATGCTTGTCCTGGAATGATACCGATACACCATAGGGCACCTTCGATGGCCTGATGAAGCCAGCATCAACTAACTCTTTGAACTGCTTCCTCAACTCCTCCAACTCTAGTGAAGACATTCGGTAAGGGGCCCTAGCTGGTGGCTTGGCCTCGGACACCAACTCGATCTTGTGGTCCACCTCCCTCTTAGGTGGTAGCTTGCTAGGCAGCTTTGTGGGCATCACATCACTAAAGGTCTTCAGCACCTTTAGCACCTCTAAAGGTGACTCGGTCTCCTTCTCCCTTGGCTCATCATATTTCAGGGCTACCAAGAAAGTGTCTTCTTGTCTGCTTACCGCCTTGGCAAATTGGATGGTTGACACCACCCGTGACCCAACTCCGAATCCTCTCCTCAATGGCACTAGGCATTGGCACCGTGCATCTAAGATGTAAACACAATCAACAAAAAGCACAAGGAGGGCACTAATCCAAACAAGGAAATCCAACCCAATCACAAACTCATAGTCATCAAGGGGTATTACCTCTATGGTCTCCTTGTCTTTCCAGTCTCCAAGCTGTAACTCCACTCCCCGTGCTACTCCAATGGCTGGAACCTCCTTGGAGTTCACTGTTTTGATGGTACCAATCCCTTTCTGCACCTTTAGTCTGAGCTTTCGGGCTTCATCACCTGAAATAAAAAGATGTGAGGCACCTGTGTCCACCAGTGCACTCACCTTCTGACCCACAACCATTAGATCCGCAAACATCAAGCCTTTTGGCTTACGGCTCCCCTTACTCTAGACAGCATTGAGCACCAACGACCCAAGCTTTGCTACCCCTGACTCTGGCTCCTCGTCAGACTCCTTGTCTACAATAGCCAGTTTGCCCTTCTACGGGCAATTGCGTGCTATGTGGCTCCCTCCACATAGGTAGCAAGCTAGTGGCTCTCGGTCCCCTTTTGCTTTCCACTTGCCTGTTGGTGGCTTCCTCTCGCTATCCTTGGTTGAACGGTCTCAGTCTCCATCCTTGGACTCCTGGTCACGGTCATTCCCCTTGGACTGCTTCTTTCGATCCCTATCATCCCTGCCCTTACCCTTGGGCTTGGTAGACTCAAACTTGTTCAAAGGCTTGAACTCTATCAAGGCCTCGACAGTAGTCATGGCTTTAGCCAAGTCATGAACTCTTCTCCTTTGTAGCTCATGCTTCACCCACGGTTTCAACCCATCCATGAAAGTAAGTAAGGCATCCTTCTCACCTAGATCTGAGATCTGTAGCATCAGTTCAGAGAATTTTTAGACATACTCCCTTATGTCCCCTTGCTAGCTCAGCATGCGCAACTTTGCCCGCGCCTTATCATCGGCATACTCCAAGTAAAATTGTTCTTTGAACTCCTTTTGGAACTCTGCCTAGGTTCCAATCTTGGTGCTCCCATGCCTGACATCATCACACCTGTGCCTCCACCACAATAAGGCTACATCAGTGAGATACATAGCAGCGGTGCTTACCTTTATCGCCTCGTCTTGCATGCCCATGGCCTGGAAGTACTGCTCCATACCTTATAGGTAGTTGTCTACTTCCTTGGCTACCTTAGTCCCCTTGAACTCCTTAGGCTTGGGGACATCCAATCTAGACTTGGACACTCCAGCAAACATGCCATTCCTAATGGCAGTCTTGTAAGCAACGAGCTCACTGGCAAGCTCTTCCATCCACTGGCGCATGGCCTCCATGCCATCGCGTAAGGTTAGCACTTCAGCCTCCAAGGTCTGATTCTTTCGGGTGAACACGTCCATGCCTTTGTTGAGAGCAGCTTCCAGCTCACTTTGGATCTCCTTCCCCATGGAGTCTAGCGATGCAATGTGAGTCTCTACCTCCTCAAGCTTCTCCCCCATGTTGCCTAAGGTCACCTCCACCTTGGCCAGCCTACCGTCCATGGTAGACCAGATATCTCTAGAACTGGCTTTCTTGCCTCTTCCACGCCTATGCTCCTAGGCCTCTGGTTGTTGGCTAGCAACGTCGCTTTGGGATGCCATCTCCTCAATCACGATCTAACCTGCACAACACAAACACGTAAAATCAAACTCGCTCTGATACCAACTGTCACGGGCTCTGACCTTAGACTCAGAAATCGTGCGACCTTAGGCTTGGAATCTCCTCCTTTATGACTAAGTCAGCCTAAAACAGAACGTGCGGGCACTAGAACAATGGGAAGGGCTGATTACGCAAGTTAAAGAGAAACAGGATAAGAAGATAAAATTCTGGAAATGCTCTTGTATTCACTGAAACAGAAGTGTTTGATGGTGTACAAATGAGGGTGGAGCAGCCCTCTATTTATAATTAAGGCTCCAGCTACAACCTAATGGCATATCCCTAGAATAAAGGCTAAAATCATGGGATTATACAGATTACAAACAATCAGGATGCTAACTCTTGATTTTTAGGGTCAACTAAATCTACCAGGATGCTCTAGCTGATCATGCCTGCTTCCAGAAGCTTCCCTTGCATGTCCAGCACCTTGAGCCCTTTTGGATGTGGTACGGGCAGCTTGTATGCCAGGCCTTGGTCTCACGGTCTGGCCTGCAAGTTGGGTGGGTGTTCTAAACTCGTTTGATAGGCATTGCGCATAGATACCCGCCAGCACGCCAGGTCTACGGGCCTTAACCTCTGGCTCACCTGCTGGTGCACCTGATGTGCCTGGCGTGCCCGCTCAGGGCATGACATGGGCGCTCAGTCGGACGGAGAGGTAGAATGCGCAAGCCGGGGACCGGTCTGATCCCCCCTATATGCTGCCGATCCTACTGTCGTAACCCTCGGTCCGATCTGATCTTAGTCTGGGAATGAACTCCATATGCTTAAACTAGGGATGAACTCCGTATGCTTAAACTAGGGATGAACTCTGTATGCCTAAGTCAACCCATGAACTGAGTGTACGGGTGCTGAGCTAGTCGGAGAGGCATAATGCGCAAGTCGGGGATCGGCTCGATCCCCCTCTGCGTGCTACCGGTCTCGCTACCACAACCCTCAGTTTGGCTGGGGCTTAGACATGGAATGAACTCCCTATGCCTAAGCCAACCCATGAAACGGGCATACGAGTGTTCAACTGGCCGAAGAAGCAGAATACGCAAGTCGAGGATCAGTCCGGTCCCTCTGCGTGCTGTCGATCCTACTGCCATAACCCTCGATCCGGTTCGATCTTAGACTGGGAATGAACTCCATATGCTTAGGCTGGATATGAACTCCGTATGCCTAAGTCAACCCACGAAACGAAGGGCGCTCAGCCGACCAGAGAGGCAGGATGCGCAAGTCGGGGATCAACGGGTGGTAGGTGGGTTCAAGCACATCTTCATATTTCTACCGTGCCAATGCCATTTTTATGGCTTGTAAATTCATACAATAGTCCCTAAGCCTTCATGTGAAGTTTCATGGCAAGATGACCCATTTTCTATTTTTCACGATTTTTGAAACTTTTTACGGTTCGGGATTTTTTAAAATTTTTTTAGAAAGAGTTTTGTCCCCAAATTTGTTAGAGGTGATCCTTGTATTTTTCTTGGCATGCATAAACAAATTCAGCTAAAAACTCGAAGTGGAGAAGATTTTGTGACTGTTTGAAAAAAGTGTCCCCATTTCAAACACTTTAATGGCTACTGGTAGCAAACCTATAAAATCTGAAATGCTCTTTAAGGGGCTGTGAGTTCTCGAGGTTTGATGAGGGATAGGGGGCCAATATAAGGGCCAAGTACCAGCACCCATCACACATCATGTGCGCACACCCCCCGCCCCCCCAATCGTCGGAACCCTCAATGCCGCTGGTTAGGCTCTCCAGCGATGCCCTGACGATGGTGCCCCGGGTGAAAAAAATGTGGCACCAGCAAATGCCCGAGCCCAGCATGTGCACCATGGTTCAAAATCTTAGACTGGGAATGAACTCCGTATGCTTAGACAAGGAATGAACTTCGTATGCCTAAGCCAACCCACGAAATGAACGTGCGGGCGCTCAGCCGATCGAAGAGGCAAAATGCGCAAGTTGGGGATCAGCCCGATCCCATAGGGGGCATGTTGATGCAAGAGGGATGTCCAGTCGCGTTCGAGAGCAGGAAGCTGAATGAGACTGAGCATAAGTACACGGTCCAAGAGAATAAGATGATTGCAGTGGTGCACTGCTTGCGCACTTGGAGCCATTACCTGTTGGGGTCGAGGTTCATCATTAGGATGGACAATGTGGCGACCAGCTACTTCTAGACGTAGAAGAAGCTATCCCCCAAGCAGGTGAGATGGGAAGATTTTATTACAGAATTTGATTTCTAGATGGAGTACAAGCTGGGGCGGGTGAACCTAGTGGTGGATGCCCTGAGCAGGAAAGCTAACCTTGTTACCATTAGCCAACCAGAGGGGTCACTGGTGCCGCACATCATGGAGGAAATTGTCCATGATCCTACAACCAAGGCTTTGATGGAGTACACCCAGCAAGGTAAGACTAGGCGGTTTTGGTTGCAGGAGGGCTTGCTGTACACCAGGGGAAGTAGACTATTTGCGTCGTAGCACAGGAAGCTCCGCAAGGAAGTTTTGCAAGAATGCCATGATTCAAGATGGGCTGGACACCCCAGAGTGAGCCATACCTTGGCGTTGATCGAGGACCGGTACTACTGGTCACACATGAGGGATGATGTGGAGGCCTATGTGAAGACTTGTCTTGTGTGCCAACAGGACAAGGTGGAGCTCAAGAAACCAGGTGGTCTCTTGGAGCCATTGCTAATGCCAGAGCGAGCATGGGAGAGTGTTTCTCTAGACTTTATAGTCGGTCTACCCAAAGTAGAAGGGTTTGGAAGCATTATGGTAGTGGTGGACAGGTTTTTCAAGTATGGAATCTTCATTCCAGCAACCAAGGAGTGCCCAGTCGAGGAGGCAGCTCGATTGTTCTTGAAGAACATGGTTAAGTACTGGGGAGTGCCAAGGACCAGTGTTAGTGATCGGGACGGGCGTTTCACGGGCAGGTTCTGGACTGAGTTGTTCAAGCTGTTGGGGTCAGACTTGAACTTTTCCACCAGTATGCATCCGCAGACCGATGGGCAGACAGAACGAGTGAATGGACTATTGAAGGTCTACCTCAGGCACTATGTGAGTGCCACACAAAGGGACTGGCCAAAGCTGCTAGATATTGCGTAGTTTTCCTACAACTTGCAAAGGAACGAGGCAACGAACCAGAGCCCATTTAAGGTTGTGACAGGGCAACAACCACTAACACCCAGTTCGATTGCTGCAGGTTATACAGGGCCAAATCCAACAGCTTACAAGTTTGCCAAGGCATGGCAGGAGAAAACTGACTTGGCTAGAGTTTGTTTACACAAGGCGACCAAGAGGTCGAAGAAATGGGCAGACCAAAATAAGCAAGATGCACAGTTTTCAGGTTGGAGACTTGGTATTGGTGAAGCTGCATCCCATTATGTGCCATAGGGGGTTGCACAAAGGCCTAGTCCGGAGGTATGAGGGACCTTTCCGAGTAGTCAAGAGGATAGGCAAGGTTGCCTATAAGCTGGATATGCCACCCAAGCTGAGGGTACACCCGGTGTTCCATGTGAGCATGCTCAAGCCATTCCATGAGGATGAGGGAGATCCAAGATGGGCAGAGTCAAAGCGTGCGGCATTGGGAGTAAGGGCTTCATATGAAAAGGAGGTCCACAGCATCATAGCTGATCGAGAGGTAAGACGGAAGAACTATCAGCCAAGACAAGAGTACTTGGTGCGCTGAAAGGGACTTCCAACAGTGAGGCAAGCTGGGAACCGACAGATGACTTATGGTAGTTCGAGGACCAGATCAGGCAGTACCATGCAGAAGACACAATGAGGGTGTTGCGTAATCAGGTGGGGGAGAATGTCACACCTTGGGCGGGCACGCCAGGCACATCAGGTGTACCAGCAGGTGAGCCGGAGGATGAGGCCCGCAGACTAGGCGTGCTGGCGAGTATTTGCACGCAAAGCCTAGCAAATGAGTTTAGAATGCCCGCCCAACTTGCAGGCCAACCTGTGAGACCAAAGCCTGGCATACAAGCTGCCCGCACCACATTCAGAATGGCCCAAGGTGCTGGACATGCAAGGGAAGCTTCTGGAAGCAGGTAGGATCAGTAGCAGCATCCTGGCAGATTTGGTTGACCCTGAAAATAAGGAGTTATCATCCTGATTGATTGTAATCTGTATAATCCCATGATTTTAGCCTTTATTCTAAGGATATTGCCATTAAGTGTAAGCTGGAGCCTCAACTATAAATAGAGAGCTACTCCTCCCTTATTTGTACACCATCAAACACTTCTGTTTCAGTGAATACAAGAGCATTTCCAGAATTCTACCTTCTCATCTTGTTTCTCTTTAACTTGTGTAATCAGCCCTTCCCGTTGTTCTGGTGCCCGTACGCTTGTGTTTTAGGCTGACTTAGGCGTAAAGGACGAGATTCCAAGCCTAAGGCCCCATGGTCTCTGAGTCTAAGGTTGGAGCCCATGACACAAGTACCAGTACCTATCGCACATCATGTGCGCACACCCTCTCGGCCCCCCAAATCGTCGAAACCCCCAATGCCGCCGGTTAAGCTCTCCAGCGATGCTCCGACGATGGTGCCCCGGGCGAAAAAAATGTGGCACCAGCACATGCCTGAGCCCAGCATGTGCACCATGGCTCAAAATCTTAGGCTGGGAATGAACTCCGTATGCTTAGACATGGAATGACCTCCGTATGCCTAAGCCAACCCACGAAACGAGCGTGCGGGCACTCAGTCGGTCGGAGTAGTAGAATGTGCAAGTCAGGGATCGACCCGATCCCCCCTGCATGCTGCCGATCCTGCTACCTCAACCTTCAGTCCGGTCTGATCTTAGACTAGGAACAAACTCTGTATGCATAAGTCAACCCACGAAATGAGTGTGCGGGTGCTGAGCCAACCGAAGAGGCATAATGCGCAAGCCGGGGATCGACCTGGTCCCCCTCTATGTGCTACCGATCTCGCTGCCACAACCCTCGGTCCGGCTGGGGCTTAGACATGAAATGAACTCCCTATGCCAAGCCAACCCACGAAACGGGCGTGCAGGCGCTCAGCCGGTCGGAGAGGCAGAATATGCAAGCCGGGGATCGGCTCGATCCTTTCGGCGTGCTGCGAATCCTACTGCCGCAACCCTCGATCCCGTCCGATCTTAGACTGGGAATGAACTCCGTATGCTTAGACTGGGAATGAACTCCATATGCCTAAGTTAACCCACGAAATGATCGTACAGGCGTTGAGCCGACCGGAGAGGCATAATGCGCAAGCCGGGGATCGGCCCGATGCCCCTCTATGTGCTGTCGATCCCGCTGCCACAATCCTCTGTTCGACTGGGAATTAGACGTGGAATGAACTCCCTATGCCCAAGCCAACCTACGAAACGTACGTGCGGGCGCTCAACTGACCGGAGAGGCAGAATGCTCAAGCCGATGATCGGCCCGGTCCCCCTGCGTGCTACCGATCCTGCTGCCCAACCCTCGGTCCGATCTGATCTTAGACTGGGAATGAACTCCATATACTTAGACTGGGGATGAACTTCGTATGCATAAGTCAACCCACGAAACGAGCGTGCGGGGGCTCAGCCGACCAGAGAGGCAAGATGCGCAAGCCGGGGAAAAAAAATGTGGCACCAGCACATGCCTAAGCCCAGCATGTTCACCGTGGCTCAGACTCTTAGACTAGGAATGAACTTTGTATGCTTAGACATGGAATAAACTCTGTATGCCTAAGCCAACCCACGAAATGAGCGTGCGAGCACTCAGCCAGTCGGAGAGGCAAAATGTGCAAGCCGGGGATCATGCCAGTCCCCCTCTACGTGCTGTCGGTCCCGCTACCACAACCCTCGGTCCGACTAGGGCTTAGACATGGAATGAACTCCCTATGCCTAAGCCAACCCATGAAACAGGTGTGCAGGCGCTTAGTAGGTCAGAGAGGTAGAATGCGCAAGCTGGGGATCGGCCCGATCCCCCTTGCATGCTATCGATCCTACTGCTGTAACGCTCGGTTCGGTTCGATCTTAGACTGAGAATGAACTCTGTATGCTTAGATTGGGGATGAACTCCGTATGCCTAAGTCAACACACGAAATGAGCGTGCGGATGCTCAGTCGGCCGAAGAGGCCGACCGAAGAGGCAGAATGCGTAAGCCAAGGATCAGTCCGATCCCCCCTACGTGCTATCGATCCTGCTGCTGGTCTTGCTACCGTAACCCTCGATCCGGTCCGATCTTAGACTGGGAATGAACTTCGTATGCTTAGACATGGAATGAACTCCGTATGCCTAAGCCAACCCATGAAATGAGCGTGTGGGCACTTAGCCAGTCGGAGAGGCAAAATACACAAGCCGGGGACCAGTCGGGTCCCCCTCTGCGTTCTGTCGTTTCTGCTGCCCCAACCCTCGTTTCGATTCGATCTTAGACTTGGAATGAACTCTGTATGCCTAAGTCAACCCATGAAAGGAGCATTCGGGCACTGAACCGGCCGAAGAGGCATAATGCGTAACTCGGGGATTGGCCCGATCCCCCTCTACGTGCTATCGGTCCCGCTACCACAACCCTCACTCCGAATGGGGCTTAGACATGGAATGAACTCCCTATGCCTAAGCCAACCCACGAAACGGGTGTTTGGGCACTCAACCGATCGGAGAGGCAGAATGCGTAAGCCAGGGATCGGTCTGGTCCCCTCTGGGTGCTACCGATCCTACTGTCGCAACCCTTGGTCTGGTTTGATCTTAGACTGGGAATTAACTCCGTATGCTTAGATTGGGGATGAACTTCGCATGCCTAAGTCAACCCATGAAACGAGCGTGCGAGCGCTCAGTCGGTGGAGAGGTCGACCGGAGAGGCATAATGCGTAAATCGAGGATCAGCTCGGTCCCCCTCTACGTGCTGCCGATCCTGCTGCCACAACCCTTGGTCCGACTGGGGCTTAGACATGGAATGAACTCTGTATGCCTAAGCCAACCCACGAAAAGAGCATGCGGGTGCTCAACCGGCCAGAGAGGTAGAATGCACAAGTCGGGGATCGACCCGATCCCCCTTACGTGCTACCGATCCTATTACTGGTCCTGTTATCACAACCCTCGGTTCGATCCAATCTTAGACTGGGAATGAACTCCGTATGCTTAGGCATGGAATGAACTCCGTATGCCTAAGCCAACCCATGAAACGAGCGTGCGGGCACTCAATCGGCCGGAGAGGCAAAGTGCATAAGCCGGGGACTGACCCGATCCCCCCTGCGTGCTGTCGATCCTGCTGTCGCAACCCTCGGTCTGGTTTGATCTTAGACTAGGAATGAACTCCATATGCCTAAGTCAACCCACGAAACGAGCGTGCGGGCACTGAGCCGACCAGAGAGGCATAATGGGTAAGTCAGGGATCGACCCGATCCCCCTCTGCGTGCTGTCGGTCTCGCTGCCACAACCCTCGGTCCGGTTGGAGCTTACACATGGAATGAACTCCCTATGCCTAAGCCAACCCACGAAACGGGCATGTGGGCGCTCAGTCGATTGGAGAGGCAGAATGCGCAAGCCAAGGATCGACCCGATCCCCCCTGCATGTTGTCGATCCTGCTGTCGCAACCCTCGATTCGGTTCGATCTTAGACTGGGAATGAACTCAGTGTGCTTAGACTGGGGATGAAGTCCGTATTCCTAAGTCAACCAATGAAACGTGCATGTGGGCGCTCAGCCGGCCGGAGAGGCCGACTGAAGAGGTAGAATACGTAAGCCGAGGATCGACCCGGTCCCCCCTTGCGTGCTGTCGATCCTGCTACTGGTCCTACTGCCGCAACCTTCGGTTCGATCCGATCTTAGACTGAAAATGAACTCTGTATGGCTAAGTCAACCCATGAAACGAGCGTTCGGGTGCTGAGCCGATTGGAGAGGCATAATGCACAAGCCTGAGATCGACCCGGTCCCCCCTGCATGCTGCCGGTCCCGCTGCCACAACCCCCGATTCGGCTCGGGCTTAGACATAGAATGAACTCCCTATACCTAAACCGACCCACGAAATGGATGTGCGGGCACTCAGCCGACCGAAGAGGTAGAATTCATAAGCCAGGGATCGGCCCGGTCCCCCTGCGTGCTACCGATCCTGCTGCCGTAACCCTCGGTGGTAGCTGGGTTCGAACAGGTGGTAGCTGGGTTCAAGCACATCTTCACATTTCTGCCATGCCAATGCAATTTTTATGGCTTGTAAATTCAAACAATGGTCCCCTAAGCCTTCATGTGAAGTTTCATGGCAAGACGACCCGTTGTCTATTTTTCACGATTTTTGAAACTTTTTACGGTTTGGGATTTTTTAAAATTTTTTTAGAAAGATTTTTGTCCCAAAATTTGGTAGAGGTGATCCTTGTATTTTTTTGGCGTGCACAAAAAAATTCAGGTAAAAATTCGAAGTGGAGAAGATTTTGTGACCGTTTGAAAAAAGTGTCCCCATTTCAAACACTTTAATGGCTACTGGCAGCAAACCTATAAAATCTCAAATGCTTTTTAAGGGGGTGTGAGTTCTCGAAGTTTGATGAGGGATAGGGGGCCAATATAAGGGCCAAGTACCAGCACCCATCGCACATCATGTGCGCATACCCCCCGGCCCCCCAATCGTCAGAACCCTCAGTGCCGCCGGTTAGCCTCTCCGGCATGCTCCGACGATGGTGCCCTGGGCGAAAAAAATGCGGTACCAGCACATGCCTGAGCCCAGCATGTGCACCGTGGCTCAAAATCATAGATTGGGAATGAACTCCGCATGCTTAGACATGGAATGAACTCCATATGCCTAAGCCAACCCACGAAATGAGCGTGCGAGCGCTCAGCAGGCTAGAGAGACAGAATGTGCAAGCCGGGGATTGACCCAGTCCGCCCCTGCGTGCTATCGATCCTGCGGTAGTAACCCTTAGTCTGGTCGGATGTTAGACTAGGAATGAACTTCGTATGCATAAGTCAACCCACGAAACGAGCGTGCGTGCACTGTGCCGATTGAAGAGGCATAATGTGCAAGCCAGGGATCGGCCCGGTCACCCTTTGCGTGCTGCCTGTCCCGCTGCGACAACCCTCGATCCAGTTGGGGCTTAGACATGGAATGAACTGCCTATGCCTAAGCCAACCCACGAAACGGGCTTGCAGGCACTCAGCCGGCCAGAGAGGCAGAATGCGTAAGCCTGGGATCGGCCCGGTCCCCCATGCGTGTTGTCGATCCTGCTGCCACAACCCTTGGTCCGAACCGATCTTAGACTGGGAATGAACTCCGTATGCTTAGACTGGGGATGAACTCAGTATGCCTATGTCTACCCACGAAACGAGCGTGCGGGTGCTCAGCCGACCAGAGAGGACGATCGAAGAGGCATAACGCGTAAGCTGAGGATCAGCCCGGTCCCCCTCTGCGTGCTGTCGATCCCGCTGCCAATCCTGTTGCCACAACCTTCAGTCTGTTTGGGGCTTAGACATGGAATGAACTCCGTATGCCTAAGCCAACCCATGAAATGAGCGTGCGGGCGCTCAGCCATTCGGAGAGGCAAAATGCGCAAGCCAAGGATCGACCTAGTCCCGCCGCCTGCTGTCGATCCTGCTGTTGGTCCTGCTGTCGCAAACCTCGATCCGGTCTGATCTTAGACTGGGAATGAGCTCAGTATGCTTAGACATGGAATGAACTTCGTATGCCTAAGCCAACCCACGAAAAGAGCGTGTGGACGCTCAGCCGGCCGGAGAGGCAGAATGTGCAAGCTGGGGATCGGCCCGATCCCCGCCTGCGTTCTGTCGATCTTGCTACCACAACCCTCGATCCAGTCCGATCTTAGACTGGGAATGAACTCCGTATGCCTAAGTCAACCCACGAAACAAGCGTGCGGGCGCTCAGCCGATGGGAGAGGCATAATGCGCAAGTCAGGGATCAGCCCGGTCCCCCTTTGCATGCTGGCGGTCCCACTGCCACAACCCTCAGTCCGACTGGGGCGTAGACGTGGAATGAACTCCCTATGCCTAAGCCAACCCACGAAACGGGCGTGCGGGCGCTCAGCCGACCGGAGAGGCAGAATGCGCAAGCCGGGGGTCAGCCCGATCCCCCCTGCGTGCTGCCAATCTTGCTACCGTAACCCTCGGTCTGGTCTGATCTTAGATTGGGAATGAACCCCGTATGCCTAGACTAAGGATGAACTCCGTATGCCTAAGTCAACCCACGAAATTAGCGTGTGGGCGCTCAGCTGGCCGAAGAGGCTGGTCAAAGATGTATAATGCGTAAGCCAGGGATAAGCCCAATCCTCCTCTGCGTGCTGCCGATCCTGATGTCGGTCCTGCTGCCACAACCCTCAGTTCGGTTGGGGCTCAGACATGGAACGAACTTCGTATGCCTAAGCCAACCCATGAAACAAGCGTTTGGGCGCTCAGCCGACCGAAGAAGTAGAATGCGCAAGTCGGGGATCGGCCCGGTCCCCCCTTGCGTGCTACAGATCCTGCTGCCGTAACCCTCGGTTTGGTTCGATCTTAGACTAGGAATGAACTCCGTTTGCTTAGACATGGAATGAACTCCGTATGCCTAAGCCAACCCACGAAACGAGCGTACGAGCATTCAACCGATCGGAGGGCAGAATGCGCAAGCCGGGGATCAGCCCGATCCCCTCTGTGTGCTGTCGATCCTACTGTCGCAACCCTCAGTCTGATCTAATCTTAGACTGGGAATGAACTCTGTATGCCTAAGTCAACCCATGAAACGAGCATGCGGGCACTGAGCTGGCCGGAGAGGCATAATGAGCAAGTCAGGGATCGGCCCGGTCGCCCTCTACATGCTGCCAGTCCCGCTGCCACAACCCTCGGTCCGGTTGGAGCTTAGACATGGAATGAACTCCCTATGCCTAAGCTAACCCACGAAACGGGCCTGCAGGCGCTCAGCCGATCGGAGAGGCAACATGCGCAAGCCAGGGATCGGCCTTTGAAGATCTTGTGACTGTTTGAAAAAAATGTCCCCATTTCAGGCACTTTAATGGCTACTGGTAGTAAACCTATAGAATCTCAAATGCTCTTTAAGGGGTGTGAGTTCTCGAGGTTTGATGAGGGATAGGGGCCCAATATAAGGGCCAAGTACCAGCACCCTTCGCACATCATGTGCGCACAACCCCCGGCCCCCCCAATCGTCGAAACCCCCAATGTCGCTGGTTAGGCTATCCGACGATGCTCTAGCGATGGTGCCCCAGGCGAAAAAAATATGCCACCAGCGCATGCCCGAGCCCAGCATGTGCACCGTGGCTCAAAATCTTAGACTGGGAATGAACTCTGTATGCTTAGACATGGAATGAACTCCGTATGCCTAAGCCAACCCATGAAACAAGCGTACGGGCACTCAGCTAACTGGAGAGGCAGAATGCTCAAGCAGGCGATTGGTTTGGTCCCCCTTACGTTCTGTCGATCCTGCTGCTGCAACCCTCGGTCCAGTCTGATCTTAGACTGGGAATGAACTTCGTACGCATAAGTCAATCCACGAAACGAGCGTGCGGGCGCTGAGTCAGCCGAAGAGCCATAATGCCCAAGCCGAGGATCAGCTCGGTCCCCCTCTGCATGCTGCTGGTCCCGCTGCCACAACCTTGGTCCGACTGGGGCTTAGACATGGAATGAACTCCCTATGCCTAAGCCAACCCATGAATCGGGCGTGCGGGTGCTCAGCCGGCTGGAGAGGCAGAATGCGCAAGCCGGGGATCAGCCCGATACCACCTGCGTACTGTCGATCCTGCTGCAGCAACCCTCGGTCCAGTTCGATCTTAGACTGGGAATGCACTCCATATGCTTAGACTGGGGATGAACTCCGTATTCCTAAGTCAACCCACGAAACGAGCGTGCGGGCACTCAGCCGATCGGAGAGGCAGAATGCGTAAGTCAAGGATCAACCCAATTCCCCCCTGCGTGCTACCGATCCTGCTGCTAGTCCTGCTACTGCAACCCTCGGTCTGGTCCGATCTTAGACTGGGAATAAACTCCGTATGCTTAGACATGGAATGAACTTTGTATGCCAAAGCCAACCCACGAAACGAGCGTGTGGGTGCTCAGCCGGCCGAAGAGGCAGAATACGTAAGCCGGGGATCGGCCCGATCCCCCCTGCGTGCTGTCAATCCTACTGCCGCAACCTTTGGTTCGGTCCAATCTTAGACTGGGAATGAACTTTGTATGCCTAAGTCAACCCACGAAACGAGCAAGCAGGCGTTCAGCCGGTCGGAGAGGCATAATGCGCATGCCGGGGATTGGCCCGATCCCCCTCTGTGTGTTGTCGGTCCTGTTGCCACAACCCTAGGTCCGACTAGGGCTTAGACATGGAATGAACTCCCTATACCTAAGCCAACCCACGAAACAGGCGTGTGGGTGCTCGGTAGGCCGGAGAGGCAGAATGTGCAAGCCGAAGATTGGCCTGGTCCCTCCTGTGTGCTGTCGATCCTGCTGCCGCAACCCTCGGTCCGGTCTGATCTTAGACTAGGAATGAACTTCGTATGCTTAGACTGGGGATAAAATTCGTATGCCTAAGTCAACCTACGAAACAAGCGTGCGGGCGCTCAGCCGACCAGAGAGGCAGGATGCACAAGCGGGGATCGAACAGGTGGTTGGTGGGTTCAAGCACATCCTCATATTTCTGCCATGCCAATGCCATTTTTATGGCTTGTAAATTCATACAATGGTCCCCTAAGCCTTCATGTGAAGTTTTGTGGCAAGACGACCCGTTTTCTATTTTTCATGATTTTTGAAACTTTTTACGGTTCGAGATTTTTTAAAATTTTTTTAGAAAGAGTTTTGTCCCCAAATTTGGTAGAGGTGATCCTTGTATTTTTTTTTGGCATGCACAAAAAAATTCAGCTAAAAACTCGAAGTGGAGAAGATTTTGTGACCATTTGAAAAAAGTGTCCCCATTTTAGACACTTTAATGGCTATGGCAGCAAATCTTTAAAATCTCAAATGCTCTTTACGGGGGTGTGAGTTCTCGAGGTTTGATGAGAGATAGGGGGCCAATATAAGGGCCAAGTGTCACACCCTGGGCGGGTGCGCCAGGCACATTAGGCGCACCAGTAGGCGAGCCAGAGGTTGAGGCCTGCAGACCAAGCATGCTAGCGGGTATCTGCACGGAAAGCCTAGCAAATGAGTTCAGAACACCCGCCCAACTTGCAGGCCAGCCCGTGAGACCAAGGCCTGGCATACAAGCTGCCCGCACCACATCCGGAAGGGCCCAAGGTGCTGGACAAGCAAGGGAAGCTTAGGAAAGCAGGCAGGATTAGCAGCAGCATCCTGGCAGATTTGGTTGACCCTGAAAATTAGGAGTTAGCATCCTGATTGATTGTAATCTGTATAATCCCATGATTTTAGCCTTTATTCTAGGGATATTGCCATTAAGTGTAAGCTGGAGCCTTAACTATAAATAGAGGGCTGCTCTTCCCTTATTTGTACACCATCAAACACTTCTGTTTCAGTGAATACAAGAGCATTTCTAGAATTCTACCTTCTTAGCCTGTTTCTCTTTAACTTGCGTAATCAGCCCTTCCTGTTGTTCTAGTGCCCGTACGCTTGTGTTTTAGGCTGACTTAGGCTTAAAGGAGGAGATTCCAAGCCTAAGGCCTCATGGTTTCTGAGTCTAAGGTCAGAGCCCGTGACAGTTGGTATCAGAGCAAGTTCGATTCTGCGTGTTTGTGTTGTGCAGGTTAGAGGAGATGGCATCCCAAAGTGACACTGCTAACCAACAACCAGAGGCCCAGGAGCATGGGCATGGAAAAGGGAGGAAAGCCAGTTCTAGAGATATCTGGTCTAGCATGGACGGTAGGCTGGCCAAGGTGAAGGTGACCATGGGCGACATGGGGGAGAAGCTTGAGGGGGTAGAGACTCACATTGCATCGTTAGACTCCATAGGGAAGGAGATCCAAAGTGAGCTATAAGCTACTCTCAACAAAGGCTTGGACGTGTTCACCCAAAAGAATCAGACCTTGGAGGCTAAAATGCTGACCTTGCACGATGGCATGGAGGCCATGCACCAGCGGATGGAGGAGCTTACCAGTGAGCTCATTGCTTGCAAGACTGCCATTAGGAATAGCATGTTTGCTGGAGTGTCCAAGTCCATATTGGATGTCCCCAAGCCTAAGGAGTTCAAGGGGACTAAGGGTGCCATGGAAGTAGATAACTACCTTTGGGGTATGGAGCAGTACTTTCAGGCCATGGGCATGCAAGACGAGGAGATAAATGTAAGCGCCGTTGCTATGTATCTCACTGATGTAGCCTTATTGTGGTAGAGGCGCAGGTGTGATGATGTCAGGTGTGGGAGCGCCAAGATTGGAACCTAGGCAGAGTTCCAAAAGGGGTTCAGAGAACAATTTTACCTAGAGTATGCCGATGATGAGGCGCGGGCAAAGTTGCGCAGGCTGAGCCAACAAGGGGACATAAGGGAGTATGTCCAAAAATTCTCTGAACTGATGCTACAGATCTTAGATCTAGGTGAGAAGGACTCCTTATTTGCTTTCATGGATGGCTGAAGTCGTGTGTGAAGCATGAGCTACAAAGGAGAGGAGTTCATGACTTGGCTAAAGCCATGACTACTGTCGAGGCCTTGATAGAGTTCAAGCCTTTAAACAAGTTTGAGTCTACCAAGCCTAAGGGTAAGGGCAGGGATGATAGTGACCGGAAGAAGCAGTCCAAGGGGAAGGATCGTGATCGAGAGTCCAAGGATGGAGACCGAGACCATTCAACCAAGGATGGCGAGAGGAAGCCACCAGCAAGCAAGTGGAAAGCAAAAGGGGACCGAGAGCCACTAGCATGCTACCTATGTGGAGGGAGCCACATAGCGCATAATTACCCACAAAAGGGCAAGCTGGTTACTATATACAAGGAGTCTGACGAGGAGCTAGAGTCAGGGGCAGCAAAGCTTGGGTCGTTGGTGCTTAATGCTGTCCAGAATAAGGGGACACAGGTGGCTCACATCTTTTTATTTCAGGTGATAGAGCCCAGAAGCTTAGACTAAAGGTGCAGAAAGGGACTGGTACCATCAAAACGGTGAACTCTAAGGAAGTTCCAGCCATTGGAGTAGCGCGGCGAGTGGAGTTGCAGCTTGGAGACTGGAAAGGCAAGGAGACAATTGAGGTAATACCCTTTCACGACTATGAGTTTGTGATTGGGTTGGGTTTCCTTGTTCGTATTAATGCCCTCCTTGTGCCTTTTGTCGATTGTGTTTGCATCTTGGATGCACGGTGCCAATGCCTAGTGCCATTGAGGAGAGGGTCTGGAGTTGGGTTGCGGGTGGTGTCAACCGTCCAATTTGCCAAGGTAGTAAGCAAACAAGAAGACACCTTTTTGGTAGCCCTGAAATATGATGAGCCAAGAGAGAAGGAGACCGAGTCACCCTTGGAGGTGCTAAAGGTGCTGAAGACCTTTATTGATGTGATGCCCGCAAAGCTACCTAGCAAGCTACCACCTAAGAGGGAGGTGGACCACAAGATCGAGCTGGTGTCCAAGGCCAAGCCACCAGCTAGAGCCCCTTACCGAATGTCTCCACCAGAGTTGAAGGAGTTGAGGAAGTAGCTCAAAGAGTTAGTTGATGTTGGGTTCATCAGGCCATCGAAGGCACCCTATGGTGCATCGGTTCTATTTCAACGCAAGCATGATGGATCGTTGTGGCCGTTTATAGACTACCGGGCTTTGAACAAGCTGACCATCAAGGACAAGTACCCCATCCCACTCATTGCAGACTTGTTCGATCAACTTGGGAGTGCAAGGTGGTTCACCAAGCTGGATTTGAGGTCGGGCTACTATCAAGTCAGGATCGCGGAGAGAGATGAGCTAAAGACAGCATGTGTCACTCGGTATGGTTCGTATGAGTTCTTGGTGATGCCTTTCGGACTCATGAATTCCCAAGCAACATTCTGCACCCTTATGAACAAGGTACTTCAGTCATTCCTTGATCGATTTGTTGTGGTTTATTTGGATGACATTGTGATGTACAGTCAGACTTTGGGAGAGCATGTAGACAACTTGAGACAGGTGTTCGAGGTGTTGCGGGTGCACAAGCTGTTTGTCAAGAGGGAGAAGTGCTCATTCGCCCAGCAGGAGATCCCGTTCCTTCACCACATAGTGGGAGGTGGCAGGATACACATGGATGAAGGCAAGATACATGCCAACCTAGAGTGGCAACCGCCAGCCAAGGTCACTAAGTTGAGATCGTTCCTTAGGCTGGTCAACTACTACAGGCGCTTCATTAAAGGTCACTCAACAATAGCCACGCCATTGACTAACTTGCTTAAGAAAGGAAAAGCATGAGAGTGCAGCGCAGGGTGCCAGGAAGCCTTTGACAGGTTGAAGCGGACTGTGATCGCGGAGCCAATCTTGGCCTTGCCAAACCATGCCAAGCCGTATGAGGTGCATACGAATGCATCAAACTTTGCCATAGGGGGCATGTTGATGTAGGAGGGACATCCAGTCGTGTTCGAGAGCAAGAAGCTGAACGAGACTGAGCGTAAGTACACGGTCCAAGAGAAAGAGATGACTGCAGTGGTGCACGACTTGCACACTTGGTGCCATTACCTGTTGGGGTTGAGGTTCGTGGTTAGGACGGACAATGTGGCGACCAGCTACTTCCAGATACAGAAGAAGCTGTCCCTCAAGCAGGCGAGATGGCAAGATTTTCTTATAGAATTTGATTTCCAGATGGAGTACAAGCTGGGGCGAGCGAACCTAGAGGCAGACGCCCTGAGCAGGAAGGCTAACCTTGCTGCCATTAGCCAACCAGAGGGGTCACTGGTGCCTCGCATCAAGGAGGGACTTATGCATGATCCTACAGCCAAGGCTTTGATGGAGAACACCCAGCAAGGTAAGACTAGGCCATTTTGGTTACAGGATGGCTTGCTGTACACCAGGGGAAGTAGACTAGTTGTGCCATAGCACGGGAAGCTTCACAAGGAAGTTTTGCAAGAATACCATGATTCAAAGTGGGCTGGACACCTCGGAGTGAGCTGTACCTTAGCGTTGATCGAGGATCGGTACTACTAGCCGCACATGAGGGATGATATGGAGGCCTATGTGAAGACTTGTCTTATGTGCCAACAGGACAAGGTGGAGCTCAAGAAACCAGGCGGTCGCTTGGAGCCATTGCCAGTGCCAGAGTGACCATGGGAGAGTGTTTCTCTGGACTTTATAGTCGGTCTACCCAAAGCAAAAGGGTTTGGAAGCATCATGGTAGTGGTGGATAGGTTTTCCAAGTATGAAATCTTCATTCCAGCAACCAAGGAGTGCCCAACTGAAGAGGCAGCTCGATTGTTCCTGAAGAACATGGTTAAGTACTGGGAAGTGTCGAAGACCATTATTAGTGATCAGGACAGGCATTTCACGGGTAGGTTCTGGACTGAGTTGTTCAAGCTGTTGGGGTCAGACTTGAACTTTTCCACCAGCATGCATTCGTAGACCGATGGGCAGACAAAATGAGTGAATGGATTATTGGAGGTCTACCTCAGGCACTATGTGAGTGCCATACAAAGGGACTGGCCAAAGCTGCTAGATATTACACAGTTTTCCTACAACTTGCAAAGGAGCGAGGCAACGAACCAGAGCCCATTTGAGGTTGTGACAGGGCAACAACCACTAACACCCGGTTCGATTGCTGTAAGTTATACGGGGCCAAATCCAGCAGCATACAAGTTTGCCAAGGCATGGCAGGAGCAAACTGACTTGGCCAGAGTTTGTCTACACAAGACAGCCAAGAGGTCGAAGAAGTGGGCAGACCAGAATAGGCGAGACGTGCAGTTCCAGGTTGGAAACTTGGTTTTGGTGAAGTTGCATCCCATTGTGCACCATAGGGGCCTACACAAAGGCCTAGTCTGGTGGTATGAAGGACTTTTTCGAGTAGTCAAGAGGGTAGGCAAGGTTGCCTACAAGCTGGATATGCCACCCAAGCTAAGGGTACACCCGATGTTCCATGTGAGCATGCTCAAGCCGTTCCATGAGAATGAGAGAGATCCAAGACAGGCAGAGTCAAAGCATACACCATTGGGAAAGGGCCTCATATGAGAAGGAGGTCCATAGCATCGTAGCTGACTAAAAGGTGAGATGAAAGAACTATCAACCAAGACAAGAGTACTTGGTGCACTGGAAGGGACTTCCAGACAGTGAGGTGAGCTGGGAACCAGCAGATGACTTATCGTAGTTCGGGGACCAGATCAAGCAGTACCATGCAGAAGACGTAACAAGGGTGTTGTGCAATCAGGTGGGGGAGAATGTCACACCCTAGGCGGGCACGGTAGGCACATCAGGCGCACCGACAGGTGAGCTAGAGGTTGAGGCCCATAGACTAGGCGTGTTGGCAGATATCTGTGTGCAAAGCCTAGCAAATGAGTTCAGAAAACCCGCCCAACTTGCAGGCCAGCCCGTGAGACCAAGGCCTAGCATACAAGCTGCCCGTACCACATCCAGAAGGACCCAAGGTGCTAGACATGCAAGGGAAGCTTTTGGAAGCAGGCAGGATCAGCAGCAGCATCCTGGTAGATTTGGTTGACCCTGAAAATCAGGAGTTAGCATCCTAATAGATTGTAATCTGTATAATCCCATGATTTTAGCCTTTATTCTAGGGATACTACCATTAAGTGTAAGCTGGTGCCTCAACTATAAATAGAGGGCTCCTCCCTCATTTGTACACCATCAAACACTTCCGTTTCAGTGAATACAAGAGCATTTCCAGAATTCTGCCTTCTTATCCTGTTTCTCTTTAACTTGCGTAATCAGCCCTTCCCAAAGTTCTAGTGCCCGTACGCTTGTGTTTTAGGCTAACTTAGGCATAAAGGAGGAGATTCCAAGCCTAAGGCCGTACGGTTTCTGAGTCTATGGTCGGAGCCCATGACACAAGTACCAGCACCCATCACACATCATGTGCGCACAATCCCCCGGCCCCCCCAATCACTAGAACCCCCAACGCTACCGGTTAGGCTTTCTGACAATGCTCCGACGATGCTCCAGTGATGGTGCCCCAGGCGGAAAACAAGCGACAGCAGCACATGCCTGAGCCCAGCATATGCACCGTGGCTCAAAATCTTAGACTGGGAATGAACTCCGTATGCTTAGAGATGGAATGAACTCCGTATGTCTAAGCCAACCCACGAAACGAGCGTACAGGTGCTCAGCCAACAGGGAGAGGTAGAATGCGCAAGTCGGGGATCGACCCAATCCCCCTCTGCGTGCTATCAGTCCCGCTGCCACAACCCTTGTTCCAGCTGGGGCTTAGACATGGAATGAACTCCCTATGCCTAAGCCAACACACGAAATAGGCGTGCGGGCGCTCAGTCGACCGGAGAGGTAGAATGCCCAAGCTGTGGATTAGCCCGATCCCCTCTGCATGCTGTCGATCCTGCTGCTGCAACCCTCGGTCTGATCTGATCTTCGACTGGGAATGAACTTCGTATGCTCAGACTGAGGATGAACTCTGTATGCCTAAGTCAACCCATGAAACGAGCGTACGGGTGCTCAACCGGTCGGAGAGGCAGAATACGCAAGCTGGGGAACGGCATGATCCCCCCTACGTATTATCGATCCTGCTACCGTAACCCTCGATCCGATCCAATCTTAGATTGGGAATGAACTCCGTATGCTTAGACTGGGGATGAACTCCATATGCCTAAGTCAACCCACGAAACGAGTGTACGGGCGCTCAGCTGACCAGAGAGGTCGGCCAGAGAGGCATAATGTGCAAGTCGAGGATCAGCCTGATCCCTCTTTACGTGCTGCCGATCCCACTACCGGTCTTGCTGCCACAACCTTCGATTCGACTGGGGCTTAGACATGGAATGAACTTCGTATGCCTAAGCCAACCCATGAAACGAGCGTGCGGGTGCTCAACCGGTCGGAGAGGCAGAATGCGTAAGCCGAGGATCGGCTCGATCCCCCCTGCGTACTGCCCATCCTGCTGCTGCAACCCTCGGTCCGGTTTGATCTTAGACTGGTAATGAACTCCGTATGCTTAGACATGGAATGAACTCCGTATGCCTAAGCCAACCCACGAAACGAGCGTGCGGGTGTTCAGTCGACTGGAGAGGTAGAATGCTTAAGCCAGGGGCCGACCTGGTCCCTCTTATGTGCTGCCGATCCTGTTGTCACAACCTTCAATCCGGTCCGATCTTAGACTAGGAATGAACTTCGTATGCCTATGTCAACCCATGAAACGAGCTTTCGGGCGTTAAGCCGATCGGAGAGGCATAATGCACAAGCCGGGGATTGGCCCGGTCCCTCTCTGCGTGCTATCAGTCTGGCTACCACAACCCTCGGTCCGATTGGGGCTTAGACATGGAATGAACTCTCTATGCCTAAGCCAACCCATGAAACAGGCATGCGGGTGCTTAGCCGACCAGAGAGGCAGAATGTGTAAGCTGGGGATCGGCCCGATCCCTCTAGTGCTATCGATCCTGCTACTGTACCCTCAGTCCGGTCTGATCTTAGACTGGGAATGAACTTCGTATGCTTAGACTGGGGATGAACTTCATATGCCTAAGTCAACCCATGAAACGAGCGTGCGGGCGCTCAGTCGGCCGAAAAGGCTGACCGGAGAGACATAATGCACAAGCCGGGGATCAGCCCGGGCCCCCTTTACGTGCTACCGATCCCACTGTTGATCCTGTTGCCACAACCCTCGGTCTAGCT
This sequence comes from Durio zibethinus, assembly GCF_047325235.1. Taxonomy (NCBI): domain Eukaryota; kingdom Viridiplantae; phylum Streptophyta; class Magnoliopsida; order Malvales; family Malvaceae; genus Durio; species Durio zibethinus. The sequence goes on along the minus strand of NC_143164.1, from coordinate 17,170,910 downwards.
GGGGCTTAGTCATGGAATGAAGTCCGATGCCTAAGCCAACCCATGAAACGAGCATGCGGGCACTCAGTCGATCGGAGAGGTAGAAAGCGCAAGCCGAGGATCGGCCCGATCCACCCCTGCGTGCTGTCGATCCTACCGCTGGTCCTACTATCGCAACCCCTGGTCTGATCTGATCTTAGACTGGGAATGAACTCCGTATGCTTAGATATGGAATAAACTCCGTATGCCTAAGCCAACCCACGAAACGAGCATGCAGGCACTCAGTCGATCGGAGAGGTAGAATGCGCAAGCTGGGGACCGACCCGATCCCCCCCAACGTGCTGTCAATCCTGCTACCGCAACCCTCAGTCTGGTTCGATCTTAGACTAGGAATGAACTCCGTATGCTTAGACTGGGGATGAACTCCGTATGCTTAAGTCAACCCATGAAACGAGCGTGCGGGCACTCAACCGGCCGGAGAGGTAGAATGCACAAATCGAGGATCAACCCGGTCCCCCTCTGCGTGCTGCCAGTCCCGCTGCCACAACCCTCGATCCGGCTGGGGCTTAGACATGAAATGAACTCACTATGCCTAAGCCAACCCATGAAACCGACGTGCAGGAGCTCAGTCGACCGGAGAGGTAGAATGTGCAAGCCGAGGATCGGCTCGATCCCTCCTGCGTGCTGTCAATCCTACTGCCGCAACCCTCGATTCTGTTCGATCTTAGACTGGGAATGCCTAAGCCGGGGATCGAACGAGTGGTAGGTGTGTTCAAGCACATCTTAATATTTTTGCCATGCCAATGCCACTTTTATGGCTTGTAAATTTATACAATGGTCCCCTACGCCTTCATGTGAAGTTTCATGGCAAGACGACCCGTTTGCTATTTTTCACGGTTTTCAAAACTTTTTGCGGTTCGGGATTTTTTTAAATTTTTTTAGAAAGAGTTTTCTCCCCAAATTTGGTAGAGGTGATCCTTGTATTTTTGTTGGCATGCACAAAAAAATTTGGCCAGAAACTCGAAGTGGAGAAGATTTTGTTATCGTTTGAAAAAAGCATCCCCATTCCAGACACTTTAATGCCTACTGGCAGCAAACCTATAAAATCTCAAATGCTCTTTAAGGGGGTGTGAGTTCTCATGGATTGATGAGGGATAGGGGACCAATATAAGGGCCAAGTACCAGCACCCATCGCACATCATGTGCGCCACCCCCCGACCCCCCCAATCGTCGAAACCCCAAATGTCGTCGGTTAGGCTGTCAGACGATGCTCCGATGATGGTGCCCCGGGTAAAAAAATACGGCACCAGCACATGTCTGAGCCTAGCATGTGCACCATGGCTCAAATTCTTAGACTGGGAAAGAACTCCGTATGCTTAGACATGCAATGAACTCCGTATGCTTAGACATGGAATGAACTTCGTATGGCTAAGAAAACCCACAAAATGAGCGTGCGGGCGCTCAGCTGGCTGGAAAGGCAAAATGTGCAAGCCGGGGATTGGCCCAATTCCCCTTACGTGCTATCGATCCTGCTGCTGCAACCCTCGGTCCGATTCGATCTTAGACTTGGAATGAACTCCGTATGCATAAGTCAATCCACGAAACGAGCGTGCGGGCGCTGAGCTGGCCGAAGAGGCATAATGCGCAAGCCGGGGATCGGCCCGATCCCCCTCAACGTGCTATCGGTCTCGCTGCCATAACCCTCGGTCTCGCTGCCACAACCCTTGGTCTGGCTGGGGCTTAGACATTGAATGAACTCCCTATGCCTAAGCCAACCCATAAAATGGGCGTACGGGTGCTCAGCCGGCCAGAGAGGCAGAATGTGCAAGTCGGGGATCGACCCAGTCCCCCTTGCGTGCTACCGATCCTACTGTCGCAACCCCCGGTCTGGTCCAATCTTAGACTAGGAATGAACTTCGTATGCTTAGACTGGGTATGAACTCCATATGCCTAAGTCAACCCACAAAACGAGCGTACGGGCGCTCAGTCGACCGGAGAGGCATAATGTGCAAGTCGAGGATCAGCCCGATCCCCCTCTTTGTGTTGTCGATCCTGCTACCGGTCCTGCTACCACAACCCTTGATTCGGCTAGGGCTTAGACATGGTATGAACTCCGTATGCCTAAGCCAACCCACAAAATGAGCGTGCGGGTACTCAGCCAGCCAAAGAGGCAGAATGCGTAAGCCAGGGATCGACCTGATCCCCCCTGTGTGCTATCGATCTTGCTACTGGTCTGGCTGTGGTAACCTTCGATCTGGTCTGATCTTAGACTGGGAATGAACTCCGTATGCTTAGACATGGAATGAACTCCGTATGCCAAAGCTAACCCACCTAACGAGCGTGCGAGCGCTCAGCCGACCGGAGAGGCAGAATACGTAAGTCGGGGACCAGCCCAGTCCCCCCTGCGTACTGTCGATCCTGTTGCCACAACCCTCGGTCTGATCTGATCTTAGACTTGGAATGAACTCTGTATGCCTAACTCAACCCATGAAACAAGCGTACAGGCACTGAGCCAGTCAGAGAGGCATAATGCGCAGGCCAGGGATCGACCCGGTCCGCCTCTGCATGCTACCGATCCTGCTGCCACAACCCTCGATCCGACTGGGGCTTAGACATGGAATGAACTCCCTATGCCTAAGCCAACCCATGAAACGGGCGTGCGGGTGCTCAACCGATCGGAGAGGCAGAATGTGCAAGCTGGGGATAGACACGGTCCCCCCTTGCATGCTGCCGATCCTGCTGTTGGTCCGACTGTCGCAACCCTCGGTCTGGTCTGATCTTAGACTGGGAATGAACTCTGTATGCTTAGACATGGAATGAACTCCGTATGCCTAAGCCAACCCATAAAATGAGCGTGCGGGTGCTCAGTCGACCAGAGAGGTAGAATGCGCAAGCCGTGGACCAGCCCGATCCCCCCTACGTGCTATCTATCTTGCTGTAGCAACCCTCGTTTTGGTCCGATCTTAGATTGGGAATGAACTCCGTATGCCTAAGTCAACCCATGAAACGAGCGTGCGGGTGCTGAGCCGGTCGGAGAGGCATAATGCGCAAGTTGGGGATCGGCCTAGTCCCCCTCTGCATGCTGTCGGTACCGCTACCACAACCCTCGATCCGGCTGGGGCTTAGACATGGTATGAACTCGCTATGCCTAAGCCAACCCATGAAACGGGTGTGCGGGCGCTCAGCTGACCGGAGAGGCAGAATGCGTAAGCCGAGGATCAGCCCAGTCCCCCCTACATGCTGTCGATCCCGCTGTTGCAACCCTCGATCCGATCCGATCTTAGACTTGGAATGAACTCCATATGCTTAGACTGGGGATGAACTTTGTATGCCTAAGTCAACCCATGAAACAAGCGTGCGGGCGCTCAGCCAACCAGAGAGGTAGGATGCGCAAGCCGGGGATCGAACGGGTGGTAGGTGGGTTCAAGCACATCTTCATATTTCTGCCATGCCAATGCCATTTTTATGGCTTGTAAATTCATACAATGGTCCCCTAAGCCTTCATGTGAAGTTTCGTGGTAAGGCGACCCGTTTTCTATTTTTCATGATTTTTGAAACTTTTTGCAATTCGGGATTTTTTTAAATTTTTTTAGAAACAGTTTTGTCCCAAATTTGGTAGAGGTGATCCATGTATTTTTTTTGGCATGCACAAAAAAATTCAGCTAAAAACTCGAAGCGGAGAAGATTTTGTGACTGTTTGTGTCCCCATTTCAGACACTTTAATGGCTACTGGCAGTAAACCTATAAAATCTCAAATGCTTTTTAAGGGGGTGTGAGTTCTCGAGGTTTTATGAGGGATAGGGGGCCAATATAAAGGCCAAGTACCAGCACCCATTGCACATCATGTGTGCACACCCCCTGGCCCCCTCAATCGCCAGAACCCTCAATGCCGCCGTTTAGGCTCTCCAGCGATGCTCCGGCGATGGTGCCCCGGGCAAAAAAAATGTGGCACCAACACATGCCCGAGCCCAGATGTGCACCGTGGCTCAAAATCTTAGATTGGGAATGAAATCCGTATGCTTAGACATGGAATGAACTTCGTATGCGTAAGCCAACCCATGAAACGAGCGTGCGGGCGCTTAGCCGGCCAGAGAGGCAGAATGCGCATGTCGGGGATCGGCTCAATACCCCCTATGTGCTATCGATCCTACTATCACAACCCTCGGTTCGGTCCGATCTTAGACTGGGAATGAACTCCGTATGCATAAGTCAACCCACGAAACGAGCGTGCGGGTGCTGAGCCTGCCGAAGAGGCATAATACGCAAGCCAGGGATCAACCCGGTCCCCCTCTGCGTGCTGCCAGTCTCGCTGCCACAGCCTTCAATCTGGCTAGGGCTTAGACATGGAATGAACTCCCTATGCTTAAGCCAACCCACGAAATGGGCGTGCTGTCGATCCTAGTGCTGGTCTTGCTGCCGCAACCCTTGGTCCGGTCCGATCTTAGACTGGGAATGAACTCCGTATGCTTAGACATGGAATGAACGGGCCGAGGGTGCTAAGTCGGCCGGAGAGATAAAATGCGTAAGTCGAGGATCAGACCAGTCCCCCGCTGTGTGTTGTCAATCCTGCTGCTGCAACCCTCAATCTGGTCCGATCTTAGATTGGCAATGAACTCCATATGCATAAGTCAACCCATGAAACGAGCGTGCAGGCGCTGAGCCAGTCGAAGAGGCATATTGCGCAAGCCAGGGATCGGCCCGGTCCCCCTCTACGTGCTGCCGGTCCCACTACCACAACCTTCGATTTGGCTAGGGCTTCGACATGGAATGAGCTCCCTATGCCTAAGCCAACCCACGAAACGGGCGTGCGGGCACTCAGCTGGCCGGAAAGGCAGAATGCGTAAGCCGAGGATCGGCCCGGTCCCCCTTGCGTGCTGCCGATCCTACTATCGCAACCTTCGGTCCGATCCGATCTTAGACTGGGAATGAACTCCGTATGCTTAGATTGGGGATGAACTCCGTATGCCTAAGTCAACCCACGAAATGAGCGTGTGGACACTCAACCGGCCGGAGAGGCCAGCTGGAGAGGCATAATGCGCAAGCCGGAGATCAACCCGATCCCCTTCTGCGTGCTGTCGATCCCGCTGCCGGTCCAGCTGCCATAACCCTCGGTCCAACTGGGGCTTAGACATGGAATGAACTCTGTATGCCTAAGCCAACCCACGAAACGAGCGTGCGGGCACTCAACCGATCGGAGAGGTAGAATTCACAAGCCGAGGATCAACTCGATCCCCTTGCATGCTACCGATACTACTGCTGCTCCTACTACCACAACCTTTGGTCTGATTCTATCTTAGACTGGGAATGAACTCCGTTTGCTTAGACATGGAATGAACTCCGTATGCCGAAGGCAACCCATAAAACGAGCGTGTGGGCGCTCAACCGACCAAAGAGGCAGAATGCATAAGCCAGGGATCGGCCCGGTTCCCCCCTGCGTGCTGTCGATCCTGCTGTCGTAACCCTCGGTCTGATCCGATCTTAGACTGGGAATGAACTCCGTATGCATAAGTCAACCCATGAAATGAGCGTGTGGGCGCTGAGCTGACTGGAGAGGCATAATGCGCAAGCCGGGGATCGGCTCGATCCCCCTCTGCGTGCTGCCAGTCCCGCTGCCACAACCCTCGGTCTGGCTGGGGATTAGACATTGAATGAACTCCCAATGTCTAAGCCAACCCACTAAACGGGCCTGCGGGTGCTCAACCGGCCGGAGAGGTAGAATGCGCACGTCGGGGATCGACCTGGCCCGCCCTACGTGGTACCGATCCTACTGTCGCAATCCTCGGTCCGGTCTGATCTTAGACTGGGAATGAACTCTGTATGCTTAGACTGGGGATGAACTCCGTATGCCTAAGTCAACCCACGAAACGAGCATGCGGGCGCTCAGCCGGTCAGAGAGGCATAATGCACAAGCCGAGGATCAGCCTAACACCTCTCTGCATGCTATCGATCCCGCTGTCGATCCTGCTGTCACAACCCTCAGTCCGACTGGGGCTTAGACATGGAGTGAACTCCGTATGCCTAAGCTAACCAATGAAACGAGCGTGCGGGCTCTCAGCCAGTTGGACAGGCAGAATGCACAAATCTAGGATCGGCCTGGTCCCCCCTGCGTGCTGTCGATCCTGCTACCACAACCCTCGGTCTGGTCCGATCTTAGACAGAGAATGAACTTCGTATGCCTAAGTCAACCCATGAAACGAGCATGCGGGCATTGAGCTGGTCGGAGATGTATAATGCGCAAGTCGGGGATCGACCTAGTCCCCTTCTGCGTGCTGTCGGTCCTGCTGCCACAACCCTCAGTCCGACTAGGGCTTAGACATGGAATGAACTCCCTATGCCTAAGCCAACCCACGAAACGGATGTGTGGGTGTTCAGCCGGCTGGAGAGGCAAAATGGGCAAGTCGGGGATCGGCTTGATCCCCCCTGCGTGCTGTCGATCCTGTTGCCGCAACCCTCAGTCTGGTCCGATCTTAGACTGGGAATGAACTCCGTATGCTTAGACTGGGGATGAACTCCATATGCCTAAGTCAACCCACGAACCAAGCATGCGAGCACTCAGCCGACCAGAGAGGAAGGATGCATAAGCCAGGGATCGAACGGGCGAAGAAGATTTTGTGATCGTTTGAAAAAAGTGTCCCCATTTTAGACACTTTAATGGCTACTGGCAGCAAACCTATAAAATCTCAAATGCTCTTTAACGGGGTGTGAGTTCTCGAGGTTTGATGAGGGATAGGGGGCCAATATAAGGGCCAAGTACCAACACCCATCGCACATCATGTGCGCAATCCCCCCGGCCCCCTCAATCGCTGGAACCCCTAATGCTGTCAGGTAGGCTCTCTGGCGATGGTGCCCTGGGTGAAAAAAATGTGGCACCAGGACATGCCCGAGCCCAGGATGTGCACCATGGCTTAAAATCTTAGACTGGGAATGAACTACGTATGCTTAGACATGGAATGAACTCTGTATGCCTAAGCCAACCCACGAAACGAACGTACGGGCGTTCAGCTAGTCGGAGAGGCAGAATGCGCAAGCCGAGGATCAGTCTGATCCCCCCTAGCGTGCTGTCGATCCTGCCACAACCCTCGGTTCGATCTAATCTTAGACTGGGAATGAACTCTGTACGTATAAGTCAACCCACAAAATGAGCGAACGGGCACTGAGCCAGTCGAAGAGGAATAATGTGTAAGCTGAAGATCGACTCGATCCCCTTCTATGTGCTGCCGGTCCCGCTGCCACAACCTTTGGTCTGGCTGGGGCCTAGACATGGAATGAACTCCTTATGCCTAAGCCAACCCACGAAACGGGCATGAAGGTGCTCAACCGATCGGAGAGGCAGAATGCGTAAGTCGGGGATCGACCCGATCCCCCTTGCATGCTACCAATCCTGCTGCAACAACCCGCAGTCCGATTCAATCTTAGGCTGGGAATGAACTCCATATGCTTAGACTGGGGATAAACTTCGTAAGCCTAAGTCAACCCATGAAACGAGTGTGCGGGCGCTTAGCCGGTCAGAAAAGTCGGTCGGAGAGGCATAATGCACAAGTCGAGTATCAGCCCGATCCCCCTCTACATGCTGTCGATCCCGTTACCGATCCTGCTACCATAACCCTCGGTCCAGTTAGGGCTTAGACATGGAATCAACTCCGTATGCCTAAGCCAACCCACGAAACGAGCGTGAGGGTGCTCAGCCGATCGAAGAGGCAGAATGTACGAGCCGGGGATCGACCGGTCCCCCCTGTGTGCTGTCGATCCTACTGCTGGTCCTGTAAACGCAACCCTCGGTCCGATCCGATGTTAGATTGGGAATGAACTCCGTATGCTTAGACATGGAATGAACTTTGTATGCCTAAGCTAACTCACGAAACGAGCGTGCAGGTGCTCAACCGATCGGAGAGGCAGAATGCGCCAGCCGAGGATTGGCTCGATCCCTCATACGTACTATCAATCCTGCTACTGCAACCTTTGGTCTGGTCCGATCTTAGACTGGGAATGAACTTCGTATGCCAAAGTGAACCCACAAAACATGCGTACAAGCACTGAGCCGGTCGAAAAGGCATAATGCACAAGCCGAGGATTGACCTGATCCCCCTTACGTGCTATCAATCCTACTGCCACAACCTGCGATCCGATCTGATCTTAGACTGGGAATGATCTCCGTATGCTTAGATTGGGGATAAACCTCGTAAGCCTATGTCAACCCACGAAACGAGTGTACGAACACTCAACCGGTCGAAGAAATCAGCCGAAGAGACATAATACGTAAGTCGAGGATCAACTTAGCCCCCCTCTGCGTGCTGTCAATCCCATTGCCAGTCCTGCTGCCATAACCCTCGGTCCGACTGGGACTTAGACATGGAATCAAATCTGTATGCCTAAGCCTACCCACGAAACGAGCGTGAGGGCCCTCAACCGGTCAGAGAGGCAGAACGTGCAAGCCGGGGATCGACCCGGACCCCTCCTATGTGCTGTCAATCTACTGCTGGTCCTGCTACTGTAACCCTCGATCCGGTCTAATGTTAGACTGGGAATGAACTCTGTATGCTTAGACATGGAATGAACTCTATATGCCTAAGCCAACCCACGAAATGAGTGTGCCGACGCTCAACCGGCCGGAGAGGTAGAATGCGTAAGCCAGGGATCAACTCGATCCCCCCTTGCGTTCTGTTGATCTTGCTGCCACAACCTTCGGCCTGATCTGATCTTAGACTGGGAATGAACTCCGTATGCCTAAGTCAACCCACAAAATGTATGTGCAGGTGCTGAGTCGATCAGAGAGGCATAATTCGAAAGCTAGGGATCGGCCTGGTCCACCTTGCATGCTACCGATCCTGCTGCCGTAACCCTCGGTTCGGTTCGATCTTAGGGGTCCGGTCCAATTTTGTGACCGTTTGAAAAAAATGTCCCCATTTCAGACACTTTAATGGCTACTGACAGCAAACCTATAAAATTTCAAATGCTCTTTAAGGGGGTGTGAATTCTTGAGGTTTGATGAGGGATAAGGGGCCAATATAAGGGCCAAGTGTCATGCCCTGGGGGGGTGCGCCAGACGCATCAGGCGCACCAACAGGAGAGCTAGAGGTTAAGGCTCGTAGACCAGGCATGCTGGCGGGTATCTACATGCAAAGCCTAGCAAACGAGTTCAGAATGCCCACCTAACATGCAGGCCAGCCCGTGAGACCAAGGCCTGGCATACAAGCTACCTACACCACATCCAGAAGGGCCAAAGGTGCTGGACATGCAAGGCAAGATTCTGGAAGCAGGTAGGATCAGCAGTAGCATCCTGGCAGATTTGGTTGACCCTGAAAATCAGGAGTTAGCATCCTGATTGATTGTAATCTATATAATCCCATGATTTTAGCCTTTATTCTAGGGATATTGCCATTAAGTGTAAGCTGGAGCCTCAACTATAAATAGAGGGCTGCTCCTCCCTCATTTTTACACCATCAAACACTTCTGTTTTAGTGAATACAAGAGCATTTCTAGAATTCTGCCTTCTTATCCTATTTCTCTTTAACTTACGTAATCAGCCCTTCCTGTTGTTCTAGTGCCCGTACTCTTGTGTTTTAGGCTGACTTAGGCATAAAGGAGGAGATTCCAAGCCTAAGGCCACATGGTTTCTGAGTCTAAGGTCGGAGCTCATGACAGTTGGTATCAGAGCAAGTTCGATTCTGCGTGTTTGTGTTGTGCAGGTTAGAGGAGATGGCATCCCAAAGTGATGCTACTGACCAACAACCAGAGGCCCAGGAGAATGGGCATGGAAGAGGGAGGAAAGCCAGTTCTAGAGATATCTGGTCTACCATGGATGGTAGGTTGGCCAAGGTAGAGGTGACCATGGGTGACATGGGGGAGAAGCTTGAGGGGGTAGAGACTCACATTGCGTCGCTAAACTCCATGGAGGAGGAGATCCAAAGTGAGCTGTAAGCTGCTCTCAACAAAGGCTTGGACATGTTCACCCAAAAGAATTAGACCTTGGAGGCTAAAGTGCTAACCTTGCACGATGGCATGGAGGCCATGCGCGAGTGGATAGATGAGCTTACCAGTGAGCTCGTTGCTTGCAAGACTGCCATTGGGAATGGCATGTTTGCTGGAGTGTCCAAGTCCAGATTGGATGTCCCCAAGCCTAAGGAGTTCAAGGGGACTAGGGTGGCCAAGGAAGTAGATAACTACCTTTGGGGTATAGAGCAGTACTTCTAGGCCATGGGCATGCAAGACAAGGAGATAAAGGTAAGCACTGCTGCTATGTATCTCACTGATGTAGCCTTACTGTGGTGGAGGCGCAGGTGTGATGATGTCAGGCGTGGGAGCACCAAGATTGGAACCTGGGCAAAGTTCCAAAAGGAGTTCAGAGAACAATTTTACCCGAAGTATGCCGATGATGAGGTGTGGGCAAAGTTACGCAGGCTGAGCCAGCAAGGGGACATAAGGGAGTGTCCAAAAATTCTCTGAACTGATGCTACAGATCTAGGATCTAGGTGAGAAGGATGCCTTATTTGCTTTCATAAATGGGCTGAAGCCGTGGGTGAAGCATGAGCTACAAAGGAGAGGAGTTCATGACTTGGCTAAAGCCATGACTACTACCGAGGCCTTGATAGAGTTCAAGCCTCTGAACAAGTTCGAGTCTACCAAGCCCAAGGGTAAGGGCAGGGATGATAGGGACCGAAAGAAGCAATCCAAGGGGAAAGACCGTGACCAAGAGTCCAAGGATGGAGATCGAGACCGTTCAACCAAGGATGGTGAGAGGAAGCCACCAGCAGGAAAGTGGAAAGCAAAGGGGGACCGAGAGCCACTAGCATGCTACCTATGTGGAGGGAGCCACATAGCGAGCAATTACCCGCAGAAGGGCAAGCTGGTTGCTGTAGACAAGGAGTCTGACGAAAAGCCAGAGTCAGGGGCAGATGAAGCCAAAGGGCTTGACATTTATGGATCTGATGGTTGCGGGTTAGAAGGTGAGCGCACTGGTGGACACAGGTGCCTCACATCTTTTTATTTCAGGTGATAGAGCCCGAAAGCTCAAACTAAAGGTGTAGAAAGGGATTGGTACCATCAAAACGGTGAACTCCAATGAAGTTCTAACCATTAGAGTAGCACGGAGAGTGGAGTAAAGCTTGGAGACTGGAAAGGCAAGGAAACCATTGAGGTAATACCCCTTGATGACTATGAGTTTGTGATTGGGTTGGATTTCCTTGTTCAGATTAATGTCCTCCTTGTGCCTTTTGTCGATTGTGTTTGCATCTTGGATGCACGATGCCAATGCCTAGTGCCATTGAAGAGAGGGTCTGGAGTTGGGTCGCGGGTGGTGTCAGCCATCCAATTTGCCAAGGCGGTAAGCAGATAAGAAGACACCTTCTTGACAGCCCTGAAATATGAAAAGCCAAGGGAGAAGGAGATCGAGTCACCCTTGGAGGTGCTAAAGGTGCTGAAGACCTTTAGTGATGTGATGCTCGTAAAGCTACCTAGCAAGCTACCACCTAAGAGGGAGGTGGACCACAAGATCGAGCTGGTGTCCGAGGCCAAGCCACCAGCTAGAGCCCCTTACCGAATGTCTCCACCAGAGTTGGAGGAGTTGACGAAGCAGCTCAAAGAGTTAGTTGATGCTGGCTTCATCAGGCCATCGAAGGCTCCCTATGGTGCACTGGTTCTATTTCAGTGCAAGCATGATGGGTCATTGCGACTGTGCATAGACTATCGGGCTTTGAACAAGCTAACCATCAAGAACAAGTACCCCATCCCACTCATTGTGGACTTGTTCGATCAACTTGGGAGCGCAAGGTGGTTCACCAAGCTGGATTTGAGGTCAGGCTACTATCAAGTCAAGATCGCAGAGGGAGATGAGCCAAAGACAGCATGTGTCACTCGATATGGTTTGTATGAGTTCTTGGTGATGCCTTTCGAACTCACAAATGCCCCAGTAACATTCTGCACCCTTATGAATAAGGTACTTCAATCATTCCTTGATCAGTTTGTTATGGCTTATTTGGATGACATTGTGATCTATAGCCAGACTTTGGGAGAGCATGTAGACCACTTGAGACAGGTGTTCGAGGTGTTGCGGGCATACAAGCTGTTTGTTAAGAGGGAGAAGTGCTCATTCACCCAGCAAGAGATCCTGTTCCTTGGCCACATAGTGGGAGGTGGCAGGATACACATGGATAAAGGCAAGATACACTCCATCCTAGAGTGGCAACCGCCAGCCAAGGTCACTGAGTTGAGATCGTTCCTTGGGCTGGTCAACTACTACAGGCACTTCATCAAAGGTCACTCAGCAATAGCCACACCATTGACTGACTTGCTCAAGAAAGGGAAAGCATGGGAGTGAAGCGCAGGGTGCCAAGAAGCCTTTGATAGGTTGAAGCGGGCTGTGATCGAGGAGCCAGTCTTGGCCTTGCCAAACCATGCCAATCCGTATGAGGTGCATACGGATGCATCAAACTTTGCCATAAGGGGCGTGTTGATGTAGGAGGGATGTCCAGTCGCATTCGAGAGTAGGAAGCTGAACGAGACTGAGTGCAAGTACACAGTCTAAGAGAAAGAGATGACTGCAGTGTTGCACTACTTGTGCACTTGGCACCATTACCTGTTGGGTCGAGGTTTGTGGTTAGGATGGACAATGTGGCGACCAGCTACTTCCAGACACAGAAGAAGCTGTCCCTCAAGTAGGCGAGATGGCAAGATTTTCTTACAGAATTTGATTTCCAGATGGAGTACAAGCTGGGGCAGGCGAACCTAGTGGCAGACGCCCTGAGCAGGAAGGCTAACCTTGCTGCCATTAGCCAACCAGAGGGGTCACTGGTGCCGTGCATCAAGGAGGGACTTGCGCATGATCCTACAGCCAAGGCTTTGATGGAGTACGCCCAGTAAGGTAAGACTAGACAGTTTTGGTTGCAGGATGGCTTGCTGTACACCAAGGGTAGTAGACTGTTTGTGCCGTAGCACGGGAAGCTCTGCAAGGAAGTTTTGCAAGAATGCCATGATTCAAGGTGGGCTGGACACCCCAGAGTGAGCCGTACCTTGGCGCTGATCGAGGACCGATACTACTGGCTGCATATGAGGAATGATGTGGAGGCCTATGTGAAGACTTGTCTTGTGTGCCAACAGGACAAGGTGGAGCTCAAGAAACTAGGCGGTTTCTTGGAGCCATTGCCAGTGCCAGCGCGACCATGGGAGAGTGTTTCTCTGGACTTTATAGTCGGTCTACCCAAAGCAGAAGGGTTTGGAAGCATCATGCTAGTGGTGGACAGGTTTTCCAAGTATGGAATCTTCATTCCAGCAACCAAGGAGTGCCCAGCCGAGGAGGCAGCTCGATTGTTCCTGAAGAACATGGTTAAGTACTGGGAAGTGCAGATGACCATTGTTAGTGATCAGGATGGGTGTTTCACGGGCAGGTTCTGGACTGAGTTGTTCAAGCTATTGGGGTCAGACTTAAACTTTTCCACCAGCATGCATCCACAGACCGATGGGTAGATAGAACGAGTGAATGGACTATTAGAGGTCTACCTCAGGCACTATGTGAGTGCCATACAAAGGGACTGGCCAAAGCTGCTAGATATTGCGTAGTTTTCCTACAACTTGCAAAGGAGCGAGGCAATGAACCAGAGCCCATTTAAGGTTGTGACAGGGTAACAACCACTAACACCCGATTCGATTGCTACAGGTTATACAGGGCCGAATCCAGCAGGATACAAGTTTGCCAAGGCATGGCAGGAGCAAACTGACTTAGCTAGAGTTTGTCTACACAATGTGGCTAAGAGGTCGAAGAAGTGGGCAGACCAAAATAGGTGGGACGTGCTGTTCCAGGTTAGAGACTTAGTGTTGGTGAAGCTGCATCCCGTTGTACGCCATAGGGGGCTGCACAAAGGCCTAGTTCGAAGGTATGAGGGACCTTTTCGAGTAGTCAAGAGGGTAGGCAAGGTTGCCTACAAGCTGGATATGCCACCCAAGTCGAGGGTACACCCGGTGTTCCATGTGAGCATACTCAAGCCGTTCCATGAGGATAAGGGAGATCCAGGACGGGCAAAGTCAAAGCGTATGCCATTGGGAGCAAGGGCCTCATATAAGAAAGAGATCCACAGCATCATAGCTAATCAGGAGGTGAGACAGAAGAACTATCAGCCAAGACAAGAGTACTTGGTGCGCTGGAAGGGACTTCCAAACAGTGAGGCGAGCTGGGAACCAGTAGATGACTTATGGTAGTTAGAATAGGCAGTACCATGTAGAAGACACAGCGAGGGCATTGCACAATCAGGTAGGGGAGAATGTCATGCCCTGGGCGGGTGCACCAGGCACATCAGGCGCACCAACAGGTGAGCCAGAGGTTGAGGCCCACAGACCAGGCATAGCAGTGGGTATCTGCATGCAAAGCCTAGCAATCTAGTTCAGAATGCCCGCCCAACTTGCAGGCCAGCCCGTGAGACCAAGGCCTGGCATACAAACTGCCCTCACCACATCCAAAAGGGCCCAAGGTGCTGGACATGTAGGGGAAGCTTCTGAAAATAGGTAGGATCAGCAGCAGCATCCTGGTAGATTTGGTTGACCCTAAAAATCAGGAGTTAGCATGCTGATTGATTGTAATCTGTATAATCCCATGATTTTAGCCTTTATTCTAGGGATATTGCCATTAAGTGTAAGCTGGAGCCCCAACTATAAATACAGGGCTGCTCCTCCCTCATTTGTACACCATCAAACACTTCCGTTTCAGTGAATACAAGAGCATTTCCAGAATTCTGCCTTCTTATCCTGTTTCTCTTTAACTTGCGTAATCAGCCCTTTCCGTTGTTCTGTTGCCCGTACGCTTATGTTTTAGGCTGACTTAGCCATAAATGAGGAGATTCCAAGCCGAAGGCCGCACGGTTTCTGAGTCTAAGGTCGGAACCCGTGACATAAGTACCAGCACCATCGCACATCATGTGCGCACACCCTCCGGCCCCCCAATCACTAGAAACCCCAATGTCGCTAGTTAGGCTATCCGACGATGGTGCCCCGGGTGAAAAAAATGTGGCACCAGCACATGCCCAACCCAGCATGTGCACCGTGGCCCAAAATCTTAGACTGGGAATGAACTCTGTATGCTTAGACATGGAATGAACTCCGTATGCCTAAGCCAATCCACGAAATGAGCGTGTGGGCACTCAGTCGGCTAGAGAGGTAGAATACGCAAGCCAGGGATCAACTTGGTCCCCCCTACGTGCCATCGATCCTGCTACCGCAACTCTCGATCCAGTCTGATCTTAGACTGGGAATGAACCCCATATGCATAAGTCAACCCATGAAACAAGCGTGCCGGCACTGAGCCAGATGAAGAGGCATAATGCGCAAGCCGGGGATCGACCCGATCCCCCTCTACATGCAGTCAGTCCCGCTACCACAACCCTCGATCCGGTTGGGGCTTAGACATGGAATGAACTCCTTATGCCTAAGCCAATCAACAAAACGGGCATCCGGGCGCTCAGCCGACCAGAGAGGTAGAATACGTAAGCCAGGGATCGGCCCGATCCCCCCTACGTGCTACCGATCCTACTGTCGCAACCCTCAGTCCGGTTCGATCTTAGACTGGGAATGAACTTCGTATGCCTAAGTCAACCCACGAAACGAGCGTACGGGGGCTCAGTCGGTCAGAGAGGCTGGTCGAAGAGGCATAATGCGTAAGCCGAGGATCAGCTCGGTCCCCCTTTGTATGCTGTCGATCCCGCTACCGATCTGGCTACCATAACCCTTGGTCCGGCTGCCACAACCCTTGGTCTGACTGGGGCTTAGACATGGAATAAACTCTGTATGCCTAAGCCAACCCACGAAACGAGCGTGCAGGGCTCAGTCGGTCAGAGAGGCCGATCGGAGAGGCATAACACGCAAGCCGGGGATCAGCCCGGTCCCCCTCTGCATGCTGTCGATCCCGCTACCGATCTGGCTACCACAACCCTCAGTTCGGCTGGGGCTTAGACATGGAATGAACTCCGTATGCCTAAGCCAACCCATGAAATGAGCGTGCGGGAACTCAACCGACCGGAAAGGC
The DNA here is from genome assembly GCF_047325235.1 of Durio zibethinus. Taxonomy (NCBI): domain Eukaryota; kingdom Viridiplantae; phylum Streptophyta; class Magnoliopsida; order Malvales; family Malvaceae; genus Durio; species Durio zibethinus. Next base: position 17,154,928 of record NC_143164.1, on the reverse strand, counting down.
AGAATGCGCAAGCCGGGGATCGGTCCGGTCCCTCCCTGCGTGCTGTTGATCTTGCTGCTGGTCCTGGTGCTGTAACCCTCAATCCAATCCAATCTTAGACTGGGAATGAACTCCGTATGCTTAGACATGGAATGAACTCCATATGCCCCACGAAACGAGCGTGCGGGCGCTCAACCGATCGAAGAGGCATAATGCGTAAGTCAGGGATCGACCCAGTCCCCCCTGCGTGCTGTCAATCCTGCTGTCGTAACCCTTGATCCAATCCGATCTTAGACTGGGAATAAACTCTGTATGCCTAAGTCAACCTATGAAACAGGCGTGCAGGCGCTCAGTCGACCAGAGAGGCAGGATGCGCAAGCTGGGGATCGAACGGGTGGTAGGCGGGTTCAAGCACATCTTCATATTTCTACCGTGCCAATGCCATTTTTATGGCTTGTAAATTCATACAATGGTCCCCTAAGCCTTCATGTGAAGTTTTTGTGACCGTTTGAAAAAAGTGTCCCCATTTCAGACACTTTAATGGCTACTAGCAGCAAACCTATAAAATCTCAAATACTTTTTAAGGGGGTGTGAGTTCTCGAGGTTTGATGAGGGATAGGGGGTGTCAATCCTATTGCCGTAACCCTCGGTTCGATCCGAGCTTAGATTGGGAATGAACTCCGTATGCATAAGTCAACCAATGAAACGAGTGTGCGGGCACTGAGCTGGCCTAAGAGGCATAATACGCAAGTCGGGGATCGGCCTGGTCCCCCTCTACGTGCTGCTGGTCCCACTGCCACAACCCTCGGTCCGACTAGGGCTTAGACATGGAATGAACTCCCTATGACTAAGCCAACCCATGAAACAGGTGTACGGGTGCTCAGCCGGTCGGAGAGGCAGAATACGAAAGCCAAGGATCGGCCCGGTCCCCCCTGCGTGCTGTCGATCCTGCGACTGGTCCTGCTGCGCAACCCTCAGTCCAATCCGGTCTTAGACCAGGAATGAACTCCGTATGCTTAGACATGGAATGAACTCCGTATGCCTAAGACACCCACGAAATGAGCGTGCGGGCGCTCAGCCAGCTGAAGTGGTAGAATACGCAAGCCGGGGATCGGCCCAGTCCCCCTTTGCGTGCTGTCAATCCTGCTGCCGCAACCCTCGAACCGATCTGATCATAGACTGGGAATAAACTACGTATGCCTAAGTCAACCCACGAAATGAGCGTGCGGGCGCTGAGCCGACCGGAGAGGCATAATGCACAAGCCGGTGATCGGCCCGGTGCCCCTCTGCGTCCTGTCAGTCCCACTGCCACAACCCTCGGTCCGGCCGAGGCTTAGACATGGAATGACCTCCCTATGCCTAAGCCAACCCACGAAACGGGCGTGCGTGCGCTCAGCTAGCCGGAGATGGAGATTGCACAAGCCGGGGATCGGCTCGATCCCCCCTACATGCTGTCGATCCTGCTGCCACAACCCTCGGTTCAATCTGATCTTATACTAGGAATGAACTCTGTATGCTCAGACTGGGGATGAACTCCGTATGCCTAAGTCAACCCACGAAAAGAGCGTGCGGGCGCTCAGTCGACCAGAAAGGCAGGATGCACAAGCCGCGGATCGAGTGGGTGGTAGGTGGGTTCAAGCACATCTTCATATTTCTGCCATGCCAATGCCATTTTTATGGCTTGTAAATTCATACAATGGTCCCCTGAGCCTTCATGTGAAGTTTCGTGGCAAGAGGACTAGTTTTCTATTTTTCATGATTTTTGAAACTTTTTGTGGTTCAGGATTTTTTAAAATTTTTTTAGAAAGAGTTTTGTCCCCAAATTTGGTAGAGGTTATCCTTGTATTTTTGTTGGTATGTACAAAAAAATTCATCTAAAAACTCGAAGTGGAGAAGATTTTCTGACCGTTTGAAAAAAGTGTCCCCATTTCAAACACTTTAATGGCTACTGGCAGCAAACCTATAAAATCTCAAATGCTCTTTAAGCGGGTGTGAGTTCTTGAGGTCTGATGAGGGATAGGGGGCCAATATAAGGGTCAAGTACCAGCACCCATCGCACATCATGTGCACACACCCCCCGGCACCCCAATCGTCGGAGCCCCTAATGCCGCAGGTTAGATTCTCCGACGATGCTCCGGTGATGGTGCCCCAGGCGAAAAAAATGTGGCACCAGCACATGCTCGAGCCCAACATGTGCACCATGGCTCAAAATCTTAGATAGGGAATGAACTCCATATGCTTAGACATGGAATGAACTCCGTATGCTTAAGCCAACCCACGAAATGAGCGTGTGGGCGCTCAGCCAGTCGAAAAGGCAGAATGTGCAAGTTGGGGATCCACCAGTCCCCCCCTGTGTGCTGTCGATCCTACTGTCGCAACCTTCGATCCGATCCGATCTTAGACTGGGAATGAACTCTGTATGCATAAGTCAACCCACGAAACGAGCGTGCGGGTGCTAAACCGACCGTAAAGGCATAATGTGTAAGCCGAGGATCAGCCCGATCCCCTTCTGCGTGCTGTCAATCCCGCTACCACAACCCTCGGTCCAGCTGGGGCTTAGACATGGAATGAACTCCCTATGCCTAAGCCAACCCATAAACGGGCGTGCGAGCACTCAGTCAGCCGGAGAGGCAAAATACACAAGCGGGGGATCAGCCTGATCCCCCCCTGAGTGCTGCCGATCCCGCTGCCAGTCTTGCTACCACAACCTTCGGTCCGGCTAGGGCTTAGACATGGAATTAACTCTGTATGCCTAAGCGAACCCATGAAATGAATGTGCAGACGCTCAGCTAGCCGAAAAGGTAGAATTCACAAGTCGGGGATCGACTCGGTCCCCCCTACGTGCTGTCGATCCTACTACTGGTCCTGCTTCCGTAACCCTCGATCCGATAAGATCTTAGACTGGGAATGAATTCTGTATGCTTAGACACGGAATGAACTCCGTATGCCTAAGCTAACCCACGGAATGAGCGTGCGGGTGCTCAACCGGCCGGAGAGGAAGAATGCGTAAGCCAGGGATCAGCCTGATCCCACCCTGCATGCTATCGATCCTGCCACCACAACCCTCATTCCGATCTGATCTTAGACTGGGAATGAACTCTGTATGCATAAGCCAACCCATGAAACAAGCGTGCGGGCACTAAACCGACCAAAGAGGCATAATGCGCAAGCCAGGGATCGGCCCGGTCCCCCTTTGAGTGCGGCCAGTCCCGCTGCCACAACCCTCGATCTGGCTGGGGCTTAGACATGGAATGAACTCCCTATGCCTAAGCCAACCCATGAAATGGGCGTACGGGCGCTCAGCCGGTCGGAGAGGCAAAATACGCAAGCTGAAGATTGGCCCGTCCCCCCTGCGTGCTGTCGATCCTGCTGCCTCAACCCTCGATCCAGTCCGATCTTAGATTGGGAATGAACTCTGTATGCTTAGACTGGGGATGAACTCTGTATGCCTAAGTCAACCCACAAAATGAGCGTGCGGGCACTCAGTTGACCGGAGAGGCTGGCTTGAAAGGCATAATGTGCAAGCCGGGGATCAACCTGATCCCCCTCTGCATGCTGCCGATCCCGCTACCGGTCCTGCTGCCACAACCCTCGGTCCAGCTGGGGCTTAGACATGGAATGAACTCCGTATGCCTAAGCCAACCCACGAAACGAGCGTGCGGGTGCTCAACCGACCAGAGAGGCAGAATGCACAAACCGGGGATCAACCCGGTCCCCCCTACGTGCTATCGATCCTGCTGCCACAACCCTTGGTCTGGTCTGATCTTAGACTGGGAATGAACTCCGTATGCCTAAGTCAACTCATGAAACGAGCATGCGGGTGCTGAGCCGGTCGGGGAGGCATAATGCGCAAGCTGGGGATTGACCCGGTCCTTCTCTGCGTGCTGCCGGTCCTGCTGCCATAACCCTCGGTCCAGCTGGGGCTTAGACATAGAATGAACTCCCTATGCCTAAGCCAACACATGAAATGGGTGTGCGGGCGCTCAACCGACCGAAAAGCCAAAATGCGTAAGTCAGGGATCGGCCCGGTCCCCTCTACGTGTTGCCGATCCTGCTATTGCAACCCTCGATCCGATTCGATCTTACATTGGGAATGAACTCTGTATGCTTAGACTGAGGATAAACTCTGTATGCCTAAGTCAACCCACGAAATGAGCGTGCAGGCGTTCAGCCGACCAGAGAGGCAGGATGCGCAAGCCGAGGATCGAACCGGTGGTAGGTGAGTTCAAGCACATCTTCATATTTGTACCATGCCAATGCCATTTTTATGGCTTGTAAATTCATACAATGGTCCCCTAAGACTTCATGTGAAGTTTCGTGGCAAGACAACCCGTTTTCTATTTTTCTTGATTTTTGAAACTTTTTACGGTTCAGGATTTTTTAAAATTTTTTTAGAAAGAATTTTATCCCCAAATTTGGTAGAGGTGATCCTTGTATTTTTGTTGGATGCATAAAAAAATTCAGCTAAAAAATCGAAGTGGAGAAGATTTTGTGACCGTTTGAAAAAAGTGTCCCTATTCCAGACACTTTAATGGCTACTGGTAGCAAACCTATAAAATCTCAAATGCTCTTTAAGGGGGTGTAAGTTCTCGAGGTTTGATGAGGGATAGGGGGCCAATATAAGGGCCAAGTACCAGCACCCATCGCACATAATGTGCGCACACCCTCTGGCCCCCCCAATGGCCAGAACCCCCAATGCCGCCGGTTAGGCTCTCCGATGATGCTTGATGATGCTCTGACGATGGTGCCTCGGGCAAAAAAAATGTGGCACCAGCACATGCCCAAGCCTAGCATGTGCACCGTGGCTTAAAATCTTAGACTGGGAATGAACTCTGTATGCTTAGACATGGAATGAACTCTGTATGCCTAAGCCAACCCATGAAATGAGTGTGCGGGTGCTCAGCCGGCTGGAGAGGCAGAATGCACAAGCCGGGGATCGACCAGGTCCCCCTTGTGTGCTGTCGACCCAACTGCTGCAACCCTCGGTTCGATCGGATATTAAACAGGGAATGAACGCCTTCATGTGAAGTTTCGTGGCAAGACGACCCATTTTCTATTTTTCACGATTTTTGAAAATTTTTGCAGTTTTGGATTTTTTAACATTTTTTTAGAAAGAGTTTTGTCCCCAAATTTTATTAGAGGTGATCCTTGTATTTTTGTTGGCATGCAAAAAAAAATTCAGTTAAAAACTCGGAGTGGAGAAGATTTTGTGACCGTTTGAAAAAAGTGTCCCCATTTCAAACACTTTAATGGCTACTGGCAGTAAACCTATAAAATCTCAAATGCTTTTTAAAGGGGTGTAAGTTCTCGAGGTTTGATGAGGGATAGGGGGCCAATATAAGGGCCAAGTACCAGCACCCATCGCACATCATGTGCGCACACCCCCCGGCCCCCACAATCGCCTGAACCCCCAATGCCGTCGGTTAGGCTCTCCGACGACACTCCGGCGATGCTCCGACAGTGGTTCCCTGGGCAAAAAAAATGCAGCACGAGCACATGCCTGACCCAAGCATGTGCACCGTGGCTCAAAATCTTAGACTGGAAATGAACTCCGTATGCTTAGACATGGAATGAACTCCGTATGCCTAAGCTAACCCACGAAACTAGCGTGCGGGCGCTCAGCCGATCGGAGAGGCAGAATGCGGAAGCCGAGGATCACCCCGATCCCCCCTTATGAGCTATCGATCCTGCTATCACAACCCTCGATCCGGTCTGATCTGAGACTGGGAATGAACTCCGTATGCATAAGTCAACCCATGAAATGAGTGTACGGGCGCTGAGCCGGTCGAAGAGGCATAATGCGCAAGTCGGGGATTGACCCGATCCCCCTCTGCGTGCTACCGATCCCGTTACCACAACCCTCAGTCCGACTGGGGCTTAGACATGGAATGAACTCCCTATGCCTAACCCAACCCACGAAACAGGCGTGCGGGCGCTCAGTCGGCTAGAGAGGCAAAATGCGCAAGTCATGGATCGGCCCGATTCCCCCTAAGTGCTGGCGATCCTGCTAACGCAACCCTCGGTCCGGTCCGATCTTAGATTGGGAATGAACTCTGTATCTTAGACTGGGGATGAACTCCGTATGCCTAAGTCAACCCACGAAACGAGCGTGCGGGCGCTCAGCCGGTCGGAGAGGCATAATGCGTAAGTCGGGGATCAGTCCAGTCCCCCTCTGCGTGCTGCCGGTCCCGTTGCCATAACCCTCGATCTGATTAGGGCTTAGACATGGAATGAACTCCCTATGCCTAAGCCAACCCATGAAATGGGCATCCGGGCACACAGCCAGCCGGAGAGGTAGAATGCGTAAGCTGGGGATTGACCCTATCCCTCCAGCATGCTGACGATCCTACTGTCGCAACCCTCGGTCTGGTCCGATCTTAGATTGGGAATGAACTCCGTATGCTTAGATTGGGGATGAACTCCATATGCCTAAGTCAACCCATGAAACGACCATGCGGACACTCAACCGGCCATAAAGGCATAATGCACAGGCCAGGGATCAGCCCGATCCCTCTCTGCATCCTATCGATCCCTCTGTCAGTCCTGCTGCCACAACCTTCAGTCTGACAGGGGCTTAGACATGGAATGAACTTCGTATGTCGAAGCCAAGCCACGAAATGAGTGTGCAGGTGCTCAGTCGGTTGGAGAGGCAAAATGCGTAAGCCGGGGATCGGCTTGGTCCCCCCTGCGGGCTGTCAATCTTGCTGCTGGTCCTGCTGCCGCAACCCTCGATCTGGTCCGATCTTAGTCTGGGAATAAACTCTGTATGCTTAGACATGGAATGAACTCCGTATGCCTAAGCCAACCCACGAAACGAGCGTGAGTGCAGGCGTTCAACCGGCCGAAGAGATAGAATGCACAAGTCAGGGATCGGCCTGGTCCCCCCTATGTGCTACCAATCCTGCTATTGGTCCTGCTATCGCAAGCCTTGGTCCGGTCCGATCTTAGAATAGGAAAGCACTCTGTATGGTTAGACATGGAATGAACTTCGTATGCCTAAGCCAACCCATGAAACGAGCGTGCGGGCACTCAGTCGATTGGAGAGGCAGAATGCACAAGCTGGGGACCGCCTCGGTCCCCCCTGTGTGCTGTCGATCCTGCTACCACAACCCTCGGTCCGGTCCGATCTTAGACTGGGAATGAACTCCGTATGCCTAAGTCAACCTACAAAATGAGTGTGCGGGTGCTGAGTCGATCGAAGAGGCATAATGCGCAAGCCAAGGATCGACCCGATCCCCCTCTGTGTGCTGTCGGTCCCGCTGGCACAACCCTCGATCCGACTGGGTCTTAGACATGGAATGAACTCCCTATACCTAAGCCAACCCACGAAACAGGTGTGCGGGCGTTCAGCCGACCGGAGACGCAGAATGTGCAAGTCGAGGATCGACCCAGTCCCCCCTGCGTGCTACCGATCCTACTGTCGCAACCCTTGGTTCGGTCTGATCCTAGACTGGGAATGAACTTTGTATGCTTAGACTGGGGATGAACTCTGTATGCCTAAGTCAACCCACGAAATGAGCATGCGGACGCTCAGCCAACCAGAGAGGCAGGATGCGCAAGCCAGGGATCGAAAAGGTGGTAAGTGGGTTCAAGCACATCTTCATATTTCTGCTATGCCAAAGCCATTTTTATGGCTTGTAAATTCATGCAATGGTCCCCTACACCTTCATGTGAAATTTCGTGGCAAGACGACCCGTTTTCTACTTTTCATGATTTTTGAAACTTTTTACGGTTCAAGATTTTTTTAAAATTTTTTAGAAAGAATTTTGTCCCCAAATTTGGTAAAGGTGATCCTTGTTTTTTTTTGGCATGCAAAAAAAATATTCAGCTAAAAACTCGAAGTGGAGAAGATTTTGTGACCATTCGAAAAAAGTGTCCCCATTTTAGACACTTTAATGGCTACTGGCAGCAAACCTATAAAATCTCAAATGCTCTTTAAGGGGGTGTGAGTTCTCGAAGTTTGATGAGAGATAGGGGGCCAATATGAAGGCCAAGTACCAGCACCCACCGCACAACATGTGTGCACACCCCCGGCCCCCCCAATTGTCTGAACCCCCAATGTCGTCGGTTAGGCTCTCCGACGATGCTCCGACGATGGTACCTCAGGCGAAAAAATGTAGCACCAGCACATGCCCGAGCCTAGCATGTGCACCATGGCTCAAACTCTTAGACTAGGAATGAACTCCATATGCTTAAACATGGAATGAACTCCGTATGCCTAAGCCAACCCACGAAACGAACGTACGGGCGCTCAGCCAGTCAAAGAGGCAGAATGCGCAAGCCAAGGATCAGCCCGGTCCCTTTTTGCATGCTGCTGGTCCCGCTACCACAACCCTCACTCTGGCTGGGGCTTAGACATGGAATGAACTCCCTATGCCTAAGCCAACCCACGAAACGGGCATGCGGGCGCTCAGCCAGTCGGAGAGGCAGAATGCCCAAGCCAGGGATCGGCCCGGTTCCCCCTGCGTACTGTCGATCCTGCTACCACAACCCTCGGTCCAATTCGATCTTAGACTATGAATGAATTCTATATGCTTAGACTAGGGATGGACTCCGTATGCCTAAGTCAACCCACGAAACGAGCATGCGAGCACTCAGTCGACTGAAGAGGCAGAATGCTCAAGTCGAGGATTGGCTCGGTCCCCCCTGCGTGCTGTCGATCCTACTGCTGGTCTTGCTGCTGTAAGCCTCGGTCCGGTCTGATCTTAGACTGGGAATGAACTCTGTATGCTTAGACATGGATTGAACAACGTATGCCTAAGCCAACCCACGAAAGGAGTGTGCGGGTGCTCAGCCGACCGGAGAGGCAGAATGCGCAAGCCGGGGACCGGCCCAGTCCCCCCCGTGTGCTGTCGATCCTACTGTCGTAACCCCTGGTCTGATCAAATTTTAGATTGGGAATGAACTTTGATGCCTAAGTCAACCCACGAAACGAGCGTTCGGGCGCTGAGCCGACCGGAGAGGCATAATGCGCAAGCCGGGGATCGACCCAGTCCCCCTCTGCGTGCTGCCGGTCCCATTACCACAACGCTCTGTTCGGCTGGGGCTTAGACATGGAATGAACTCCCTATGCCTAAGCCAACCCACGAAACGGGCGTGCGGGCGTTCAATTGGCCGGAGAGGCAGAATGCATAAGTCGAGGATCTACCCGGTCCCCCCTGTATGCTGTCGATCCTGCTACCGCAACCCTCGATCCGATCCGATCTTAGACTAGGAATGAGCTCCGCATGCTTAGACTAGGGATGAACTTCGTATGTCTAAGTCAACCCATGAAATGAGCGTGCGGGCTCTCAGCTGGCCGAAGAGGGCTGTCGAAGAGGCCGACTGGAGAGACATAAGGCACAAGCTAGGGATCAGCCCGGTCCCCCTCTGTGTGCTGTCGATCTCGCTACTGGTCCTGCTGCCACAACCCTTGGTCTGGCTAGGGCTTAGACATGGAATGAACTCCGTATGCCTAAGTCAACCCACTAAACGAGCGTACGGACGCTCAGCCGACCACAGAGGTAGGATGCGCAAGCCGGGGATCGAACAGCTGGTAGGTTGGTTCAAACACATCTTCATATTTCTGCCATGCCAATGCCATTTTTATGGCTTGTAAATTCATACAATGGTCTCCTACACCTTCATGTGAAGTTTCGTGGCAAGATGACTCATTTTCTATTTTTCATGATTTTCAAAACTTTTTACGGTTTGGGATTTTTTAAAACTTTTTTAGAAAGAATTTTGTCCTTAAATTTGGTAGAGGTGATCCTTGTATTTTTGTTGGCATGCACAAAAAAATTCAGCTAAAAAATCGAGGTGGAGAAGATTTTGTGACCGTTTGAAAAAGGTGTCCCCATTTCAGACACTTTAATGGCTACTGACAGCAAACCTATAAAATCTCAAATGCTCTTTAAGGGGGTGTGAGTTCTCAAGGTTTAATGAGGGATAAGGGGCCAATATAAGTGCCAAGTACCAGCACCCATTACACATCTTGTGCGCACACCCCCCGGCCCCCCCAATCACCAGAACCCCCAATGCCGTCGGTTAGGCTCTCCAGCGATGCTCCGACGATGGTGCCCCTGGCAAAAAAAATGCAGCACCAGCACATAACCGAGCCCAGCATATGCACCGTGGCTGAAACTTTTAGACTAGGAATGAACTTCGCATACTTAGACATGGAATGAACTCTGTATGCCTAAGCCAACCCACGAAATGAGCGTGGGGGCACTCAGCCGGTCGGAGAGGCAGAATGCACAAGCCGAGGATCGGCTCGGTCCCCCTCTACATGCTGCCAGTCCGGCTACCACAACCCTCAGTCTGACTGGGGCTTAGACGTGGAATGAACTCCCTATGCCTAAGCCAACCCATGAAACGGGCGTGCGGTCTCTTAACCGGCCGGAGAGGCCGAATGAACAGGCCGGGGATCGGCTCGGTCCCCCCTACGTGCTGTCGATCCTACTGTCACAACCCTCGGTCTAGTTCGATCTTACACTAGGAATGAACTTCGTATGCTTAGACTGGGGATGAACTCCGTATGCCTAAGTCAACCCACGAAGCGAGCGTGCGGGCGCTCAGCAGACCAGAGAGGTAGGATGCGTAAGTCAGGGATCGAACGGGTGGTAGGTGGGTTCAAGCACCTCTTCATGTTTCTGCCATGCCAATGCCAATTTTATGGCTTGTAAATTCATACATTGGTCCCCTAAGCCTTCATGTGAAGTTTCATGGCAAGATGACCCGTTTTCTATTTTTCACGATTTTGGAAACTTTTTACGGTTCGGGATTTTTTTAAATTTTTTTACAAACAGTTTTGTCCCCAAATTTGGTAGACGTGATCCTTGTATTTTTTTTGGCATGCACAAAAAAATTCAGCTAAAAACTCAAAGCGGAGAAGATTTTGTGACCATTTGAAAAAAGTGTCCCCATTTCAGACACTTTAATGGCTACTGGCAGCAAACCTATAAAATCTCAAATGCTCTTTAAGGGGGTGTGAGTTCTAGCAGTTTGATGAGGGATAGGGGGCCAATATAAGGGCCAAGTACCAACACCCATCGCACATCATGTGCGCACACCCCTCGGCCCCCCTAATCACCGAAACCCCAAATGCCGTCGGTTAGGCTCTCCAGTGATGCTTCGACGATGGTGCCCCGGGCGAAAAAAATGTGGCACCAGCACATGCCCAAGCCCAGCATGTGCACCGTGGCTCAAAATCTTAGACTGGGAATGAACTCCGTATGCTTAGACATGGAATGAACTCCATATGCCTAAGCCAACCCACGAAACGAGCGTGCGGGCGCTCAGCCGGCCGGAAAGGCAGAATGCGCAAGCTGGGGATCAGCCCGGTCCCCCCTACATGCTATCGATCTTGTTGCCGTAACTCTCAGTCTGGTCTGATCTTAGACTGGCAATGAACTCCGTATGCATAAGTCAACCCATGAAATGAGCGTGCAGGCGCTGAGCCGACCTAAGAGGCATAATGCGCAAGCCGGGGATCGGCCCGATCCCCTTCTTCGTGCTGTTGATCCCGCTGCCACAACCCTCGGTCTGACTGGGGCTTAGACTTGGAATGAACTCCTTATGCCTAAGCTAACCCATGAAATGGGCGTGTTGGCGCTCAACCGACCGGAGAGCCAGAATGCGCAAGTCGGGGATCGACCCGGTCCCCCCTGCATGCTGCCGATCCTACTGCCGCAACCCTCGGTCTGGTCCAATCTTAGACTGGGAATGAACTCGGTATGCTTAGACTGGGGATGAACTCCATATGCCTAAGTCAACTCGTGAAATGAGTGTGCAGGCGCTCAGCCGGCCAGAGAGGCTTGTCGGAGAGGCATAATGTGCAAGCCGCGGATCAGCCTAGTCCCCCTCTATGTGCTACCGATACCGCTGCCGATCCTACTACCACAAGCTTCAGTCTGGCTGGGGCTTAGACATGGAATGAACTCTATATGCCTAAGCCAACCAACGAAATGAGCGTACGAGAGCTCAGCCGGTCGGAGAGGCAGAATGCGTAAACCGGGGATCGACCTGTCCCCCCTGCGTGCTGTCGATCCTGCTACCACAACCCTCGGTCCGGTCCGATCTTAGATTGGGAAAAAACCCCGTATGCCTAAGTCAACCCATGAAATGAGTGTACGGGCGTTGAGCCGGCTGGAGGGGCATAATGCGCAAATCGAGTATCAGCCTGGTCCCTCTCTGCGTGCTGCCGGTCCTATTGCCACAACCCTCGATCCGACTGGGGCTTAGACATGGAATGAACTCCCTGTGCCTAAGCCAACCCATGAAACGGGCAAGCGGGCGCTCAGCCGGCTGGAGAGGTAGAATGCTCTAGTCGAGGATCAGCCCGATCCCCCCTACGTGCTGCCAATCCTGCTGTCGCAACCCTCGGTCTGATCTGATCTTAGATTGGGAATGAACTCCATATGCTTGACTGGGGATGAACTCCATATGCCTAAGTCAACCCACGAAACGAACGTACGGGCGCTCAGCCGACTAGAGAGGCAGGATGCGTAAGCCAGGGATCGAACGGGTGGAGAAGATTTTGTGACCGTTTGAAAAAAATGTCCCCATTTCAGACACTTTAATTGCTACTGGCAGCAAACCTATAAAATCTCAAATGCTCTTTAAGGGGGTGTGACTTCTCGAGGTTTGATGAGGGACAGAGGGCCAAGATAAGGGCCAAGTACCAGCACCCATCGCACATCATGTATGCACACCCCCTCGCCACCCCAATCATTGGAACCCCCAATGCCGTCGGTTAGGCTCTCCGACGATGCTCCGACGATGGTGCCTTGGGCAAAAAAAATGAGGCACTAGCACATGCTCGAGCCCAGCATGTGCACCGTGGCTCAAAATCTTAGACTGGGAATGAACTCCGTATGCTTAGACATGGAATGAACTCCATATGCCTAAGCCAACCCACGAAATGAGCGTGCGGGCGCTCAACCGGTCGAAAAAGTAGAATGCGTAAATGGAGGATCGACCCAGTCCCCCCTACGTGCTATCGACCCTGCTGCCGTAACCCTCGATCCAGTTTAATCTTAGACTGGGAATGAACTCTATATGCAGAAGTCAACCCACGAAACGAGCGTCCGGGCGCTGAGCCGACCGAAGAGGCATAATGTGCAAGCCAGGGATCGACCCGGTCCCTCTCTACGTGCTGTCGGTCCCACAACTACAACCCTCGATCCGGCTGGGGCTTAGACATGGAATGAACTCCCTATGCCTAAGCCAACCCAGGAAACGGGCGTGCGGGCGCTCAGCCGGCCGGAGAGGCAGAATGCACAAGCTAGGGATCAGCCCGATCCCCCCTACATGCTGTCGATCCTGCTACCGCAACCCTCAGTCTGGTCCGATCTTAGACTAGGAATGAACTCCGTATGCTTACACTGGGGATGAACTCCATATGCCTCTGTCAACCCACGAAATGAGTGTGCGGGCGCTCAGTCGACCGAAGAGCCCGACCGGAGAGGCATAATGCGCAAGCTGGGGATCAGCCCGATCTTCCTCTGCGTGTTGTCGATCCCACTGTCGATCCTGCTGCCACAACCCTCAGTCCGGTTGGGGCTTAGACATGGAATGAACTCCCTATGCCTAAGCCAACCCACGAAACGGGCGTGCGACGCTCAACTGGCCGGAGAGGCAGAATGCGCAAGCTGGGGATTGACCTGGTCCCCCCTGTGTGCTGTCGATCCTATGCCGCAACCCTCGATCGGGTTCGATCTTAGACTGGGAATGAACTCCGTATGCTTAGACTGGGGATGAACTTGTATGCCTAAGTCAACCCACAAAATGAGCGTACGGGTGCTCAGCCGACCGGAGAGGCATAATGCGAAGCAGAGGATCAACCCGATCCCCCTCTGCGTGTTGTCGATCCCGCTGTCGATCCTGCTACCACAACCCTCGGTCCGGCTGGGGCTTAGACATGGAATGAACTCCGTATGCCTAAGCCAACCCATGAAACGAGCATGCGGGTACTCAGTCGATCGAAGAGGCAAAATGCTTAAGTCGGGGATCGGCCCAGTCCCCCCATGCGTGCTGTCGATCCTGCTGCCGCAACCCTCGATCCGATCTGATCTTAGACTGGAAATGAACTCTGCATGCTTAGACATGGAATGAACTTCGTATGCCTAAGCCAACCCACGAAACGAGCGTGCGGGCGCTCAGCTGGCCGGAGAGGCAGAATGCGCAAGCCAGGGATCGATTCGGTCCCCTCATGCGTGCTGTCAATCCTGCTGCCGCAACCCTCAGTCCAATCCAATCTTAGACTGGGAATGAACTCCGTATGGCTAAGTCAACCCATAAAATGAGCGTGCAGGAATTGAGCCTACCGGAGAGGCATAATGTGCAAGCCGGGGATCAGCCTGGTCCCCCTCTGCGTGCTACCGGTCCCACTGCCACAACCCTCGGTCTGGCTGGGGCTTAGACATGGAATGAACTCCCTAAGCCTAAGCCAATCCATGAAATGGGCGTGTGGGCACTCAGTCGGCCGGAGAGGCAGAATGCGCAAGCCAGGGATCGGCCCGGTCCCCCCTGCGTGCTGTTGATCCTGCTGTCACAACCCTCGGTCCGGTATGATCTTAGGCTGGGAATGAACTCCATCTGCTTAGACTGGGGCCGAACTCCGTATGCCTAAGTCAACCCACGAAACGAGCGTGCAGGCGCTCAACCGACCAGAGAGGCAGGATGCGCAAGTCGGGGATCGAACGGGTGGTAGGTGGGTTCAAGCACATCTTCATATTTCTGCCATGGCAATGCCATTTTTATGGCTTGTAAATTCATACAATGGTCCCCTAAGCCTTCATGTGAAGTTTCGTGGCAAGACGACCCGTTTTCTATTTTTCACAATTTTTGAAACATTTTGCGGTTCGAGATTTTTTTTAATTTTTTTAGAAAGAGTTTTGTCCCCAAATTTGGTTGAGGTGATCCTTGCATTTTTTTTGGCATGCTCAAAAAAATTCAGCTAAAAACTCGAAGTGGAGAAGATTTTGTAACTGTTTGAAAAAAGTGTCCCCATTTCAGACACTTTAATAGCTACTGGCAGCAAACCTATAAAATCTCAAATGCTCTTTAAGGGGGTGTGAGTTCTCAAGGTTTGATGAGGGATAGGGGGCGAATATAAGGGCCAAGTGTCACACCCTGGGGGGGGCACGGCAGGCACATTAGGCGCACCAGCAGGCAAGCCAGAGGCTGAGGCTCGCAGACCAGGCATGTTGACAGGTATCTACGCGCAAAGCCTAGCAAACAAGTTCAGAACGCCCGCCCAACTTGCAGGCCAGCCCGTGAGACCAAGGCCTGGCATACAAGCTGCCCGCCCCACATCCAAAAGGGCCCAAGGTGCTAGACATGCATGGGAAGCTTCTAGAAGCAGGCAGGATCAGTAGCAGCATCCTGGCAGATTTGGTTGACCCTGAAAATCAGGAGTTAGCATCCTAATGGATTGTAATCTATATAATCCCATGATTTTAGCCTTTATTCTAGGGATATTGCCATTAAGTGTAAGCTGGAGCCTCAACTATAAATAGAGGGCTGCTCCTCCCCCATTTGTACACAATCAAACACTTCTGTTTCAGTGAATATAAGAGCATTTCTAGAATTCTGCCTTCTTATCTTGTTTCTCTTTAACTTGCGTAATCAGCCCTTCCCGTTGTTCTAGTGCCCGTACGCTTGTGTTTTAGGCTGACTTAGGCATAAAGGAGGAGATTCCAAGCCTAAGGCCGTACGGTTTCTAAGTCTAAGGTCGGAGCCCGTGACAGTTAGTATCAGAGCAAGTTTGATTCTACGTGTTTGTGTTGTGCAGGTTAGAGGAGATGGCATCCCAAAGTGACGCTACTAACCAACAACCAGAGGCCCAGGAGCATGGGTGTGGAAGAGGGAGGAAAGCCAGTTCTAGAGATAATTGGTCTACCATGGACGGTATGCTGGCCAAGGTGGAGGTGACCATGGGCGACATGGGGGAGAAGCTTGAGGGGGTAGAGACTCACATTGCATCGCTAGACTCCATGCGGGAGGAGATCCAAAGTGAGCTACAAGCTGTTCTCAACAAAGGCTTGGACGTGTTCACCCAAAAGAATCAGACCTTGGAGGCTGAAGTGCTGACCTTGCGCGATCGCATGGAGGCCATGTGCCAGCGGATGGAGGAGCTTACCAGTGAGCTCGTTGCTTGCTAGACTGCCATTGGGAATGGCATGTTTGCTGGAGTGTCCAAGTCCAGATTGGATGTCCCCAAGCCTAAGGAGTTCAAGGGGACTAGGGTGGCCAAGGAAGTAGATAACTACCTTTGGGGTATAGAGCAGTACTTCTAGGCCATGGGCATGCAAGACAAGGAGATAAAGGTAAGCACTGCTGCTATGTATCTCACTGATGTAGCCTTACTGTGGTGGAGGCGCAGGTGTGATGATGTCAGGCGTGGGAGCACCAAGATTGGAACCTAGGTAGAGTTCCAAAAAAGAGTTCAGAGAATAATTTTACCCGGAGTATGCCGATGATGAGGCGCAGGCAAAGTTGCACAGGTTGAGCCAGTAAGGGGACATAAGGGAGTATGTCCAGAAATTCTCTGAACTGATGCTACAGATCTTGGATCTCGACGAGAATGATGCTTTATTTGCTTTCATGGATGGGCTGAAGCCATGGGTGAAGCATGAGCTACAAAGGAGAGGTGTTCATGACTTGGCTAAAGCCGTGACTACTACCGAGGCCTTGATAGAGTTCAAGCCTCTGAACAAGTTCGAGTCTACCAAGCCCAAAGGTAAGGGCAGGGACGATAGGGACCGAAAGAAGCAGTCTAAAGGGAAAGACCGTGACTAGGAGTCCAAGGATGGAGACCGAGACCGTTCAACCAAGGATGGCGAGAGGAAGCCACCAGCAGGCAAGTGGAAAGCAAAGGGGCATCGAGAGCCACTAGCATGCTACCTATGTGGAGGGAGCCACATAGCGCGCAATTGCCCGTAGAAGGGCAAGCTGGCTACTGTAGACAAGGAGTTTGACGAGGAGCCAGAGTCAGGGGCAGCAAAGCTTGGGTCATTGGTGCTCAATGCTATCCAGAATAAGGGGAGCCGCAAGCCAAAGGGCTTGATGTTTGTGGATCTAATGGTTACGGGTCAGAAGGTGAGCGCACTGGTGGACATAGGTGCCTCACATCTTTTTATTTCAAGTGATGGAGCTTGAAAGCTCAGACTAAAGGTACAGAAAGGGACTGGTACCATCAAAACGATGAACTCCAAGGAAGTTTCAGCCATTGGAGTAGCGCGGGGAGTGGAGTTGCAACTTGGAGACTAGAAAGGCAAGGAGACCATTGAGGTAATACCCCTTGACGACTATGAGTTTGTGATTGGGTTGGATTTCCTTGTTCGGATTAATGCCCTCCTTGTGCCTTTTGCCAATTGTGTTTGCATCTTGGATGCACGGTGCCAATGCCTAGTGCCATTGAGGAGAGGGTCTAGAGTTGGGTCGCAGGTGGTGTCAGCCATCCAATTTGCCAAGGCGGTAAGCAGACAAGAAGACACCTTCTTGGCAGCCCTGAAATATGATGAGCCAAGGGAGAAGGAGACCGAGTCACCTTTGGAGGTGCTAAAGGTGCTGAAGACCTTTAGTGATGTGATGCCCGCAAAGTTACCTAGCAAGCTACCACCTAAGAGGGAGGTGGACCATAAGATCGAGCTGGTGTCCGAGGCCAAGCCACCAGCTAGAGCCCCTTACCGAATGTCTCCACCAGAGTTGGAGGAGTTAAGGAAGTAGCTCAAAGAGTTAGTTGATGCTAGCTTCATCAGGCCATCGAAGGCACCCTATGGTGCACTGGTTCTATTTCAGTGCAAGCATGATGGGTCGTTGTGGCTGTGCATAGACTACCGGGCTTTGAACAAGCTGACCATCAAGAACAAGTACCCTATCCCACTCATTGCAAACTTGTTCGATCAACTTGGGAGCGCAAGGTGGTTCACCAAGCTGGATTTAAGGTTAGGCTACTATCAAGTCAGGATCGCGAAGGGAGATGAGCCAAAGACAGCATGTGTCACTCGGTATGGTTCATATGAGTTCTTGGTGATGCCTTTCAGACTCATGAACACCCCAGCAACATTCTGCACCCTTATGAACAAGGTACTTTAGTCATTCTTTGATCGGTTTGTTGTGGTTTATTTGGATGACATTGTGATCTACAGCCAGACTTTAGGAGAGCATGTAGACCACATGAGATAGGTGTTCGAGGTGTTGCGGGCACACAAGCTGTTTGTCAAGAGGAAGAAGTGCTCATTCGCCCAGCAGGAGATCCCGTTCCTTAGCCACATAGTGGGAGGTGGCAGGATACGCATGGATGAAGGCAAGATACACACCATCCTGGAGTGGCAACCGCCAGCCAAGGTCACTGAGTTGAGATCATTCCTTGGGCTGGTCAACTACTACAGGTGCTTCATCAAAGGTCACTCAGCAATAGCCACGCCATTGACTGACTTGCTCAAGAAAGGGAAAGCATGGGAGTGGAGCGCAGGGTGCCAGGAAGCCTTTGACAGATTGAAGCGGGCTGTGACCGAGGAGCCAATCTTGGCCTTGCCAGACCATGCCAAGCCGTATGAGATGCATACGGATGCATCAAACTTTGCCATAGGGGGCGTGTTGATGCAGGAGGGATGTCCAGTCGCGTTCGAGAGTAGGAAGCTGAATGAGATTGAGTGCAAGTATACAATCCAAGAGAAGGAGATGACTGCAGTGGTGCACTGCTTGCACACTTGGCACCATTACCTGTTGGGGTTGAGGTTCATGGTTAGGACAGACAATGTGGCAACCAGCTACTTTTAGATGTAAAAGAAGATGTCCCCCAAGCAGGCGAGATGGCAAGATTTTCTTATGGAATTTGATTTCCAGATGGAGTACAAGCCGGGGCAGGTGAACCTAGTGGTAGATGCCCTGAGCAGGAAGGCTAACCTTGCTACCATTAGCCAACCAGAGGGGTCACTGGTGTCGTGCATCAAGGAGGGACTTATGCATGATCCTACAGCCAAGGCTTTGATGGAGTACACCCAGCAAAGTAAGAATAGGCAGTTTTGGTTGCAGGATAGCTTGCTATACACCAGGGGTAGTAGACTGTTTATGCCACAACACGGGAAGCTCCGCAAGGAAGTTTTGCAAGAATGCCATGATTCAAGGTGGGTTGGAAACCCCGGAGTGAGCTGCACCTTGGTGCTGATCGAGGACCGGTACTACTGGCCGTACATGAGGAACGATGTGGAGGCCTATGTGAAGACTTGTCTTGTGTGCCAACAAGACAAGATGGAGCTCAAAAAACCAGGCGGTCTATTGGGGCCATTGCCAATGCCAGAGCGACCATGGGAGAGTGTTTCTCTGGACTTTATAGTCAGTCTACCCAAAGCAGAAGGGTTTGGAAGCATCATGGTAGTGGTGGACAGGTTTCCCAAGTATGGAATCTTCATTCCAGCAACCAAGGAGTGCCCAGCCGAGGAGGCAGCTCGATTGTTCATGAAGAGCATGGTTAAGTACTGGGGAGTGTCGAGGACCATTGTTAGTGATCGGGACGGGCGTTTCCCGGGTAGGTTCCGCATTGAGTTGTTCAAGCTATTGAGGTCAAACTTGAACTTTTCCACCAGCATGCATCCGCAGATCATTGGGCAGACAGAACAAGTGAATGGACAATTAGAGGTCTACCTCAGGCACTATGTGAGTGCCACACAAAGGGACTGGCCAAAGCTACTAGATATTGCATTGTTTTCCTACAACTTGTAAAGGAGTGAGGCAACAAACCAGAGCCCATTTGAGGTTGTGACAGGGCAACAACCACTAACACCCAGTTCGATTGCTGCAAGTTATACAGGGTCGAGTCCAGCAGCATACAAGTTTGCCAAGGCATGGCAGGAGAAAACTGACTTAGCCAGAGTTTGTCTACACAAGGCAGCCAAGAGGTCGAAGAAGTGGGCAGACCAGAATAGGCAGGACGTGCAGTTCCAGGTTGGAGACTTGGTGTTGGTGAAGCTGCATCCCATTGTGCGCCATAGGGGGCTGCACAAAGGCCTAGTCCGAAGGTATGAGAGACCTTTTCGAGTAGTCAAGAGGGTAGGCAAGGTTGCCTACAAGCTGGATATGCCACCTAAGCTGAGGGTACACCAAGACTTGGTGCACTGGAAGGGATTTCCAAACAGTGAGGTGAGCTGGGAACCAGCAGATGACTTATGGTAGTTCAGGGACCAGATCAGGTAGTACCATATAGAAGACACAACAAGGGCATTGTGCAATCAGGTGGGGGAGAATGTCACACCCTGGGCGGGCGCGCTAGGCACATCAAGCGCACCAGCAGGTGAGCCAGAGGTTGAGGCCCGCAGACAAGGCATGCTGGCAGGTATCTAAGCGTAAAGCCTAGCAAATGAGTTCAAAACACCCGCCCAACTTGCAGGCCAACCCATGAGACCAAGGCTTGGCATACAAGCTACCCGCACCATATCTAGAAGGGCCCCAGGTGCTGGACATGCAAGGGAAGCTTCTGGAAGCAGGCAGGATCAGCAGCAGCATCCTGGCAGATTTGGTTGACCCTGAAAATCAAGAGTTAGCATCCTGATTGATAGTAATCTATATAATCTCATAATTTTAGCCTCTATTCTAGGGATATTGCCATTAAGTGTAAGCTAGAGCCTTAACTATAAATAGAGGGCTGTTCTTCCCTCATTTGTACACCATCAAACACTTCTGTTTCAGTGAATACAAGAGCATTTCCAGAATTCTACCTTCTTATCTGGTTTCTCTTTAACTTGCGTAATCAGCCCTTCCCGTTGTTCTTGTGCTCGTACGCTTGTGTTTTAGGTTGACTTAGGCATAAAGGAGGAGACTCCAAGCCCAAGGCCGCACAGTTTCTGAGTCTAAGGTCGGAGCTTGTGACACAAGTACCAACACCCGTCGCACATCATGCGCGCACACCCCCCGACCCCCCAATTGTTGGAACCCCCAATACCACCGGTTAGGCTCTCCGATGATGCCCCGGTGATGCTCCGACGATGGTGCCCCAGGTGAAAAAAATGCGACACGAACACATGCCCAAGCCCAGTATGTGCACCGTGGCTCAAAATCTTAGACTGGAATGAACTCCGTATGCTTACACATGGAATGAACACTGTATGCCTAAGCCAACCCATGAAACGAGCGTACGGGAGCTCAGCTGATCGGAGAGGTAGAATGCGTAAGTTGGGGATCAACCAAGTCCCCCCTGCATGCTATCGATCCTACTGCCGCAACCCTCGATTCGGTCTAATCTTAGACTGGGAATGAACTCCGTATGCATAAGTCAACCCAAGAAACAAGCATGCGGGCACTGAACCGATCGAAGAGGCATAATATGCAGGCTAGGTATCGGCCCAGTCCCCCTCTGCATGATGCTGGTCCTGCTACCACAGCCCTCGATCCTGCTAGGGCTTAGACATGGAATGAACTCCCTATGCCTAAGCCAACCCACGAAACGGGCATGTAGGCACTCAGCTGATCGGAGAGGCAGAATGTGCAAGTCGGGGATCGGCTCGGTCCCCCCTGCGTGCTATCAATCCTGCTATTGCAACCCTCGATCCGATCCAATCTGAGACTGGGAATGAACTCTGTATGCTTAGACTGGGGATGAACTTCGTATTCCTAAGTCAACCCATGAAATGAGCGTGCGGGCACTCAGCCGACCAGAGAGGCCGGTCGAAGAGGCATAATGCGCAAGCTGAAGATCAACCTGGTCACCCTCTACATGCTATCGATACCGCTACCGGTCCTGCTACCACAACCCTCGGTCTGACTGGGGCTTAGACATGGAATGAACTCCGTATGCTGCCGATCCTGCTATTGGTCCTGCTGTCGCAACCTTTGGTCCGATCCGATCTTAGACTGGGAATGAACTCTGTATGCTTAGACATGGAATGAACTCCGTATGCCTAAGCCAACACACGAAACGAGCGTGCAGGCGCTCAGCAGGTCAGAGAGGCAGAATGCGTAAGTCGGGGATCGACCCAATCCCCCCTACGTGCTGTTGATCCTGTTGTCGGAACCCTCTGTGTCCTGTCAGTCCGGTTTGGTCCCCCTCTACGTGCTGTCGGTCCCCCTGCCACAACCTTCAGTCCGGCTAGGCTTAGACATGGAATGAACTCCCTATGCCAAAGCCAACCATCGAAATGGGCGTGCGGGCGCTCAGTCGATCGGAGAGGCAGAATGCGTAAGTTGGGGATCGGCCCAGTCCCCCTTGCGTGCTGTCGATCTTGCTGTTGCAACCCTCGGTCTGATCTGATCTTAGACTGGGAATGAACTTTGTATGCTTAGACTGGGGGTGAACTCCGTATGCCTAAGTCAACCCACGAAACAAGCGTTCGGGCGCTCAACCGACCAGAGAGGCTGACTGGAAAGGCATAATGCGCAAGCCGGGGATCAGCCCGGTCCCCTTCTGCGTGTTACCGATCCCGCTGCTGTCCTGCTGCCAAAACCCTCGGTCCGATTGGGGCTTAGACATGGAATGAACTTCGCATGCTTAAGCCAACCCATGAAATGAGCATTCGAGTGCTCAACCGGCCGAAAAGGTAGAATATGCAAGCCAGGGATCGACTTGGTCCCCTCCTATATGCTGCCGATCTTGCTGCTGGTCCTACTACTCCAACCCTCGGTCCGGTCCGATCTTAGACATGGAATGAACTCCATATGCTTAGACATGGAATGAACTCCGTATGCCTAAGCCAACCCACGAAAGGAGCGTGTGGGCGCTCAGCCGGCTGGAGAGGCAAAATGCTCCAGTCGGGGATCAGCCCGGTCCCTCCTGCGTGCTATCAATCTTGCTACCACAACCCTCGGTCCAGTCTAATCTTAGACTGGGAATGAACTCCGTATGCCTCAGTCAACCCATGAAATGAGCGTGCGGGTGCTGAGCCGACCGAAAAGGAATAATGCACAGACGGGGATCGGCTTGATCCCCCTCTGCGCGCTGGCAGTCCCGATGCCATAACCCTCGGTTCGACTGGGGCTTAGACATGGAATGAACTCCGTATCCCTAAGCCAACCCACGAAATGAGCGTATGGGCACTCAGCCAGCCGAAGAGGCAGAATGCGTAATCCGGGGATCGACTTGGTCCCCCTTGCGTGCTGTCGATCCTGCCGCTAGTCCTACTGTCGTAACCCTCAGTCCGATCTGATCTTAGACTAGGAATGAACTCTGTATGCTTAGGCATGGAATGAACTCTGTATGCCTAAGCCAACCCACAAAATGAGCGTACGGGCATTCAGCCGGTCGGAGAGGCAGAATGCACAAGCCGGGGATCGGTCCGATCACCCCTGCGTTTTATCGATCCTACTGTCGTAACCCTCAGTCCGGTCTGATCTTAGACTGGGAATGAACTCCGTTTGCCTAAGTCAACCCACGAAACGAGCGTGCAGCCACTAAGCCGGAATGAGAGGCATAATGCGCAAGCCGGGGATCAGCCTGGTCCCCCTCTGCGTGCTGCCGATCTCACTGCCACAACCCTCAGTCTGGCTGGGGCTTAGACATGGAATGATCTCCCTATGCCTAAAACAACCTACGAAATGGGCATGGGGGCGCTCAGCCGACCGTAGAGGCAGAATGCGTAAGCCGGAGATCGGCCCGGTCTCCCCTACATGCTGTCGATCCTACTGCCGCAACCCTCGGTTTGGTCCGATGATAGATTGGGAATGAACTTCGTATGCTTAGACTGGGGATGAACTTTATATGCCTAAGTCAACCCATGAAACGAGCGTGCGGGCGCTCAACCAACCAGAGAGGTCGACTGGAAAGGCATAATGCACAAGCCGAGGATCAGCCCGGTCCCCCTTTGCGTGCTATCGATCCTGCTGTTGTCCTGCTACCAAAACCCTTGGTTCGACTAGGGTTTAGACATGGAATGAACTCCGCATGCTTAAGCCAACCCATGAAATGAGCATGCGGGCGCTCAGCCAGTTGAAGAGGTAGAATGCGCAAGTCGGGGATCGACCCGGTCCCCTCCTACGTGCTGTCGATCTTGCTGCTGGTCCTGCTACTCCAACCCTCGGTCCGGTCTGATCTTAGACTGGGAATGAACTCCATATGCTTAGACATGGAATGAACTCCATATGCCTAAGCCATCCCACGAAAAGAGCATCCGGGCGCTCAACCGGTTGGAGAGGTAAAATGCGTAAGCCGGGGATCGACCCGGTCCCTCCTGCGTGCTATCTATCCTGCTATCGTAACCTTCGGTTCGGTCCAATCTTAGACTGGGAATGAACTCCATACGCCTAAGTCAACCCCCGAAATGAGCGTGCGGGTGCTAAGCCGATCGAAGAAGAATAATACGCAAGACGGGGATCGGCCCGATCCCCCTCTGCTTGCTGCCAGTCCCGATGCCATAACCCTTGATCCGACTGAGGCTTAGACATGGAATGAACTCCGTATGCCTAAGCCAACCCACGAAATGAGCGTGCGGGCGTTTAGCCGGTTGGAGAGGTAGAATGCGTAAATCGGGGATCAGCCCGATCCCCCTTGCTTGCTGTCGATCCTGCTGCTGGTCCTACTATCGCAACCTTCAGTCCGATCCGATCTTAGACTGGGAATGAACTCTGTATGCTTAGGCATGGAATGAACTCTGTATGCCTAAGCCAACCCACAAAATGAGCGTGCGGGCACTCAGCCGGTCGAAGAGGCAGAATGCGCAAGTCGGGGATCGGCCCAATCCCCCCTGCATTCTATCAATCTTGCTGCCATAACCCTCAGTCCAGTCTGATCTTAGACTGGGAATGAACTCCGTATGCCTAAGTCAACCCACGAAACGAGCGTGCGGGCACTGAGCCGGACAGAGAGGCATAATGCGCAAGCTGGGGATCAGCCCAGTCCCCCTCTACGTGCTGCCGGTCCTACTGCCACAACCCTCAGTTCGGCTGGGGCTTAGACATGGAATGAACTCCCTATGCCTAAAACAACCCATGAAACGAGCATAGGGGCACTCAGCCGATCGTAGAGGTAGAATGCGCAAGCCGAGGATCAGCCCGGTCTCCTCTACGTGCTACCGATCCTGTTGCCGCAACCCTCGATCTGGTCTGATAATAGACTGGGAATGAATTTTGTATGCTTAGACTGGGGATGAACTCCGTATGCCTAAGTCAACCCACAAAATGAGTGTGCGGACGCTCAATCGGCTGGAGAGGCATAATGCGCAAGTCGGGGATCAGCCTGGTCCCCCTCTGTGTGCTGTCGATCCCGCTGCCTGTCCTGCTGCCACAACCCTCGGTCCGGCTGGGGCTTAGACATGGAATGAACTCTGTATGCCTAAGCCAACCCACAAAACGAACGTGCGGGCAGTCAGCCAGTCGGAGAGGCAGAATGTGCAAGTAAGGGATCGGCCCGATCTTCCCCTGTGTGTTGTCGATCCTGCTATTGGTCCTGCTACCGTAACCCTCAGTCTGGTCTGATCTTAGACTGGGAATGAACTCCGTATGCTTAGACATGGAATGAACTCCGTATGCCTAAGCCAACCCACGAAACGAGTGTGCTGGCGCTCAACCGAAAGGAGAGGCAGAATGCACAAGCCGAAGATCAACCCAATCCCCCCTGCGTGCTGTCGATCCTGTTGCCACAACCTTCTGTCTGATCTGATCTTAGACTGGGAATGAACTCTGTATGCCTAAGTCAACCCATGAGATGAGCGTACGGGCATTGAGTCGACCGGAGAGGCATAATGCGCAAGGTGGGGATCAGCCCGGTCCCCCTCTGCGTGTTGTTGATCCTGTTGCCGCAACTCTCGGTTCGGCTGGGGCTTAGACATGGAATAAACTCCTTATGCCTAAGCCAACCAACGAAACGGGCATGCCGGCGCTCAGCCGGTCGGAGAGGAAGAATGCGTAAGCCGAGAATCAGCTCGGTCCCCTCTGCGTGCTACCGATCCTACTGTCACAACCCTCGATCCAGTCTGATCTTAGACTAGGAATGAAGTCTGTATGCTTAGACTGGGGGTGAACACCGTATGCCTAAGTCAACCCATGAAATGAGGGTACGGGTGCTCAACTGATCAGAGAGGCCGGTTGGAGAGTCATAATGCGTAAGCCGGGGATCAACCCGGTCCCCCTCTTCGTGCTGCCGATCCCGCTGCTGGTCTTACTGCCAAAACCCTCGATCCGATTGGGGCTTAGACATGGAATGAACTTCGTGTGCTTAAGCCAACCCACAAAACGAGCATGCGGGCGCTCAATCGGTCGGAGAGGCAGAATACGCAAGCCAGGGATCAGCCCGGTCCCCCCTATGTGCTTCGATCCTACTGCCATAACCCTCGGTCTGGTTCGATCTTAGACTGGAAATGAACTCCGTATGCCTAAGTCAACCCATGAAACGAGCGTGCGGGCGTTGAGCTGGCTGAAAAGGAATAATGCACACGATAGGGATCGACCCGATCCCCCTCTGCGTGCTGCCAGTCACGATGCCACAACCCTCGGTCCGGCTAGGGCTTAGACATGGAATGAACTTCGTATGCCTAAGCCAACCCACGAGACAAGCGTGTGGGTGCTCAATTGGTCGGAGAGGCAGAATGCACAAGCCAGGGATCGACCTGGTCCCCCCTACATGCTGTCGATCCTGCTGCTGGTCCTACTACCGGTCCTACTACTGTAACCTTCGATCCGGTCCGATCTTAGACTGGGAATGAACTCCATATGCTTAGACATGGAATGAACTCCGTATGCCTAAGCCAACCCTCGAAACGAGCGTGTGGGTGCTCAATCGATCGAAGATACAGAATACGTAAGCCGAGGATCAGCCCGGTCCCCCCTACGTGTTATCGATCCTGCTACCACAACCCTCGATCCGATCTGATCTTAGACTGGGAATGCACTTCGTATGCCTAAGTCAACCCACAAAATGAGCATACGGACACTGAGACTGATGGAGAGGCACAATGCGCAAGCCGGGGATCGACCCAGTCCCCCTTTACGTGCTGTCGGTCCCGCTACCACAACCCTCGGTCTGGCTGGGTCTTAGACATGGAATAAACTCCCTATGCCTAAGTCAACCAACGAAACGGGCATGCCAGTGCTCAACCGACCGAAGAGGCAGAATTTCCAAGCCGGGGATCAGCCCGATCCCTCCTGCGTGCTATCGATCCTGCTGCCGTAACCCTTGGTCCGATTCGATCTTAGATTGGGAATGAACTCTGTATGCTTAGACTGGGGATGAACTCCGTATGCCTAAGTCAACCCATGAAATGAGCGGGAGGGTGCTCAACCTATCGGAGAGGCCGACTAGAGAGGCATAATGTGCAAGTCGGGGATCGACCCAGTCCCCCCTGCGTGCTGTCGATCCTGCTGCCGCAACCCTCGATCCGGTCTGATCATAGACTGGGAATGAACTCTGTATGCTTAGACATGGAATGAACTCCGTATGCCTAAGCCAACCCACGAAACGAGCATGCGGGCACTTAGCCGATCGATGAGGCAGAATGCGTAAGCCGAAGACTGGCCCGGTCCCCCCTATGCCTAAGTCAACCTGTGAAACGAGCGTGCGGGCGCTGAGCAAGTGGAAGAGGCATAATGCGCAAGTCGGGGATCGGCCCAGTCCCCCTCTGCGTGCTGCCGATCCCGCTGCCACAACCTTTCATCCGGTTGGGGCTTAGACAGGGAATGAACTCCCTATGCCTAAGCCAACCCACGAAACAGGCATGCGGGCGCTCAGTCGGTAGGAGAGGCAGAATGCGCAAGTCGGGCATCGACCCGGTCCCTCTTGCGTGCTATGGATCTTGCTGCCGCAACCTTCGATACGGTCCGATCTTAGACTGAGAATGAACTCCTTATGCTTAGATTGGGCTTGATCTCTGTATGCCTAAATCACCCCACAAAATAAGCGTGCGAGCGCTCAATCGGTCGGAGAGGCATAATGTACAAGTCAGGGATCAGCCTGGTCCCCCTCTGTGTGCTGCCAGTCCTACTGTCAGTCCTGCTGCCACAACCCTCGGTCCGACTGGGGCTTAGACATGGAATGAACTCCGTATGCCTAAGTCAACCCATGAAACAAGCGTACGGGTGCTCAGCCGACCTGAGAGGAAGAATAAGTAAGTCGGGGATTGGCCCGGTTCACCCTTGCATGCTGTCGATCCTGCTGCTAGTCCTGCTGTCGCAACCCTCGGTCCGATCCGATCTTAGACTGGGAATGAACTCTGTATGCTTAGACATAGAATGAACTTTGCATGCCTAGGCCAACCCACGAAACGAGCATGCGGGCGCTCCCCTACTCAGAGTGGCAGAATGCGCAAGCCGGGGATCAACGGGGTCCCCCCTGCGTGCTATCGGCCTGCTACCGCAACCATCAGTTCGATCCAATCTTAGACTGGGAATGAACTCCTATGCCTAAGTCAACCTATGAAACGAGCTTAGGGGCATTGAGCAGACCGGAGAGGCATAATGCGTAAGTCGAGGATCAACCCAATTCCCCTCTACATGCTGCCAGTCCCGCTGCAACAACCCTTCATCCGACTGGGGCTTAGACATCAAATGAACTCCCTATGCATAAGCCAAACCACAAAACAGGTGTGCGGGTGCTCAACCGGTCAGAGAGGCAGAATGCGCAAGTCGGGGATCGACCCGGTGCCCCTTACGTGTTGTCGATCCTGCTGTCATAACCCTCGATCCGGTCTGATCCTAGACTAGGAATGAACTCCGTATGACTAAGTCAACTAACAAAACGAGCGTGCGAGCGCTCAGTCGGCAGGAGAGGCATAATGCACAAGTCGGGGATCAGCCCGGTCCCCCTCTGCGTGCTGTCGATCCCGTTACCGGTCTT
Organism: Durio zibethinus; assembly: GCF_047325235.1. NCBI lineage: Eukaryota > Viridiplantae > Streptophyta > Magnoliopsida > Malvales > Malvaceae > Durio > Durio zibethinus. Next base: position 17,126,211 of record NC_143164.1, on the reverse strand, counting down.
GCTACCACAACCCTCGGTCCGGCTGGGGCTTAGACATGGAATGAACTCCCTATGCCTAAGCCAACCCATGAAATAAGCGTGCAAGCGCTCGACCGATCGAAGAGGTAGAATGCGCAAGCTGGGGATCGACCCGGTCCCCCCTGCGTGCTGTTGATCCTGTTACGGTAACCCTCAATCCAGTTTGATCTTAGATTGGGAATGAACTCCGTATGCTTAGACTGGGGATGAACTCTGTATGCCTAAGTCAACCCACGAAACGAGTGTTCGATCGCTCAGTCGACCAGAGAAGCAGGATGCGCAAGCCGGGGATTGAATGGGTGGTAGGTGGGTTCAAGCACATCTTCATATTTCTACCGTGCCAATGCCATTTTTATGGCTTGTAAATTCATACAATGGTCCCCTAAGCCTTCATCTGAAGTTTCGTGGCAAGATGACCCGTTTTCTATTTTTCACAATTTTTTAAACTTTTTACAGTTCGAGATTTTTTAAAATTTTTTTAGAAAGAGTTTTGTCCCCAAATTTGGTAGAGGTGATCCTTTTATTTTTGTTGGCATGGACAAAACAATTCAGCTAAAAACTCAAAGCTGAGAATATTTTGTGACCATTTGAAAAAAGTGTCCCCAATCTCCGGTGATGCTCCGACGATGGTGCCCCGGGCAAAAAAATGCGGCACCAGGACATGCCCAAGCCTAGCATGTGCACCGTGGCTCAAAATCTTAGACTGGGAATGAACACTATATGCTTAGACATGGAATGAACTCCGTATGCCTAAGCCAACCCATGAAATGAGTGTGCGGTCCCTCAGTTGGTCGGAGAGGCAGAATGCACAAGCCAGGGATCAACCCGGTCCCCCTCTGCGTGCTGCCAATTCTGCTATCGGTCCTACTACCACAACCCTTGGTCTAACTGGGGCTTAGACATGGAATGAACTCCGTATGCCTAAGCCAACCCATGAATCGAGCCTGCGAGCGCTCAGCCGGTCAAAAAGGTAAAATGCGTAAGCTGGAGATCAGCTCGGTCCCCCCTGCGTGCTATCGATCCTGCTACTGGTCCTACTACCGCAACCCTCAGTCTGATCTGATCTTAGATGGGAATGAACTCTGTATGCTTAGACATGGAATGAACTCCGTATGCCTAAGCCAACCCACGAAACGAGCGTGCGGGCATTCAACCGGCCAAAGAGGTAGAATGCGTAAGCCGAGGATCAGCCCAGTCCCCCTCTGCATACTGCCGGCCTCGCTGCCACAACCCTCGGTCCGACAGGGGCTTAGACATGGAATGAACTCCCTATGCCTAAGCCAACCCATGAAACAGGCATGCGGGCGCTCAGTCGACCGGAGAGGCAGAATGAGTAAGCTGGGGATCGGCCTGGTCCCCCTTACGTGCTATCGATCCTACTGCCACAACCCTCGGTCCTGTTTGATCTTAGACTGGGAATGAACTCCATATGCTTAGACTGGGGATGAACTCTGTATGCCTAAGTTAACCCATGAAACGAGCGTACGGGCGCTCAATCGATCGAAAAGTTCAGCCAAAGAGGCATAACGCGTAAGTCGGGGATCAGCCCACTACCAGTCCTGCTGCCACAACCCTCAGTCTGGCTGGGGCTTAGACATGGAATGAACTCTGTATGCCTAAGCCAACCCATGAAACAAGCGTGCGGGCACTCAGCCGGACGGAAAGATAGAATGCGTAAGCCAAGGATCAACCCGGTCCCCCTACGTGCTATCGATCCTGCTACTGGTCCTGCTACCACAATCCTCGATCCGGTCCGATCTTAGACTGGGAATGAACTCCGTATTCTTAGACATGGAATGAACTCTGTATGGCTAAGCCAACCAACGAAACGAGCATGCGAGCACTCAGCCGACCGAAAAGGCAGAATGCACAAGCCGAGGATCGACCCCGTCCCCCCTACGTGCTGTCGATCTTGCTACCGTAACCCTCGATCTGATCTGATCTTAGACTGGGAATGAACTCCGTATGCCTAAGTCAACCCACGAAACAAGCATGCGGGCGCTGAGCCGGTCGGAGAGGCATAATGCGGAAGCCGAGGATTGACCCGACCCCCTTCTGCGTGCTACCGGTCCCACTACCGCAACCCTAGATCCGACTGGGGCTTAGACATCGAATGAACTCCCTATGCCTAAGCCAACCCACGAAACGAGCGTGCGGGTGCGCAGCCAGTCGGAGAGGTAAAATGCGTTAACCGAGGATCGACCCGATCCCCCCTACGTGCTGCTGATTCTGTCACCGTAACCCTCGGTCCAGTCTGATCTTAGACTGGGAATGAACTCCGTATGCTTAGACTGGGGATGAACTTCGTATGCCTAAGTCAACCCACAAAATGAGGGTACGGGCGCTCAGCTGGTCGGAGAGGCCGATCGGAGAGGCATAATGCGTAAGCCAGGGATCAACCTGGTCCCCCTCTGCGTGCTGCCGATCCAGCTACCGATCCTACTGTCACAACCCTCAGTCCGACTGGGGTTAGACATGGAATGAAATCCGTATGCCTAAGCCAACCCACAAAACAGGCGTGCGGGTGCTCAGTCTGTCGGAGAGGCAGAATGCGCAAGTTGGGGACCGGCCCAATCCCCCCTGCGTGCTGCCGATCCTATTACTGGTCCTGCTGCCGCAACCCTTGGTGTGATCCGATCTTAGATTGGGAATGAACTTCGTATGCTTAGACATGGAATGAACTCCGTATGCCTAAGCCAACCTATGAAACGAGCGTGCGGGTGCTCAACCGGTAGGAGAGGTAGAATGGGCAAGCTGGGATCGATCGGATCCCCCCTGCGTGCTATCGATCATGCTACCGTAACCCTCGGTTCGGTCCGATCTTAGACTCAAAATGACTTTCGTAAGCCCAAGTCAACCCACGAAATGAGCGTGCCGGCGCTGAGCCGGTCGAAGAGGCATAATACGTAAGCCGAGGATCGACCCGGTCCCCCTCTGCGTGCTGTCTGTCCCGTTACCATAACCCTCAATCCGACTGGGGCTTAGACATGGAATGAACTCCCTACGCCTAAGGCAACCCACAAAATGGGCATGCGGGTGCTCAACCGACCGAAAAGGTAGAATGCGCAAGCCGAGGATCGGCCCGATCCCCCCTGCGTGCTGCCGATCCTGCTGTTGTAACCCTCGGTCCGATCTGATCTTAGACTGGGAATGAACTCCATATGCTTAGACTGGGGATGAACTCCGTATGCCTAAGGCAACCCATGAAACGAGCGTGCGGGCGCTCAGCTGACCAGAGAGGCAGGATGTGCAAGTCGGGGATCGAACGGGTGGTAGGTGGGTTCAAGCACATCTTCATATTTCTGCAGTGCCAATGCCATTTTTACGGCTTGTAAATTCATACATTGGTTCCCTAAGCCTTCATGTGAAGTTTCGTGGCAAGATGACCTGTTTTCTATTTTTCACGATTTTTGAAACTTTTTACAGTTCGGGATTTTTTAAAATTTTTTTAGAAAGAGTTTTGTCCCAAATTTGGTAGAGGTGATCCTTGTATTTTTGTTGGCATGCACAAAAAAATTTATCCAAAAACTCGAAGTGGAGAAGATTTTGTGACCGTGTGAAAAAAATGTCCCTATTTTAAACACTTTAATTGCTACTAGCAGGAAACCTATAAAATCTCAAATGCTCTTTAAGGGTGTGTGAGTTTTCGAGGTTTGACGAGGGATTGGGGGCCAATATAAGGGCCAAGTACCAGTCCCCATCACACATCACGTGCGCACACCCCCCGACCCCCCAATCGCCGAAACCCCCAATGCCGTCGGTTAGGCTCTCTGGCGATGCTCTGACGATAGTGCCCCGGGTGAAAAAATTGTGACACCAGCAAATGCCCGAGCCCAGCATGTGTACCGTGGCTCAAAATCTCAGGCTGGGAATGAACTCCATATGCTTAGACATGGAATGAACTCCCTATGCCTAAGCCAACCCACGAAACGACTGTGCTGGCGCTCAGTCGGTCGGAGAGGCAGAATGCGCAAACCAGGGATTGGCCCAGTCCCCCCCTGCGTGCTGTCAATCCTACTGCCACAACCTTCGGTCTGGTTCAATCTTAGATTGGAAATGAACACCGTACGCATAACTCAACCCATGAAACGAGCGTGCGGGCACTGAGCCGACCGAAGAGGCATAATGCGCAAGCCGGGGATCGGCCCGGTCCCCCTCTGCGTGCTGTCGGTCCCACTGCCACAACCCTCAGTCCAGCTGGGGCTTAGACATGGAATGAACTCCCTATGCCTAAACCAACCCACGAAACGGGCGTGCGCACGCTCAACCGGTCGGAGAGGTAGAATACGCAAGCTGGGGATCGGCCCGGTTCCCCCTGCGTGCTGCTAATCTTGGTGCCGCAACCCTTGATCCAGTCTGATCTTAGACTAGGAATGAACTCTGTATGCATAAGTCAACCCACGAAACGAGTGTGCGGGCGCTGAGCCGGCGGAAGAGGCTTAATGCGTAAGCCAGGGATCGACCCAGTCCCCCTCTGCATGCTACCGGTCCCGCTGCCACAAGCCTCGGTCCAGCTGGGGCTTAGATATGGAATGAACTCCCTATACCTAAGCCAACCCACGAAACGGGCGTGCGGGTGCTCAGCCGGTCGGAGACGCAGAATGTGCAAGCTGGGAATCAGCCCGGTCCCCCCTGCATGCTATCGATCATGCTGTCGAAACCCTCGGTCCGGTCTGATCTTAGACTGGGAATGAACTCCGTATGCTTAGATGTGGAATGAACTCCGTATGCAGAAGTCAACCCATAAAACAAGCGTGTGAGCGCTCAGCCGGTCGGAGAGGCAGAATGCACAAGCTAGGGATCAAGCTGGTGCCCCACTGCATGCTGTCGATCCTACTGCTGCAACCCTCGGTTCGGTCTGATCTTAGACTGGTAATGAACTCCGTATGCCTAAGTCAACCCATGAAATGAGCGTGTGGGAAATGAACGTGTGGGAAAAGCATAATGCGCAGGTCGGGGATCGACCCGGTCCCCCTCTGCGTGCTGTCGATCCCGCTGCCACAACCCTCGGTCTGGCCGGGGCTTAGACATGGAATGAACTCCCTATGCCTAAGCCAACCCACGAAATGGATGTACGGGCGCTCAGTCGATCGGAGAGGCAGAGTACGCAAGCCAAGGATCGACCCGGTCCCCTTGCGTGCTACCGATCCTGCTCCTGCAACCCTCGATCCAATCCGATCTTAGACTGGGAATGAACTCAGTATGCTTAGACTGGGGATTAACTCCATATGCCTAAGTCAACCCACAAAACGAGCGTGTGGGCGCTCAACTGGTCGGAGAGGTATAATGCGCAAGTTGGGGATCAGCCCGATCCCCCTCTGCGTGCTGTCGATCCCGCTGTCGGTCTTGCTACCACAACCTTCGGTCCGGCTGGGGCTTAGACATGGAATGAACTTCGTATGCCTAAGCCAACCCACGAAACGAGCGTGCGGTAGCTCAGCTGGCCGGAGAGGCAGAATGCGCAAGTCGAGGATTGCCCTGGTCCCCCGTACGTGCTGTCGATCCTGCTGCTGGTCCTGCTGCCACAACCCTCGGTCCGGTCTGATCTTAGACTAGGAATAAACTCCATATGCCTAAGCCAACCCACGTAACGAACGTGCGGGCGCTCAGCCGACCAGAGAGGTAGAATGCGCATGTCGAGGATTGGCCTGGTCCCCCCTGCGTGCTGTCGATCTTGCTGCCACAACCCTCAGTCCGGTCTGATCTTAGACTAGGAATGAACTCCGTATGCCTAAGTCAACCTACGAAACGAGCGTACGGGTGCTAAGTCGATCGGAGAGGCATAATGCATAAGCCAAGGATCAGCCCAATCCTCCTCTACGTGCTGCCGGTCTGGCTACCACAACCCTCGGTCCAGCTGGGGCTTAGACATGGAATGAATTCCCTATGCCAAAGCCAACCCATGAAACGGGCTTGCGGGCGCTCAACCGACCGGAGAGGTAGAATGTGCAAGCCAGAGACCGGCCTGGCTCCCCCTGCATGCTGTCGATCCTACTGTCGCAACCCTCGGTCTGGTTCGATCTTAGACTGGGAATGAACTTCGTATCCTTAGACTGGGGATGAACTCCGTATGCATAAGTCAACCCATGGAATGAGCGTGCGGGCGCTCAGCCGACCAGAGAGGTCGACCGAAGAGGCGTAATGCGTAAGTCGAGGATTGACTCGATCCCCGTCTACGTGCTGTCGATCCCGCTGCCATAAGCCTCAGTCCGACTATGGCTCAGACATGAAATAAGCTCCCTATGCCTAAGCCAACGCATGAAACGGGCGTGCGGGCGCTCAGCCGACTGAAGAGGCAAAATGCGCAAGTCGGGGACCGGCCCGATCCCCCCTACGTGCTGTCGATCCTGTTGTCGCAACCCTCGGTCTGGTCTGATCTTAGACTGGGAATGAACTCCGTATGTCTAAGTCAACCCACGAAACGAGCGTGCGGGCGCTCAACCGACCAGAGAGGTAGGATGCGCAAGCCGGGGATCGAACGGGTGGTATGTGGGTTCAAACACATCTTCATATTTCTACCATGCCAATGCCATTTTTATGGCTTGTAAATTCATACAATGGTCCCCTAAGCCTTCATGTGAAGTTTCATGGCAAGACGACCCGTTTTCTATTTTTCACGATTTTCGAAACTTTTTGAGGTTCGAGATTTTTTAAAACCTTTTTAGAAAGAGTTTTGTCCCCAAATTTGGTAGAGATGATCCTTGTATTTTTGTTGGCATGCACAAAATTCAGCCAAAAACTCGAAGTGGAGAAGATTTTATGACCGTTTGAAAAAAGTGTCCCCATTTCAAACACTTTAATGGCTACTGGTAGCAAACCTATAAAATCTCAAATGCTCTTTAAGGGGGTGTCAGTTCTCGAGGTTTGATGATGGATAGGGGGCCAATATAAGGGCCAAGTACCAGCACCCATCGCACAACATGTGCACACACCCCCCGGCCCCCCAATCATCGGAACCCCCAATGCCACCGGTTAGGCTCTTCGGTGATGCTCCGGTGATGGTGCCCCGAGTGAAAAAAATGTGCCCCCAGCCCATGCCCGAGCTCAGCATGTGTACCGTGGCTCAAACTCTTAGACTGGGAATGAACTTCGTATGCTTAGACATGGAATGAACTCCGTATGCATAAGCCAACCCACGATACGAGCGTGTGTGCGCTCAGTCGGTCGGAGAGGCATAATGCGCCAGCTAGGGATCAGCCCGATCCCCCTCTACGTGCTGTCGATCTCGCTGCCGATCCTGCTACCATAACCCTCGGTCCAGCTGGGGCTTAGACAGGGAATGAACTCCGTATGCCTAAGCCAACCCACAAAACGAGCGTGCGGGCGCTCAGCAGACCGGAGAGGCAGAATGCGCAAGTCAAGGATTGGCCAGGTCCCCCTGCGTGCTGTCGATCCTGCTACTGGTCCTGCTGCCGCAACCCTTGGTCCAGTCTGATCTTAGACTGGGAATGAACACCATATGCTTAGACATGGAATGAACTCCGTATGCGTAAGCCAACCCATGAAACGAGTGTGCGGGCGCTCAACCGGTCGGACAGGCAAAATGCGCAAGCTGGGGATAGGCTCGGTCCCCCTATGCATCCTGCCAATCCTGCTGCCACAACCCTCTGTCCGACTGGGGCTTAGACATGGAATGAACTCCCTATGCCTTAGACAACCCACGAAACGGGTGTGCGGGCGCTCAGTCGGTTGGAGAGGCAGAATGCATAAACCGAGGATCGACCTGGTCCCCCCTGCATGCTACCGATCCTGTGGCCGTAACCCTCGGTCTGATCTGATCTTAGACTGGGAATGAACTCTGCATGCTTAGACTGGGGATGAACTCCGTATGCCTAAGTCAACCCACGAAATGAGCGTGAGGATGCTCAGTCGACCAGAGAGGTAGGGTGCGCAAGCCAGGGATCGAACGGGTGGTATGTGGGTTCAAGCACATCTTCATATTTCTGCCATGCCAATGCCATTTTTATGGCTTGTAAATTCATAGAACGGTCCCCTAAGCCTTCATGTCAAGTTTTATGGCAAGACGACCCGTTTTCTATTTTTCACGAGTTTGTAAACTTTTTACGGTTTGGGATTTTTTAAACTTTTTTTAGAAAGATTTTTGTCCCCAAATTTGGTAGAGGTGATCCTTGTATTTTTGTTGGCATGCACCAAAAAATTTAGCTAAAAACTCAAAGTGGAGAAGATTTTGTGACCATTTGAAAAAAGTGTCCCCATTTCAGACACTTTAATGGCTACTGGCAGCAAACCTATAAAATCTCAAATGCTCTTTAAGGGGGTGTGAGTTCTTGAGGTTTGATGAGGGATAGGGGGTAATATAAGGGCCAAGTACCAGCACCTATCACACATCATGTGTGCACAGCCCCCGGCCCCCCAATCGTCGAAACCCCCAATGCCACCGGTTAGGCTCTCCGGCGATGCTCCGACGATGCTCCGACGATGTTGCCTGGGGAGAAAACAATACGGCACCAATACATGCCCGAGCCCAGCATGTGCATCATGGCTCAAACTCTTAGACTGGGAATGAACTCCGTATGCTTAGACATGGAATGAACTCCATATGCCTAAGCCAGCCCACGAAACGAGCGTGCGAGCACTCAGCCAGCTAGAAAGCCAGAATGCGCAAGCCGGGGATCGACCCAGTCCCCCTATGCGTGCTATTAGCCCCACTACCACAATCCTTGGTCTGACTGGGGATTAGACATGGAATGAACTCCCTATGCCTAAGCCAACCCACAAAACGGGCGTGCGGGCGCTCAGCCGGTTGAAGAGAAAGAATGCGCAAGTCGGGGATCGACTCGGTCCCCCCTGTGTGCTGTCAATCCTACTACCACAACCCACAGTCCGATCTGATCTTAGACTGGGAATGAACTCCGTATGCTTAGATTGGGGATGAATTTCCAATGCAACCGATTAGGCTCTCCGGCGATGCTCCGACGATGGTGCTGCAGGCAAAAAAAATGTGGCACCAGCACATGCCCAAGCCCAGCATGTGCACCGTGGCTCAAACTCTTAGACTGACATTGAACTCCGTATGCTTAGACATGGAATGAACTTTGTATGCCTAAGCCAGCCCATGAAACAAGCGTACGGGCACTCAACCGATCGGAGAGGCAGAATGTGCAAGCCGGGTATCGACCCGATCCCCCCTGCATGCTGCCGATGCTACTGCTGGTCCTACTGCTGCAACCCTCGGTCCAGTTCGATCTTAGACTGGGAATGAACTCTGTATGCTTAGACATGGAATGAACTCTGTATGCCTAAGCCAACCCATGAAATGAGCATGAGGGTGCTCAGCCGGTCAGAGAGGCTGAATGCGCAAGCCGGGGATCGACCCGATCCCCCTCTGCGGGCTATTGATCCTGCTGCCGCAACCCTCGTTCTAGTCCGATCTTAGACTGGGAATAAACTCTGTATGCCTAAGTCGACCCACGAAATGAGCGTTCAGGGGCTGAGCCGGCCGGAGAGGCATAATGCACAAGTCGGGGATCGACTCGATCCCCCTCGGCATGCTACCGGTCCCACTGCCACAACCCTCGATCTGGCTAGGGCTTAGACATGGAATGAACTCCCTATGCCTAAGCCAACCCATGAAACGGGCGTACGGGAGCTTAGCCGGCCAATGAGGCAAAATACGCAAGCCAGGGATTGGCCCGGTCCCCCCTGCGTTATGCCGATCCTGCTGTCGCAACCCTCGATCCGATCCGATCTTAGACTGGGAATGAACTCCGTATGCTTAGACTGGGGATGAACTATGTATGCCTAAGTCAACCCACGAAAAGAGAGTGCGGGCGCTCAGTCGGCCGGAGAGGCATAATGCGCAAGCCAGGGATTAGCTTGGTCCCCCTTTACGTGATGCCGATCCTGCTGTCGGTCCTACTACCACAACCCTCAGTCCGACTGGGGCTTAGACATGGAATGAACTCCATATGCCTAAGCCGACGAATGAAACGAGCGTGCAAGCGCTCAGCCAGCCGAAGAGGCAGAATGCACAAGCCGAGGATCGGCCTGGTCTCCCCCTGTGAGCTGTCGATCCTACTGCTGGTCCTGCTGCCGCAACCCTCGATTCGGTTCGATCTTAGACTGGGAATGAACTTCGTATCCTTAGACATGGAATGAACTCCGTATCCCTAAGCCAACCCATGAAATGAGCATGGGGGCGCTCAGCCGGCCAGAGAGGTAGAATGCGCAAGTCGGGGACCGGTCTGGTCCCCCCTGCGTGCTATCGATCCTGCTACGGCAACCCTCAGTCCAGTCTGATCTTAGACTGGGAATGAACTCCGTATGCCTAAGTCAACCCATGAAATGAACGTGCGGGCGCTGAGTCGACCGAAGAGGCATAATGTGCAAGTCGGGGATCAGCTCGATCCCCCTCTACGTGCTGTCGGTCCTGCTACCACAACCCTCAATCCGGCTGGGGCTTAGACATGGAATGAACTCCCTATACCTAAGCCAACCCATGAAACGGGCGTGCGGGCATTCAGTTGGCCGGAGAGGCAGACTTTGCGTGATGGCATGGAGGCCATGCACCAGCGGATGGAGGAGCTTACCAGTGAGCTCGTTGCTTGCAAGACTGCCATTGGGAATGACATGTTTGCTAGAGTGTCCAAGTCCAGATTGGATGTCCACAAGTCTAAGAAGTTCAAGGGGACTAGGGCAGCCAAGGAAATAGATAACTACCTTTAGGGTATGGAGCAGTACTTCCAAGCCATGAGCATGCAAGACAAGGCGATAAAGGTAAGCACCACTACTATGTATCTCACTGATGTAGCCTTATTGTGGTAGAGGCACAGGTGTGATGATGTCAGGTGTGGGAGCACCAAGATTGGAACCTAGGCAGAGTTCCAAAAAGAGTTCAGAGAACAATTTTACCTGGAGTATACCGATGATGAGGAGCGGGTAAAGTTGCGCAGGCTGAGCTAGTAAGGGGACATAAGGGAGTATGTCTAGAAATTCTCTGAACTGATGCTACAGATCTCAGATCTAGGTGAGAAGGATGCCTTATTTGCTTTCATGGATGGGCTGAAGCCGTGGGTGAAGCATGAGCTACAAAAGAGAAGAGTTCATGACTTGGCTAAAGCCATGACTACTGTCGAAGCCTTGATAGAGTTCAAGCCTCTGAACAAGTTCGAGTCTACCAAGCCCAAGGGTAAGGGCAGGGATGATAGGGACTGGAAGAAGCAGTCCAAGGGGAAGGATCGTGATCGGGAGTCCAAGGATGGAGACCAAGACCGTTCAACCAAGGATGGTGAGAGGAAGCCACTATCAGGCAAGTGGAAAGCAAAGGGGGACCGAGAGCCACTAGCATGCTACCTATATGGAGGGAGCCACATAGCGCGTAATTACCCGCAGAAGGGCAAGCTGGCTGCTATAGATAAGGAGTCTAATGAGGAGCTAGAGTCAGGGGCAGCAAAGCTTGGGTCGTTGGTGCTCAATGTTGTCCAGAGTAAAGGGAGCCGTAAGTCAAAGGGCTTGATGTTTGCAAATCTGATTGTTGCGGGTCAGAAGGTGAGCGCACTGGTTGACACAAGTGCCTCACATCTTTTTATTTCAGGTGATAGAGCCCGAAAGCTCAGACTAAAGGTGTAGAAAGGGACTGGTACCATTAAAACGATGAACTCCAATGAAGTTCCAGCCATTGGAGTAGTACGGGGAGTGGAGTTGCAGCTTGGAGACTGGAAAGGCAAGGAGACCAATGAGGTAATACCCCTTGATGACTATGAGTTTGTGATTGGGTTGGATTTCCTTGTTCGGATTAACGCCCTCCTTGTGCCTTTTGCAGATTGTGTTTGCATCTTGGATGCACGGTGCCAATGCCTAGTGCCATTGAAGAAAGGGTCTGGAGTTGGGTCACGGGTGGTGTCAGCCATCCAATTTGCCAAGGCGATAAGCAGATAAGAAGACACCTTCTTGGCAGCCCTGAAATATGATGAGCCGAGGGAGAAAGAGACCGAGTAACCCTTGGAGGTGCTAAAGGTGCTGAAGACCTTTAGTGATGTGATGCCCGCAAAGCTACCTAGCAAGCTACCACTTAAGAAGGAGGTAGACCACAAGATCGAGCAGGTGTCCGAGGCCAAGCCACCAGCTACAGCCCCTTACCGAATGTCTCCACCAGAGTTGGAGGAGTTGAGGAAGTAGCTTAAAGAGTTAGTTGATGTTGGCTTCATCAAGCCATCGAAGGCACCCTATGGTGCACCAGTTCTATTTTAACGCAAGCATGATGGGTCGTTGTAGCTGCGCATCAACTACCAGGCTTTGAACAAGCTGACCATCAAGAACAAGTACCCCATCCCACTCATTGCGGACTTGTTCGATCAACTTGGGAGCACAAGGTGGTTCACCAAGTTGGATTTGAGGTCAGGCTACTATCAAGTCAGGATCACGTAGGGAGATGAGCCAAAGATAGCATGTGTCACTCGGTATGGTTCGTATGACTTCTTGGTGATGCCTTTCGAACTCACGAATGCCCCAGCAACATTCTGCACCCTTATGAACAAGGTACTTCAGTCATTCCTTGATCGGTTTGTTGTGGTTTATTTGGATGACATTATGATCTACAGCCAGACTTTGGGAGAGCATGTAGACCACTAGAGACAGGTGTTCGAGCTGTTACGGGCGCACAAGCTATTTGTCAAGAGGGAGAAGTGCTTATTCCCCTAGTAGGAGATCCCGTTCCTTGGCCACAGAGTGGGAGGTGGCAGGATACGCATGGATGAAGGCAAGATACACGCCATCCTGGAGTGGCAACCGCCAGCCAAGGTCACTAATTTAAGATCGTTCCTTAGGCTAGTCAACTACTACAGGCGCTTCATCAAAGGTCACTCAGCAATAGCCACACCATTGACTGACTTGCTCAAGAAAAGGAAAGCATGGGAGTGGAGCGCAGGGTGCCAAGAAGCCTTTGACAGGTTGAAGTAGGTTGTGATCGAAGAGCTAGTCTTGGCCTTGCCAGATCATGCCAAGCCGTATGAGGTTCATACAGATGCATCAGACTTTGCCATAGGGGGCGTGTTGATGCAGGAGGGACGTCCAGTCGCGTTCGAGAGCAGAAAGCTAAACGAGACTGAGCGCAAGTACACGGTCCAAGAAAAGGAGATGACTACAGTGGTGCACTACTTACGCACTTGGTGCCATTACCTGTTGGGGTCGAGGTTCATGGTTAGGACAAACAATGTGGCGAGTAGCTACTTCCAGACATAAAAGAAGCTGTCCCTCAAGCAGGCGAAATAACAAGATTTTCTTGCAAAATTTGATTTCCAGATAGAGTACAAGCCGGGGCGGGCGAACCTAGTGGCAGACGCCCTGAGCAGAAAGGCTAACCTTGCTACCATTAGCCAACCAGAGGGGTCACTGGTGCCGCACATCAAGAAGGGACTTGCATATGATCCTACAGCCAAGGCTTTGATGGAGTACACCCAGCAAGGTAATACTAGGCGATTTTGGTTGCAGGATGGCTTACTGTACACCAGGGGCAGTAGACTATTTATGTCGCAGCACGAGAAGCTCCGCATGGAAGTTTTACAAGAATGCCATGATTCAAGGCGAGCTGGACACCCCGGAGTGAGCCGTACCTTGGCGCTGATCGAGGACTGATACTACTAGCCGCACATGAGGGACGATGTGGAGGCCTATGTGAAGACTTATCTTATGTGCCAACAGGACAAGGTGGAGCTCAAGAAACCAGACGGTCTCTTGGAGCCATTTCCAGTGCCATAGTGACCATGGGAGAGTGTTTCTCTAGACTTTATAGTCGGTCTACCCAAAGCAGAAGGGTTTGGAAGCATCATGGTAGTGGTGGACAAGTTTTCCAAGTATGGAATCTTCATTCCAGCAACCAAAGAGTGCCCAACCGAGGAGGCAACTCGATTGTTCTCGACGAACATGGTTAAGTACTGGGAGTGTCGAGGACCATTGTTAGTGATTGGGACGGGCATTTCACGGGCAAGTTCTGGACTGAGTTTTTCAAGCTGTTGGGGTCAGACTTGAACTTTTCCACTAGCATGCATCCGCAGACTGATGGGTAGACAGAACAAGTGAATGGACTATTGGAGGTCTACCTCAAGCACTATGTGAGTGCCACACAAAGGGACTGGCCAAAGCTGCTAGATATTGCATAGTTTTCCTACAACTTGCAAAGGAGCGAGGTAACGAACCAGAGCCCATTTGAGGTTGTGATAAGGCAACAACCACTAACACTCGATTCGATTGCTGCAAGTTATACAGGGCCGAATCCAGCAGTATACAAGTTTGCCAAGGCATGGCAGGAGCAAACTGACTTGACCAGAGTTTGTCTACACAAGGCGGCCAAGAGGTCGAAGAAGTGGGCAGACCAGAATAGGTGGGACGTGCAGTTCCAGGTTGGAGACTTGGTGTTGGTGAAGCTGCATCCCATTGTGCACCATAGGGGGCTACACAAAGGCCTAGTTTGGAGGTATGAGGGACCTTTCTGAGTAGTCAAGAGGGTAGGCAAGGTTGCCTACAAGCTGGATATGCCACCCAAGCCGAGGGTACACCTGATGTTCCATGTGAGCATGCTCAAGCCGTTCCATGAGGATGAGGGAGATCCAAGACGGGCAGAGTCAAAGCGTGCACCATTGGGAGCAAGGGTCTCATATGAGAAGGAGGTCCACAGTATCATAGCTGACTGGGAGGTGAGACGGAAGAACTATCAGCCAAGACAAGAGTGCTTGGTGCACTGGAAGGGACTTCCAGACAGTGAGGTGAGCTGGGAACCAGCAGATGACTTATGGTAGTTCAGGGACCAGCTCAGGCAGTACCATGCAGAAGACGCAATGAGGGTGTTGCATAATCAGGTGGGGGAGAATGTCACACCCTGGGCGAGTGCCCCAGGCACATCAGGTGCACCAGCAGGTGAGCCAGAGGTTGAGGCCCGCAGACTAGGCGTGCTGGAGGGTATCTGTGCGCAAAGCCGAGCAAATGAGTTCAGAATGCCCGCCCAACTTGCAGGCCAGCCCATGAGACCAAGGCCTGGCTTACAAGCTGCTTGCATCACATCCAAAAGGGCCCAAGGTGCTGGACATACAAGGGAAGCTTCTGGAAGCAGGCAGGATCAACAGCAGCATCCTGGCAGATTTGGTTGACCCTAAAAATTAGGAGTTGGCATCCTGATTGATTGTAATCTGTATAATCCCATGATTTTAGCCTTTATTCTAGGGATATTGCCATTAAGTGTAAGCTGGAGCCTCAACTATAAATAGAGGGCTGCTCCTCCCTCATTTATACAGCATCAAACACTTCTGTTTTAGTGAATACAAGAGCATTTCTAGAATTCTACCTTCTTATCCTATTTCTCTTTCACTTGCGTAATCAGCCCTTCCCGTTGTTCTAGTGCCCGTACGCTTGTATTTTAGGCTGACTTAGGCATAAAGGAGGAGATTCCAAGCCTCAGGCCACACGATTTTTGAGTCTAAGGTCGGAGCCTGTGACACAAGTACCAGCACCCATCGCACATCATGTGCGCACACCCCTCGACCCCCCCAATCGTCGGAACCCCCAATGCCACCGGTTAGGCTCTCCGGTGATGCTCCGACGATGGTACCCTGGGTGAAAAAAATGCGACACCAACACATGCCCGAGCCCAGCATATGCATCGTGGCTCAAAATCTTAGACTGGGAATGAACTCTGTATGCTTAGACATGGAATGAACACGTATGCCTAAGCCAACCCACGAAATGAGCGTACAGGCACTCAACCGATCGAAGAGGCATAATGCGCAAGTCGGGGATCGACCCGATCCCCCTATGCGTGCTACTGGTCCTGCTACCACAACCCTCAGTCCGACTGGGGCTTAGACATGGAATGAACTCCCTATGCCTAAGCCAACCCACGAAATGGGCATGCAGGCACTCAATCGGCCAGAGAGGCAGAATGCGTAAGCTGGGGATCGGCTCGGTCCCCCCTGCGTGCTGCCCATCCTACTGTCGCAACCTTCGATCCGATCCGATCTTAGACTGGGAATGAACTCTGTATGCTTAGACTGGGGATGAACTCCGTATGCCTAAGTCAACCCACGAAATGAGCGTACGGGCACTCAGCCGACCGAAGAAGCCGGTCGGCAAGGCATAATGCACAAGCTGGGGATCAGCCCGATCCCCTTCTGCGTGTTATCGATCCCGCTGTCGGTCCTACTGCCATAACCCTCAGTTCGACTGGGGCTTAGACATGGAATGAACTTCGTATGCCTAAGCCAACCTAAGAAATGAGTGTGCGGGTGCTCAGCCGGTCGAAGAGGCACAATGCGCAAATTAGGGATCGACTCGGTCCCTCATGTGTACTGTCGATCCTGCTACTGGTCCTGCTACCGTAACCCTCAGTCTGGTCTGATCTTAGACTGGGAATGAACTCTGTATGCTTAGACATGGAATGAACTCCGTATGCCTAAGCCAACCCATAAAATGAGCATGCGGGCACTCAACCGATCGAAGAGGCAGAATGCGTAAGCCGAGGATCAGCCCTATCCCCCCTGTGTGATGTCGATCCTACTATCGTAACCTTCGATTCAGTTCGATCTTAGATTGGGAATGAACTCCGTATGCCTAAGTCATCCCACGAAATGAGTGCACAGGTGCTGAGCTGGTCGGAGAGGCATAATGCACAAGCCGAGGGTCAACCCGGTCCCCCTCTGCGTGCTGTCAGTCCCACTGCCACAATCCTCGGTCTGACTAGGGCTTAGACACGGAATGAACTCCCTATGCCTAAGCCAACCCATGAAACGGGCGTGCGGGCGCTCAGCTGGCGAAGAGGTAGAATGTGCAAGCCGTGGATCGACCCGGTCCCCCCTGCGTGCTATCAATCCTACTACCGTAACCCTCAGTCCGGTCTATTCTTAGACTGGGAATGAACTTCGTATGCCTAAGTCAACCCACGAAATTAGTGTTCGGGCGCTAAGCCGACCGAAAAGGCATAATGCACAAGTCGGGGATCAGCCCGGTCCACCTCTGCGTGCTGCCAGTCCCGCTACCACAACCCTCGGTCTGGCTGGGGCTTAGATATGGAATGAACTCCCTATGCCTAAGCCAACCAATGAAACGGGCGTACGGGCGCTCAACTGGCCGGAGAGGTAGAATGCACAAGTCAGGGATTGACCCGGTCCCCCTACATGCTGCCGATCCTGCTGTCGCAACCCACGGTCTGATCCGATCTTAGACTGGGAATGAACTCCGTATGCTTAGGCTGGGGATGAACTCCATATGCCTAAGTCAACCCATGAAACGAGCGTGCGGGTGCTCAACCGGTCGAAGAGGCATAATGAACAAGTCAGGGATTAGCCCGATCCCCCTCTACGTGCTACTGATCCCGCTGTCAGTCCTGCTCCCACAACCCTCAGTCCGACTGGGGCTTAGACATAGAATGAACTCAGTATGCCTAAGCCAACCCACGGAATGAGCATGCGGGGGTTCAGCCGACCGGAGAGGTAGAATGCACAAGCAAGGGATCGGCCCGGTCCCTCTTACGTGCTATCGATCATGCTGCCACAACCCTCGGTTCGATCTGATCTTAGACTGGGGATGAACTCTGTATGCTTGACTGAGGATGAACTCCATATGCTTAAGTCAACCCACAAAACGAGCGTGCAGGTGCTCAACCGGTCGGAGAGGCATAATGAGCAAGTCGGGGATCAGCCCAGTCCCTCTTTGTGTGCTATTGATCCCGTTGTCGGTCTTGCTGCCACAACCCTCGGTCCGGCTAGGGCTTAGACATGGAATGAACTCAGTATGCCTAAGCCAACCCACGGAACGAGCATGCAGGGGTTCAGCCGACCAGAGAGGTAGAATGCGCAAGCAAGGGATCGACCCGGTCTCTCCTGCGTGCTATCGATTCTGCTACCACAACCCTCAGTTCGGTCTGATCTTAGACTGGGAATGAACTCCGTATGCTTGACTGGGGATGAACTCCGTACGCCTAAGTCAACCCATGAAATGAGCGTACGGGCGCTTAATCGGCCAGAGAGACCGGTCAAAGAAGCAGATGCGCAAGCCGGGGATCGACCCGGTCTCTCTTAAGTGCTATCGATCCTGCTGCTGGTTCTGTTATCGCAACCATCGGTTCGGTCCAAACTTAGACTGGGAATGAACTCCGTCTGCCTAAGTCAACCCACGAAACGAGCGTTCGGGCACTGAGCCAACTGGAGAGGCATAATGCAAAAACTGGGGATCGGCTCGGTCCCTCTCTGCATGCTGCTGGTCCTGCTGCCACATCCCTCAGTCCGGTTAGGGCTTAGACATGGAATGAACTCCCTATCCCTAAGCCAACCCATGAAACGGGCGTGCAGACGCTCAGCCAGCTGGAGAGGCAGAATGCGTAAGCCGGGGATCGACCTGATCCCTCCTGCGTGCTGTTGATCCTGTTGTCGCAACCCTTAGTTCGATTCGATCTTAGACTGGGAATGAACTCCGTATGCTTAGACCGGAGATGAACTCCGTATGCCTAAGTCAACCCATGAATCGAAAGTATGGGTGCTCAGCCGACCAGAGAGGTCGGTCGGAGAGACATAATACGTAAGCTGAGAATCAGCCCGATCCCCCTCTGCATGCTACTGATCCTGCTATCGATCTTACTGCCACAACCCTTAGTCCGGCTGGGGCTTAGACATGGAATGAACTCCGTATGCCTAAGCCAACCTACAAAACGAGCGTGCAGGCACTAACCGAGCGGAGAGGCAGAATGCTCAAGCCAGGTATCGACCCGGTCCACCCCTACGTGCTGCCAATCCTTCTGCTGGTCTTGCTATCGTAACCCTCGGTCCAGTTCGATCTTAGACTGGGAATGAACTCCATATGCTTAGACATGGAATCAACTCTGTATGCCTAAGCCAACCCATAAAACAAGCATGCGGGCACTCAACCAGTCGGAGAGGCAGAATCCACAAGCCGAGGATCGACCCGATCCCCCCTACATGCTGTCGATCCTACTGCTAGTCTTGCTGCCGTAACCCTCGATCTGATCTGATCTTAGATTGGGAATGAACTTCTTATGCTTAGACATGGAATGAACTCCATATGCCTAAGCCAACCCACGAATCGAACATGCGAGCACTCAATCGACTGGAGAGGTAGAATACACAAGTCGGGCATCGGCCCGATCCCTCCTACGTGTTGTCGAATCTGCTGCCGCAACCCTCGGTCCGGTCTGATCATAAACTAAGAATGAACTCTATATGCCTAATTCAACCCACAAAATGAGCGTGCGGGTGCTGAGCCAGCCAGAGAGGCATAACGTGCCAGTCGGGGATCAGCCCGATCCCCCTCTGTGTGCTGCCAGTCTCACTGCCACAACCCTCGATCCGACTGGGGCTTAGACATGGAATGAACTCTGTATGCCTAAGCCAACCCACGAAACGGGCGTGCAGGTGCTCGGTTGGCCGAAAAGGCAGAATGCGCAAGCCAGGGATCGGCCCGATCCCATTACGTGTTACCGTAACCCTCGGTCCGATCCGATCTTAGACTGGGAATGAACTCCATATGCCTAGACTGGGGATGAACTCCGTATGCCTAAGTCAACCCACGAAACGAGCGTGCGGACGCTCAACCGACCAGAGAGGTAGGATGCGCAAGCTAGGGATCGAACGGGTGGTAGGTGGGTTCAAGCTCATCTTCATATTTTTGCCATTCCAATGCCATTTTTATGGCTTGTAAATTCATACAATGGTCCCCTAAGCCTTCATGTGAAGTTTCGTGGCAAGACAACCCGTTTTCTATTTTTCATGATTTTTGAAATTTTTACGGTTCAGGATTTTTTAAAATTTTTTTAGAAAGAGTTTTGTGTCCAAATTTGGTAGAGGTGATCCTTGTATTTTTGTTGGCATGCAAAAAAAACTTCAACTAAAAACTCGAAGTGGAGAAATTTTGTGATCGTTTGAAAAAAGTGTCCCCATTTTAGACACTTTAATGGCTACTGGCAGCAAACCTATAAAATCTCAAATGCTCTTTAAGGGGGTGTGAGTTCTTGAGGTTTGATGAGGGATAGGGGGCCAATAAAATGGCCAAGTACCAGCACCCATCACACATCTTGTGCGCACACCTCCCGCCCCCCCAATCACCGGAACCCCCAATGCCGCCGGTTAGGCTCTCCGGTAATGCTCTGACGATGGTGCCCCGAGCAAAAAAAATGTGGCACCAGCACATGCCCGAGCCCAGCATCTGCACTGTGGCTCAAAATCTTACACTGGGAATGGACTCCGTATGCTTAGACATTGAATGAACTCCATATGCCTAAGCCAACCCACGAAACGAGCGTGCGGGTGCTCGGCCGACCGGAGAGGCAGAATGCGCAAGTCGGGGATCAACCCGGTCACCCTTTGCATGCTACCGATCCCGTTGGAACAACCCTCGATCCAGCTGGGGCTTATACATGGAATGAACTCCCTATGCCTAAGCCAACCCATGAAACGGGCGTGCGGGCGCTCAACCGATTGGAGAGGCAAAATGCGCAAGCCGGGGACCGACCCGGTGCCCCCTGCGTGCTGTCGATCCTGCTACCGCAACCCTTGGTCTGATATGATCTTAGACTGGGAATGAACTCTGTATGCTTAGACTGGGGATGAACTCTTTATGCCTAAGTCAACCCACGAAATGAGCATGTGGGCGCTCAGCCGACTAGAGAGGCAGAATGCGTAAGTCGGTGATCGACTCGGTCTCCCCTACGTGCTGTCGATCCTACTGCTGGTCCTACTGTCGCAACCCTCAGTCCAATCTGATCTTAGGTTGGGAATGAACTCCATATGCTTAGACATTAAATGAACTCCGTATGCCTAAGCCAACCCACAAAACGAGCTTACGAGTGCTCAGCCGATCAGAGAGAGAGAATGCATAAGCTGGGACCAGCCCGATCACCCCCTACGTGCTATCGATCCTGCTACCACAACCCTCGGTCCGGTCTGATCTTACACTGGGAATGAACTCCGTATGCCTAAGTCAACCCATGAAAAGAGCGTAAGGGTACTGAGCCAGTCGGAGAGGCATAATGTGCAAGCCAAGGATCGGCCTGATCCTCCTCTGCGTGCTGCCGAACACGCTGCCACAACCCTCAGTCTGACTGGGGCTTAGACCTGGAATGAACTCCCTATGCCTAAGTCAACCCACCAAACGGGCATGTGGGCGCTCGATCGACCGGAGAGGCAGAATGCGCAAGTTGGGGATCGGCCTGGTCCCCCCTGCGTGCTGTCGATCCTGTTGTCATAACCCTCAGTCCAGTTTGATCTTAGACTGGGAATGAACTTTGTATGCTTAAGTCAACCCACGAAACGAGTGTACGAGCGCTGAGCCGGTCGGAGAGGCATAATGCGCAAGCTAGGGATTGGCCCAGTCCCTTTTTGCATGCTGCAAATCCCGCTGCCACAACCCTCGGTCTAGCTTAGCCGACCAGAGAGGTAGGATGCACAAGCTGGGGATCGAACGGGTGGTAGGTGGGTTCAAGCACATCTTCATATTTCTGCCTTGCCAATATGATTTTTATGGCTTGTAAATTCATACAATGGTCCCCTAAGCCTTCATGTGAAGTGTCGTGGCAAGACTACTCATTTTCTATTTTTCATGATTTTCAAAACTTTTTACAGTTCGGGATTTTTTTAAATTTTTTTAGAAAGATTTTTGTCCCCAAATTTCGTATAGGTGATCCTTTTTTTTTTTTGGCATGCACAAAAAAATTCAGCAAAAAACTCGAAGTGGAGAAGATTTTGTTACCATTTGAAAAAAGTGTCCCCATTTCAGACACTTTAATTGCTACTGGCAGCAAACCTATAAAATCTCAAATACTTTTTAAGGGGGGTGTGAGTTCTCAAGGTTTGATGAGGGATAGGGGGCCAATATAAGGGCCAAGTGTCATGCCTTGGGCGGGCGCGCCAGGCACATCAGATGCACCAGCAGGTGAGCCAGAGGTTAAGGCTCGTAGACTAGACGTGCTGGCGGGTATTTGCACGCAAAGCCTAGCAAACGAGTTCAGAACGCCCGCCCAACTTGCAGGCCAGACCGTGAGACCAAGGCCTGGCATACAAGTTGCCCGTACCACATCCAGAAGGGCCCAAGGTGCTGGACATGCAAGGGAAGCTTCTGGAAGCAGGCAGGATCAGTAGCAACATCCTGGCAGATTTGGTTGACCCTGAAAATCAGGAGTTAGCATCCTGATTGATTGTAATCTATATAATCCCATGATTTTAGCCTTTATTCTAGGGATATTGCCTTCAAGTGTAAGCTGGAGCCTCAACTATAAATAGAGGGCTGCTCCTCCCTCATTTGTACACAATCAAACACTTCTGTTTCAGTGAATACAAGAGCATTTCCAGAATTCTGCCTTTTTATCCTGTTTCTCTTTAACTTGTTTAATCAACCATTCCTGTTGTTCTAGTGCCCGTACGCTTGTGTTTTAGGCTGACTTAGGCATAAAAGAGGAGATTCCAAGCCTAAGGCCACACGGTTTCTGAGTCTAAGGTAGGAGCCCGTGACATTTGGTATCAGAGCAAGTTCGATTCTGTGTGTTTGTGTTATGCAGGTTAGAGGAGATGGCATCCCAAAGTGACACTGCTAACCAACAACCAGAAGCCCAGGAGCATGGGCATGGAAGAGGGAGGAAAGCCAATTCTAGAGATATCTGGTCTACCATGGATGGTAGGCTGGCCAAGGTGGAGGTGACCATGGACGACATGGGGGAGAAGCTTGAGGGGGCAGAGACTCACATTACATCACTAGACTCCATGGGGGAGGAGATCCAAAGTGAGCTGCAAGCTGCTCTCAACAAAGGTTTGGACGTGTTCACCTAAAAGAATCAGACCTTAGAGGCTGAAGTGCTGACCTTGCACGATGGCATAGAGGCCATGCGTCAGCGGATGGAGGAGCTTACCAGTGAGCTCGTTGCTTACAAGATTGCCATTGGGAATTGCATGTTTGCTAGAGTGTCCAAGTCCAGATTGGATGTCCCCAAGCCTAAGGAGTTTAAGGGGACTAGGGTAGCCAAGGAAGTAGATAACTACCTTTGGGGTATGGAGCAGTACTTCCAAGTCATGGGCATGCAAGACGAGGCGATAAAGGTAAGCATCGCTGCTATGTATCTCACTGATGTAGCCTTATTATGGTAGAGGCGTAGGTGTGATGATGTCAGGCATGGGAGCGCCAAGATTGGAACTTGGGTAGAGTTCCAAAAGGAGTTCAGAGAACAATTTTACCCAGAGTATACCGATGATGAGGCACGAGCAAAGTTACGCAGGTTGAGCCAGCAAGGGGACATAAGGGAGTATGTCTAGAAGTTCTCTGAACTGATGCTACGGATCTCAGATCTAGGCGAGAAGGATGCCTTATTTGCTTTCATGGATGGGCTGAAGCTGTGGGTAAAGCATGAGCTACAAAGGAGAGGAGTTCATGACTTGGCTAAAGCCATGACTACTACCGAGGCCTTGATAGAGTTCAAACCTTTGAACAAGTTCAAGTCTACCAAGCCTAAGGGTAAGGGCATGGATGATAGGGACCGGAAGAAGTAGTCCAAAGGGAAGGATCATGACTGGGAGTCCAAGGATGGAGATTGAGACCGTTCAACTAAAGACAGTAAGAGGAAGCCACTAGCAGGCAAGTGGAAAGCAAAGGGGGACTGAGAGCCACTAGCAGGCAAGTGGAAAGCAAAGGGGGACTGAGAGCCACTAGCATGCTACCTATGTGGAGGGAGCCACATAGCACTCAATTACTCGTAGAAGGGCAAGTTGGCTGCTGTAGACAAGGAGTCTAACAAGGAGCCAAAGTTAGGGGCAGCAAAGCTTAGGTCGTTGGTGCTCAATACTGTCCAGAGGAAGGGGAGCCGCAAGCCAAAAGGCTTGATGTTTGCGGATCTGATGGTTACGGGTCAGAAGGTGAGCGCACTAGTGGACACAGGTGCCTCACATCTTTTTATTTCAGGTGATAGAGCCTGGAAGCTCAAACTAAAGGTGCAGAAAGGGACTGGTACCATCAAAATGGTGAACTCCAAGGAAGTTTCAGCCATTGGAGTAGCATGGGGAGTGGAGTTACAGCTTGGAGACTGGAAAGGCAAGGAGACCATTGAGGTAATACCCCTTGACGACTATGACTTTGTGATTGGGTTGGATTTCCTTGTTCGAATTAATGCCCTCCTTGTGCCTTTTGTCGATTGTGTTTGCATCTTGGATGCACGATGCCAATGCCTAGTGCCATTGAGGAGAGGGTCTGGAGTTGGGTCATGGGTGGTGTCAGCCATCCAATTTGCCAAGGTGGTAAGCAGACAAGAAGACACCTTCTTGGCAGCCCTGAAATATGATGAGCCAAGGGAGAAGGAGATCGAGTCACCCTTGGAGGTGCTAAAGGTGCTGAAGACCTTTAGTGATGTGATGCCCGCAAAGCTACCTAGCAAGCTACCACCTAAGAGGGAGGTGGACCACAAGATCGAGTTGGTGTCTGAGGCCAAGCCACCAGCTAAAGCCCTTTACCGAATGTCTCTACCAGAGTTGGAGGAGTTGAGGAAGTAGCTCAAAGAGTTAGTTGATACTAGCTTCATCAGGCCATCGAAGGTACCCTATGGTGCTCCGATTCTATTTCAGTGCAAGCATGATGGGTTGTTGTGGCTATGCATAGACTACCGGGCTTTGAACATGCTGACCATCAAGAACAAGTACCCCGTCCCACTCATTGCAGACTTGTTCAATCAACTTGGGAGCGCAAGGTGGTTCACCAAGCTAGATTTGAGGTTAGGCTACTATCAAGTCAGGATCGCGGAGGGAGATGAGCCAAAAATAGTATGTGTCACTCGATATGGTTCATATGAGTTCTTGGTGATGCCTTTTGGACTCACGAATGCCCCAGTAACATTTTGCACCCTTATGAACAAGGTACTTCAGTCATTTCTTGATCGATTTGTTGTGGTTTATTTGGATGACATTGTGATCTACAGCCAGACTTTGGGAGAGCATGTAGACCACTTGAGACAGGTGTTCGAGGCGTTACGGGTGCACAAGCTGTTTGTCAAGAGAGAGAAGTGCTCATTCGCCTAACAGGAGATCCCATTCCTTGGCCACATAGTGGGAGGTGGCAAGATACGCATGGATAAAGGCAAGATACATGCCATCCTGGAGTGGCAACCGCCAGCCAAGGTCACTGAGTTGAGATCGTTCCTTGGGCTGGTCAACTACTACAGGCGCTTCATCAAAGGTCACTCAGCAATAGCCACGCCATTGACTGATTTGCTCATAAAAGGGAAAGCATGGGAATGGAGTGCAGGGTGCCAGGAAGCCTTTGACAGGTTGAAGTGGGCTATGACCGAGGAGCCAGTCTTGGCCTTGCCAGACCATGCCAAGCCGTATGAGGTGCATACGGATGCATCAAACTTTGCCATAGGGGGCGTGTTGATACAGGAAGGACGTCCAGTCGTGTTTGAGATCAGGAAATTGAACTAGATTAAGCGCAAGTACACGATCCAAGAAAAAGAGATGACTCCAGTGGTGCACTGCTTGTGCACTTAGTGCCATTACCTGTTGGGGTCGAGGTTCATTGTTAGGATGGACAATGTGGCGACCAGCTACTTCTAGACGTAGAAGAAGCTGTCCCCCAAGCAGGTGAGATGGCAAGATTTTCTTACAAAATTTGATTTCCAGATGGAGTATAAGCCAGGGTGGGCGAACCTAGTGGCAGACGCCCTGAGCAGAAAGGCTAACCTTGCTGCCATTAGCCAATCAGAGGGGTCACTGGTGCTGCGTATCAAGGAGGGACTTGCGCATGATCCTACAGCCAAGGCTTTGATGGAGTACGCCCAGCAAAGTAAGACTAGGCGATTTTGGTTACAGGATGGCTTGCTGTACACTAGGGGCAGTAAACTATTTGTGCCAGAGCACGGGAAGCTCCGCGAGGAAGTTTTGCAAGAATGCCATGATTCAAGGTGGGTTGGACACCCTGGAGTGAGCCGTACCTTGGTGTTGATCAAGGACCAGTACTACTGGCCGCACATGAGGGATGATGTGGAGGCCTATGTGAAGACTTGTCTTATGTGCCAATAGGACAAGGTGGCCAGTGCCAGAACGACCATGGGAGAGTGTTTCTCTAGACTTTATAGTCGGTCTACCCAAAACAGAAGGTTTTGGAAGCATCATGGTAGTGGTGGACAGGTTTTCCAAGTATGGAATCTTCATTCTAGCAACCAAGGAGTGCCCAGCCGAGAAGGCAGCTCGATTGTTCCTGAAGAACATGGTTAAGTACTAGGGAGTGCCGAGGACCATTGTTAGTGATCGGGACGGGCGTTTCACGGGCAGGTTCTGGATTGAGTTGTTCAAGCTATTGGGGTCAAACTTGAACTTTTCCACCAGCATGCATCCATGATCGATGGGCAGACAGAACGAGTGAATGGACTATTGGAGGTCTACCTCAGGCACTATGTGAGTGCCAAATAAAGGGACTAGCCAAAGCTGCTAGATATCGCACAGTTTTCCTACAACTTGTAAAGGAGCGAGGCAACGAACCAGAGTCCATTTAGGGTTATGATAGGGTAACAACCACTAACACCCGGTTCGATTGCTGCAGGTTATACAGGGCTGAATCTAGTAGCATACAAGTTTGCCAAGGCAAGGCAGGAGCAAATTGACTTGGCCAGAGTTTGTCTACACAAGGCGGCCAAGAGGTCGAAAAGGTGGGCAAACCAGAATAGGCGGGACGTGCAGTTCCAGGTTGGAGACTTGGTGTTGGTGAAGTTGCATCCCATTGTGCGCCATAGGGGATGCACAAAGGCCTAGTCCAGAGGTATGAGGGACCTTTTCGAGTAGTCAATAGGGTAGGCAAGGTTGCCTACAACTAGATATGCCACCCAAGCCGAGGGTACCCCGACGTTCCATGTGAGCATGCTTAAGCCATTCCATTAGGATGAGGGAGATCCAAGACAGGCAGAGTCAAAGCGTGCACCATTGGGAGCAAGGGCCTCATATGAGAAGGAGGTCCACAGCATCTTAGCTGATCGAAAGGTGAAACAGAAGAACTATCAGCCAAGACAGCAGTACTTGGTGTGCTGAAAGGGACTTTCAGACAGTGAGGCAAGCTGGGGACCAGTAGATGACTTATGGCAGTTTGGGGACCAGATCAGGAAGTACCATACAGAAGACACAACGAGGGCGTTACGCAATCAGGTGGGGGAGAATGTCACGCCCTGGGTGAGCACGCCAGGCATATCAGGCGCACCAGCAGGCGAGCCAGAGGTTAAAGCCCACAGACCTGGTGTGCTGGCGGGTATCTGCGCACAAAGCCTAGCAAACGAGTTCAGAACGCCCACCCAACTTGTAGGCAACCCCTGAGACCAAGGCCTAGCATACAAGCTACCCGTACCACATCCAAAAGGGCCCAAGGTGCTAGACACGCAAGGGAAGCTTCTGGAAGCAGGTAGGATCAGCAGCAGCATCCTGGAAGATTTGGTTGACCCTAAAAATCAGGAGTTAGCATCCTGATTGATTGTAATCTATATAATCCCATGATTTTAGCCTTTATTCTAAGGATATTGCCATTAAGTGTAAGCTGGAGCCTTAACTACAAATAGAGGGCTGCTCCTCCCTCATTTGTACACCATCAAACACTTTCGTTTCAGTGAATACAAGAGCATTTCTAGAATTCTGCCTTCTTATCCTATTTCTCTTTAACTTCCGTAATCAACCTTTCCCGTTGTTCTAGTGCCCGTATGCTTGTGTTTTAGGCTGACTTTGGCATAAAAGAGGAGATTTCAAGCCCAAGGCCGCACGATTTCTGAGTCTAAGGTCGGAGCACGTGACACAAGTACCAGTACCCATCGCACATCATGTGTGCACACCCCTCGGCCCCCTCAATCCTCGGAACCCCCAATGCCGCAGGTTAGGCTCTCCGGTGATGCTCCGGTGACGCTCTGGAGATGGTGGTGCCCCGGGTAAAAAAAATACGGCACCAGCACATGCCCGAGCCCAGCATGTGCACCATGGCTCAAAATCTTAGACTGGGAATGAACTCCGTATGCTTAGACATGGAATCAACTTCGTATTCCTAAGCCAACCTACGAAACGAGTGTACGGGTGCTCAGTCGGCCAGAGAGGCAGAATGCGCAAGCCAAGGATCAGCTCGATCCCCCATGCGTGCTGTCGATCCTGTTATCACAACCCTCGGTCCTGTCCGATCTTAGATTGAAAATGAACTCCGTATGCATATGTCAACCCACGAAACGAGCGTGCGGGTGCTGAGCTGGCCAAAGAGGCATAATGCGCAAGTCGGGGATCGGCCCGATTCCCCTCTGCATGCTGTCGGTCCTGCTACCACAACACTCGGTCCGACTGGGGCTTAGACATGGAATGAACTCCCTATGCCTAAGCGAACCCACGGAACAGACGTGCGGGCGCTCAGCCGACCGAAGAAGTAGAATGTGCAAGCCGGGGATCGACTCGGTCCCCCCTGCGTGCTACCAATCCTGCTGTTGCAACCCTCGGTCAGGTCTGATCTTAGACTGGGAATGAACTCTGTATGCTTAGACTGGGGATGAACTCTGTATGCCTAAGTCAACCCATGAAACGAGCGTGCGGGCGCTCAGCTGACCGGAGAGGCCGATCGGAGAGGCATAATGCGCAAGTCAGGGATCAGCCCGATCCCCCTCTATGTGCTGCCTATCCCGCTATCGGTCCTGCTGCCACAACCTTCGGTTCGGCTGGGGCTTAGACATGGAATGAACTCCGTATGCCCAAGCCAACCCACGAAACGAGCGTGCGGGTGCTCAGTCGATCGGAGAGGCAGAATACGTAAGCTGTGAATCGACCCGATCCCCCCTGTGTACTATCGATCCTACTGCTGCAACCCTCGGTCTGGTCCGATCTTAGATTGAGAATGAACTCCGTATGCCTAAATTAACCCACAAAACGAGTGTGCAGGTGCTGAGTCGACTGGAGAGGCATAATGCGCAAGCTGGGGATCGACCCGATCCCCAACTGCGTGCTGCCGGTCCTGTTGCCACAACCCTCAGTCTGGCTAGGGCTTAGACATGGAATGATCTCTGTATGCCTAAGCCAACCCACGAAACGAGCGTGCGGGCGCTCAGCCGATCAGAGAGGGAAAATGCGCAAGTCGAGAATCGACCCGATCCCCCCTGCGTGCTGTCGATCCCATTGCTGCAACCCTCGATCCGATCCAATCTTAGACTGGGAATGAACTCCGTATGACTAAGTCAACCCATGAAACGAACGTACGGGCACTGAGCCGGTCGGAGAGGCTAATGCGCAAGCCGGGGATCGGCCCGGTCCCCCTCTGCATGCTGCCAGTCTCGCTGCCACAACCCTCAGTCTGACTAGGGCTTAGACATGGAATGAACTGCCTATGCCTAAGCCAACCCATGAAATGGTCGTGCGGGCACTCAGCCGGTCGGAGAGGCAGAATGTGCAAGTCGGGGATCAGTCCGATCCCCCCTACGTGCTACCGATCCTACTATTGTAACCCTCGGTTCGGTCTGATCTTAGACTGGGAATGAACTTTGTTTGCTTATACTGGGGATGAACTCTCTATGCCTAAGTCAACCCATGAACCGAGCGTGCGGACGCTCAGCCGACCAGAGAGGCAGGATGCGCCAGCCGCGGATCGAACGGATGGTAGGTGGGTTCAAGCACATCTTCATATTTTTGCCATGCCAATGCCATTTTTATGGCTTGTAAATTCATACAATGGTCCCCTAAGCCTTCATGTGAAGTTTCATGGCAAGACGACCCGTTTTCTATTTTTTACGATTTTCAAAACTTTTTACGGTTCGGGATTTTTTAAAATTCTTATAGGAAGATTTTTGTCCCCAAATTTGGTAGAGGAGATCCTTGTATTTTTGTTGGCATGCATAAAAACATTCAGCTAAAAACTCGAAGTGGAGAAGATTTTGTGACCGTTTGAAAAAAGTGTCCCCATTTCAAACACTTTAATGGCTACTGGTAGCAAACCTATAAAATCTCAAATGCTCTTTAAGGGGGTGTGAGTTTTTGAGGTTTGATGAGGGATAGGGGGCCAATATAAGGGCCAAGTACTTGCACCCATCACACATCATGTGCGCACACCCCCCGGCCCCCTCAATCGTCGGAACCCCCAATACCATCGGTTAGGCTCTCCGACGATGCTCCGACGATGGTTCCTCGAGCAAAAAAAATGCGGCACCAGCACATGCCTAAGTCCAACATGTGCATCATGGCTCAAAATCTTAGACTGGGAATGAACTCCGTATGCTTAGACATGGGATGAACTTCGTATGCCTAAGCTAACCCATGAAACGAACGTGCGGGTGCTCAACCAGCCGGAGAGGCAGAATGTGCAAGCTGGGGATCGGCTTGGTCCCCCTTTGCGTGCAGCCAGTCCCACTGCCACAACCTTCGATTCGGCTAGGGCTTAGACATCGAATGAACTTTCTATGCCTAAGCCAACCCATGAAACGGGCATGCGGTTGCTCAACCGATCGAAAAGTTAGAATGCGCAAGCCAGGGATCAGCCCGATCCCCCCTGCGTGCTGCTGATCCTACTATCACAGCTCTCGTTTTGATCCGATCTTAGTCTGGGAATGAACTCCGTATGCTTAGACTGGGGACGAACTCTGTATGCCTAAGTCAACCTATGAAACGAGCGTGTGGGCGCTCAGTCGGTCGAAGAGGTCGGTCGAAGAGGCAGAATGTGCAAGTTGGGGATCAGCCCAGTCCCCCCTTGTGTGCTACCAATCCTGCTACTGGTCCTACTATCGCAACCCTCAGTCTGATCCGTTCTTAGACTGAGAATGAACTCCATATGCTTAGACAAGGTATGAACTCCGTATGCCTAAGGCAACCCATGAAACGAGCGTGCGGGCACTCAGTCGACCGAAGAGGTAGAATGCGCAAGCCGGGGACCGGCTCGATCCCCCCTACGTGCTGTCGATCCTGCTACCATAACCCTCTTTCCAGTCTGATCTTAGACTGGAATGAACTCCGTACGACTAAGTCAACCCACGAAACGGGCGTGTGGATGTTGAGCTGACCGAAAAGGCATAATGCGCAAGCTAGGGATCGACCCGGTCCCCCTTGCGTGCTGCCGGTCCGGCTGCCACAACCCTTGGTCTGGCTGAGGCTTAGACATGGAATGAACTCCCTATGCCTAAGCCAACCTACGAAATGGGCGTGCGGGCGCTCAGCCGGCTGGAGAGGCAGAATGCACAAGCTGGGGATTGATCCGGTCCCCCCTGCGTGCTGTCGATCCTGCTGTCGCAACCATCGGTCCGGTCCGATCTTAGACTGGGAATAAACTCCGTATGCTTAGATTGGGGATGATTTTTGAAACTTTTATTTTTCATGATTTTTGAAACTTTTTAGGGTTCGGGATTTTTTAGAATTTTTCTAGAAAGAGTTTTGTCCCCAAATTTGGTAGAGGTGATCATTGTATTTTTATTGGCATGTACAAGAAAATTCACCTAAAAACTCGAAGTTGAGGAGATTTTATGGCCGTTTGAAAAAAGTGTCCCCATTTCAGACACTTTAATGGCTACTGGCAGCAAACCTAAAAAATCTCAAATGCTCCTTAAAGGGGTGTGAGTTCTCGAGGTTTGATGAGGGATAGGGGGCCAATATAAGGGCCAAGTACCAGCACCCATCACACATCATGTGCGCACACCCCCCGGCCCCCCCAATCGTCAGAACCTCCAATGTCGCCGGTTAGGCTCTCCGGTGATGCTTCGGCAATGCTCCGACGATGGTGCCCCGAGCAAAACAAATACGGCACCAGCACATGCCCGAGCCCAGCATGTGCACCGTGGCTCAAAATCTTAGATTGGGAATGAACTCTGTATGCTTAGATATGGAATGAACTCCGTATGCCTAAGCTAACACACGAAACGAGCGTGCAGGCGCTCAGCCGGTCGGAGAGGCAAAATATGCAAAACGGGGATCGGCCTAGTACCCACTGCGTGTTGTCAATCCTGCTACCATAACCTTCAGTCTGGTTCAATCTTAGACTGAAAAAAAACTTTGTATGCATAATCATCCCACAAAACGAGCGTGCGGGCACTGAGCCAGCCGAAGAGGCATAATGCGCAAGCTGGGGAACTACCCAGTCCCCCTCTGCGTGCTGGTGATCTCGATGCCACAACCCTCGGTCTGGCTGGGGCTTAGACATGGAATGAACTCCCTATGCCTAAGCCAACCCATGAAACGGGCGTGCGGGCGCTCAGCTGACCGGAGAGGCAGAATGCACAAGTCGAGGATCGGCCTGGTCCCCCCTACTTACTGTCGATCCTACTGCCGCAACCCTCAGTCCGGTCCGATCTTAGACTGGGAATGAACTCTGTATACTTAGACTAGGGATGAACTCCGTATGCCTAAGTCAACCCATGAAATGAGCGTGCGGGTGCTCAGCCAGCCAGAGAGGTCGATCAGAGTGACATAATGCACAAGCTGGGTAACAGACCGGTCCCTCGCTAGGTGCTACCGATCCTGCTGTCGGCCCTGCTGCCACAACCCTCGGTCCGACTGGGGCATAGACATGGAATGAACTCCGCAAATGAGGGTACGGGCACTCAGTCGGCCGAAGAGGTAGAATGCGTAAGCCGAGAATCAGCTAGATCCCCCATGCGTGCTACTGATCCTGCTGTTGGCCCTGCTACCGTAACCCTCGGTCCGATCCGATCTTGGACTGGGAATGAACTCCGTACGCTTAGACATGGAATGAACTCAGTATGCCTAAGCCAACCCACAAAATGAGCGTGCGGGCACTCAGTCGATCGGAGAGGCAGAATGCGCAAGTCGAGGATCAGACCAGTCCCTTTGCGTGCTGTCGATCCTGCTATCGCAACCCTCAGCCCGGTCTGATCTTAGACTGGGAATGAACTTCGTATGCTTAGACTGGTAATGAACTCCGTATGCCTAAGTCAACCAACGAAACGAGCGTGCGGGGGCTGAGCCGATGGGAGAGGCATAATGCGCAAGCCAGGGATCGACCTGGTCCCCCTCTGCGTGCTGTCGGTCCCGCTGCCACAACCCTCAGTCTGGCTAGGGCTTAGACATGGAATGAACTCCCTATGCCTAAGCCAACCCATGAAATGGGTGTGCGGGCGCTCAGCTGGCCGGAGAGCCAAAAATCGCAAGCCGGGGATTGACCTGGTCCCCCCTGCGTGCTGTCGATCCTGCTATCGTAACGCTCGGCCCAGTCCGATCTTAGACTGGGAATTAACTCCGTATGCTTAGACTGGGGATGAACTCCGTATGCCTAAGTCAACCCACAAAACGAGCGTGCGGGTGCTCAGTCGACCAGAGAGGCAGGATGCGCAAGCCGGGGATCGAACGGGTGGTAGCTGGGTTCAAGCACATCTTCATATTTTTGCCATGCCAATGCCATTTTTATGGCCTGTAAATTCATGTAGTGGTCCCCTAAGCCTTCATGTGAAGTTTCGTGGCAAGACGACCCGTTTTCTATTTTTCATGATTTTTCAAAACTTTTTGATGTTCGGGATTTTTAAAAATTTTTTTAGAAAGAGTTTTGTCCCCAAATTAAATAGAGGTAAGCCTTGTATTTTTGTTGGCATGCACAAAAAAATTCAGCTAAAAACACGAAGTGGAGAATATTTTGCAACCGTGTGAAAAAAGTGTCCCCATTTTAGACACTTTAATGGCTACTGGTAGCAAAGCTATAAAATCTCAAATACTCTTTAAGGGGGTGTGCATTCTCAAGGTTTGATGAGGGATAGGGGGTCAAAAAAAGGGCCAAGTACCAGCACCCATCGCACATCCAGTGCGCACAGCCCCCTGGCCCCCCCAATCGTCGGAACCCCCAATGCCGTCAGTTAGGCTCTCCGGTGATGCTTCGACAATGGTGCCACGAGTGAAAAAATGCGGCACCAACACATGCCTGAGCCCAGCATGTGCACTGTGGCTCAAAATCTTAGACTGGAAATGAACTCCGTATGCTTAGACATGGAATGAACTCCGTATGCCTAAGCCAACCCACGAAACGAGCGTACGGGCACTCAGTCGATCAGAGAGGCAAAATGTGGAAGCCGGGGATGGGCTCGATCCCCCCTTCGTGCTGTCGATCCTATTGCCGTAACCCTCAGTTCGGTCTGATCTTAGACTGGGAATGAACTCCGTATGCATAAGTCAACCCACAAAACGAGCGTGTGGGTGCTGAGCCGGTCAAAGAGGCCTAATGCGTAAGTCGGGGATCGACCGGTCCCCCTCTGTGTGCTGTCGATCCTGCTGTCACAATAATCGATCCGGCTAGGGCTTAGACATGGAATGAACTCCCTATGCCTAAGCCAACCCACAAAACGGGCATCCGGGGGCTCAGCCGGCCGAAGAGGCAGAATGCGTAAGCTGGGGATCGGCTCGGGCCCCCCTGCATGCTGTCGATCCTGCTGCCGCGACCCTCGGTCCGGTTCGATCATAGACTGGGAATGAACTCCGTATGCTAAGACTGGGGATGAACTCTGTATGCCTAAGTCAACCCACAAAATGAGCGTGCAGGCGCTCAGCCGACCAGAGAGGCAGGATGAGCAAGTCGGGGATCGAACGAGTGGTCGAAGGGTTCAAGCACATCTTCATATTTCTGCCATGCCAATGCCATTTTTATGGCATGTAAATTCATACAATGCTCCCCTAAGCCTTCATGTGAAGTTTCGTGGCAAGACGACCCATTTTTTATTTTCCACGATTTTCCAAACTTTTTACAGTTCGAGATTTTTTAAAATTTTTTTAGAAAGAGTTTTGACCTCAAATTTGGTAGAGGTGATCCTTATATTTTTGTTGGCATGCACAAAATAATTTAGCTGAAAACTCGAAGTGGAGAAGATTTTTTGACTGTTTGAAAAAAGTGTCCCCATTTCAAACACTTTAATGGCTACTGGCAGCAAACCTATAAAATCTCAAATGCTCTTTAAGGGGGTGTGAGTTCTCGAGGTTTGATGAGGGATAGGGGGCCAACATAAGGGCCAAGTACCAGCACCCATCGTACATCATGTGCGCACACCACCCGGCCCCCCCAATCATCGAAACCCCCAATGCCACCGGTTAAGCTCTCTGACGATGCTCCGACGATGCTCCGACGATGGTGCCCCGATCGAAAAACATGTGGCCCCAGCACATGCCCGAGCCCAGCATGTGTGCTGTGGCTTAAAATCTTAGACTAGGAATGAACTTCGTATGCTTAGACATGGAATGAACTCCGTATGCCTAAGCCAACCCATGAAACGAGCGTGCGGGCACTCAGCCGGTCGGAGAGGTAGAATGCGTAAGCCGTGGGTTCAAGCACATCTTCACATTTCTGCCATGCCAATGCCATTTTTATGGCTTGTAGATTCATACAGTGGTCCTCTCAGCCTTCATCTGAAGTTTCGTAGCAAGACGACCCATTTTCTATTTTTCATAATTTTTAAAACTTTTTCCGGTTCGAGATTTTTTAAAATTTTTTTAGAAAGAGTTTTGTTCCCAAATTTGGTAGAGGTGATCCTTGTATTTTTTTTGGCATGCATAAAAAACTTCAGCTAAAAACTCAAAGTGGAGAAGATTTTGTGACCGTTTGAAAAAAGTGTCTCCATTTTAGACACTTTAATGGCTACTGGCAGCAAACCTATAAAATCTGAAATGCTTTTTAAGGGGGTGTGAGTTCTCGAGGTTTGATCACGGATAGGGGGCCAATATAAGGGCCAAGTACCAGCACCCATCGCACATCATGTGCGCACACCCCCCGACCCCCCAATTGCCAGAACCCCCAATGCCGTCGGTTAAGCTATCCGGTGATGATCCGACGATGGTGCCTCGGGTGAAAGAACCCTCAGTCCTCCCTCCGTGCTGTCGATCCTACTGCCACAACCCTCGGTCTGGTCTGATCTTAGACTGGGAATGAACTCCGTATGCATAAGTCAACCCACGAAACGAGCGTGCGGGTACTGAGTCGGTCGAAGAGGCATAATGCGCAAGCCTGGGATCGGCCCAGTCCCCCTCGCGTGCTACCGGTCCCGCTGCCACAACCCTCTGTCCGGCTAGGGCTTAGACATGGAATGAACTCCCTATGCCTAAGCCAACCCACGAAATGAGCATACAAGCGCTCAGCTGGCCGGAGAGGCAGAATCGTAAGCCGGGGATCGGCCTGGTCCCCCCTGCGTGCTGTCGATCCTACTGCCGCAACCCTCCATCTGATCCAATCTTAGACTGGGAATGAACTCCATATGCCTAAGTCAACCCACGAAACAAGCGTGCGGGCGCTGAGCCAATCGAAGAGGCATAATCTGCAAGTCGGGGATTGACCCAGTCCCCCTCTACGTGCTGCTGATCCCACTGCCACAACCCTCGGTCCAACTGGGGCTTAGACATGGAATGAACTCCCAATGCCTAAGCCAACCCATGAAACGGGCGTACGGGCGCTCAGTCGGCCGGAGAGGCAGAATGGGCAAGTCTGGGATCGGTCCGGTCCCCCCTACATGCTGTCGATCCTGCTATCGAAAAACTCAGTTTGGTCTGATCCGAGGGAGATCCAGGACGGGCAGAGTCAAAGCGTGAGCCATTGGGAGTAAGGGCCTCATATGAGAAGGAGGTCCATAGCATCATAGCTGATCGAGAGGTGAGATGGAAGAACTATCAGCCAAGACAAGAGTACTTGGTGCGCTGGAAGGGACTTCCAGAAAGTGAGGCGAGCTGGGAACCAACAGATGACTTATGGCAGTTCAAGGACCAGATCAGGTAGTACCATGTAGAAGATGTGACAAGGGTGTTGCACAATCAAGTGGGGGAGAATGTCACACCCTGGGCGGGTGCACCAGGCACATCAGGTGCACCAGCAGGTGAGCCAGAGGTTGAGGCCTGTAGACCAGGTGTGCTGGTGGGTATCTGCACGCCAAGCCCAGCAAACGAGTTCAGAACCCCCGCCCAACTTGCAGGCCAGCCCGTGAGATCAAGGCCTGGCATACAAGCTACTCGCACCACATCCAGAAGGGCCCAAGGTGCTAGACACGCAAGGGAAGCTTCTGAAAGCAGGCAGGATCAGCAGCAGCATCCTGGCATATTTGGTTGACCCTAAAAATCAGGAGTTAGCATCCTGATTGATTGTAATCTGTATAATCCTATGATTTTAGCCTTTATTCTAGAGATATTGCCATTAAGTGTAAACTGGAGCCTCAACTATAAATAGAGGGCTGCTCCTCCCTCATTTGTACACCATCAAACACTTTCGTTTCAATGAATACAAGAGCATTTCCAGAATTCTACCTTCTTATCCTGTTTCTCTTTAACTTGCATAATCAGCCCTTCCCGTTGTTCTAGTACCCGTACGCTTGTGTTTTAGGCTGACTTAGGCATAAAGGAGGAGATTCCAAGCCTAAGGTCGCACAGTTTCTGGGTCTAAGGTCGGAGCCCATGACACAAATACCAGCACCCATCGCACATCATGTGCACACACCCCCCCAGCCCCATCGATTGTCAAAACCCCCAATGCCACCGATTAGGCTCTCCGACGATGCTTCGGCGATGCTCCAGCGATAGTGCCCAGAGCAAAAAAAATGTGACACCAGCACATGCTCAAGCCTAGCATGTGCACCGTGGCTCAAAATCTTAGACTGGGAATGAACTCCGTATGCTTAGACATGGAATGAACTCCGTATGCCTAAGCCAACCCACGAAATGAGCTTGCGGCCGCTCAACCGATCAGAGAGGTAGAATGCGCAAGTTGGGGATTGGCCCGGTCCCCATTACGTGTTGTTGATCCTACTGTCGCAACCCTCGGTTCGATCCGATCTTAGACTGGGAATGAACTTCGTATGCATAAGTCAACCCACGAAACGAACGTGCGGGCGTTGAGCCGGTCGAAGAGGCATAATGAGCAAGCCAGGGATTGGCCCGATCCCCCTCTACGTGTTACTGGTCCCGCTGCCACAACCCTCAGTCCGGTTGGGGCTTAGACATGGAATGAACTCCCTATGCCTAAGCCAACCCACGAAACAGGTGTGCGGGCGCTCAGTCGACTGAAGAGGCAGAATATGCAAGTCGAGGATCGACCCGATCCCACCTGCGTCCTGTCGATCCTACGGCCGTAACCCTCGATCCGATCCGATCTTAGACTGGAATGAACTCCGTATGCTTAGACTGGGGATGACCTCCATTTGTCTAAGTCAACCCACGAAACGAGCATGCAGGTGCTCAGCCGATCGGACAGGTCGATCGGAGAGGCATAATGTGCAAGCCGGGGATTAGCCCGGTCCCCCTCTGTGTGCTACCAATCCTGCGGCCACAACCCTCGGTCTGGCTGGGGCTTAGACATGGAATGAACACCGTATGCCTAAGCCAACCGACGAAACGAGCGTACGGGCGCTCAGCCGATCGGAGACGCAGAATGTGCAAGCCGGGGATCGACTCGATCCCCCCTACATGCTATCGATCTTGCTGCTGGTCCTACTGTCGCAACCCTCGGTCCCGATCCGATCTTAGACTGGGAATGAACTCCATATGCTCAGACATGGAATAAACTCTGTATGCCTTAGCCAACCCACGAAACGAACGTGCACGCGCTCAACCGACCGGAGAGGCAGAATGTGTAAGCCGGGGACCGGCTCGATCCCCTCTTGCGTGCTGTCAATCCTGCTGCCGCAACCCTCGATCCGGTCTGATCTTAGACTAGGAATGAACTCCGTATGCCTTAGTCAACCCATGAAATGAGTGTTCGGGTGTTGAGCCGATCGAAGAGGCATAATGCGCAAGCCGGGGATTGGCCCGGTCCCTCTCTGCGTGCTACGAGTCCTGCTGCCACAACCCTCGGTCTGACTGGGGCTTAGACATGGAATGAACTCCCTATGACTAAGCCAACCCATAAAATGGATGTGCGGGCACTCAACCGGTGGGAGAGGCAGAATGTGCAAGCCGGGGATCCACCTGGTCCCCCCTACATGCTGTCGATCCTGCTACCGTAACCCTCGGTCTGGTTCAATCTTAGACTAGGAATGAACTCCGTATGCTTAGAATGGGGATAAACTCCGTATGCCTAAGTCAACCCACGAAACGAGCGTGCAGGCACTCAGTCGGCCAGAGAGGCCAGCTAAAGAGGCATAATGCGTAAGCCGAGGATCAGCTCAGTCCCCCTCTACGTGCTGTCGATCCCGCTACCTGTCCTACTACCATAACCTTTGGCTCGGTTGGGGCTTAGACATGGAATGAACTCCGTATGCCTAAGCCAACCCACAAAACGAGCGTCCGGGCAAGAGGTCGGTCGGAAAGGCAAAATGTGCAAGCTTGGGATCGACCTGGTGCCCCTTGCATGCTGTTGATCCTGCTGCTGGTCCTACTGCCACAACCCTCGATCCGGTCTGATCTTAGATTAGGAATGAACTCCGTATGCTTAGACATGGAATGAACTCCGTATGCCTAAGCCAACCCACGAAATGAGAGTACGGGCGCTCAGTCGATCGGAGAGGCAGAATGCGCAAGCCAGGGATCGACCCGGTCCCCCCTGTGTGCTATCGATCTTACTACCACAACCCTTGGTTCGGTCCAATCTTAGATTGGGAATGACTTTCGTATGCCTAAGTCAACCCAGGAAACGAGCGTTCGGGCATTGAGCCGGCCGGAGAGGCATAATGCACAAGCCAGGGATTGGCCCGATCCCCCTCTGCGTGCTGTCGATCCCGCTACCGTAACACCCGGTCTGATCCGATCTTAGATTAGGAATGAACTTTGTATGCTTAGACTGGGGATGAACTTCGTATGCCTAAGTCAACCCATGAAACAAGCATGCGGGAGCTCAACCAACCGGAGAGGTCGGTCGGAGAGGCATAATGCGCAAGCTGGGGATCGCCCTGATCCCCCTCTGCGTGCTGTCGATCTCGCTACCAGTCCTACTACGACAATACTTGGTCCGACTCGGGTTTAGATATGGAATGAACTCCGTATGCCTAAGTTAACCCATGAAACGAGCGCGCGTACGCTCAGTTGGCCAGAGAGGCAAAATGCGCAAGCCATGGATCGGCTCGATCCCCCCCTGCGTGCTACCGATCCTGCTGCTGCTCTTGCTGCCACAACCCTTGGTCCGATCTGGTCTTAGAATGGGAATGAACTCCGTATGCCTAAGCCAACCCATGAAACGAGCGTGTGGGCGCTCAACCGGTCGGAGAGGCAAAATGCACAAGCCAGGGACCGACCCGGTAGCCCTGCGTGCTATCGATCCTGCTGTCGTAACCCTCGGTCTGATCCGATCTTAGACTGAGAATGAATTCCGTATGCCTAAGCCAACCCACGAAATGAGTGTGCGAGCGCTGAGCCGGCTGAAGAGGTGTAATGCACAAACCAAGGATCAACCCGGTCCCCCTTCGCGTGCTATCGATCTCACTACTATAACCCTCGGTCTGACTGGGGCTTAAACATGGAACGAATTCCCTATGCCTAAGCCAAACCATGAAACGAGTGTGCGGGCGCTCAGCCGATTGGAGAGGTAAAATGTGCAAGTTGGGGATCGGCCCGGTCCCCTCTGCGTGCTATCGATCTTGCTGCCGCAACGCTCGGTCTGCTTAGATTGGGGATGAACTCCGTATGCCTAAGTCAACCCACGAAACGAGCGTGCGGGCGCTCAGCCGACCAGAGAGGCAGGATGCATAAGTCGGGGATCGAATGGTCAGTAGGTGGGTTCGAGCACATCTTCATATTTCTGCCATGCCAATGCCATTTTTATAGCTTGTAAATTCATACAATGGTCCCCTAAGACTTCATGTGAAGTTTCGTGGCAAGATGACCCATTTTTTATTTTTCACGATTTTCAAAACTTTTTGCGGTTCGAGATTTTTTAAAATTTTTTCAGAACGATTTTTGTCCCCAAATTTGGTAGAGGTGATTCTTGTATTTTTTTTGGCATGCATAAAAAATTCAGCTAAAAAACTCGAATGGAGAAGATTTTGTGACCTTTTGAAAAAAGTATCCCCATTTCAGACACTTTAATGGCTACTGGCAGCAAACCTATAAAATCTCAAATGCTCTTTAAGGGGGTGTGAATTCTCAAGGTTTGATGAGGGATAGGGGGCCAATATAATGTCCAAGTACCAGCACCAATCGCACATCATGTGCGCACACCCCCCCGGCCCCCCAATCGTTGGAACCCCCAATGCCATCGATTAGGCTCTCCGACGATGCTCCGACAATGGTGCCTTGAGTGAAAAAAATGCGGTACCAGCACATGCTCGAGCCCAGCATGTGCACTGTGGCTCAAAATCCTAGACTAGGAATGAACTCCATATGCTTAGACATGGAATGAACTCCGTATGCCTAAGCCAACCCACGAAACGAGCGTGCGGGTGCTCAACCGGCCGGAGAGGTAGAATATGCAAGCCAGGGATCGGCTCGGTCCCCCACTGTGTGCTGTCAATCCCACTACCGTAACCCTCGGTCCGATCTGATCTTAGACTAGGAATGAAGTCCGTATGTATAAGTCAACCCATGAAATGAGTGTACGGGTGCTGAGTCGGTCGAAGAGGCATAATGCGCAAGTTGGGGATCAGCTCGGTCCCCCTCTGCGTGCTACCGATCCCGCAGCCACAACCCTCGGTCCGGCTGGGGCTTACACATGGAATGAACTCCCTATGCCTAAGCCAACCCATGAAATGGGCGTGCGAATGCTCAACCGATCGAAGAGGAAGAATGCGTAAGCGTGGGATCGACCCGGTCCCCCTTTACGTGCTGTCGATCCTGCTACCGCAACCCTTGGTCCGGTCCTATCTTAGACTAGGAATGAACTTCGTATGCCTAAGTCAACGAACAAAAGGAGCGTGCAGGCGCTGAGCCAGTTGGAGAGGCATAATGCACAAGCCAGGGATCGACCCGGTCCCCCTCTGCGTGCTGTCGGTCCCGCTGCCACAACCCTCGGTTCGGCTGGGGCTTAGACATGGAATGAACTCCCTATGCCTAAGCCAGCCCACGAAATGGGCGTCCGGATGCTCAACAGGTCAGAGTGGTAGAATGCGCAAGTCGGGGATCGGCCCGATCCCTCCTGCGTTCTATCGATCCTGCTGCAGCAACCCTCGGTCCAGTCCGATCTTAGACTGGGAATGAACTCTGTATGCTTAGACTGGGGATGAACTCCGTATGCCTAAGTCAAACCACGAAACGAGCGTGCGGGCACTCAACCGACCAGAGGGGCAGGATGTGCAAGCTAGGGATCGAACGGGTGGTAGGTGGCTTTAAGCACATCTTCATATTTCTGCCATGCCAATGCCATTTTTATGGTGTGTAAATTCATACAATGGTCCCCTAAGCCTTCATTTGAAGTTTCGTGGCAAGACGACCCGGTTTCTATTTTTCATGATTTTGAAACTTTTTACGGTTCTGGATTTTTTAAAATTTTTTTAGTAAGAGTTTTGTCCCAAAATTTGGTAAAGGTGATCCTTGCATTTTTTTTGGCATGCACAAAAAAATTCAGCTAAAAACTCGAAGCGGAGAAGATTTTGTGACCGTTTGAAAAAAGTGTCCCCATTTCAAACACTTTAATGGCTACTGGCAGCAAACCCATAAAATCTCAAATGCTCTTTGAGGGGGTGTGAGTTCTCAAGGTTTGATTAGGGATAGGGGGCCAATATAATGTCCAAGTACCAGCACCCATTGCACATCATGTGCGCACACCCCCCAGCCCCCCCAATCGTTGGAACCTCCAATGCCGTCGGTTAACCCAACCCACGAAACGAGCGTGCGGGCGCTCAGCTGGCCGGAGAGGCAAAATGTGCAAGCCGGGGATTGGCCCAGTCCCCTCTACATGCTGTCGATCTTACTGCTGCAACCCTCAGTCCGGTTCGATCTTAGACTGGGAATGAACTCCGTATGCATAAATCAACCCATGAAACGAGCGTGCGGGCGCTGAGCTGGCCGAAGAGGCGTAATGCGCAAGCCGGAGATCGGCCCGATCCCCCTCAGCGTGCTATCGGTCCTGCTGCCACAACCCTCGGTCTGACTGGGGCTTAGACATTGAATGAACTCCCTATGCCTAAGCCAACCCACGAAATGGGCGTGCGGGCGCTCAGCCGACCGGAGAGGCAGAATGCACAAGCCGGGGAT
This sequence comes from Durio zibethinus, assembly GCF_047325235.1. NCBI lineage: Eukaryota > Viridiplantae > Streptophyta > Magnoliopsida > Malvales > Malvaceae > Durio > Durio zibethinus. The sequence continues at coordinate 17,083,201 of NC_143164.1, read as the reverse complement.
CGGCCCAGTCCCCCCTACGTACTATCGATCCTACTATCGTAACCCTTGGTCTGATCCAATCTTAGACTGGGAATGAACTCCGTATGCATAAGTCAACCCACGAAACGAGCGTGCGGGCGCTGAGCTCGTTGAAGAGGCATAATGCGCAAGCCGGGGATCGGCCCGATCCCTTTCAGCCAGCTATTGGTCCCGCTGCCAAAACCCTCGGTCTGGCTGGGGCTTAGACATTGAATGAACTCCCTATGCCTAAGCCAACCCACAAAATGGGTGTGCGGGCGCTCAACCGACCGGAGAGGCATAATGTGCAAGTCGAGGATCAGCCCGATCCCCCTATTCGTGTTGTCGATCCCGCTGCCGGTCCTACTGCCACAACCCTCAGTTCGACTGGGGCTTAGACATGGTATGAACTTTGTATGCCTAAGCCAACCCACAAAATCAGCGTGCGGGTACTCAGCCAGCCAGAGAGGCAGAATGCGTAAGCTGAGGATCGACCCGATCCCCCCTATGTGCTGCCGATCCTGCTGTTGGTCTGGCTGCCACAACCCTCGATCTGGTCTAATCTTAGACTGGGAATGAACTCCGTATGCTTAGACATGGAATGAACTCCGTATGCCAAAGCCAACCCATGAAACGAGCGTGCGGGCGCTCAGTCGATCGGAGAGGCAGAATGCGCAAGTCGGGGACCGGCCCGGTCCCCCTTGCGTACTGTCGATCCTGCTGCCACAACCCTCGATCCGGTCCGATCTTAGACTGGGAATGAACTCTGTATGCCTAACTCAACTCACGAAACAAGTGTACAGGCACTGAGCCAGTCGAAAAGGCATAATGCGTAGGGCAAGGATCGACCCGATCCCACTTTGCGTGCTACCGGTCCTACTGCCACAATCCTCGGTCCGACTGGGGCTTAGACATGGAATGAACTCCCTATGCCTAAGCCAACCCACGAAACGGGCATGCGGGCACTCAGCTGATCGGAGAGGCAGAATGCGCAAGCCGGGGATCGACCCGGTCCCCCCTACGTGCTAACAATCCAGCTGCCAATCCCGTTGCCAAAACCCACGGTCCGACTGGGGCTTAGACATGGAATGAACTTCGTATGCCTAAGCCAACCCATGAAATGAGTGTGCGGGCACTCAGTCGCCCGGAGAGGCAGAATGTGCAAGCCGGGGATAGACTCGGTCCCCCCTGCATGCTGTCGATCCTGCCGCTGGTCCAATTGTCGCAACCCTCGGTCTGGTCCAATCTTAGACTGGGAATGAGCTCCGTATGCTTAGACATGGAATGAACTCCGTATGCCTAAGCCAACCCGCGAAACAAGCGTGCGGGCGCTCAGTCGATCGGAGAGGTAGAATGCGTAAGTCGGGGACCAACCCGATCCCCCATACGTGCTATCTATCTTGCTGTCGTAACCCTCATTTTGGTCCGATCTTAGATTGGGAATGAACTTCGTATGCCTAAGTCAACCCACGAAACGAACGTGCGGGCGCTGAGTTGATTGGAGAGGCATAATGCGCAAGTCGAGGATCAGCCCAGTCCCCCTCTGCGTGCTACCGGTACCGCTGCCACAACCCGCGGTCCAGCTAGGGCTTAGACATGGTATGAACTCGCTATGCCTAAGCCAACCCATGAAACGGGTGTGTGGGCGCTCAGCCGACCGGAGAGGTAGAATACGCAAGCTGAGGATCGGCCCGGTCCCCCCTGCATGCTGTCGATCCTGCTGTCGCAACCCTCGGTCTGGTCCGATCTTAGACTAGGAATGAACTCCATATGCTTAGACTAGGGATGAACTCTGTATGCCTAAGTCAACCCACGAAACAAGCGTGCAGGCGCTCAGCCAACCAGAGAGGTAGGATGCGCAAGCCGGGGATCGAACGGGTGGTAGGTGGGTTCAAGCACATCTTCATATTTCTGCCATGCCAATGCCATTTTTATGGCTTGTAAATTCATACAATGGTCCCCTAAGCCTTCATGTGAAGATTCGTGGTAAGACGACCCGTTTTCGATTTTTCATGATTTTTGAAACTTTTTGCAATTCGGGATTTTTTTAAATTTTTTTCGAAACAGTTTTGTCCCAAATTTGGTAGAGGTGATCCTTGTATTTTTTTTGGCATGCATAAAAAAATTCAGCTAAAAACTCAAAGTGGAGAAGATTTTGTGATCATTTGAAAAAAGTGTCCTCATTTCAAACACTTTAATGGCTACTGGCAGCAAACCTATAAAATCTCAAATGCTCTTTAAGGGGGTGTGAGTTCTCAAGGTTTGATGAGGGATAGGGGGCCAATATAAGGGCTAAGTACCAGCACTCATCGAACATCATGTGCGCACACCCCCCGGCCCCCCATCGCTGCAGCCCCCAATACCGCCGGTTAGGCTCTCCTATGATGCTCCGACGATAGTGCCCCAGGCAAAAAAAATGTAGCACCAGCACATGCCCGAGCCCAGCATGTGCATCGTGGCTCAAAATCTTTAGACTGGAAATGAACTCCGTATGCTTAGACATGGAATGAACTCCATATGCCTAAGCCAACCCACGAAACTAGCATGCGGGCGCTCAGTCGGCTGAAGAGGCAGAATGCGCAAGCCTGGGATCGGCCCGATCCTCCCCAACGTGCTGTCAATCCTGCTGCCACAACCCTTGATCTGATCTGATCTTAGATTGGGAATGAACTCCGTATGCATAAGTCAACCCATGAAACAAGCGTGCGGGCGCTGAGCCGACCGAAGAGGCATAATGCGCAAGCCGAGGATCGGCCTGGTCCCCTCCTGCGTGCTGCCGGTCCTGTTGCCACAACCCTCGGTCCGACTGGGGCTTAGACATGGAATGAACTCCCTATGCCTATCCAACCCACGAAACGGGCGTGCGGGCGCTCAGCCGACCGGAGAGGCAGAATGCACAAGGGGGGATCGGCCCGGTCCCCCCTGCGTGCTACCGATCCTGCTACCGCAACCCTCGGTCTGGTTCGATCTTAGACTGGGAATGAACTCTGTATGCTTAGACTGGGGATGAACTCCGTATGCCTAAGTCAACCCATGAAAGGAACGTGTGGGTGATCTGCCGACCAGAGAGGCAGGATGCGCAAGCCGGGGATCGAACGGGTGGTAGGTGGTAGAAGACCCGTTTTCTATTTTTCACAATTTTGAAACTTTTTACGGTTTGGGATTTTTTAAAACTTTTTTAGAAAGAGTTTTGTCCCCAATTTTGGTAGAGGTGATCCTTGTATTTTTGTTGGCATGCACAAAACAGCTAAAAACTCGTAGTGGAGAAGATTTTGTGACTATTTGTGTCCCCGTTTCAGACACTTTAATGGCTACTGGCAGCAAACCTATAAAATCTCAAATGCTTTTTAAGGGGGTGTGAGTTCTCGAGGTTTGATGAGGGATCGGGGGCCAATATAAGGGCCAAGTACCAGCACCCATCGCACATCATGTGCGCATACCCCCCCGGCCCCCTCATCGCCAGAACCCCCAACGCCGCCGTTTAGGCTCTCCGTCGATGCTCCGACGATGCTCCGACGATGATGTCCTGGGCAAAAAAAAATGTGGCACCAGCACACGCCCGAGCCCAGCATGTGCACCGTGGCTCAAAATCTTAGATTGGGAATGAACTCCATATGCTTAGACATGGAATAAACTCTGTATGCGTAAGCCAACCCATGAAACGAGCATGCGGGTGCTTAGCCGACCAGAGAGGCAGAATGTGCAAGTCAGGCATCGGCTCGATCTCGCGTACGTGCTGTCAATCCTACTGCCGTAACCCTCGGTCCGGTCTGATCTTAGACTGGGAATGAACACCGTATGCATAAGTCAAGCCACGAAACGAGCGTGCGGGTGTTGAGCCGGTCGAAGAGGCATAATGTGCAAGCCAAGGATCAGCCTGGTTCCCCTCTGCGTGCTGCCGGTCCCGCTGCCATAACCCTCGATCTAGCTAGGGCTTAGACATGGAATGAACTCCCTATGCCTAAGCCAACCCACAAAATGGGCGTGTTGTCGATCCTGCTGCTGGTCCTACTACCGTAACCCTCGGTCCGGTCCGATCTTAGACTGGGAATGAACTCCGTATGCTTAGACATGGAATGAACGGGCCGAAGGCGCTAAGTCGGTCGGAGAGGCATATTGCACAAGCTGAGGATCGGCCCGGTCCCCTATTGCATGTTGTCAATCCTGCTGCCGCAACCCTCGATCTGGTCTGATCTTAGATTGGGAATGAACTCCGTATGCATAAGTCAACCCATTAAACGAGCGTGCGGGCACTGAGTTGACCGAAGTGGCATATTGTGCAAGCCAGGGATCGACCCGATCCCCTTCTACGTGCTGTCGGTCCCGCTGCCACAACCTTCGATCAGGCTAGGGCTTAGACATGGAATGAGCTCCCTATGCCTAAGCCAACCCACAAAATGGGTGTGTGGGCACTCAGCCGGTCGGAGTGGCAGAATGCACAAGCCGGGGATCAACCCAGTCCCCTCTACGTGCTACCAATCCTACTGCCGCAATGCTCGGTCTGATCCGATCTTAAACTGGGAATGAACTCCGTATGCTTAGACTGGGGATGAACTTCGTATGCCTAAGTCAACCCATGAAATGAGCGTGCGGACACTCAGTCGACCGGAGAGGCCAGCCGAAGAGGAATAATGCGCAAGCCAAAGATCAACCTAGTCCCCCTCTGCGTGCTATCGATCCCGCTACTGGTCCAGCTACCACAACCCTCGGTCCAACTGGGGCTTAGACATGGAATGAACTCCGTATGCCTAAGCCAACCCAGGAAATGAGCGTGCGGGCACTCAGCCGACTGGAGAGGCAGAATGTACAAGCCAGGGATCAGCCCGGTCCCCCCTGCATGCTGTCGATACTACTGCTAGTCCTACTACCACAACCCTCGGTCCGATCCGATCTTAGGCTGGGAATGAACTCCATTTGCTTAGACATGGAATAAACTCCGTATGTCGAAGCCAACCCACAAAACGAGCGTGCGGGTGCTCAATCGACCAAAGAGGCAGAGTGTGTAAGCCAGGGATCGACCCGGTTCCCTCCTATGTGCTGTCGATCCTACTGCCGCAACCCTCGGTCCGATCCGATCTTAGATTGGGAATGAACTCCATATGCATAAGTCAACATATGAAACGAGCGTGTGAGCACTGAGCCGATCGGAGAGGCATAATGCACAAGCCGGGGATCGGCCCGGTCCCTCTCTGCGTGCTGCCGGTCCTGCTGCCACAACCCTCGGTCCGGCTGGGGATTAGACATGGAATGAACTCCCAATGTCTAAGCCAACCCACGAAACGGGCCTGCGGGTGCTCAGCCGACCGGAGAGGCAGAATGCGCACGCCAGGGATCGACCCGACCCTCCTACGTGCTACCGATCCTGCTACCGCAACCCTCGATCCGGTCTGATCTTAGACTTGGAATGAACTCCGTATGCTTAGACTAGGGATGAACTCCGTATGCCTAAGCCAAGCCATGAAACGAGCGTGCGGGCGCTCAGTCGACCGAAGAGGCATAATGCGTAAGCCGAGGATCAACCCAATACCTCTCTGCATGCTGTCGATCCCACTGTCGGTCCTGCTGTCACAACCCTCAGTCCGGCTGGGGCTTAGACATGTGGTGAACTCTGTATGCCTAAGCCAACCAATGAAACGAGCGTACAGGCGCTCAGCCGGCTGCAAAGGCAGAATGCACAAATCGAGGATCGGCTTGGTCCCCCCTGTGTACTGTCAATCCTGCTACCATAACCCTCGGTCTGGTCCGATCTTAGACAGGGAATGAACTCTGTATGCCTAAGTCAACCCATGAAATGAGCATACGGGCGTTGAGCCGATCGGAGATGCATAATGCGCAAGTCGGGGATCGACCTAGTCCCCCTCTGCGTGCTGTCGGTCCTGCTGCCACAACCCTCGGTCCGGCTGCGGCTTAGACATGGAATGAACTCCCTATGCCTAAGCCAACCCATGAAACGGGCGTGCGGGCACTCAGTCGGCTAGAGAGGCAAAATGCGCAAGCCAGGGATCGGCCCGATCCCCCCTGCGTGCTACCGATCCTGCTGCTGCAACCCTCGATCTGGTTCGATCTTAGACTGGGAATGAACTCCGTTTGCTTAGACTGGGGATGAACTCCATATGCCTAAGTCAACCCACGAAACGAGCGCGCGGGCGGTCAACCGACCAGAGAGGCAGGATGCGTAAGCCGGGGATTGAACGGGTGGAGAAGATTTTGTGACCGTTTGAAAAAAGTGTCCCCATTTTAGACACTTTAATGGCTACTGGCAGCAAACCTATAAAATCTCAAGTGCTCTTTAAGGGGGTGTGAGTTCTTGAGGTTTGATAAGGGATAGGGGCCAATATAAGGGCCAAGTACCAGCACCCATCGCACATCATGTGCGCAATCCCCCTCGGCCCCCCCAATCACTGGAACCCCCAATGCCGTCGGTTAGGCTCTCTAGTGATGGTGCCCTCGGAGAAAAAAATGTGGCACCAGCACATGCCCGGGCCCAGGATGTGCACCATGGCTCAAAATCTTGGACTGGGAATGAACTCCGTATGCTTAGACATGGAATGAACTTTGTATGCCTAAGCCAACCCATGAAACGAGCGTGCGGGCGCTCAGCCGGTCAGAGAGGTAGAATGCGCAAGCCGGGGATCGGCACGGATCCCCTAGCGTGCTGCTTATCCTGCCACAACCCTCGGTTCGATCTAATCTTAGACTGGGAATGAACTCTGTATGTATAAGTCAACCCACAAAACGAACGAGCGGGCGTTGAGCTAGTCGAAGAGGCATAATGCGTAAGTTGAAGATCGACTCGGTCCCCCTCTGTGTGCTGTCGGTCCCGCTGCCACAACCCTTGGTCTGGCTGGGGCTTAGACATGGAATGAACTCTGTATGCCTAAGCCAACCCACGAAACGAGCATGCAGGCGCTCAACCGATCAGAGAGGCAGCATGCGTAAGCCGGGGATCGACCCGATCCCCCCTACATGCTGCCAATCCCGCTGCCGCAACCTATGGTCCGATCCGATCTTAGACCGAGAATGAACTCCTTATGCTTAGACTGGGGATAAACTCCGTAAGCCTAAGTCAACGCACGAAACGAATGTGCGGGTGCTTAGTCGGTTGGAAAAGTTAGTCGGAGAGGCATAATGCACAAGCCGGGGATCAGCCCGATCCCTCTCTGCGTGCTGTCGATCCCATTACCGGTCCTGCTACCACAACCCTCGGTCCGGCTAGGGCTTAGGCATGGAATCAACTCCGTATGCCTAAGCCAACCCACGAAATGAGTATGAGGGCGCTTAGCCAGTTGGAAAGGTAGAATGTGCAAGCCAGGGATCGACCCGATCCCCCCCTGTGTGCTACCAATCCTACTGCTGGTCCTGCTACCGCAACCCTCGGTCCGGTCCAATGTTAGACTGGGAATGAACTCCATATGCTTAGACTTGGAATGAACTCTGTATGCCTAAGCGAACCCACGAAACGAGCGTGCAGGTGCTCAACCGACCGGAGAGGCAGAATGCACAAGCTGGGGATTGGCTCAGTCCCTCCTGCATGCTATCGATCCTGCTATCGTAACCTTCGATCTGGTCCAATCTTAGACTGGGAATGAACTCCGTATGCCAAAGTCAACCCACAAAACATGCGTACAGGCACTGAGCCGATCGAAAAGGCATAATGCGCAAGCTGAGGATCGGCTCGAGCCCTCTTACGTGCTATCGATCCTGCTGTCACAACCCACGGCCCTGTCTGATCTTAGACTAGGAATGATCTCCGTATGCTTAGATTGGGGATGAACTCTGTAAGCCTATGTCAACCCACGAAACGAGTGTGCAGACGCTCAGTCGATCGAAGAAGTCGGTCGGAGAGGCATAATATGCAAGTCGGGGATCAGCCTGGTCCCCCTCTGCGTGCTGCCGATCCTGTTGCCAGTCCTGCTGCCACAACCCTCGGTCCGACTGGGACTTAGACATGGAATCAACTCCGTATGCCTAGGCCAACCCACGAAATGAGCATGAGGGCGCTCAGTCGATCGAAGAGGCAGAATGTGCAAGCCAGGGATCGGCTCGGTCCCCTCTGTGTGCTATCGATCTCCTGCTGGTCCTGCTATCGCAACCCTCGATCCGATCCAATGTTAGACTGGGAATGAACTCCATATGCTTAGACATGGAATGAACTTTGTATGCCTAAGCCAACCGCCGAAATGAGTGTGCAGGCGCTCAACCGGCCGGAGAGGTAGAATGCACAAGCCAGGGATCGACTCAGTCCCCCCTACGTGCTGTCGATCCTGCTGCCACAACTTTCGGCCCAGTCCAATCTTAGATTGGGAATGAACTCCGTATGCCTAAGTCAACCCACAAAACGTGCGTACGGGCGCTGAGTCGGTCAGAGAGGCATAATGCGAAAGCCAGGGATCGGCCTGGTCCCCCTTGCATGCTATCGATCCTACTGCTGCAACCCTCAGTTCGGTCCGATCTTAGGGGTCCGATCCGATTTTGTGACCGTTTGAAAAAAGTGTCCCCATTTTAGACACTTTAATGGCTACTGACAGCAAACCTATAAAATCTCAAATGCTCTTTAAGGGGGTGTGAGTTCTTGAGGTTTGATGAGGGATAGGGGGCCAATATAAGGGCCAAGTATCATGCCCTGGGGGGGCGCGCCAGGCGCATCAGGCGCACCAGCAGGCGAGCCAGAGGTTATGGCCCGCAGACCAGGCGTGCTGGTGGGTATCTGCGTGCAACGCCTAGCAAACGAGTTCAGAATGCCCGCCCAACTTGCAGGCCAGCCTGTGAGACCAAGGCCTAGCATACAAGCTGCCCGCACCACATCCAAAATGGCCAAAGGTGCTGGACATGCAAGGGAAGCAGGTAGGATTAGCAACAGCATCCTGGCAGATTTGGTTGACCCTGAAAATCAGGAGTTAGCATCCTGATTGATTGTAATCTGTATAATCCCATGATTTTAGCCTTTATTCTAGGGATATTGCCATTAAGTGTAAGCTGGAGCCTCAACTATAAATAGAGGGCTGCTCCTCCCTCATTTTTACACCATCAAATACTTCTGTTTCAGTGAATACAAGAGCATTTCTAGAATTCTACCTTCTTATCCTGTTTCTCTTTAACTTGCGTAATCAGCCCTTCCTGTTGTTCTAGTGCCCGTTCGCTTGTGTTTTAGGCTGACTTAGGCATAAAGGAGGAGATTCCAAGCCTAAGGCCACTCGATTTCTGAGTCTAAGGTCAGAGCTCGCGACAGTTGGTATCAGAGCAAGTTCGATTCTGCGTGTTTGTGTTGTGCAAGTTAGAGGATGATGGCATCCCAAAGTGACACTTCTGACCAACAACCAGAGGCCCAGGAGCATGGGCATGGAAGAGGGAGGAAAGCCAGTTCTAGAGATATCTGGTCTACCATGGATGGTAGGCTGACCAAGGTAGAGGTGACCATGGATGACATGGGGGAGAAGCTTGAGGGGGTAGAGACTCACATTGCATCGCTAGACTCCATGGAGGAGGAGATCCAAAGTGAGCTGTAAGCTGCTCTCAACAAAGGATTGGACGTGTTCACCTAAAAGAATCAGACCTTGGAGGCTAAAGTGCTGACCATGCATGATGGCATGGAGGCCATGCGCGAGTGGATGGATGAGCTTACTAGTGAGCTCGTTACTTGCAAGACTGCCATTGGGAATGGCATGTTTGCTGGAGTGTCCAAGTCCAAATTGGATGTCCCCAAGCCTAAGGAGTTCAAGGGGACTAGGGCGGCGAAGGAAGTAGATAACTACCTTTGGGGTATGGAGCAGTACTTCCAAGCCATGGGCATGCAAGACGAGGCGATAAAGGTAAGCACCGCTGCTATGTATCTCACTGATGTAGCCTTATTATGGTAAAGATGCAAGTGTGATGATGTTAGGCGTGGGAGCACCAAGATTGGAACTTGGGCAAAGTTCCAAGAGGAGTTCAGAGAATAATTTTACTCGGAGTATGCCGATGATAAGGCGCGAGCAAAGTTACGCAGGCTGAGCCAGCGAGGAGACGTAAGAGAGTGTCTAAAATTTCTCTGAACTGATGCTACAGATCTCAGATCTAGATGAGAAGGATGCCTTATTTGCTTTCATGGATGGGCTGAAGCCGTGGGTGAAGCATGAGCTACAAAGGAGAGGAGTTCATGACTTGGCTAAAGCCATGACTACTGCCGAGGCCTTGATAGAGTTCAAGCCTCTGAACAAGTTCAAGTCTGCCAAGCCCAAAGGTAAGGGTAGGGATGATAGGGACCGAAAGAAGCAATCCAAGGGGAAGGACCGTGACTAGGAGTCCAAGAATGGAGATCGAGACCGTTCAACCAAAGATGGTGAGAGGAAGCCACCAGCAGGCAAGTGGAAAGCAAAGGGAGACTGAGAGCCACTAGCATGCTACCTATGTGGAGGGAGCCACATAGCTCGCTATTGCCCGCAAAAGGGCAAGCTGGCTGCTGTAGACAAAGAGTCTGATGAGGAGCCAGAGTCAGGGGCAGATGAAGCCAAAGGGCTTGACGTTTATGGATCTGATGGTTGTAGGTTAGAAGGTGAGTGCACTGGTGGACTCAGGTGCCTCACATCTTTTTATTTCAAGTGATAGAGCCTGAAAGCTCAAACTAAAGGTGCAGAAAGGGATTGGTACCATCAAAACGGTGAACTCCAATGAAGTTCTAGCCATTGGAGTAGCACTGAGAGTGGAGTTACAGCTTGGAGACTGGAAAGGCAAGGAGACCGTTGAGGTAATACCCCTTGACGACTATGAGTTTGTGATTGGGTTGGATTTCCTTGTTTGAATTAATGCCCTCATTATGCCTTTTGTCGATTGTGTTTGCATCTTGGATGCATGGTGCCAATGCCTAGTGCTATTGAGGAGAGGGTCTGGAGTTGGGTCACGGGTGGTGTCAGCCATCCAATTTACCAAGGTGGTAAGCAGACAAGAAGACACCTTCTTGACAGCCCTGAAATATGAAGAGCCAAGGGAGAAGGAGATCGAGTCACCCTTGGAGGTGCTAAAGGTGCTGAAGACCTTTAGTGATGTGATGCCTGTAAAGCTACCTAGCAAGCTACCACCTAAGAAGGAGGTGGACCACAAGATCGAGCTAGTGTCCGAGGCTAAGCCACCAGCTAGAGCCCTTTATCGAATGTTTCCACCAGAGTTAGAGGAGTTGACGAAACAGCTCAAAGAGTTATTTGATGCTAGCTTCATCAGGCCATCGAAGGCACCCTATGGTGCACTGGTTCTATTTTAGTGCAAGCATGATGGGTCGTTGCGACTGTGCATAGACTATCGGGCTTTGAACAAGCTAACCATCAAGACCAAGTACCCCATCCCACTCATTGTGGACTTGTTCGATCAACTTGGGAGCGTAAGGTGGTTCACTAAGCTGGATTTGAGGTCAGGCTACTATCAAGTCAGGATCATGGAGGGAGATGAGCCAAAGACAGCATGTGTCACTCGGTATGGTTTGTATGAGTTCTTGGTGATGCCTTTCAAACTCACAAATGCCCAACAACATTCTACACCCTTATGAACAAGGTACTTCAGTCATTCCTTGATCGGTTTGTTATGGCTTATTTGGATGACATTGTGATCTACAGTCGAACTTTGGGAGAGCATGTAGACCACTTGAGATAGGTGTTTAAGGTGTTACGGGCGTACAAGCTGTTTGTCAAGAAGGAGAAGTGCTCATTCGCCCAGCAGGAGATCCCGTTCCTTGGCCACATAGTGGGAGGTGGTAGGATACGCATGGATAAAGGTAAGATACACGCCATCCTAGAGTGGCAACTGCCAGCCAAGGTCATTGAGTTGAGATCATTCCTTGGGCTGGTCAACTACTGCAGGTGCTTCATCAAAGGTCACTCAGTAATAGCCATGCCATTGACTAACTTGCTCAAGAAAGGGAAAGCATGGGAGTGAAGCGCAGGGTACCAGGAAGCCTTTGATAGGTTGAAGCGGGCTGTGATCGAGGAGCCAGTCTTGGCCTTACCAGACCATGCCAAGCCGTATGAGGTGCATACGGATGCATCAAACTTTGCCATAGGGGGCGTGTTGATGTAGGAGGGATGTCCAGTCGCATTCGAGAGCAGGAAGCTGAACGAGACTGAGTGCAAGTACATAGTCCAAGAGAAAGAGATGACTGCAGTGGTGCACTGCTTGCGTACTTGGCGCCATTACCTGTTGGGGTTGAGGTTCATGGTTAGGATGGACAATGTGGCGACCAGCTACTTCCAGACGTAGAAGAAGCTATCCCTCAAGTAGGCGAGATGGCAAGATTTTCTTACAGAATTTGATTTCCAGATGGAGTACAAGTCGGGGTAGGCGAACCTAGTGGCAGACACCCTGAGCAAGAAGGCTAACCTTGCTGCCATTAGCCAACCAGAGGGGTCACTGGTGCCATGCATCAAGGAGGGACTTGCGTATGATCCTACAGGCAAGGCTTTGATGGAGTACGCCCAGTAAGGTAAGACTAGGCGGTTTTGGTTGTAGGATGGCTTGGTGTACACCAAGGGTAGTAGACTGTTTGTGCCGTAGCACGGGAAGCTCCGCAAGGAAGTTTTACAAGAATGCCATGATTCAAGGTGGGCTGGACACCCCGGAGTGAGCCATACCTTGGCGCTGATCGAGGATCGATACTACTGGCCACACATGAGGGATGATGTGGAGGCCTATGTGAAGACTTGTCTTATGTGCCAATAGGACAAGGTGGAGCTCAAGAAACTAGGTGGTTTCTTGGAGCCATTGCCAGTGCCAGTGCGACCATGGGAGAGTGTTTCTCTAGACTTTATAGTTGGTCTACCCAAAGCAGAAGGGTTTGGAAGCATCATGGTAGTGGTGGACAGGTTTTCCAAGTATGGAATCTTCATTCCAGCAACCAAGGAGTGCCAGCCGAGGAGGTAGCTCGATTGTTCCTGAAGAACATGGTTAAGTACTGGGAAGTGTCGAGGACCATTGTTAGTCATCAGGACGGGCGTTTCACAGGCAGGTTTTGGACTGAGTTGTTCAAGCTATTGGGGTCAGACTTAAACTTTTCCACCAGCATGCATCTGCAGACCGATGGGCAGATAGAACGAGTGAATGGACTATTAGAGGTCTACCTCAGGCACTATGTGAGTGCCACATAAAGGGACTGGCCAAAGCTGCTAGATATTGCGTAGTTTTCCTACAACTTGCAAAGGAGTGAGGCAACAAACCAGAGCCCATTTAAGGTTGTGACAGGGCAACAACCACTAACACTCGATTCGATTGCTACAGGTTATACAGGGCTGAATCCAGTGGCATATAAGTTTGCCAAGGCATGGCAGGAGCAAACTGACTTGGCCAGAGTTCGTCTACACAAGGCGGCCAAGAGGTCGAAGAAGTGGGCAGACCAAAATAGGTGGGACGTGCAGTTCCAAGTTGGAGACTTAGTGTTAGTGAAACTGCATCCCATTGTACGTCATAGGGTGCTGCATAAAGGCCTAGTCTGAAGCTATGAGGGACCTTTTCGAGTAGTCAAGAGGGTAGGCAAGGTTGCCTACAAGCTGGATATGCCACCCAAGTCGAGGGTACACCCGATGTTCCATGTGAGCATACTCAAGCCGTTCCATGAGGATGAGGGAGATCTAGGACGAACAGAGTCAAAGCGTGCGCCATTAGGAGCAAGGGCCTCATATGAGAAGGAGGTCCACAGTATCATAGCTGATCGGGAGGTGAGACAGAAGAACTATCAGCCAAGATAAGAGTACTTGGTGCACTGGAAGGGACATCCAAACAGTGAGGTGAGCTGGAACCAGTAGATGACTTATGGCAGTTCGGGGACCAGAATAGGCAGTACCATGTAGAAGACACAACGAGGGCATTATGCAATCAGGTAGTGGAGAATGTCACACCTTGGACGAGTCCACCAGGTACATCAGGGGCACCAACAGGCGAGCCAGAGGTTAAGGCCCGCAGACCAGGCATGCTGGCAGGTATCTGCGTGCAAAGCCTAGCAAACGAGTTCAGAATGCCCGCCCAACTTGCAGGCCAACCCGTGAGACCAAGGCCTAGCATACAAGCTGCCTGCACCACATCCAAAAGGGCCCAAGGTGCTGGACACGCAAGGGAAGCTTCTGGAAGCAGGCAGGATTAGCAGCAGCATCCTGGTAGATTTGGTTGACCCTGAAAATCAGGAGTTAGCATCCTGATTGATTGTAATCTATATAATCCCATGATTTTAGCCTTTATTCTAGGGATATTGCCATTAAGTGTAAATTGGAGCCTCAACTATAAATACAAGGCTGCTCCTCCCTCACTTGTACACCATCAAACACTTCCGTTTCAGTGAATACAAGAGCATTTCCAGAATTCTGCCTTCTTATCCTGTTTCTCTTTAACTTGCGTAATCAGCCCTTCCCATTGTTTTGTTGCCTGTACGCTTGTGTTTTAGGCTGACTTAGCCATAAAGGAGGAGATTCCAAGCCTAAGGCTGCACGGTTTCTGAGTCTAAGGCTGGCGCCCATGACACAAGTACCAGCACCCATCGCACATCATGTGCGCACACCCCCTGACCCCCCAATCACTAGAACCCCCAACGTCGCTAGTTAGGCTATCCGACGATGGTGCCCCAGGTGAAAAAAATGTAGCACCAGCACATGCCCAACCCAGAATGTGGACCGTGGCTCAAAATCTTAGACTAGGAATGAACTCTGTATGCTTAGACATAGAATGAACTCCGTATGCCTAAGCCAACCCACGAACTGAGCGTGCGGGCACTCAGCCGGTCGGATAGGTAGAATGCGCAAGTCAGGGATCAACATAGTCCCCCCTGTATGCTATCGATCCTGCTGCTGCAACCCTCGATCCAGTCTGATCATAGACTGGGAATGAACCCCGTATGCATAAGTCAACCCATGAAACAAGTGTGCCGGCACTGAACCGGATGAAGAGGCATAATGCGTAAGCCGAGGATCGGCCCGGTCCCCCTCTGCATGCTGTCAGCCCCGCTGCCACAACCCTCGGTCCGACTGGGGCTTAGACATGGAATGAACTCCCTATGCCTAAGCCAATCAACGAAACGGGCGTGCGGGCACTCAGCCAGCCAGAGAGGTAGAATACGCAAGCCGAGGATCAACCTGATCCCCCCTACGTGCTGCCGATCCTACTGCCGCAACCCTCAGTCCGGTCCGATCTTAGATTGGAAATGAACTCTGTATGCTCAGACTGGGGATGAACTCCGTATGCCTAAGTCAACCCATGAAATGAGCGTGCGGGGGCTCAGCCGGTCGGAGAGGTCGGCCGGAGAGGCATAATGCGTAAGCCAGGGATCAGCCCAGTCCCCCTCTGCATGTTGTCGATCCCGCTATCGGTTTGGCTACCACAACCCTCGGTCCGGCTAGGGCTTAGACATGGAATGAACTCTGTATGCCTAAGCCAACCCATGAAATGAGCGTGTGGGTGCTCAACCGGTCGGGGAGGTAGAATGCGCAAGTCGGGGATAAGCCCGATCCCCCCTTGCGTGCTGCTGATCCTGCTACCGCAACCCTCGATCTGATCCGATCTTAGACTGGAAATGAACTCTGTATGCTTAGACATGGAATGAACTCCGTATGCCCCACGAAATGAGCGTACAGGCGCTCAGCCGATCGAAGAGGCATAATGCGCAAGCCAGGGATCGACCCAGTCCCCCCTGTGTGCTGTTGATCCTGCTACCGTAACCCTCGGTCTGATCCGATCTTAGACTGGGAATGAACTTCGTATGCCTAAGTCAACCCACGAAACGAGTGTACGGGCGCTGAGCCGGCCGAAGAGGCATAATATGCCAGTTAGGGATCGGCCAGTCCCCCTCTGCGTGCTGCCGGTCCCGTTGCCACAACCCTCGGTCTGGCTAGGGCTTAGACATGGAATGAACTCCCTATGCCTAAGCCAACCCATGAAACGGGCGTACGGGCTCTCAGTCGGCTGAAGAGGCAAAATACGTAAGCCAGGGATCGGCCCGGTCCCCCCTGCGTGCTGTCGATCCTGCTGCCGCAACCCTCGGTCCAGTCCGATCTTAGACTGGGAATGAACTCCGTATGCTTAGACATGGAATGAACTCCATATGCCTAAGCCACCCATGAAATGAGCGTACGGGCGCTCAGCCAACCGGAGTGGTAGAATACGTAAGCTGGGGATCAGCCCGGTCCCCCCTTTTGTCCTGTCGATCCTACTGCCACAACCCTCGATCTGATCTGATCTTAGACAGGGAATGAACTCTGTATGCTTAAGTCAACCCACGAAATGAGCGTGCGGGCACTGAGCCAACCGGAGAGGCATAATGCGCAAGCCAGGGAACGGCCCGGTCCCCCTCTGTGTGCTGCCGATCCAGTTGCCATAACCCTCGGTCCGGCTAGGGCTTAGACATGGAATGACCTCCCTATGCCTAAGCCAACCCACGAAACGGGTGTGCACGCACTCAGCTGGCCGGAGAGGCATAATGCGCAAGCCGGGGATCGGCCCGGTCCCCCTCTGCGTGCTGTCGGTCCCGCTGCCACAACCCTTGGTCCGGCTGGGGCTTAGACATGGAATGACCTCCCTATGCCTAAGCCAACCCACGAAATGGGCGTGCGCGCACTCAGCTGGCCGGAGAGGCAAAATGCGCAAGCCGGGGATCGGCTCGGTCCCTCTTGCGTGCTGTCGATCCTGCTGCCCCAACCCTCGGTTCGGTCTGATCTTAGACTGGGAATGAACTCCGTATGCTCAGACTGGGGATGAACTCTGTATGCCTAAGTCAACCCACGAAAAGAGCGTGTGGGCACTCAGCCGACCAGAGAGGCAGGATGCGCAAGTCGCGGATCGAATGGGTGGTAGGTGGGTTCAAGCACATCTTCATATTTCTGCCATGCCAATGCCATTTTTATGGCTTGTAAATTCATACAATGGTCCCCTAAGCCTTCATGTGAAGTTTCGTGGCAAGACAACCGGTATTCTATTTTTCATGATTTTTGAAACTTTTTGTGGTTCCGGATTTTTTAAAATTTTTTTAGAAAGATTTTTATCCCCAAATTTGGTTCAGCTGATCCTTGTATTTTTGTTGGCATGCGTAAAAAAATTCATCTACAAACTTGAAGTGGAGAAGATTTTGTGACTGTTTGAAAAAAGTGTCCCCATTTCAAACACTTTAATGGCTACTGGCAGCAAACCTATAAAATCTCAAATGCTCTTTAAGTGGGTGTGAGTTCTTCAGGTCTGATGAGGGATAGGGGGCCAATATAAGGGTCAAGTACCAGCACCCATCACACATCATGTGCGCACACCCCCTGGCCCCCCCAATCGTCGGACCCCCCAATGCTGCCGGTTAGATTCTTCGACGATGCTCCGACGATGGTGCCCTGGGCAAAAAAAATGCAGCACCAGCACATGCTCAAGCCCAACATGTGCACCGTGGCTCAAAATCTTAGACTGAGAATGAACTCCGTATGCTTAGACATGGAATGAACTCCGTATGCCTAAGCCAACCCACGAAACGAGCGTGCGGGCCCTCAGCCAGTCAGAGAGGCAGAATGTGCAAGTCGGGGATCGACCGGTCCCCCCTGTGTGGTGTCGATCCTACTGCCACAGCCCTCAGTCCAGTCCGATCTTAGACTGGGAATGAACTCTGTATGCATAAGTCAACCCATGAAACGAGCGTGTGGGCACTGAGCTGACCGTAGAGGCATAATGCGTAAGCCGAGGATCGGCTCGATCCCCCTCTGCGTGCTATTGATCCCGCTACCACAACCCTCGATCTGACTGGGGCTTAGACATGGAATGAACTTCCTATGCCTAAGCCAACCCATAAACGGGCGTGCGGGCGCTCAGTCGGCCGGAGAGGAAGAATGCGCAAGCCGGGGATCAGCCTGATCCTCCTCTGAGTGCTGTCGATCCCGCTACCAGTCCTGCTACCACAACCCTTGGTCCGACTACGGCTTAGACATGGAATTAACTCCGTATGCCTAAGCGAACCCACGAAACGAATGTGCAGGCGCTCAGTTAGCCGAAAAGGTAGAATTCGTAAGTCAGGGATCGGCTCGATCCCCCCTACGTGCTGTCGATCCTGCTGCTGGTCCTGCTACTGTAACCCTCGGTTTGGTCTGATCTTAGATTGGGAATGAACTCCATATGCTTAGACATGGAATGAACTCCGTATGTCTAAGCCAACCCACGAAACGAGCATGCGGGCACTCAGTCCATCGGAGAGGCAGAATGCGCAAGTCGGGGATCGACCTGGTCCCCTCTGCTGCACCCTCGGTCCGGTCTGATCTTAGACTAGGAATGAACTTTGTATGCCTAAGTCAACCCATGAAACAAGCGTGCGGGCGCTGAGCTGACCGGAGAGGCATAATGCGTAAGTCGAGGATTAACCCTATCCCCCTCTGCGTGCTACCGATCCTGTTGCCACAACCCTCGGTCCGGCTGGGGCTTAGACAAGCAATGAACTCCCTATGCCTAAGTGAACCCATGAAACGGGCGTGCGGGTGCTCAGCCAGCCAGAGAGGTAGAATGCGTAAGCTGGGGATCGATCCGGTCCCCCCTACGTGCCGTCGATCCTGCTGTTGCAACCCTCAGTCCAGTCCAATCTTAGACTGGGAATGAACTTCGTATGCTTAGACTGGGGATGAACTTCGTATGCCTAAGTCAACCCACGAAACGAGTGTGTGGGCGCTCAGTCGACCAGAGAGGCAGGATGCGCAAGCTGGGGATCGAACGGGTGGTAGGTGGGTTCAAGCACATCTTCATATTTCTACCATGCCAATGCCATTTTTATGGCTTGTAAATTCATACAATGGTCCCCTAAGCCTTCATGTGAAGTTTTTGTGACCGTTTGAAAAAATTGTCCCCATTTTAGACACTTTAATGGCTATTAGCAGCAAACCTATAAAATCTCAAATGCTTTTTAAGGGGGTGTGAGTTCTCGAGGTTTGATGAGGGATAGGGGGCCAATATAAGGGCCAAGTACCAGCATCCATCGCACATCATGTGCGCCACGCCCCGGCCCCCCAATCGCCAGAACCCCCAATGCCACCGGTTAGGCTCTCCGGTGATGCTCCGACGATGGTGCCTTGGGTGAAAAAAATGCGACACCAGCACATGCCCGAGTCCAGCATGTGCACCGTGGCTCAAAATCTTAGACTGGGAATGAACTCCGTATGCTTAGACATGGAATAAACTCCGTATGCCTAAGCCAACCCACGAAACGAGCGTGCGGGCGCTCAATCGGTCGGAGAGGCAGAATGCGCAAGCTGGGGATCAGCCCGATCCCCCCTGTGTGCTGTTGATCCTGTTGCTGCAACCCTCAGTCTGGTCTGATCTTAGACTGAGAGTGAACTCCATATGCGTAAGCCGGGGATCGATCCGATCCCCGTCTGTGTGCTGCCAGTCCCACTGCCCGTCTGTGTACTGCTAGTCCCACTGCCACAACCCTTGGTCTAGCTGGGGCTTAGACATGGAATGAACTCCCTATGCCTAAGCCAACGTACTAAACGGGCGTGCGGACGCTTCACCGGTCGGAGAGGAAGAATGCGTAAGTTGGGGATCGGTCCGGTCCGCCCTGTGTGCTGTCGATCCTACTACCGTAACCCTCGGTCCGGTCTGATCTTAGACTGGGAATGAACTCCTTATGCTTAGACTGGGGATGAACTCCGTATGCCTAAGTCAACCCACGAAACGAGCTTACCGGCGCTCAACCGACCAGAGGGGCAGGATGCACAAGTCGAAGATTGAATGGGTAGTAGGTGGGTTCAAGCACATCTTCATATTTCTGCCATGCTAATGCCATTTTTATGGCGTGTAAATTCATACAATGGTCCCCTAAGGCTTCATGTGAAGTTTCATGGCAAGATGACCCATTTTCTATTTTTCATGATTTTTGAAACATTTACGGTTCAAGATTTTTTAAAATTTTTTTAGAAAGAGTTTTGTTTGTAAATTTGGTAGAGGTGATCCTTGTATTTTTTTTTGGCTTGCACAAAAAATTCAGCTAAAAACTCGAAGTGGAGAAGATTTTGTGACCATTTGAAAAAGTGTCCCCATTTCAGACACTTTAATTGCTACTGGCAGCAAACCTATAAAATCTCAAATGCTCTTTCAGGGGGTGTGAGTTCTCGAGGTTTGATGAGGAAAAGGGGGCCAATATAAGGGCCAAGTACCAGCACCCATTGCACATCATGTGCGCAAACCCCCCCGGCCCCCCCAATCGTCGGAACCCCTAATGCCGTCGGTTAGGCTCTCCGACGATGCTCTGACGATGGTGCCCCAGGCGAAAAGATGGGGCACCAGCACATGCCCGAGCCCAGCATGTGCACCGTGGCTCAAAATCATAGATTGGGAATGAACTCCATATGCTTAGACATGGAATGAACTCCGTATGCCTATGCCAACTTACGAAACGAGCGTGCCAGCATTTAGTCGATCAGAGAGGCAGAATGCGCAAGCTGAGAATCAACCCGGTCCCCCCTGCGTGCTGTCGATCATGCTGTCGCAACCCTCAGTTTGGTTTGATCTTAGACTGGGAATGAACTCCGTATGCATTAGTCAACCCACGAAACGAGTGTGCGGGTGCTGAGCCGGCCAAAGAGGCATAATGCGCAAGACGAGGATCGGCCTGGTCCCCCTCTACGTGCTTCTGATCCTGCTGCCACAACCCTCAATCTGGCTAGGGCTTAGACATGGAACGAACTCCCTATGCCTAAGCCAACCCACGAAACGGGCGTGTGGGCGCTCAGTCGGTCGGAGAGGCAGAATGCGCATGCCGGGGATTGGCCCGTTCCCCCCTGCGTGTTGTCGATCCTACTGTCGCAACCCTCGGTCCTGTCCGATCTTAGACTGGGAATGAACTCCGTATGCTTAGACTAGGGATGAACTCCATATGCCTAATTCAACCCACGAAACGAGCGTGCGGGCACTCGACCGACCAGAGAGGCAGGATGCGCAAGCCGGGGATCGAACGGGTGGTAGGTGGGTTCAAGCACATCTTCATATTTTTGCCATGCCAATGCCATTTTTATGGCTTGTAAATTCATACAATGGTCCCCTAAGCCTTCATGTGAAGTTTCGTGGTAAGACGACCCGTTTTCTATTTTCACAATTTTTGAAACTTTTTACGATTCGGGATTTTTTTAAATTTTTTTAGAAAGAGTTTTATCCCCAAATTTGGTATAGTTGATCCTTGTATTGTTGGTGGCATGCACAAAACAATTCAGCTAAAAACTCAAAGTGGAGAAGCTTTTGTGACCATTTGAAAAAAGTGTCCCCATTTCAGACACATTAATGGCTACTGGCAGCAAACCTATAAAATCTCAAATGCTCTTTAAGGGGGTGTGAGTTCTTGAGGTTTGATGAGGGATAGGGGGCCGATATAAGGGCCAAGTGTCATGCCTTGGGTGGGTGCACCAGGCACATCGGGCACACCAGCAGGCGAGCCAGAGATTGAGGCCCGCAGACTAGGCGTACTGGCGGGTATCTGCATGCAAAGCCTAGCTTGCTGCCGATCCTGCTACCGCAACCCTCGGTCCGATCCGATCTTAGGCTGGGAATGAACTCCCTATGCTTAGACTAGGCATGAACTTCGTATGCCTAAGTTAACCCATGAAACGAGTGTGCAGGCACTCAGTCGATCGGAGAGGCATATTGTGCAAGCTGGGGATCAGCCCGGTCCCCCTCTGCGTGCTACCGATCTCGCTGCCAGTCCTGCTACCACAACCCTCGGTCTAGCTGGGGCTTAGACATGGAATGAACTCCGTATGCCTAAGCCAACCCATGAAATTAGCATGAGGGTGCTCAGCTGGTCGGAGAGGCTGAATGAGCAAGCCGAGGATCGACCCGGTCCCCTCTGCGTGCTACCGATCCCGTTGCCGGTCCTACTACCACAATCCTTGGTCTGGCTGGGGCTTAGACATTAAATGAACTTCGTATGCCTAAGCCAACCCATGAAATGAGCAGCGGGCGCTCAGCCGATTGGAGAGACAGAATGCGCAAGCCGAGGATCGGCCCGGTCCCCCTTGTGTGTTGCTGATCCTACTGCTGGTCCTGCTGTCGTAACCCTCAATCCGGTTTGATCTTAGACTAGGAATGAACTCCATATGCTTAGACATGGAATGAACTCCGTATGCCTAAGCCAACCCACGAAATGAGCGTGCGAGCGCTCACTGACTGGAGAGGCAGAATGCGCAAGCTGGGGATCGATCCGGTCCCCCCTACGTGCTGTCGATCCTGCTGTCGCAACCCTTAGTCCGGTCTGATCTTAGACTAGGAATGAACTCCGTATGCAAAAGTCAAACCATGAAACGAGCATGCGGGCGTTGAGCCGACCGGAGAGGCATAATGCGCAAGTCGAGGATCGGCCCGGTCCCCCTCTGCGTGCTGCCAATCCCAATGCCACAACCCTCGGTCCGACTGGGGCTTAGACATCGAATGAACTCCCTATGCCTAAGCAAACCCACGAAATGGGCGTGCGGGCGCTCAGCCGGTCAGAGAGGCAAAATGCACAAGCCGGGGATTGGCCTGGCCCCTCCTGCGTGCTGTTGATCTTGCTGTCGGAACCCTTGGTCCAGTCCGATCTTAGATTGGGAATGAACTCCATATGCTTAGACTGAGGATGAACTCCGTATGCCTAAGTCAACCCACGAAACGAGCGTACGGGCGCTCAGCCGACCAGAGAGGCAGGATGCGCAAGCTGGGGATCGAACGGGTGGTAGGTGGGTTCAAGCACATCTTCATATTTCTGCCATGCCAATGCCATTTTTATGGCTTGTAAATTCATGCAATGGTCCCCTAAGCCTTCATGTGAAGTTTCGTGGCAAGACGACCCGTTTTCTATTTTTCATGATTTTCGAAACATTTTGCGGTTCTGGATTTTTTAAAATTTTTTTAGAAAGAGTTTTGTTCCCAAATTTGGTAGAGGTGATCCTTGTATTTTTTTTGGTATGCACAAAAAAGTTCAGCTAAAAACTCAAAGTGGAGAAGATTTTGTGACCGTTTGAAAAAAGTGTCCCCATTTCAGACACTTTAATGGCTATTGTCAGCAAACCTATAAAATCTCAAATGCTCTTTAAGGGGGTGTGAGTTCTTACGGTTTGATGAGGGATAGGGGGCCAATATAAGGGCCAAGTGTCATGCCCAGGGCGGGCGCACCAGGCACATCAGGTGCACCAACAGGCGAGCCAGAGGTTGAGGCCTACAGACCAGGCATGCTGGCGGGTATCTACACGCAAAACCTAGCAAACGAGTTCAGAATGCCTACCCAGCTTGCAGGCCAGCCTGTGAGACCAAGGCCTGCCATACAAGCTGCCCGCACCATATCCAGAAGGGCCCAAGGTGCTGCACACGCAAGGGAAGCTTCTGGAAGCAGGCAGGATCAACAGCAGTATCCTAGCAGATTTGGTTGACCCTAAAAATCAAGAGTTAGAATCTTGGTTGATTGTAACCCTCGGTCCGATCCGATCTCAGGCTGGGAATGAACTCCGTATGCTTAGACTGGCATGAACTTTGTATGCCTAAGTCAACCCATGAAACGAGCGTGCAAGCACTCAGCCGGTCGGAGAGGCATATTACGCAAGCTGGGGATCAGCTCGATCCCCCTCTGCGTGCTGCCGATCTCGCTGCCAGTCCTGCTGCCACAACCCTCGGTCTAGCTGGGGCTTAGACATGGAATGAACACCATATGCCTAAGCCAACCCACGAAACAAGCGTGCGGGCGCTCAGCTGGCCGGAGAGGTAGAATGAGCAAGTCAGGAATCGGCTTGGTCCCCCCATGCGTGCTGTCGATCTTACTGTCGCAACCCTTGGTCCGGTTCAATCTTAGACTGGTAATGAACTCCGTATGCCTAAGTTAAACCATGAAACGAGTGTGCGGGCACTGAGCTGACTGAAGAGGCATAATGTACAAGCCGGGGATCGATCCGATCCCCCTTTGCATGCTGCCCGTCCCACTGCCACAACCCTCAATCTGACTGGGGCTTAGACATGGAATGAACTCCCTATGCCTAAGCCAACCCACGAAACGGTCGTGCGGGCGCTCAGCCAGCCCGAGAGGTAGATTGCGCAAGCCGGGGATCGACCCGATCCCCCCTGCGTGCTACCGATCCTACTGTCACAACCCTCGGTCCAGTCCGATCTTAGACTGGGACTAAACTCCGTATGCTTAGACTAGGGATGAACTCCATATGCCTAAGTTAACCCACGAAACGAGCGTGCGGGCACTCAGTCGACCGAAGAGGCAGAATGCGCAAGCAGGGGATTGGTCCGGTCCCCCCTGCATGCTGCCTCTTCGATCGACTGAGTGCCCGCACGCTCGTTTCGTGGGTTAATCCTACTACTGGTCCTATTGTCACAACCCTTGGTTCGATCTGATCTTAGACTGGGAATGAACTCCGTATGCTTAGACATGGAATGGACTCCGTATGCCTAAGCTAACCCATGAAACGAGCGTGCGGGCGCTCAATCGGTCGGAGAGGTAGAATGCAAAAGCTGGGGACCGACTCGATCCCCCTGCATGCTGTCGATCCTACTGCCGCAACCCTCGTTCCGGTCTGATCTTAGACTGGGAATGAACTCTGTATGCCTAAGTCAACCCACGAAATGAGCGTTTAGGCACTGAGCCGGCCGGAGAGGCATAATGCGCAAGCCAGGGATCAGTCCGATCCCCCTCTACGTGCTGTCGATCCCGCTACCACAACTCTCAATCCGGCTAGGACTTAGACATGGAATGAACTCCCTATGCCTAAGCCAACCCATGAAACAGGCATGCGGAGATGCAAAATGCCCAAGTCGGGGATCGGCCTGGTCACCCCTGCGTGCTGTCAATTCTACTACCGTAACCCTCGGTCCGATCCGATCTTAGACTGGGAATAAACTCTGTATGCTTAGACTGAGGATGACCTCCGTATGCCTAAGTCAACCCACGAAAAGAACGTGCAGGCGCTCAGTTGACCGGAGAGGCATAATGCGTAATCCGGGGATCAGCCTGATCCCTCTCTTCTTACTGTCGATCCTGCTGTCGGTCCTGCTGCCATAACCCTCAGTCCGACTGCGGCTTAGACATGGAATGAACTCCATATTCCTAAGTCAACCCACGAAACGAGCGTGCAGGCGCTTAGCCTACCGGAGAGGCAAAGTGCACAAGCTGGGGATCGGCCCGGTCCCCCCCGGTGTGCTACCTATGCTACTGCGGGTCCTGTTACCGCAACTCTCGATCCGGTCCGATCTTAGACTGGGAATGAACTCCGTACGCTTAGACATGGAATGAACTCTGTATGCCTAAGCCAACCCATGAAATGAGCGTGCGGGCGCTCAGTCAGCCGGAGAGGCAGAATGCGCAAGTTGGAGATCGGTCCAGTCCCCCTTACGTGCTATTGATCCTGCTACCGCAACCCTCAATCCGGTCCGATCTTAGATAGGGAATGAACTCCATATGCCTAAGTTAACCCACAGAATGAGCATTCAGGCGCTGAGCCGGTTAGAGAGGCATAATGCGCAAGCCGGGGATCGGCTCAATCCCCCTCTGTGTGCTGCCAGTCCCACTGCCACAACTCTCGATCCGGTTGGGGCTTAGACATGGAATGAACTCCCTATGCCTAAGCCAACCCACGAAACGAGCGTGCGGGCGCTCAGTCGGCTGGAGAGGCAGAATGCCCAAGCCGGGGATTGGCCTGGTCACCCCTGTGTGCTGTCGATCCTGCTGCCGCAACCCTCGATCCAGTCTGATCTTAGACTGGGAATGAACTCTGTATGCTTAGACTAAGGATGAACTCCGTATGCCTAAGTCAAGCCACGAAATGAGCGTGTGGGTGCTCTGCCGGCCAGAGAGGCATAATGCGCAAGCCAGGGATCAACCCGATTCCCCTCTACGTGCTGTCAATCCTGTTGCCGATCTTGCTGCCACAACCCTCGATCTAGCTAGGGCTTAGACGTGGAATGAACTCCGTATGCCTAAGCCAACCCACGAAACAAGCGTGCGGGCGCGCAGTCGGCCGGAGAGGTAAAATGCGCAAGCCAGGGATTGGCCCGGTCCCCCCTGCATGCTGTCGATCTTGCTGCTGGTCCTGCTACTGCAACCTTCAGTCTGATCCGATCTTAGACTGGGAATGAACTCCGTATGCTTAGACATGGAATGAACTCTGTATTCCTAAGCCAACCCACAAAACAAGCGTGCGTGTGCTCAGTAGGCCGAAGAGGTAGAATGCACAAGCTGGGGGTCGGTCCGGTCCCCCTCTGCATGCTGTCGATCCTGCTCCGCAACCCTCGGTCCGGTCCAATCTTAGACTGGGAATGAACTCCGTATGCCTAAGTCAACCCACGAAACGAGCGTACGGGCGCAGAGCCGACCGGAGAGGCATAATGCATAAGCCAGGGATCGGTCCGATCCCCCTCTGCGTGCTGTCGATCCCGCTACCACAACCCTCAGTCCGGCTGGGGCTTAGACATGGAATGAACTCCTAATGCTTAGACTAGGAATGAACTCCGTATGCCTAATTCAACCCATGAAATGAGGGTGCGGGTGCTCAGTCAGCCGGAGAGGAGCCAGAGAGGCATAATGCGCAAGTCAGGGATCAGCCTGGTCTTGCTGTCGCAGCCCTCGGTCCGATTGGGGCTTAGACATGGAATGAACTCCATATGCCTAAGCCAACCCACGAAACAAGCGTGCGGGCGCTCAACCGGCGGGAGAGGCAGAATGCACAAGTCGGGGATCAGCCCGATCCCCCCTTGCGTGCTGTCGATCCTACTACTGGTCCTGCTGTCGTAACCCTAGGTTTGGTCTGATCTTAGACTGGGAATGAATTTTGTATGCCTAAGTCAACCCATGAAACGAGCGTGTGGATGCTCAACCGACCAGAGAGGCAAGATGTGCAAGCCGGGGATCGAACGGGTGGTAGGTGGGTTCAAGCACTTCTTCATATTTCTATCATGCCAATGCCATTTTATGGCTTGTAAATTCATACAATTGTCCCCTACGCCTTCATGTGAAGTTTCATGGCAAGACGACCTGTTTTCTATTTTTCATGATTTTCAAAACTTTTTACGGTTTGGGATTTTTTAAAATTTTTTTAGAAAGAGTTTTGTCCCAAAATTTGGTAGAGGTGATCCTTGTATTTTTGTTGGCATAAAAAAACTTGAAGTGGAGAAGATTTTGTGACCGTTTGAAAAAAGTGTCCCCATTTCAGACACTTTAATGGCTACTGGCAACAAACCTATAAAATCTCAAATGCTTTTTAAGGGGGTGTGAGTTCTTGAAGTTTGATGAGGGACTGGGGGCCAATATAAAGGCCAAGTACCAGCACCCACCGAACATCATGTGCATATACCACCTCGGCCCTCCCAATCACCGAAACCCCCAATACCGTCAGTTAAGCTCTCTAGTGATGCTCCAGTGATGGTGCCCCGGGTGAAAAAAATGTGGCACCAGCACATGCTTGAGCCTAGTATGTCCACCGTGGCTCAAAATCTTAGATTGGGAATGAACTCCGTATGCTTAGACAGGGAATGAGCTCTATATGCCTAAGCCAACCTACAAAACGAGCGTGCGGGCGCTTAGCAGGCCAGAGAGGTAGAATGAGCAAGCCAGGGATCGGCCCGATCCGCCCCTGCGTGCTGTCGATCTTGCTGCCACAACCCTCGGTCCGATCTGATCTTAGACTGGGAATGAACTCCATATGCATAAGTCAACTCACAAAACGAGCGTACGGGCGCTGAACCGACCGAAGAGGCATAATACGCAAGTCGGGGATCAGCCTGATCCCCATCTATGTGTCACCGATCCTGCTACCACAACCCTCGATCCAACTGGGGCTTAGACATGGAATGAACTCCCTATGCCTAAGCCAACCCACGAAATGGGCGTGCGGGCGCTCAGCCGATCAGAGAGGCAAAATGCGCAAGTAGGGGATCGGGCCGATCCCCACCGCGTGCTGTCGATCTTGCTACCGCAACCCTCTGTTCGGTCCGATCTTAGACTGGGAATGAACTCCATATGCTTAGACTGAGGATGAACTCCGTATGCCTAAGTCAATCCATGAAACCATCGAGCGGGCGCTCAGCCAGCCGGAGAGGCATAATGTGCAAGCCGGGGATCAGCTTGGTCCCCCTCTGCGTGCTGTCGATCACGCTATTGGTCCTGCTACCACAGCCCTCGATTCGGCTGGGGCTTAGACATGGAATAAACTCCCTATGCCTAAGCAACCCACAAAACGGGCTTACGGGTGCTCAGCCGACTGGAGAGGCATAATGCGCAAGCCGAAGATCAGCCCGGTCCCCCTCTGTGTGCTGTCGATCTCGCTGCCGATCTTACTACCATAACCTTCTGTCCGACTGGGGCTTAGACATGGAATGAACTCCGTATGCCTAAGCCAACCTGCGAAATGAGCGTGCAGGTGCTCAGCCAGTCGGAGAGGTAGAATAAATAAGTCGGGGACCGACCCAGCCCCCCCTGCATGTTGTCGATCCTGCTACCGCAACCCTCGGTCCGATCCGATCTTAGACTGGGAATGAACTCCGTATGCTTAGACATGACATGAACTCCGTATGCCTAAGCCAACCCACGAAATGAGCGTGTTGGCGCTCAGCCGACCGAAAAGGCAAAATGCATAAGCCAGGGATCAACTCGATCCCTCCTGCGTGCTGCCATAACCCTCGGTCTGGTCTGATCTTACACTGGGAATGAACTCCATATGCTTAGACTAGGGATGAACTCTGTATGCCTAAGTCAACCCATGAAACCAGCGTGCGGGCACTCAGCCGACCGGAGAGGCAGGATGTGCAAGCCGGGGATCGAACGGGTGGTAGGTGGGTTCAAGCACATCTTCATATTTCTGTTGTGCCAATGCCATTTTTATGGCTTGTAAATTCATACAATGGTCCCCTAAGCCTTCATGTGAAGTTTCGTGGCAAGATGACTCGTTTTCTATTTTTCACAATTTTTGAAACTTTTTACGGTTCGAGATTTTTTTAAATTTTTTTAGATAGAGTTTTGTCCCCAAATTTGGTAAAGGTGATCCTCGTATTCTTGTTGGCATGCACAAAAAAAGTTCAGCTAAAAACTCGAAGTGGAGAAGATTTCGTGACCGTTTCAAAAAAGTGTCCCCATGTCGGATACTTTAATGGCTACTGGCAGCAAACCTATAAAATCTCAAATGCTCTTTAAGGAGGAGTGAGTTCTCGAGGTTTGTTGAGGGATAGGGGGCCAATATAAGGGCCAAGTACCAGCACCAATTGCACATCATATGCGCACACCCCCCGGCCCCCCAATCGCCGGAACCCCTAATACCGTCGGTTAGGCTCTCCGGTGATGCTCCGGCGATGGTGCCTCGAGCGAAAAAAATCAGATGCCAGCACATGCCCGAGCCTAGCATGTGCACTGTGGCTCAAAATCCTAGACTGGGAATGAACTCCGTATGCTTAGACATGGAACGAACTCCATTTGCCTAAGCTATCCCACGAAACGAGCGTGCGGGGGCTCAGCCGGTTGGAGAGGCAAAATGCGCAAGCTGAGGATCGACTTGGTCCCCCATGTGTGTTGTCCATCCTGCTGCCACAACCCTCCGTCTGGTCTGATCTTACACTGGGAATGAACTCCATATGCATAAGTTAACCCACGAAACGACCGTGCGGGCGCTGAGCCAGCCGAAGAGGCATAATGCGCAAGCCAGGGATCGGCCCGATCCCCCTCTACATGCTGTCGATCTCGCTACCACAACCCTCGGTCCGGCTGGGGCTTAGACATGGAATGAACTCCTTATGCCTAATCCAACCCACAAAATGGACGTGTGGGCGCTCAGCCGACTGGAGAGGCAGAATGCGCAAGCCGAGGATTGGCCCGGTCCCCTTTGCGTGCTACTGATCCTGCTGCCACAAACCTCGATTCGGTTCGATCTTAGACTGGGAATGAACTCTGTATGCTTAGACTAGGGATGAACTTCATATGCCTAAGTCAACCCATGAAACGAGCGTGCGGGCGCTTAGCCTGCTGGAGAGGCATAATGCGTAAGCCAAGGATCAGCCCGATCCCCCTCTACGTGCTGTCGATCCCACTGCCAGTCCTGCTGCCACAACCCTCGATCCGACTGGGGCTTAGACATGGAATGAACTCCTATGCCTAAGCCAACCCACGAAATGAGCGTGCGAGTGCTCAACCGGCTAGAAAAGCAGAATGTGCAAGTCGGGGATCGGCCTGGTCCCCCCTACGTGCTGTCGATCCTGCTGCCACAACCCTCGGTCCATTTGAATCTTAGACTGGGAATGAACTCCGTATGCTTAGACATGGAATGAAATCTATATGCCTAAGCCAACCCACGAAACGAACGTGCGGGCGCTCAGTTGGCCGGAGAGGCAGAATGCGCAAGCTGGGGATCGACCCGATCCCCCCTTGCATGCTATCAATCCTGCTGTCGTAACCCTAGGTCCGATCCGATATTAGATTGGGAATGAACTCTATATTCCTAAGTCTTCCCATGAAATGAGCATGCGAGCGCTGAGCAAACCGGAGAGGCATAATGCGCAAGCCATGGATCGGCCCGATCCCTCTCTGCGTGCTACCGATCCCGCTGCGACAACCCTCGATCCGACTGGGGCTTAGACATGGAATGAACTCCCTATGCCTAAGCCAATCCACGAAACGGGTGTACGGGCACTCAACGGAGAGGCAGAAAGAGCAAGCTGTGGATCAGCCCAGTCCCCCCTGCGTGCTATCGATCCTGCTACCACAACCTTCGGTTCGGTCCGATCATAGACTGGGAATGAGCTCCGTATGCTTAGACTGGGGATGAACTCCGTATGCCTAAGTTAACCTGCATTTTTGTTGGCATGCACAAAAAAATTCAGCTAAAAACTCGAAGTGGAGAGGATTTTGTGACCGTTTGAAAAAAATGTCCCCATTTCAGACACTTTAATGGCTACTGGCAGCAAACCTATAAAATGTTAAATGCTTTTTAAGGGGGTGTGAGTTCTCGAGGTTTGATAAGGGATAGGGGGCCAACATAAGGGCCAAGTACCAGCACCCATCGCACATCATGTGCGCACACCCCCCGGCCCCCCCAATCGTTTGAACCCCCAATGCCGCCGGTTAGGCTCTCCGGCGATGCTCCGACAATGCTCCGACGATGGTACCTCGGGTGAAAAAAATAAGGCACCAGCACATGCTCGGGCCCAGCATGTGCACCGTGGCTCAAAATCTTAGACTGGGAATGAACACCGTATGCTTAGACATGGAATGAACTCTGTATGCCTAAGCTAACCCATGAAACAAGCGTGCGGGCGCTCAGGCAGTCGGAGAGGCAGAATGCACAAGCCGGGGATCGGCTCGGTCCTCCCCTTCGTGCTGTCGATCCTACAGCTGCAACCCTCGGTCTGGTCTGATCTTAGACTGGGAATGAACTCCGTATGCAAAAGTCAACCCATGAAATGAGCATGCGGGCGCTAAGCCGACCGAAAAGGTATAATGCGCAAGCTGGGGATCGGCCAGGTCCCCCTCTGCGTGCTGCCGCTACCACTGCCACAAGCCTTGGTCTGGCTGGGGCTTAGACATGGAATGAACTCCCTATGCCTAAGCCAATGCATGAAAAGGGCATGCGGGTGCTCAACTGGCCGGAGAGGTAGAATGCGTAAGCCGGGGATAGGCCCGATCCCCTCTACGTGCTATCGATCTTGCTGTCGTAACCCTCGATTTGGCTCAATCTTAGACTAGGAATGAACTCTATATGCTTAGACTGGGGATGAACTCTGTATGCCTAAGTCACCCACGAAACGAGATTGCGGGCGCTCAGTTGGCTAGAGAGGCCGATCGAAGAGGCATAATACGCAAGCCAGGGATCAGCTCGGTCCCCCTTTACGTGCTGCCGATCACACTGCCGGTACTGCAGTCACAACCCTTGGTCCGACTGGGGCTTAGACATGGAATGAAATCCGTATGCCTAAGCCAACCCATGAAACGAGCGTGTGGGCGCTCAGTCGGCCGAAGAGGCAGAATGCGCAAGCTGGGGATCGACCCGGTCCCCCCCTGTGTGCTACCGATCCTACTACTGGTCCTGCTACCACAACCCTCAGTCCAATCCGATCTTAGACTGGGAATGAACTCCGTATGCTTAGACATGGAATGAACTTCGTATGCCTAAGCCAACCCACAAAACGAGCATGCAGGCGCTCAACCGGTCGGAGAGGTAGAATGCGTAAGCCGGGGATCGACCCGGTCCCCCTTACGTGCTATCGATCCTGCTGTTGCAACCTTCGGTTTGGTCTGATCTTAGACTGAGAATGAACTCCGTATGCATAAGTCAACCCACGAAATGAGCGTGCAGGCACTGAGCCGACCGAAGAGGCATAATACGCAAGTCGAGGATCGACCTGATCCCCCTCTGCTTGCTGCCGGTCCCGCTACCATAACTCTCGATCCGACTGGGGCTTAGACATGGAATGAACTCCCTATGCCTAAACCAAGCCACGAAATGGGCGTGCGGGTGCTCAGTCGATCGGAAAGGTAGAATACGGAAGTCGAGGATCGACCCGGTCCCCCCTGCGTGCTCCCGATCCTACTATCGCAACTCTCTATCCGGTCCAATCTTAGACTGGGAATGAACTCCATATGCTTAGACTGGGGATGAACTCCGTATGCCTAAGTCAACCCACGAAACGAGCGTGCGGGTTCTCAGTCGGTCGGAGAGGCCGATCGAAGAGGCATAATGCGCAAGTCGGGGATTAGCCCGATCCTCCTCTGCGTGCTGCCAATCCCACTGCCAGTCCTGCTGCCACAACCCTCGGTTCGGCTGGGGCTTAGACATGGAATGAACTCCGTTTGCCTAAGCCAACCCACGAAACGAGCGTGCGGGCACTCAGCCAGTCGAAGAGGTAGAATGCACAAACCGATGATCGGTCGGGTCCCCCCTGGGTGCTGTCGATCCTGCTACCGCAACCCTCGGTCCGGTCTGATCTTAGATTGGGAATGAACTCGGTATGCCTAAGTCAACCCATGAAATCAGCGTGCGGGCACTAAGCCGACCGGAGAGGCATAATACGAAAATTGGGGATCGACCCGATCTCCCTCTACGTGCTGTCGGTCCCACTGCCACAACCCTCGGTCCGGCTAGGGCTTAGACATGGAATGAACTCCGTATGCCTAAGCCAACCCATGAAATGAACGTGCGGGCCCTCAGCCGGTCGGAGAGAAAGAATGCGCAAGCCGGGGATCAGCCCGGTCCCCCTTGTGTGCTATCGATCCTGCTGCCACAACCTTCGGTCTGATCCGATCTTAGACTGGGAATGAACTCTGTATGCCTAAGTCAACCCACGAAACGAGTGTATAGGCGTTGAGCCAACCAGAGAGGCATAATGCGCAAGCCGAGGATCGACCCGATCCCCCGTTACGTGCTATCGGTCCCGCTGCCACAACCCTCGGTCCGACTAGGGCTTAGACATGGAATGAACTCCCTATGCCTAAGCCAACCCATGAAATGGGCGTGCAGGCGCTCAACCGACTAGAGAGGCAGAATGCGTAAGTCGGGGATCGTCCCAATCCCCCCTGTGTGCTACCGATCCTGCTGTCGCAACCCTCAGTCCGGTCTGATCTTAGACTAGGAATGAACTCCGTCTGCTTAGACTGGGGATGAACTCTGTATGCTTAGATGGGGGATGAACTCCGTATGCCTAAGTCAACCCACAAAATGAGCGCGCGGGCGCTCAATCGACCAGAGAGGCAGGATGCACAAGTCGAGGATCGAACGGGTGGTAGGTGGGTTCAAGCACATCTTCATATTTCTACCAGGCCAATGCCATTTTTATGGCTTGTAAATTCATACAATGGTCCCATAAGCCTTCATGTGAAGTTTCGTGGCAAGACGACCCATTTTCTATTTTTCATGATTTTCGAAAATTTTTACAGTTCGAGATTTTTTAAAATATTTTTAGAAAGAGGTTTGTCCCCAAATTTGGTAGAGGTGATCCTTGTATTTTTGTTGGCATAAAAAAACTTGAAGTGGAGAAGATTTTGTGACCGTTTGAAAAAAGTGTCCCCATTTCAGACACTTTAATGGCTACTGGTAGCAAACCTATAAAATCTCAAATGCTCTTTAATGGGGTGTGAGTTCTCGAGGTTTGATGAGGGATAGGGGGCCAATATAAGGGCCAAGTACCAGCACCCATCGCACCTCATGTGCGCACACCCCCCGGCCCCCCAATCACCGGAACCCCCGATGCCGTCGGTTAGGCTCTCCGACGATGCTCTGATGATGGTGCCCAGGGCGAAAAAAATGTGGCACCAGCACATGCCCAAGCCCAACATGTGCACCGTGGCTCAAAATCTTAGATTGAGAATGAACTCCGTATGCTTAGACATGGAATGAACTCTGTATGCCTAAGCCAACCCACGAAACGAGTGTACGGGCGCTCAGCCGATCGAAAAGGTAGAATGAGCAAGTCGAGGATCTGTCTGGTCCCCCCTGTGTGCTATTGATCTTGCTGCTGCAACCCACGGTCCGTTGCGATCTTAGACTAGGAATGAACTCCATATGCATAAGTTAACCCACGAAACGAGCGTGCAGGCGCTGAGCTGGTCGAAGACGCATAATGCATAGGCCGAGAATCAGCCCGATCCTCTTTTGCGTGCTATCGGTCCCACTGTCACAACCCTCGGTCTGGCTGGGGCTTAGACATGGAATGAACTCCTTATGCCTAAGCCAACCCACGAAACGGGCGTGCGGGCGCTCAGTCGGACGGAGAGGCAGAATGCCCAAGTCGAGGATCGGCCTGATCCCCCCTACGTGCTACCGATCCTACTACCGCAACCCTCGATCCGATCTAATCTTAGACTGCAAATGAACTCTGTATGCTTAGACTGGGGATGAACTCCGTATGCCTAAGCCAACCCACAAAACGAGCGTGTGGACGTTCAGCCAGTCGGAGAGGTCGGTCGGAGAGGCATAATGTGCAAGCCGGGGATCAGCCCAGTCTCCCTCTGCTTGCTGTCGATCCCGCTGTCAATCCTACTGCCACAACCCTCGGTCCAGCTGGGGCTTAGACATGGAATGAACTCTGAATGCCTAAGCCTACCCATGAAACGAGCGTGCGGGCACTCAGTCGGCCGGAGAGGTAGAATGCGCAAGCCTGGGATCGACCCGGTCCCCCCTGCATGCTGTCGATCCTGTTATCGTAACCCTCAGTCCGATTCGATCTTAGATTGGGAATGAACTCTGTATGCTTAGACTGGGGATGAACTCCGTATGCCTAAGTCAACCCACGAAACGAGCGTACGGACGCTCAGCCGACCGGAGAGGTCGGCCAGAGAGACATAATGCACAGGTCGGGGATAGCTCGGTCACCCTCTAGATGCTGTCAATCCCGTTGCCGGTCCTGTTGCCACAGTCCTCGGTCCGGCTGGGGCTTAGACATGGAATGAACTCCGTATGCCTAAGCCAACCCGCAAAAAGAACGTTCGGGAGCTCAGTCGGCCAGAGAGGCAGAATGCGCAAGTCGGGGATCAGCCCGATCCCTCTTGCATGCTGCTGATCCTGCTACTGGTCCTACTACTTCTGGTCCTACTGCTGCAACCCTCGATCCAATCCGATCTTAGACTGGAAATGAACTCCATATGCTTAGACATGGAATGAACTCCGTATGCCTAAGCCAACCCATGAAATGAGTGTGCGGGTGCTCAACCGATCGGAGAGGCAGAATGTGTAAGCGGGGGACCAACCCGATCCCCACTACGTGCTATCGATCCTGCTACCGCAACCTTCAGTCCGGTCCAATCTTAGACTGGGAATGAACTCCGTATGCCTAAGCCAAACCATGAAACGAGTGTGCGGTGCTCAGCCGACCAGAGAGCTAGAATGCACAAGCCAGGGACTGACCCGATCCCCCCTGCGTGCTGTCGATCCTACTGCCACAACCCTCGGTCCGATCTGATCTTAGACTGGGAATGAACTTCGTATGCCTAAGTCAACCCATGAAACGTGCGTTCGAGTGCTCAGTCGGCTGGAGAGGTCGATCAGAGAGACATAATGCACAAGCCAAGGATCAGGTCGATCACCTTCTACATGCTATCGATCTCGCTGTCGGTCCTGCTACCACAACCCTTGGTCCAGCTGGGGCTTAGACATGGAATGAACTCTGTATGCCTAAGCGAACCCACGAAAAGAGCGTGCAGGCGCTCAGTCGGGTGGAGAGGCAGAATGCACAAGCCAGGGATCAGCTCGGTCCCTACTGTATGTTACCGATCTTCCTGCTGGTCCTGCTGTCGCAACCCTCGATCCGATCCAATCTTAGACTAGGAATGAACTCCATAGGCTTAGACATGGAATGAACTCCGTATGCCTAAGCCAACCCATGAAACGAGCATGCGAGCACTCAGCTGGCCGGAGAGGTAGAATGCGCAAGTCGGGGATCGGCCTGGTCCCTCCTACATGCTGTCGATCCTGTTACTGGTTCTACTGTCGCAACCCTCGGTCCAGTCCGATCTTAGACTGGGAATGAACTCCATATGCTTAGACATGGAATGAACCCCGTCTGCCTAAGCCAACCCACGAAACGAGCGTGCGGGTGCTCAGCCAGTCGAAGAGGCAGAAAGCACAAGCTGAGCATCAGCCCGGTTCCCCCTGCGTGCTGTCAATCCTACTGCCACAACCCTCGGTCCGGTTCGATCTTAGACTGGGAATGAACTCCGTATGCCTAAGTCAACCCACGAAACGAGTGTGCGGGTGCTCAGCCGACCCAAGAGGCAAAATGCGTAAGTTGGGGACCGGCCCGGTCCCCCCTGCGAGCTATCGATCCTACTGCTGTAACCCTCGGTCCGATCCAATCTTAGACTAGCAATGAACTCCGTGTGCCTAAGTCAACTCACAAAATGAGCGTGCGAGCACTGAACCAATCTGAGAGGCATAATGCGCAGGTCAAGGATCGGCCCAAACCCCCTCTGCGTACTACTGGTCTCGCTGCCACAACTGTTACTACGGCTAGGGCTTATACATGGAATGAACTCCGTATGCCTAAGCCAACCCACGAAACGGACGTACGGGCGCTCAGCCGGTCGGAGAGGCAGAATGCGCAAGTCGGGGATCGACCCGATCCCCCTATGCATGCTGTTGGTCCCGCTACCACAACCCTTCGTCTGGCTGGAGCTTAGACAAGGAATGAACTCCCTATGCCTAGGCCAACCCACGAAACAGGCGTGTGGGCGCTCAACCCGTCGGAGAGGTAAAATACACAAGCCGGGGATCGACCTGGTCCCCCCTGCATGCTATCGATCCTGCTGTCGCAACCCTCGGTCCAGTCTGATCTTAGGCTGGGAATAAACTCCATATGCTTAGATTGGGGTTGAACTTCGTATGCCTAAGTCAAACCACAAAATGAGCATGCGGGCACTCAGCCGGCCGAAGAGGCATAATGCGTAACCCGAGGATTCCCCTTCTGCGTGCTGTCGATCCTGCTACCAGTCCTGCTACCATAACCCTCGGTCTGGCTAGGGCTTAGACATGGATTGAACTCCGTATGCCTAAGCCAACCCACGAAATGAACGTGTGGGCGCTCAGCCAGTCGGAGAGGTAGAATACGCAAGTCGAGGAACGACCCGATCCCCCCTGCATGTTGCCGATGCAACCCTCGGTCCGGTCCGATCTTAGACTGGGAATGGACTCCGTATGCTTAAACATGGAATGAACTCTGTATGCCTAAGCCAACAAATGAAACGAGCGTGCGAGCCCTCAGCTAGCCGGAGAGGTAGAATGTACAAGCTGGGGATCACTCGGGTCGCCCCCTGCGTGCTATCGATCCTGCTGTTGCAACCCTCAGTCCGATCTGATCTTAGACTGGGAATGAACTCTGTATGCCTAAGTCAACCCACAAAACGAGCGTGTGGGCATTGAGCCGACCGGAGAGGCATAATGTGCAAGCCAGGGATCGGCTCGATCCCTCTCTGCATGCTTGTCGGTCTCGCTGCCACAACCCTCGGTCCGACTGGGGCTTAGACATGGAATGAACTCCCTATGCCTAAGCCAACCCACGAAACGAGCGTGCGGGCGCTCAGCCGATCGAAGAGGCAGAATGCTCAAGCCGGGGATTGGCCCGGTCTCCCCTACGTGCTACCGATCCTACTGCCACAACCCTCGGTCCGGTCCAATCTTAGACTGGGAATGAACTCTGAATGCTTAGACTAGGGATGAACTCCGTAGGCCTAAGTCAACCCATGAAATGAGCCTGCGGACGCTCAGCCGACCAGAGAGGCAGGATGCGTAAACCGGAGATCGAACGGGTGGTAGGTGGGTTCAAGCACATCTTTATATTTTTGCCCTACCAATGCCATTTTTATGGCTTATAAATTCATACAATGGTCCCTACACCTTCATGTGAAGTTTCGCGGCAAGACGACCCGTTTTATATTTTTCACGATTTTCAAAACTTTTTGCGGTTCAGGATTTTGTAAAATTTTTTTAGAAAGAGTTTTGTCCCCAAATTTGGTAGAGGCGATCCTTGAATTTTTTTTGGCATGCACAAAAAAATTCAGCTTAAAACTCGAAGTGGAGAAAATTTTGTGATCATTTGAAAAAAGTGTCCCCATTTTAGACACTTTAATGGCTACTGGCAACAAACCTATAAAATCTCAAATGCTCTTTAAGGGGGTGTGAGTTCTCGAGGTTTGATGAGGGATAAGGGGCCAATATAAGGGCCAAGTATCGTCACCCATCGCACATCATGTGCGCACACCCCTCGGCCCCCCAATCATCGGAACCCCCAATGTCGTTGGTTAGGCTCTCCGACGATGGTGCCCCGAGGGAAAAAAATACGACACCGGCACATGACCGAGCCCAGCATGTGCATCGTGGCTCAAAATATTAGACTAGGAATGAACTCCGTATGCTTAGACATGGAATGAACTCCGTATGCCTAAGCCAACCCACAAAACGAGCGTGCTGGCGTTCAACCGATCGAAGAGGCAGAATGTGCAAGCCGGGGATCAGCCCGGTCCCCCCTGCGTGCTGTCGATCCTGCTGCCACAACCCTTAGTTTGGTTTGATCTTAGACTAGGAATGAACTCCGTATGCTTAGACTAGGGATGAACTCCGTATGCCTAAGTTAACCCATGAAATGAGCATACGGGCGCTCAACCGACCGGAGAGACATAATGCGTAAGCCGGGGATAAGCCCGGTCTATCGATCCCGCTGTCAGTCCTGCTACCACAACCCTCGGTTCGGCTTGGGCTTAGACATGGAATGAACTCCGTATGCCTAAGCCAACCCATGAAATGAGCGTACGGGAGCTCAATCGATCGAAGAGGCAGAATACGCAAGCCGGGGATCGATCCGGTCCCCCCTACGTGATGTCGATCCTGCTGTTGGTCCTGTTGCTGCAACACTCGATCTGATCTGATCTTAGACTGGGAATGAACTCCGTATGCTTAGACATGGAATGAACTCCGTATGCCTAAGCGAAACCACGAAAAAAGCGTGCGGGCGCTCAGCCAGCCAGAGAGGCAGAATGCACAAGCCGGGGATCGACCTGGGCCCCCCTACGTGCTGTCGATCCTGCTACCGCAACCTTGGTCCGGTCCGATCTTAGACTGGGAATGAACTCCGTATGCCTAAGTCAACCCACAAAATGAGCGTGCGGGCATTAAGCCGACCGGAGAGGCATAATGCGCAAGCCCGGGATCGGCCCGATCCCCTTTTGTGTGCTGTCGATCCTGCTGTCACAACCCTCAGTTCTACTGGGGCTTAGACATGGAATGAAACAGGCGTACGGGTGCTCAGTCGATCGGAGAGGTAGAATGCGCAAGCTGGGGATCAGCCCGATCCCCCATGCGTGCTGTCGATCCTACTACGGCAACCCTCGATCTGATCCGATCTTAGACTGGGAATGAACTCCGTATACTTAGACTGGGGATGAACTCCATATGCCTAAGTCAACCCACGAAACGAACGTGCAGGCGCTCAACCGACCAGAGAGGCAGGATACGTAAGTCGGGGATCGAACGGGTGTTAAGTGGGTTCAAGCACATCTTCATCTTTCTGCCATGCCAATGCCAGTTTTATGGCTTGTAAATTCATACAATGGTCTTCTAAGCCTTCATGTAAAGTTTAGTGGCAAGACGACCCGTTTTCTATTTTTCATAATTTTTCAAACTTTTTACGGTTCGAGATTTTTTAAAATTTTTTTAGAAAGAGTTTTGTCCCCAAAATTGGTAGAGGTGATCCTTGTATTTTGTTGGCATGCACAAAAAAATTCATGTAAAAACTCGAAGTGGAGAAGATTTTGTGACCGTTTGAAAAAAGTGTCCCCATTTCATACACTTTAATGGGTACTGGCAACAAACCTATAAAATCTCAAATGCTCTTTAAGGGGTGTGAGTTCTCGAGGTTTGATAAGGGATAGGGGGCCAATATAAGAGCCGAGTACCAGCACCCATCGCACATCATGTGTGCACACGCCCCCGAACCCCCCAATCGTCGGAAGCCCTAATACCTTCGGTTAGGCTCTCCGACGATGCTACGACGTTGGTGCCCTAGGTGAAAAAAATGTAGCACCAGTACATGCCCGAGCCCAGCATGTGCACCATGTCTCAAAATCCTAGACTGGGAATGAACTCCGTATGCTTAGACAAGGAATGAACTCCGATGCCTAAGCCAACCCATGAAATGAGCGTGTGGGCGCTCAATCGGCCGAAGAGGTAGAATGCACAAGTCGGGGATCGGCTCGATCTCCCCTACGTGCTGTCGATCCTGCTGTCACAACCCTCGATCCGATCTGATCTTAGATTGGGAATGAACTTCGTATGCATAAGTCAACCTACGAAACGAGCGTATAGGCGCTGAGCCGACCCAAGAGGCATAATGCGCAAGCCGAGGATCGGCCCGTTCCCTCTCTGTGTGCTGTCGGTCCCGCTGCCACAACCCTCGGTCCGGCTGGGGCTTAGACATGGAATGAACTCCCTATGCCTAAGCCAACCCATGAAACGGGCATGCGGGTGCTCAGCCCGCCGGAGAGGTAGAATACGTAAGCCGGGGATCGGCCCGGTCCCCTCTGCGTGCTGTCGATCCTACTGCCGAACCCTTGATCCGGTCTGATCTTAGACTAGGAATGAACTCCGTATGCTTAGACTAGGGATGAACTCTGTATGCCTAAGTCAACCCATGAAATGAAAGTGCGGGCACTCAACCGATTGGAGAGGCATATTATGCAAGCCGGAGATCAGTCAGATCCCCCTCTGCATGCTGTCGATCCCGTCGGTCCTGCTACCATAACCCTCGGTCCGGTTGGGGCTTAGACATGGAATGAACTCTGTATGCCTAAGCCAACCCATGAAACAAGCGTTCGGGCACTCAGCCAGCCGGAGAGGTAGAATGCGCAAGCCTACGTGCTGTCGATCCTGTTGTCGCAACCCTCGGTTTGGTCTGATCTTAGACTGAGAATGAACTCCATATGCTTAGACATGGAATGAACTCCATATGCTTAGACATGGAATGAACTCTGTATGCCTAAGCCAACCCATGAAACGAGCATGCAGGTGCTCAGTCGACCGGAGAGGCGGAATGCGAAAGCCAGGGATCCACCTGGTCCCCCCTACATGCTGTCGATCCTGCTGTTACAACCCTCGGTCCGGTCTGATCTTAGATTGGGAATGAACTCTGTATGCCTAAGTCAACCCATGAAATGAGTGTACGGGTGTTGAGTCAATCGAAGAGGCATAATGCGCAAGTCGGGGATCGGCCCAGTCCCACTCGACGTGCTGTCGATCTCGCTGCCACAACCCTCGGTCCGACTGGGGCTTAGACATGGAATGAACTCCCTATGCCTAATCCAACCCAGGAAACGGGCGTGCGGGCGCTCAGCCAACTGGAGAGGTAGAATGCGCAAGCCGAGGATCGACTCAGTCCCCCCTACGTGCTACCAATCCTGTTGTCGCAACCCTCGGTTCGGTCCGATCTTAGACTGGGAATGAACTCTGTATGCTTAGACTGGGGATAAACTCCGTATGCCTAAGTCAACCCACGAAACGAGCGTGCGGGCGATCAGTCCGGTCCCCTTCTGCGTGCTGTCGATCCCGCGGTCGGTCCTGCTGCCATGACCCTCGGTCCGGCTGGGCTTAAACATGGAATTAAATTTGTATGCCTAAGCCAACCCAAAAAATGAACGTGTGAGAGCTCAGTCGGCCAGAGAGGCAGAATGCGCAAGTCGGGGATCGACCCGATCCCCTCTTACGTGCTACCAATCCAGCTGCTGGCCCTGCTACCGCAACCCTCGGTCTGGTTTGATCATAGACTGGGAATGAACTCCGTATGCTTAACATGGAATGAACTCTGTATGCCTAAGCCAACCGACGAAATTAGCGTGCGGGCGCTCAGTAAATCAGAGAGGCAGAATGAGCGAGTCGGGGATCGACTCGATCCCCCCTGTGTGCTGTCGATCCTGCTACCGCAACCCGTGGTCCGGTCTGATCTTAGTCTGGGAATGAACTCCGTATGCCTAAGTCAACCCACGAAACGAGCGTGCGGGCACTGAGCCAGCTGGAGAGGCATAATGCGCAAGCTGGGGATCGACTCGATCCCCCTTTGTGTGCTACCGGTCCTGCTACTACAACCTTCGGTCCGCCTGGGGCTTAGATGTGGAATGAACTCCCTATGCCTAAGCCAACCCACGAAATGGGCGTGCAGGTGCTCAGTCGGTCGGAGAGGCAGAATGCACAAGCTGGGAATCGACCTAATCCCTCCTACGTGCTGTCGATCCTACTGTCGCAACCCTCGATCCGGTCTGATCTTAGACTGGGAATGAACTCCATATGCTTAGCTGGGGATGAACTCAGTATGCCTAAGTCAACCCATGAAACGAGCATGCGGGTGCTCAGCCGACTAGAGAGACAGGATGCACAAGTGGGGGATCAAACGACTGGTAGGTGGGTTCAAGCACATCTTCATATTTCTACCATGCCAATGCCATTTTTATGGCTTGTAAATTCATACAATGGTCCCCTAAGCCTTCATGTGAAGTTTCCTGGCAAGATGACCGGTTTTTTATTTTTCATGATTTTTGAAACTTTTTAAGGTTCGAGATTTTTTAAAATTTTTTTAGAAAGAGTTTTGTCCCCAAATTTGGTGGAGGTGATCCTTGTATTTTTGTTGGTAGTCACAAAATAATTCAGCTAAAAACTCGAAGTGGAGAAGATTTTGTGATCGTTTGAAAAAAGTGTCCCCCTTTTAGACACTTTAATGGCTATTGGCAGCAAACCTATAAAATCTCAAATGCTCTTTAAGGGGGCGTGAAGGATAGGGGGCCAATATAAGGGTCAAGTACCAGTGCCAATCGCACATCATGTGCGCACACCCCTCTAGCCCCCTCAATCGTCGGAACCCCCAATGCCGCCGGTTAGGCTCTCCGACGATGGTCCGACGATGGTGCCCCGGTCGAAAAAAATGCAGCACCAGTACATGTCCGAGCCAAGCATGTGCACTGTGGCTCAAAATCTTAGACTGGGAATGAATGCCATATGCTTAGACATGGAATGAACTCCGTATGCCTAAGCCAACCCATGAAATGAGCGTGCGGGCACTCAGCCGGTCGGAGAGGCAGATGCGCAAGCCAAGGATCAACTCGGTCCCCCCTGCGTGCTATCAATCCTGCTGTTGTAACCCTCGGTTCGATCCGATCTAAGACTGGGAATGAACTCCGTATGCATAAGTCAACCCACGAAACAAGCGTGCGAACGCTGAGTCAGCCGAAGAGGCATAATGCGCAAGCCAGAGATCAGCTCAGTCCTCTTCTGTGCGCTGTCGGTCTCGCTGCCAAAACCCTCGGTCCGGTCCCCCCTACGTGCTACCAATCCTGCTGTTGGTCTGACTGCTGCAACCCTCGTTCCGGTTTGATCTTAGACTGGGAATGAACTCCGTCTGCTTAGACATGGAATGAACTCCGTCTGCCTAAGCCATCCCACGAAATGAGCGTGCGGGTGCTCAGCCGACCCAAGAGGCAAAATGCGTAAGTCGGGGACCGGCCCGGTCCCCCCTGCGAGCTATCGATCCTACTGCTGTAACCCTCGGTCTGATCCAATCTTAGACTAGCAATGAACTCCGTGTGCCTAAGTCAACTCACAAAATGAGCGTGCGAGCACTGAACCAATCTGAGAGGCATAATGCGCAGGTCAAGGATCGGCCCAATCCCCCTCTGCGTGCTACT
Organism: Durio zibethinus; assembly: GCF_047325235.1. Lineage (NCBI taxonomy): Eukaryota > Viridiplantae > Streptophyta > Magnoliopsida > Malvales > Malvaceae > Durio > Durio zibethinus. The sequence continues at coordinate 17,039,109 of NC_143164.1, read as the reverse complement.
GGTCTCGCTGCCACAACTGTTAGTATGGCTAGGGCTTATACATGGAATGAACTCCGTATGCCTAAGCCAACCCACGAAATGGACGTACGGGCGCTCAGCCAGTCGGAGAGGCAGAATGCGCAAGTCGGGATCAGTCTGGTCCACCCTACGTGCTGTCGATCCTGCTGTCGCAACCCTTGGTCCGGTCTGATCTTAGACTGGGAATGAACTCTGTATGCTTAGACTGGGGATGAACTCCGTACGCCTAAGTCAACCCACGAAACGAGCGTGCGAGCGTTCAGTCGACCAGAGCGACAGGATGCGCAAGCCGGGGATCGAACGGGTGGTAGGTGGCTTCAAGCACATCTTCATGTTTCTGCTATGCCAATGCCATTTTTATGGCTTGTAAATTCATACAATGGTCCCCAAAGTCTTCATGTGAAGTTTTGTGGCATGACGACCCGTTTTTTATTTTTCATGATTTTTGAAACTTTTTCGGTTTGGGTTTTTTTAAAACTTTTTTAGAAGGATTTTTGTCCCCAAATTTGGTGGAGGTGATCCTTGTATTTTTGTTGGCATGCACAAAAAAATTCAGCTAAAAACTCGAAGTGGAGAAGATTTTGTGACCGTTTCAAAAAAGTGTCCCCATTTCAGACACTTTAATGGCTACTGGCAGCAAACCTATAAAATTTCAAATGCTCTTTAAGGGGGTGTGAGTTCTCAAGGTTTGATGAGGGATAGGGGGCCAATATAAGGGCCAAGTATCAGCACCCATCGCACATCATGTGCGCACACCCACCCGCCCCCCTAATCGCCGGAACCCTCAATGCAGCCGGTTAGGCTCTCCGGCAATGCTCCGACGATGGTGCCTCGAGCGAAAACAATGAGGCACCAGCACATGCTTGAGCCCAGTATGTGCACCATGGCTCAAAATCTTAGACTGGAAATGAACTCTGTATGCTTAGACAAAGAATGAACTCCGTATGCCTAAGCCAACCCACGAAACGAGCGTGCGGGCACTCAGTCGGCCGGAGAGGCAGAATGTGCAAGCCGGGGATCGGCCCGGTCCCCCCTCCATGCTATCAATCCTGCTGTCACAACCCTCGGTCTGATTCGATCTTAGACTGGGAATGAACTCTGTATGCATAAGTCAACCCACGAAACGAACGTGCGGGCGCTGAGCCGGTCAAAGAGGCATAATGCGCAAGCTAGGGATCGACCCAATCCCCCTCCGCGTGCTGCCGGTCCCACTGCCACAACCCTCAGTCCAGCTGGGGTTTAGACATGGAATGAACTCCCTATGCCTAAGCCAACCCACGAAATGGGCGTATGGGGCGCTCAGCCGGCCAGAGAGGCAGAATACACAAGCGGAGGATCGATCCGATCCCCTTACGTGCTGTTGATCCTGCTGTCGCAACCCTCGGTCTGGTCTGATCTTAGACTAGGAATGAACTCCGTATGCTTAGACTGGGGATGAACTCTGTATGCCTAAGTCAACCCACGAAACAAGCGTGCGAACGCTCAGTCGACCAGGGAGGCAAGATGCACAAGCCGGGGATCGAACGGGTGGTAGGTGGGTTTAAGCACATCTCTCTATTTCTGCCATGCCAATGCCATTTTTATGGCTAGTAAATTCATACAATGGTCCCCTAAGCCTTCAAGTGAAGTTTCATGGCAAGACGACCCTTTTTCTATTTTTCATGATTTTTGAAACTTTTTACAGTTCGAGATTTTTTAAAATGTTTTAAAAAAGAGTTTTGTCCCCAAATTTGGTAGAGGTGATCCTTGTATTTTTTTTTTGGCATGCACAAAAAAATTCAGCTAAAAACTCGAAGTGGAGAAGATTTTGTGACCGTTTGAAAAAAATGTCCCCATTTCAGACACTTTAATGGCTACTGGTAGCAAAGCTATAAAATCTTAAATGCTCTTTAAGGGGGTGTGAGTTCTCGAGGTTTGATGAGGGATAGGGGCCCAATATAAGGGCCAAGTACCAGCACCCATCGCACAACATGTGCACACACCCCCCAGCCCCCCAATCATCGGAACCCCCAATGCCGTCGGTTAGGCTCTCCGGCGATGCTTTGACGATGCTCCGGCGATGGTACCTCAGGTGAAGAAAATGCAGCACCAGCACATGCTCGAGCCCAGCATGTGCACCGTGGCTCAAAATCATAGACTGGAAATGAACTCCGTATGCTTAGACATGGAATGAACTCTGTATGCCTAAGCCAACCCACGAAACGAGCGTGCGAGCGCTCAACCGATCAGAGAGGCAGAATGCGCAAGCCGGAGACCAACCTTGTCCCCCCTTGTTGCTGTCAATCCTGTTGCCGCAACCCTCGGTCCGATCAGATCTTAGACTGGAATGAACTCCGTATGCCTAAGTCAACCCATGAAACGAGCGTGCAGGCGTTGAGCCGGTCGGAGAGGCATAATGCACAAGTCGGGGATTGGCCCAGTCGCCCTCTGTGTGCTACCAATCCCGCTGCCATAACTTTCAGTCTGACTGGGGCTTAGACATGGAATGAACTCCCTATTCCTAGGCCAACCCATGAAACGGGTGTGCGGGCGCTCAACCGATCGGAGAGGCAGAATCCATAAGTCGGGGATCAGCCCGGTACCCCTTACGTGCTGTCGATCCTGCTGTCGCAACCCTTGGTCCGGTCCGATCTCAAACTGGGAATGAACTTTGTATGCTTAGACTGGGGATTAACTCCGTATGCCTAAGTCAACCCGTGAAACAAGCGTGCGGGCACTCAACAGACCAGAGAGGCAGGATGCGTAAACCGGGGATCGAACGGGTGGTAGGTGGGTTCAAGCAAATCTTCATATTTTTGCCATGCCAATGCCATTTTTATGGCTTGTAAATTCATACAATGGTCCCCTAAGCCTTCATGTGAAGTTTCGTGGCAAGACGACCCGTTTTCTATTTTTCACGATTTTTGAAAATTTTTGCAGTTCTAGATATTTTAAAATTTTTTTAGAAAGAGTTTTGTCCCCAAAATTTATTAGAGATGATCCTTGTATTTTTTTTGGCATGCACAAAAAAATTCAGCTAAAAACTCGAAGTGGAGAAGATTTTGTGACCGTTTGAAAAAAGTGTCCCCATTTCAGACACTTTAATGGCTACTGACAGCAAACCTATAAAATCTCAAATGCTTTTTAAGGGGGTGTGAGTTCTCGAGGTTTGATGAGGGATAGGGGGCCAATATAAGGGCCAAGTACCACCACCCATCGCACATCATGTGTGCACACCCCCCGGCCCCCCCAATCGCCCGAACCCCCAATGCCGTCGGTTAGGCTCTCCGACGACGCTCTGACGATGCTCCGACGGTGGTGCCCTGGGCGAAAAAAATGCAGCACCAGCACATGCCTGAGCCCAGCATGTGCACCGTGGCTCAAAATCTTAGACTGGAAATGAACTCCGTATGCTTAGACATGGAATGAACTCCGTATGCCTAAGCCAACCCACGAAATGAGCGTACGGGCGCTCAGCCGGTCGGAGAGACAGAATGCGCAAGGCGGGGATCACCCCGGTCCCCCCTTGTGAGCTGTCGATCCTACTGTCACAACCCTCGATCCGGTCCGATCTGAGACTGGGAATGAACTCCATATGCATAAGTCAACCCATAAAATGAGCGTGCGGGCGTTGAGCCGGTCGAAAAGGCATAATGCGCAAGTCGAGGATCGACCCAGTCCCCCTCTGCGTGCTACCTATCCCGCTACCACAACCCTCGGTCCGGCTGGGGCTTAGACATGGAATGAACTCCCTATGCCTAAGCCAACCCATGAAACGGGCATGCGGGCATTCAGCCGGCCGGGGAGGCAGAATACGCAAGTTAGGGATCGGTCCGGTCCCCCTTGCGTGCTGGCGATCCTGCTACTGCAACCCTCAGTCTGGTCTGATCTTAGACTGGGAATGAACTCCGTATCTTAGATTGGGGATGAATTCTGTATGCCTAAGTTAACCCACAAAACGAGCGTGCGGGGCCAAAGAGGCATAATGCATAAGTCGGGGATCAGCTCGATCCCCCTCTGTGTGCTGTCGATCTCGCTGCCGGTCTTGCTGCCACAACCCTCGGTCCGGCTAGGGCTTAGACATGGAATCAACTCTGTATAAGCCAACCCATAAAATGAGCGTACAGGTGGTCAGCCAGCCAGAGAGGCAGAATGCACGAGCCGAGGATTGACCCGGTCCCCCCTACGTGCTATCGATCCTGCTGCCACAACCCTCTGTCTGGTCCGATCTTTGACTAGGAATGAACTCCGTATGCATAAGTCAACCCACGAAACGAGCATGCGGGTGCTGAGCCGATCGAAGAGGCATAATGCACAAGCTGAGGATCGGCCAGATCCCCCTCTGCGTGCTGCCGGTCCCGCTGCCACAACCCTCGATCCTGCTAAGGCTTAGACATGGAAAGAACTCCCTATGCCTAAGCCAACCCACGAAACGGGCGTGCAGGTGCCCAATCGGTCAAAGAGGCAGAATATGCAAGCTGGGGATCAGCCCGGTCTCCCTTGTGTGCTATCGATCCTACTGTCGCAACCCTCGGTCCGGTCCAATCTTAGATTGCAAATGAACTCCATATGCATACGTCAACCCACGAAACGAGCGTGTGGGCACTGAGCCGACCGAAGAGCCATAATGCGCAAGCCAGGGATTAGTCGGTCCCCCTCTGTTTGCTACCGATCCCGCTGCCATAACCCTCGGTCCGACTGGGGCTTAGACATGGAATGAACTCCTTATGCCTAAGCCAATCCACGAAATGGGCATCCGGGCACACAGCCGGCCGGAGAGGCAGAATACGCAAGCCGACCGGAGAGGCGGAATGCGAAAGCCGGGGATCAACCTGGTCCCCCCTACATGCTGTCGATCCTGCTACCACAACCCTCGGTCCGATCTGATCTTAGATTGGGAATGAACTCTGTATGCCTAAGTCAACCCACGAAATGAGTGTACGGGCACTGAGTCGATCGAAGAGGCATAATGCGCAAGTCAGGGATCGGCCCAGTCCCACTCGACGTGCTGTCGATCCCGCTGCCACAACCCTCGGTCCGACTAGGGCTTAGACATGGAATGAACTCCCTATGCCTAATCCAACCCAGGAAACAGGCGTGCGGGGGCTCAGCCGACCGGAGAGGTAGAATGCGCAAGCCGAGGATCGGCTCGATCCCCCCTACGTGCTACCAATCCTGTTGTCGCAACCCTCGATTCGGTCCGATCTTAGACTGGGAATGAACTCCGTATGCTTAGACTGGGGATGAACTCCGTATGCCTAAGTTAACCCATGAAACTACCATGCGGGCACTCAGCCGACTAGAAAGGCATAATGTGCAGGCCGGGGATCGACCCGGTCCCCCTCTGCGTGCTATCGATCCCGCTGTCAGTCCTACTGCCACAACCCTCGGTTCGATAGGGGCTTAGACATGGAATGAACTCCGTATGCCGAAGCCAAGCCATGAAACGAGCGTACAGGCCCTCAACCGGTCGGAGAGGTAGAATGCGCAAGCCAAGGAATGACCCGATCCCCCCCTGCGGGCTATCAATCCTGCTGTCGGTCCTGCTGCCGCAACCCTCGATCTAGTCTGATCTTAGACTGGGAATGAACTCTGTATGCTTAGACATGGAATGAACTCCGTATGCCTAAGCCAACCCATGAAACGAGCTTGTGTGCAGGCGCTCAACCGACCGAGGAGGTAGAATGCCTAAGCTGGGGATCGACTTGGTCCCCCCCTACATGCTACCGATCCTGCTGCTGGTCCTGCTATCGCAAGCCTTGGTCCGGTCCGATCTTAGAATGGGAAAGAACTCTGTATGGTTAGACATGGAACGAACTTCGTATGCCTAAGCCAACCCACAAAACTAGCGTGCGGGCGCTCAGCCGACCGGAGAGGCAGAATGCACAAGCTGGGGACCGACCCGGTCCCCCCCTGCATGCTGTCGATCTTGCTACCACAACCCTCAGTCCGATCCAATCTTAGACTGGGAATGAACTTTGTATGCCTAAGTCAACCTACGAAATGAGTGTGCGGGTACTGAGTCAGCCGGAGAGGCATAATGCACAAGCCGGGGATAGACCCAATCCCTCTCTGTGTGCTGTCGGTCCTGATCAGGTCTTAGACATGGAATGAACTCCCTATACTAAGCCAACCCACGAAACGGGTGTGCGGGCGCTCAGCCAGCCAGACAGGTAGAATGCGTAAGTCGGGGATTGGTTCGGTCCCCCCTGCGTGCTACCGATCCTACTGTCGTAACCCTCGGTTCGGTCTGATCTTAGACTGGGAATGCACTTCGTATGCTTAGACTGGGGATGAACTCCGTATGCCTAAGTCAACCCACGAAACGAGCGTGTGGACGCTCAGCCAACCGGAGAGGCAAGATCCGCAAGCCGGGGATCGAACAGGTGGTAGGTGCGTTCAAGCACATCTTCATATTTCTGCCAGGCCAAAGCCATTTTTATGGCTTGTAAATTCATACAATGGTCCCCTACACCTTCATGTGAAGTTTCATGGCAAGACGACCCGTTTTCTACTTTTCATGATTTCAAAACTTTTTACGGTCTGAGATTTTTTAAAATTTTTTTAGAAAGAATTTTGTCCCCAAAATTGGTAGAGGTGATCCTTGTATTTTTGTTGGCATGCACAAAAAAATTCAGCTAAAAACTGGAAGTGGAGAAGATTTTGTGACGGTTTGAAAAAAGTGTCCCCATTTTAGACACTTTAATGGCTACTGGCAGCAAACCTATAAAATCTCAAATGCTCTTTAAGGGGGTGTGAGTTCTCGAGGTTTGTTGAGGGATAGGGGGCCAATATGAGGGCCAAGTACCAACACCCATCGCACATCATGTGCGCACACCCCCGGGCCCCCCAATCGCCTGAACCCCCAATGCCGTCGGTTAGGCTCTCCGACGATGCTCTGATGATGGTGCCCCGGGTGAAAAAAAGGTGGCACCAGCACATGCCCGAGCCCAGCATGTGCACCATGGCTCAAACTCTTCGACTGGGAATGAACTCCGTATGCTTAGACATGGAATGAACTCCGTATGCCTAAGCCAACCCACGAAACGAGTGTGCAGGCGCTCAGCCGACCGGAGAGGCAGAATACGCCAGCCGGGGATCGGCCTGGTCCCCATCTGCATGCTGTCGGTCCCGCTGCCACAACCCTCAGTCCGATTGGGTCTTAGACATGGAATGAACTCCCTATGCCAAAGCCAACCCATGAAACGGGTGTGCGGGTGCTCAGCCGGTCGGAGAGGCAGAATGCGCAAGTCGGGGATCGGCCCGGTCTCCCCTGCGTGCTACTGATCCTGCTATCGCAACCCTTGGTCCGATTCGATCTTAGACTGGGAATGAACTCCGTATGCTTAGACTGGGGATGAATTTCGTATGCCTAAGTCAACCCACGAAACGAGCATGCAAGCGCTCAGTCGGCCGGAGAGGCAGAATGCGTAAGCCGGGGATGAAATCTGTATGCCTAATTCAACCCACGAAACGAGCATGCATGCGCTGAGCTGAACGGAGAGGCTGGTCGAAGAGACATAATGCACAAGCCGGGGATTAGCCTGATCCCCCTCTACATGCTGTCGATCCCACTGTCGGTCCTACTACTATAACTCTCGGTCCGACTGGGGCTTAGACATGGAATGAACTCCGTATGCCTAAGCCAACCCATGAAATGAGCCTGCGAGCGCTCAGCCGGTCAGAGAGCTTGAATGCGCAAGCCCTGGATCGGCCCGGTCCCCCCTGCATGCTGCCGATCCTGCTGCCACAACCCTCGATCCGATCCGATCTTAGACTAGGAATGAACTCCATATGCTTAGAGATGGAATGAACTCTGTATGCCTAAGCCAACCCACGAAACGAGCATGCTGGCGCTTAGCCTACCGGAGTGGTAGAATGCGCAAGCCGGGGACTGACCCGATCCCCCTATGTGCTGTTGATCCTGCTGCTGCAACCCTCAGTTCGATCCGATCTTAGACTAGGAATGAACTCTGTATGCCTAAGTCAACCCACAAAACGAGAGTTTGGGCACTTAGCCAACCGGAGAGGCATAATGTGCAAGTCGGGGATAAGCCCGGTCCCCATCTGCTTGCTATCGGTCCTGCTATGACAACCCTCGATCCGGCTGGGGCTTAGACATGGAATGAACTCCCTATGCCTAAGCCAACCCATGAAACGAGCATGCGGGCGCTCAGCAGGCCGGAGAGGCAGAATGCGTAAGCCGGGGATCAGCCTGGTCCACCCTGCATGCTGTCGATCTTGCTACCGCAGCCCTCGGTCCGGTCCGATCTTAGACTGGGAATGAACTCCGTATGCTTAAACTGAGGATGAACTCCGTAGGCCTAAGTCAACCCACGACACGAGTGTGCGGGCGCTCAGCCGGTCGGAGAGGCCAGCCGAAGAGACATAAGGCCCAAGCCTGGGATCAGCCCGATCCCCCTCTGCATGCTATCGATCCCACTGCCGGTCCTACTACCACAACCCTCGGTCCGACTGGGGTTTTGACATGGAATGAATTCTGTATGCCTAAGCTAAGCCACGAAACGAGCATGCGAGTGCTCAACCAACTAAAGAGGCAGAATGCACAATCTGGGGATTGGCCCGATCCCCCATGCCTGCTGTCGATCCTACTACTGGTCCTGCTACCGCAACCGTCGGTCTGATTCGATCTTAGATTGGGAATGAACTCCATATGCTTAGACATGGAATGAACTTCGTATGCCTAAGCGAACCCATGAAACGAGCGTGTGAGGGCTCAGCCGGTCGGAGAGGCAGAATATGCAAGTCGGGGACCGACCTGATCCCCTCCTGCATGCTATCGATCTTGCTATCGCAACCCTCGGTCCGATCTGATCTTAGACTAGGAATGAACTCCGTAAGCCTAAGTTAACCCACGAAACGAGCGTGCGGGTGCTGAGCAAGCCGAAGAGGCATAATGCGCAAGCCGGGGATCGACCTGATCTCTCTCTGCGTGCTGTCGGTCCCGCTGCCACAACCCTTGGTTCGGCTGGGGCTTAGACATGGAATGAACTCCCTATGCCTAAGCCAACCCACGAAACGGGCGTGCGGGCGCTATGCCGGTCTGAGAGGCAGAATGCGCAGCTGAGGATCGGCCTGGTCCCCTCTACGTGCTTCCAATCCTACAATCGTAACCCTCGGTCTTGTCCGATCTTAGACTGGGAATGAACTTCGTATGCTTAGACTGGGGATGAACTCTATCTGCCTAAGTCAACCCAGGAAACGAGCGTGCAGACGCTCAGCCAACCAGAGAGGCAGGATGCGCAAGTCGGGGATCGAACGGGTGGTAGGTGGGTTCAAGCACATATTCATATTTCTGCCGTGCCAATGCCATTTTTAAGGCTTGTAAATTCATACAATGGTCTCCTACCCCTTCATGTGAAGTTTCGTGGCAAGATGACCCATTTTTTATTTTTCACAATTTTGAAAACTTTTTACGGTTCGGGATTTTTTAAAATTTTTTTAGAAAGAGTTTCACAATTTTCACTTTTCACAATTGTTGGCATGCACAAAAAAATTCAGCTAAAAACTCAAAGCGGAGAAGACTTTTTGATCGTTTGAAAAAAGTGTCCCCATTTCAGACACTTTAATGGCTATTGGTAGCAAACCTATAAAATCTCAAATGCTCTTTAAGGGGGTGTGAGTTCTAGAGGTTTGATGAAGGATAGGGGCCAATATAAGGGCCAAGTACCAGCACCCATTGCACATCATGTGCGCACATCCCCCGGCCCCCCTAATTGCCGGAACCCTCAATGCCGCCGGTTAGGCTCTCCGGTGATGCTTCAACGATGGTGCCCTGGGCGAAAAAAATGCGGCACCAGCACATGCCCGAGCCCAGCATGTGCACTGTGGCTCAAAATCTTCGACTGGGAATGAACTCCGTATTCTTAGACATGGAATGAACTCCATATGCCTAAGCCAACCCACAAAATGAGCGTGCGGGCACTCAACCGGTCGGAGAGGCAGAATGCGCAAGCCAGGGATCGGCCCTGTCCCCCCTACGTGCTGTCGATCTTGCTACCATAACCCTCGGTCCGGTCTGATCTTAGACTGGCAATGAACTCCGTATGCATAAGTCAACCTATGAAATGAGCGTACGGGTGCTGAGTCGACCTAAGAGGCATAATGCACAAGCTGAGGATCGGCCCGATCCCCCTCTTCATGCTGCCGATCCTGCTGCCACAACCCTCGGTCCGACTGGGGCTTAGACTTGGAATGAACTCCCTATCCTAAGCCAACAAATGAAATGGGCGTGTTGGCGCTCAGCCGACCGGAGAGCCAGAATGTGCAAGTCGGGGATCGGCCCTATCCCCCCTGCATGCTGTCGATCTTTCTACCGTAACCCTCAGTTCGGTCCGATCTTAGACTGGGAATGAACTCTTTATGCTTAGACTGGGGATGAACTCCGTACGCCTAAGTCAATCCATGAAATAAGTGTACGGGCGCTCAGCCGACCAGAGAGGCCGGTCGGAGAGGCATAATGCGCAAGTCACGGATCAGCCCAGTCCCCCTCTGTGTGCTACTAATACCGCTATCGATCCTGCTGCCACAACCTTCAGTTCGGCTAGGGCTTAGACATGGAATGAACTCTGTATGCCTAAGCCAACCAATGAAACGAGCGTGCGGGTGCTCAACCGATCGGAGAGGTAGAATACGTAAACCGAGGATCGACCCGGTCCCCCCTGCGTGCTATCGATCCTGCTGCCACAACCCTCGGTCCGATCTGATCTTAGACTAGGAAAGAACTTCGTATGCCTAAGTCAACTCATGAAACGAGCGTGCTGGTGCTGAGCCGACCAGAAAGGCATAATGCGCAAATCGAGTATCAGCCTGGTCCCCCTTTGCATGCTGCCGGTCCCGTTGCCACAACCCTCGGTCCGGCTGGGGTTTAGACATGGAATGAACTCCCTATGCCTAAGCAAACCCATGAAACGGGCGTGCGGGCGCTCAGTCGGTCGGAGAGGTAGAACGCTCTAGCCGAGGATTAGCCCGGTTCCCCCTGCGTGCTACTAATCCTGCTATCGCAACCCTTGGTCCGATCTGATCTTAGACTGGGAATGAACTCCATATGCTTGACTCAGGATGAACTCTGTATGCCTAAGTTAGCCCACGAAATGAGCGTGCGGACGCTCAGCCGACCAGAGAGGCAGGATGCGTAAGCCGAGGATCGAACGGGTGGAGAAGATTTTGTGATCGTTTGAAAAAAGTGTCCCCATTTCAGACACTTTAATGGCTATTGGCAGCAAACCTATAAAATCTCAAATGCTCTTTAAAGGGGTGTGACTTCTTGAGGTTTGATGAGGGATAGGGGGCCAAGATAAGGGCCAAGTACCAGCACCCATCGTACATCATGTGCGCATACCCCCTGGCCACCCCAATCGTCGGAACCCCCAATGCCTTCGGTTAGGCTCTCCGGCGATGCTCCGACGATGGTGCCTCGGGTGAAAAAAATGAGGCACTAGCACATGCCTGAGCCCAGCATGTGCACCGTGGCTCAAAATCTTAGACTGGGAATAAACTCCGTATGCCTAAGCCAACCCACGAAACGAGCGTGCGGGCGCTCAGCCGGTCAGAAAAACAGAATGCGCAAGCTGGGGATCGACCCAGTCCCCCCTGTGTGCTATAGATCCTGCTGCCGCAACCCTCGATCTGGTCCGATCTTAGACTGGGAATGAACTCTGTATGCAGAAGTCAACCCACGAAATGAGTGTGCGGGCACTGAGCCGACCGAAGAGGCATAATGTGCAAGCCAGGGATCAGCCCGGTCCCTTTCTGCATGCTGTCAGTCCCACTGCTACAACCTTCGGTCCGACTGGGGCTTAGACATGGAATGAACTCCCTATGCCTAAGCGAACCCATGAAACAGGCATGCGAGCACTCAACCGGCCGGAGAGGTAGAATGTACAAGCTGGGGATCGACTCGATCCCCCCTGCGTGCTGTCGATCTTGCTGTCGCAACCCTCAGTTTGGTCTGATCTTAGACTGGGAATGAACTCCGTATGCTTACACTGAGGATGAACTCCGTATGCCTATGTCAACCCACGAAATGAGCGTACGGGTGCTCAGCCGACCGGAGAGGGATAATGCGCAAGCTGGAGATAAGCCCGATCCTCCTCTGCATGCTGTCAATCTCACTGCCGGTTCTGCTGCCACAACCCTCAGTCCGGTTGGGGCTTAGACATGGAATGAACTCCCTATGCCTAAGCCAATCCATGAAACGGGTGTGCAGTGCTCAGCCGACCGGAGAGGCAGAATGCGCAAGCTGCGGATTGGCCTAGTCCCCCCTACGTGCTACCGATCCTGTGCTGCAACCCTCGGTCAGGTTCGATCTTAGACTAGGAATGAACTCCGTATGCTTAGACTAGGGATGAACTCCGTATGCCTAAGTCAACCCATGATATGAGCGTGCGGGTGCTAAGCTGACCGAAGAGGCATAATGCGTAAGCCGGGGATCAGCTCGATCCCCCTCTGCGTGCTGTCGATCCCGCTGCCAGTCCTGCTACCACAACCTTCGGTCTGACTAAGGCTTAGACATGGAATGAACTCTGTATGCCTAAGCCAACCCACGAAACGAACATGTAGGTGCTCAGCCGGTCGGAGAGGCAAAATGCGCAAGTCAGGGATCGACCCAGTCCCCCCATGTGCGCTATCGATCCTGCTACCGTAACCCTCGATCAGGTCCGATCTTAGACTGGGAATGAACTCTGCATGCTTAGACATGGAATGAACTCTGTATGCATAAGCCAACCCACGAAACGAGCGTGCAGGCGCTCAGCTAGCCGGAGAGGTAGAATGCGTAAGCCAGGGATTGGCCCGGTCCCCCCCTGCGTGCTGTTGATCCTGCTGTCGCAACCCTCGATCTGATCCGATCTTAGACTGGGAATGAACTTCGTATGGCTAAGTCAACCCACGAAACGAGCGTACATACGTTGAGCCTATCGAAGAGGCATAATGCGCAAGTCGAGGATCGACTCGGTCCCCCTCTGCGTGCTGCCGGTCCCACTGCCATAACCCTCGGTTCGACTGGGGCTTAGACATGGAATGAACTCCCTATGCCTAAGCCAATCCACGAAATGGGCATGTGGGCGCTCAACCGGCCAGAGAGGCAGAATGCGTAAGCCGGGGATCGGCCCGGTCCCCCCTGCGTGCCATCGATCCTGCTGCCGCAACCCTCGGTTTGGTCTGATCTTAGACTGGAAATAAACTCCATATGCCTAAGTCAACCCACGACACGAGCGTGCGGGCGCTCAGCCGACCAGAGAGGCAGGATGCGCAAGCCGGGGATCGAACGGGTGGTAGGTGGGTTCAAGCACATCTTCATATTTATGCCATGGCAATGCCATTTTTATGGCTTGTAAATTCATACAATGGTCCCCTAAGCCTTCATGTGAAGTTTCGTGGCAAGACGACCCGTTTTCTATTTTTCATGATTTTTGAAACATTTTGTGGTTCGGGATTTTTTAAAATTTTTTTAGAAAGAGTTCTGTCCCCAAATTTGGTAGAGGTGATCCTTCTATTTTTTTTGGTATGCACAAAAACATTCAGCTAAAAACTCAAAGTGGAGAAGATTTTGTGACCATTTGAAAAAAGTGTCCCCATTTCAGACACTTTAATTACTACTGGCAGGAAACCTATAAAATCTCAAATGCTCTTTAAGGGGGTGTGAGTTCTCAAGGTTTGATGAGGGATAGGGGGCCAATATAAGGGCCAAGTGTCACACCCTGGGGGGGCATGCCAGGCACATCAGGCGTACCAACAGGTGAGCCAGAGGTTGAGGCCCGCAGACCAGGCGTTCTGGCGGTATCGACGCGCAAAGCCTAGCAAACGACTTCAGAACGCCCGCCCAACTTGCAGGCCAGCCCGTGAGACCAAGGCCTGGCATACAAGCTGCCCGCCCCACATCCAAAAGGGCCCAAGGTGCTGGACACGCAAGGGAAGCTTCTAGAAGCAGGCAGGATCAGCAGCAGCATCCTGGCAGATTTGGTTGACCCTAAAAATTAGGAGTTAGCATCCTGATGGATTGTAATCTATATAATCCTATGATTTTAGCCTTTATTCTAGGGATATTGCCATTAAGTGTAAGCTGGAGCCTCAACTATAAATAGAGGGCTGCTCCTCCCTCATTTGTACACAATCAAACACTTCTGTTTCAGTGAATACAAGAGCATTTCTAGAATTCTACCTTCTTATCCTGTTTCTCTTTAACTTGCGTAATCAGCCCTTCCTGTTGTTCTAGTGCCCGTACACTTGTGTTTTAGGCTGACTTAGGCATAAAGGAGGAGATTCCAAGCCTAAGGCCACATGGTTTCTGAGTCTAAGGTTGGAGCCCGTGATAGTTGGTATCAGAGCAAGTTCGATTCTGTGTGTTTGTGTTGTGCAGGTTAGAGGAGATGGCATCCCAAAGTGACGCTGCTAACCAACAACCAGAGGCCCAGGAGCATGGGTATGGAAGAGGGAGGAAAGCCAGTTCTAGAGATATTTGGTCTACCATGGACGGTAGGCTGGCCAAGGTGGAGGTGACCATGGGCAACATGGGGGAGAAGCTTGAGGGGGTAGAGACTCACATTGCATTGCTAGACTCCATGGGGGAGGAGATCCAAAGTGAGCTGCAAGCTGCTCTCAACAAAGACTTGGATGTGTTCACCCAAAAGAATCAGACCTTGGAGGCTGAAGTGCTGACCTTGCACGATGGCATGGAGGCCATGCACCAGCGGATGGAGGAGCTTACCAGTGAGCTCGTTGCTTGCAAGACTGCCATTGGGAATGGCATGTTTGCTGGAGTGTCCAAGTCTAGATTGGATGTCCCCAAGCCTAAGGGGTTCAAGGGGACTAGGGTGGCCAAGGAAGTAGATAACTACCTTTGGGGTATGGAGCAGTACTTCCAGGCCATGGGCATGCAAGACAAGGCGATAAAGGTAAGCACCGCTACTATGTATCTCACTGATGTAGCCTTATTGTGGTGGAGGCGCAGGTGTGATGATGTCAGGTGTGGGAGCGCCAAGATTAGAACCTGGGTAGAGTTCCAAAAGGAGTTCAGAGAATAATTTTACCCGGAGTATGCTGATGATAAGGTGCGGGCAAAGTTGCGCAGGTTGAGCCAGTAAGGGGACATAAGGGAGTATGTCCAGAAATTCTCTGAACTGATGCTACAAATCTCGAATCTTGACGAGAAGGATGCTTTATTTGCTTTCATGGATGGGCTGAAGCCGTGGGTGAAGCATGAGCTACAAAGGAGAGGAGTTCATGACTTAGCTAAAGCCATGACTACTGCCGAGGCCTTGATAGAGTTCAAGCCTCTGAACAAGTTCGAGTCTACCAAGCCCAAAGGTAAGGGCTGGGATGATAGGGACCGAAATAAGTAGTCCAAAGGGAAAGACCGTGACTAGGAGTCCAAGGATGGAGACCGAGACCATTCACCAAGGATGGCGAGAGGAAGCCACCAGCAGGCAAGTGGAAAGCAAAGGGGGATCGAGAGCCACTAGCATGCTACCTTTGTAGAGGGAGCCACATAGCGTGCAATTGCCCGTAGAAGGGCAAGCTGGCTGCTGTAGACAAGGAGTTTGACAAGGAGCCAGAGTCAGGGGCAACAAAGCTTGGGTCATTGGTGCTCAATGCTGTCCAGAGTAAAGGAAGTCGTAAGCCAAAGGGCTTGATGTTTACGGATCTGATGGTTACGAGTCAGAAGGTGAGCGCACTGGTGGACACAGGTGCCTCACATTTTTTTATTTCAAGTGATGGAACCTGAAAGCTCAGACTAAAGGTGCAGAAAGGGATTGGTACCATCAAAACGGTGAACTCCAAGGAAGTTCCAGCCATTGGAGTAGCGCGGGGAGTGGAGTTGCAACTTGGAGACTGGAAAGGCAAGGAGACCATTGAGGTAATACCCCTTGACGACTATGAGTTTGTGATTGGGTTGGATTTCCTTGTTCGGATTAACGCCCTCCTTGTGCCTTTTGCTGATTGTGTTTACATCTTGGATGCACGGTGCCAATGCCTAGTGCCATTGAGGAGAGGGTCTGAAGTTGGGTCGCGGGTGGTGTCAGCCATCCAATTTGCCAAGGCGATAAGCAGATAAGAAGACACCTTCTTGGCAGCCTTGAAATATGATGAGCCAAGGGAGAAGGAGATCGAGTCACCTTTGAAGGTGCTAAAGGTGCTGAAGACCTTTAGTGATGTGATGCCCGCAAAGCTACCTAGCAAGTTACCACCTAAGAGGGAGGTGAACCATAAGATCGAGCTAGTGTTCGAGGCCAAGCCACCAGCTAGAGCCCCTTACCGAATGTCTCCACTAGAGTTAGAGGAGTTGAGGAAGCAGCTCAAAGAGTTAGTTGATGCTGGCTTCATCAGGCCATCGAAGGCACCCTATGGTGCACCGGTTCTATTTCAGCGCAAGCATGATGGGTCATTACAACTGTGCATAGACTACCGGGCTTTGAACAAATTGACCATCAAGAACAAGTACCCCATCCCACTCATTGTGAACTTGTTCGATCAACTTGGGAGTGCAAGGTGGTTCACCAAGCTGGATTTGAGGTTAGGCTACTATCAAGTCAGGATCACGGAAGGAGATGAGCCAAAGACAGCATGTGTCACTCGGTATGGTTCGTATGAGTTCTTGGTGATGCCTTTCAGACTCATGAATGCCCCAGCAACATTCTGCACCCTTATGAACAAGGTACTTTAGTCATTCCTTGATCGGTTTGTTGTGGTTTATTTGGATGACATTGTGATCTACAGCTAGACTTTAGGAGAGCATGTAGACCACTTGAGATAGGTGTTTGAGGTGTTGCGGGCGCACAAGCTGTTTGTCAAGAGGGAGAAGTGCTCATTCGCCCAGCAGGAGATCCCGTTCCTTAGCCACATAGTGGGAGGTGGCAGGATACGCATGGATGGAGGCAAGATACACGCCATCCTGGAGTGGCAACCGCTAGCCAAGGTCACTGAGTTGAGATCATTCCTTGGGCTGGTCAACTACTACAGGTGCTTCATCAAAAGTCACTCAGTAATAGCCACGCCATTGACTAACTTGCTCAAGAAAGGGAAAGCATGGGAGTGGAGAGCAGGGTGCCAGGAAGCCTTTGACAGGTTGAAGCGGGCTGTGACCGAGGAGCCAGTCTTGGCCTTGCCAGACCATGCCAAGCCGTATGAGGTGCATACGGATGCATCAGACTTTGCCATAAGGGGCATGTTGATGTAGGAGGGGCGTCCAGTCGCGTTCGAGAGTAAGAAGCTGAACGAGACTGAGTGCAAGTACACGGTCCAAGAGAAAGAGATGACTGCAGTGGTGCACTGCTTGCGCACTTGGCACCATTACCTGTTGGGGTCAAGGTTCATGGTTAGGACAAACAATGTGGCAACTAGCTACTTCTAGACGTAAAAAAAGCTACCCCCAAGCAGGCGAGATGGCAAGATTTTCTTGCGGAATTTGATTTCCAGATGGAGTACAAGCTGGGGCAGGCGAACCTAGTGGTAGATGCCCTGAGCAGAAAGGCTAACCTTGCTGGCATTAGCCAACCAGAGGGGTCACTGGTGCCGTGCATCAAGGAGGGACTTGCGCATGATCCTACAGCCAAGGCTTTGATGGAGTACACCCAGTAAGGTAAGAGTAGGCAGTTTTGGTTGCCGGATGGCTTGCTGTACACCAGGGGCTATAGACTATTTTTGCCACAGCACGAAAAGCTCCGCAAGGAAGTTTTGCAAGAATGCCATGATTCAAGGTGGGTTGGACACCCCGGAGTGAGCTGCACCTTGGTGCTGATCGAGGACCGGTACTACTGGTCGTACATGAGGGATGATGTGGAGGCCTATGTGAAGACTTGTCTTGTGTGCCAACAGGACAAGATGGAGCTCAAGAAACCAGGCGGTCTCTTGGAGCCATTGCCAATGCCAGAGCGACCATGGGAGAGTGTTTCTCTAGACTTTATAGTCAGTCTACCCAAAGCAGAAGGGTTTAAAAGCATCATGGTAGTGCTGGACAGATTTCTCAAGTATGGAATCTTCATTCCAGCAACCAAGGAGTACCTAGTCGAAGAGGCAGCTCGATTGTTCTTGAGGAACATGGTTAAGTACTGGGGAGTGCTGAGGACCATTGTTAGTGATCAGGATGGGTGTTTCACGAGTAGGTTCTGCATTGAGTTGTTTAAGCTATTGAGGTCAGACTTGAACTTTTCCACCAGCATGCATCCGCAGATCGATGGGCAGATAGAACAAGTGAATGGACTATTGGAGGTCTACCTCAGGCACTATGTGAGTGCCACACAAAGGGACTGGCCAAAGCTGCTAGATATTGCACAGTTTTCCTACAACTTGTAAAGGAGCGAGGTAACGAACCAGAGCCCATTTGAGGTTGTGACAGGGTAACAACCACTAATACCTGGTTCGATTGCTGCAGGTTATATAGGGTCAAATCCAATAGCATACAAGTTTACCAAGGCATGGCAGGATCAAACTGACTTGGCCAGAGTTTGTCTACACAAGGTGGCCAAGAGGTCGAAGAAGTGGGCAGACCAGAATAGGCGAGACGTGCAGTTCTAGGTTGGAGACTTGGTGTTGGTGAAGCTGCATCCCATTGTGTGCCACAGGGGGCTGCACAAAGGCCTAGTCCGGAGGTATGAGGGACCTTTTCGAGTAGTCAAGAGGGTAGGCAAGGTTGCCTTCAAGCTGGATATGCCACCCAAGCCGAGGGTACACCAAGACTTGGTGCACTGAAAGGGACTTCCAGACAGTGAGGTGAGCTGGGAACCAGTAGATGACTTATGGCAGTTCAGGGACCAGATCAGGCAGTACCATACAGAAGACGCAACAAGGGCATTGTGCAATCAGGTGGGGGAGAATGTCACGCCCTAGGCGGGCGCGCCAGGAACATCAGGTGCACCAGCAGGCGAGCCAGAGGTTGAGGCCCGTAGACCAGGCATGCTGGTAGGCATCTATGCGCAAAGCCTAGCAAATGAGTTCAGAACACCCGCCCAACTTGCAGGCCAACCCATGAGACCAAGGCCTGGCATACAAGCTACCCGCACCACATCCAGAAGGGCCCCAGGTGCTGGACACGTAAGGGAAGCTTCTGGAAGCAGGCAGGATCAACAGTAGCATCCTGGCAGATTTGGTTGACCCTGAAAATCAAGAGTTAGCATCCTGATTGATAGTAATCTGTATAATCTCATGATTTTAGCCTCTATTCTAGGGATATTGCCATTAAGTGTAAGCTGGAGCCTCAACTATAAATAGAGGGCTGCTCCTCCCTCATTTGTACACCATCAAATACTTCTATTTCAGTGAATACAAGAGCATTTTCAGAATTCTACCTTCTTATCTGGTTTCTCTTTAACTTGCGTAATCAGCCCTTCCCGTTGTTCTTGTGCCCGTACGCTTGTGTTTTAGGCTGACTTAGGCATAAAGGAGGAGATTCCAAGCCCAAGGCCGCATGGTTTCTGAGTCTAAGGTCTGAGCTCATGACACAAGTACCAGCATCCGTCGCACATCATGCACGCACACCGTATGCCTAAGTCAACCTATGAAATGAGCGTGCGGGTGCTGAGCCAACCAGAGAGGAGTAATGCGTAAGACGGGGATTGGTCCGATCCCCCTCTACGTGCTACCAGTCCCAATGCCACAACCCTCGGTCCGGCTGGGGCTTAGACATGGAATGAACTCCGTATGCCTAAGCCAACCCACAAAATGAGCGTGAGGGTGCTCAGTCGGCCAGAGAGGTAGAATGTGCAAGCCAGGGATTGGCCCGGTCCCCCCTGCGTGCTGTCGATCCTACTGCCACAACCCTCGGTTCGGTCTGATCTTAGACTGGGAATAAACTCCGTATGCCTAAGTCAACCCACGAAACGAGCGTACGGGCACTCAGCCGACCAGAGAGGCAGGATGTGCAAGCCGGGGATCGAACGGGTGGTAGGTGGGTTCAAGCACATCTTCATATTTATACCATGGCAATGCCATTTTTATGGCTTGTAAATTCATACAATGGTCCCCTAAGCCTTCATGTGAAGTTTCATGGCA
The DNA here is from genome assembly GCF_047325235.1 of Durio zibethinus. NCBI lineage: Eukaryota > Viridiplantae > Streptophyta > Magnoliopsida > Malvales > Malvaceae > Durio > Durio zibethinus. The sequence goes on along the minus strand of NC_143164.1, from coordinate 17,019,105 downwards.
AGACGACCCATTTTCTATTTTTCACGATTTTTGAAACATTTTATGGTTCAAGATTTTTTAAAATTTTTTTAGAAAGAGTTTTGTCCCCAAATTGGTAGAGGTGATCCTTGTATTTTTTTTGGTATGCATAAAAAAATTCAGCTAAAAACTCGAAGTGGAGAAGATTTTGTGACCGTTTGAAAAAAGTGTCCCCATTTCAGACACTTTAATGGCTATTGGCAGCAAACCTATAAAATATCAAATGCTCTTTAAGGGGGTGTGAGTTCTCAAGGTTTGATGAGGGATAGGGGGCCAATATAAGGGCCAAGTGTCACACCCTGGGGGGGCACGCCAGGCGCACCAGCAGGTGAGCTAGAGGTTGAGGCCCACAGACCAGGCGTGCTGGCGGGTATCGATGCGCAAAGCCTAGCAAACGACTTCAAAACGCCCGCCCAACTTGCAAGGCAGCCCGTGAGACCGAGGCCTGGCATACAAGCTGCCCGCCCCACATCCAAAAGGGCCCAAGGTGCTGGACACGCAAGGGAAGCTTCTAGAAGCAGGTAGGATCAGCAGCAGCATCATGGCAGATTTGGTTGACCCTGAAAATCAGGTGAGCTAGAGGTTAGAACTCCGTATGCCTAAGTTAACCCACGAAATGAGCATGCGGGTGCTGAGCCAGCCAAAGAGGAATAATGCACAAGACGGGGATTGGCCCGATCCCCCTCTATGTGCTGCCAGTCCCGATGCCACAACCCTCGGTCCGGCTGGGGCTTAGACATGGAATGAACTCCGTATGCCTAAGCCAACCCACGAAATGAGTGTGAGGGCGCTCAGTCGGTCGGAAAGGTAGAATGTGCAAGCCGGGGATCGGCCTGGTTCCCCCTACGTGCTGTCGATCCTGCTACCGCAACCCTCGGCTCGGTCCGATCTTAGACTAGGAATAAACTCTGTATGCCTAAGTCAACCCACGGAACGAGCGTGCGGGCGCTCAACCGACCAGAGATGCAGGATGCGCAAGCCGGGGATTGAACGGGTGGTAGGTGGGTTCAAGCACATCTTCATATTTATGCCATGGGAATGCCATTTTTATGGCTTGTAAATTCATACAATGGTCCCCTAAGCCTTCATGTGAAGTTTCATGGCAAGATGACCCGTTTTCTATTTTTCACGATTTTTGAAACATTTTGTGGTTTGGGAATTTTTAAAATTTTTTTAGAAAGAGTTTTGTCCCCAAATTTGGTAGAGGTGATCCTTGTATTTTTTTTGGTATGTACAACCCATGAAACGAGCATGCGGGAGCTCAGCCGGTCGGAGAGGTAGAATGCGCAAGCTGAGGATTAGCCAGGTCCCCCCTGTATGTGATCGATCCTGCTGCCGCAACCCTCGGTTCGGTCTGATCTTAGACTGGGAATGAACTCCGTATGCATAAGTCAACCCATGAAATGAGCGTGCGGGCGCTGAGCCGATCGAAAAGGCATAATGTGCAGGCTAGGGATCGGCCCGGTCCCCCTCTGCATGCTGCTGGTCCTGCTACCATAGCCCTCGGTCCGGCTGGGGCTTAGACATGGAATGAACTCCTTATGCCTAAGCCAACCCACGAAATGGGCGTGCAGGCACTCAGTCGACTAGAGAGGTAGAATGTGGAAGCCAAGGATCGGCCTGATCCCCCTTGCGTGCTATAGATCCTGCTGTCGCAACCCTCGGTCCGATCCGATCTGAGACTGGGAATGAACTCCATATGCTTAGACTGGGGATGAACTTCGTATGCCTAAGTCAACCCACGAAACGAGCGTGCGGGCACTTAGTCGGTCGGAGAGGCCGACTGAAGAGACATAATACGCAAGCTAGGGATTAGCCCGGTCCCCCTCTGTGTGCTGTTGATCCCGCTATCGGTCCTGCTACCACAACCCTCGATCCGACTAGGGCTTAGACATGGAATGAACTCCGTATGATGTCGATCCTACTGCTGGTCCTGCTGTCACAACCTTAGACTGGGAATGAACTCTGTATGCTTAGACATGGAATGAACTCCGTATGCCTAAGCCAACACATGAAATGAGCGTGCAGGTGCTCAACTGGTTGGAAAGGCAGAATGGGCAAGCCGGGGATCGACCCAGTCCCCCCTGCGTGCTGTCGATCCTGCTGTCACAACCCTCTGCGTGTTGTCAGTCCGATCTGATCCCCCTCTACGTGCTATCGGTCCCCCTGCCACAACCCTTAGTCCGGCTGGGCTTAGACATCGAATGAACTCCCTATGCCTAAGCCAACCAATGAAACGGGCGTACGGGCGCTCAGTCAACCGGAGAGGCAGAATGCGCAAGCTGAGGATCGACCCTGTCCCCCTTGCGTACTGCCGATCTTGCTGTCGCAACCCTCGGTCCGATCCGATCTTAGACTGGGAATGAACTTTGTATGCTTAGACTGAGGGTGAACTCCGTATGCCTAAGTCAACCCACGAAACGAGCATACGGGTGCTCAGCCGATCGGAGAGGCCGACTGGAGAGGCATAATGCGCAAGCTGGGGATCAGCCCGGTCCCCCTCTACATGCTGTCGATTTCGCTACTGTCTTGCTGCCAAAACTCTCGGTCTGGCTGGGGCTTAGACATGGAATGAACTCCGCATGCTTAAGCCAACCCATTAAATGAGCATGCGGGCGCTCAACCGATCGAAGAGGTAGAATGTGCAAGCCGAGGATCGGCCCGGTCTCCTCCTACGTGTTACCGATCTTGCTGCTGGTCCTACTGCTACAACCCTCGGTCTGGTCCGATCTTAGACTAGGAACGAACTTCGTATGCTTAGACATGGAATGAACTCCGTATGCCTAAGCCAACCCATGAAATGAGCGTACGGGCGCTCAACCGGCTGGAGAGGCAAAATGCACAAGCAGGGGATCGGCCCAGTGCCCCCTTGCGTCCTATCGATCCTGCTGCCGTAACCCTCTGTCCGGTCCAATCATAGACTGGGAATGAACTCCGTATGCCTAAGTCAACCCACGAAATGAACGTGCGGGTGCTGAGCCGACCAGAGAGGAATAATGCACAAGACGGTGATTGGCCCGATCCCCCTCTGCGTGCTGCCAATCCCGATGCCACAACCTTCGGTTCGACTAGGGCTTAGACATGGAATGAACTCCGTATGCCTAAGCCAACCAACAAAATGAGCGTGAGGGCGCTCAGTCGATCGGAGAGGCAGAATGCGCAAGCCGAGGATCGGCCTGATCCCCCTTACGTGCTACCGATCCTGCTACCGCAACCCTCGGTCCGATTCAATGTTAGACTGGGAATGAACTCTGTAAGCTTATACTGGGATGAACTCCGTATGCCTAAGTCAACCCACAAAATAAGCGTGCAGGCGCTCAGTCGGCCGAAAAGGCATAATGCGCAAGCCAAGGATCAGCCCGATCCCCCTCTTTGTGCTATCGATCCTGCTGCCGGTCCTGCTGCCACAACCCTCAGTCCGGCTGGGGCTTAGACGTGGAATGAACTCTGTATGCCTAAGCCAACCCACGAAACGAGCGTGCAGGCACTCAGCCAGCCGGAGAGGTAGAATGCACAAGTAGGGGATCGGTCCGGTCCCCCCAGCATGCTGTCGATCCTACTGCTGGTCTTGCTGCCGTAACCCTCTGTCTAGTCTGATCTTAGACTGGGAATGAACTCCGTATGCTTAGACATCGAATGAACTCCATATGCCTAAGCCAACCCATGAAATGAGTGTGGGGGCGCTCAACCGAAAGAAGAGGCAGAATGCACAAGTCAGAGATCGACCCGATCCCCCCTATGTGCTGTCGATCCTGCTGCCGCAACCTTCGGTCTGGTCTGATCTTAGACTGGGAATGAACTCTGTATGCCTAAGTCAACCCACGAAACAAGCATGCGGGCATTGAGCCGGCCAGAGAGGCATAATGCGCAAGTCGGGGATCGACCCAGTCCCCTTCTGTGTGCTACTGGTCCCGCTGCCGCAACCCTCGGTTCGATTGGGGCTTAGACATGGAATAAACTCCCTATGCCTAAGCCAACCAACGAAATGAGCGTGCGGGCGCTCAGTCGACCGGAGAGGTAGAATGTGCAAGCAAGGGATCGGCCCGGTCCCCCCTTGCATGCTGCCGATCTTGCTGTCGCAACCCTCGATCCGGTCTGATCTTAAACTAGGAATGAACTCTGTATGCTTAGACTGGGGGTGAACACTGTATGCCTAAGTCAACCCACGAAACGAGCGTGTGGGCACTCAATCGGTCGGAGAGGCAGAATGCGCAAGCCAAGGATCGACCCGATCCCCCTACGTACTACCGATCTTGCTGCTGCAACCCTCAGTCCGGTCCGATCTTAGACTGGGAATGAACTCCGTATGCCTAAGTCAACCCACAAAATGAGCGTGCGGGCACTGAGCCTGTCGAAGAAGAATAATACGCATGACGGGGATCAGCCTGGTCCCTCCCTACGTGCTGCCAGTCCCGATGCCACAACCCTCGGTCTGACTGGGGCTTAGACATGGAATGAACCCCGGATGCCTAAGCCAACCCATGAAACGAGCGTGCGGGCACTCAGTCGGCCAGAAAGGTATAATGTGCAAGCCAGGGATTGACCCGGTCCCCCTTGCATGCTGCCGATCCTGCTGCTTGTCCTACTATGGCAACCCTCAGTCCAGTCCGATCTTAGACTGGGAATGAACTCCATTTGCTTAGACATGGAATGAACTCCGTATGCCTAAGCCAACACCCAAAACAAGCGTGTGGGCGCTTAGCCGATTGAAAAGGCAGAATGCGCAAGTCGGGGACCGACCCGATCCCCCCTGCGTGCTATCGATCCTACTGCCGTAACCCTCGGTCTAGTCTGATCTTAGACTGGGAATGAACTTCGTATGCCTAAGTCAACCCATGAAACGAGTGTACGGGCACTGAGCCGGACGGAGAGGCACAATACACAAGCCGGGGATTGGCCCGATCCCCCTCTGCGTGCTGTCGGTCCCGCTGCCACAACCCTCGGTCTGGCTGGGGCTTAGACATGGAATAAACTCCCTATGCCTAAGCCAACCAACGAACTGAGCGTGCGGGCGCTCAGTCGACCGGAGAGGTAGAATGCCCAAGCAAGGGATCGGCCCGGTCCCCCCTTGCATGCTGCCTATCTTGCTGTTGCAACCCTCCATCCGGTTTGATCTTAGACTAGGAATGAACTCTGTATGCTTAGACTGGGGGTGAACACTGTATGCCTAAGTCAACCCACGAAACGAGCGTGTGGGCACTCAATCGGCCAGAGAGGCAGAATGCGCAAGCCAAGGATTGACCCGATCCCCCCTACGTACTACCGATCTTGCTACCGCAACCTTCAGTTCGGTCCGATCTTAGACTGGGAATGAACTCCGTATGCCTAAGTCAACCCACAAAATGAGCGTGCGGGCACTGAGCCGGTCGAAGAGGAATAATACGCATGACGGGGATCGGCCTGGTCCCTCCCTACGTGCTGCCAGTCCCGATGCCACAACCCTCGGTCTGACTGGGGCTTAGACATGGAATGAACCCCGGATGCCTAAGCCAACCCATGAAACAAGCGTGCGGGCACTCAGTCGGTCGGAAAGGTATAATGTGCAAGCCAGGGATCGACCCGGTCCCCCTTGCATGCTGCCGATCTTGCTGCTTGTCCTACTACCGCAACCCTCAGTCCAGTCCGATCTTAGACTGGGAATGAACTCCATATGCTTAGACATGGAATGAACTCCGTATGCCTAAGCCAACACCCAAAACGAGCGTGTGGGCGCTTAGCCGATTGAAAAGGCAGAATGCGCAAACCGGGGACCGACCCGGTCCCCCCTGCGTGCTATCGATCCTACTGCCGCAAACCTCGGTCTAGTCTGATCTTAGACTGGGAATGAACTTCGTATGCCTAAGTCAACCCATGAAACGAGTGTACGGGCACTAAGCCGGACGGAGAGGCACAATGCGCAAGCCGGGGATTGGCTCGATCCCCCTCTGCGTGCTGTCGGTCCCGCTGCCACAACCCTCGGTCTGGCTGGGGTTTAGACATGGAATAAACTCCCTATGCCTAAGCCAAGCAACGAAACAGGCATGTCGACGCTCAGTCGATCGAAGAGGCAAAATTCACAAGCCGGGGATCGGCCCAGTCCCCCCTACGTGCTGCTGATCCTGCTGCCGCAACCCTTGGTCCGGTTCGATCTTAGATTGGGAATGAACTCTATATACTTAGATTGGGGATGAACTCCGTATGCCTAAGTCAACCCACGAAATGAGCGTGCGGGTACCCAGCCGTCCGGAGAGGCAAAATGCGTAAGCCGGGGATCGACCCAGTCCCCCCTGCGTGCTGTCAATCCTACTGCCGCAACCCTCGGTCCGATCCAATCATGGACTAGGCATAACTCTGTATGCTTAGACAAGGAAAAAACTCTGTATGCCTAAGCCAACCCATGAAACGAGCATATGGGCACTCAACTGGTCAAAGAGGCAGAATGCACAAGCCGAGGATCGGCTCGGTCCCCCCCTGCATACTGTCGATCCTGCTGTCGCAACCCTTGATCCAGTCTCATCTTAGATTGGGAATGAGCTCTGTATGCCTAAGTCAACCCACGAAACGAGTGTGCGGGCGCTGAGCCAGCCGAAGAGGCATAATGCGCAAGCCGGGGATCGACCCGGTCCCCCTCTGCGTGCTGTCGGTCCTGCTGCCATAACCCTTGGTCCGGCTGGGGCTTAGATAGGGAATGAACTCCCTATGCCTTAGCCAACCCACCAAACAGGCGTGCAGGCGCTCAGCCGACCGGAGAGACAGAATGCGCAAGTCGGGCATCGGCCCGGTCCCCCTTACGTGCTACGGATCCTGCTGCCGTAACCCTCGGTACGATCTGATCTTAGACTGGGAATGAACTCCTGATGCTTAGACTAGGGATGAACTTCGTATGCCTAAATCACCCCACAAAACGAGCGTGCGAGCGCTCAGCCGGTCGGAGAGGCATAATGTACAAGTCAGGGATCAGCCTGGTCCCCCTCTGTGTGCTGTCGGTCCTACTGTCGGTCCTGCTGCCACAACCCTCAGTCCGACTGGGGCTTAGACATGGAATGAACTCCGTATGCCTAAGCCAACCCATGAAACAAGCGTGCGGGCGCTCAGCCGACCTGAGAAGAAGAATACGCAAGTTAGGGATCAGCCCGGTTCCCCCCTGTGTGCTGTCGATCCTGCTGCTGGTCCTGCTGTCACAACCCTCTGTTCGATCCGATCTTAGACTGGGAATGAACTTCGTATGCTTAGACATGGAATGAACTCCGTATGCCTAAGCCAACCCATGAAACGAGCGTGCGGGCACTCACCCAGTCGAAGAGGCAGAATGCGCAAGTTGGGGATCGACCCGATCCCCCCTGCGTGCTATCGATCCTGCTATCGTAACCATTAGTCCGGTCTGATCTTAGACTGAGAATGAACTCTGTATGCCTAAGTCAACCCATGAAACAAGCGTACAGGTACTGAGCAGACCGAAGAGGCATAATGTGTAAGCTGGGGATCAACCCGATTCCCCTCTGCGTGCTATCGGTCCCGCTGCAACAACCCTTCATCTAACTGGGGCTTAGACATGGAATGAACTCCCTATGCCTAAGCCAACCCACGAAACGGGTGTGCGGGTGCTCAACCGGTCAGAGAGGCGGAATGCGCAAGTCGGGGATCGGCCCGGTGCCCCCTACGTACAGTCGATCCTGCTGTCGCGACCCTCGGTCCGATCCGATCTTAGACTAGGAATGAACTCCGTATGCCTAAGTCAACCAATGAAACAAGCATGTGAGCGCTCAGCCGGTGGGAGAGGCATAATGCGCAAGCCGGGGATCAGCCCGATCCCCCTCTGCGTGCTGCCGATCCCGTTGTCGGTCCTGCTACCACAACCCTCGGTCCGGCTGGGGCTTAGACATGGAATGAACTCCCTATGCCTAGGCCAACCCAGGAAACAAGCATGCAGGCGCTCGGTCGGTCGGAGAGGCAGAATGCACAAGCTGGGGATTGGCCCGGTCCCCCCTACGTGCTGTCGATCCTGTTGCGGTAACCCTCGATCCAGTTCGATCTTAGACTGGGAATGAACTTCGTATGCTTAAACTGGGGATGAACTCCGTATGCCTAAGTTAACCCATGAAACGAGCGTTCGATCGCTCAGCCGACCAGAGAGGCAGGATGTGCAAGTCGGGGATCGAATGGGTGGTAGGTGGGTTCAAGCACATCTTCATATTTCTGCCGTGCCAATGCCATTTTTATGGATTGTAAATTCATACAATGGTCCCCTAAGCCTTCATCTGAAGTTTCATGGCAAGACGACCGGTTTTCTATTTTTCACGATTTTTGAAACTTTTTGCGATTCGGGATTTTTTAAAATTTTTTTAGAAAGAGTTTTGTTCCCAAATTTGGTAGAGGTGATCCTTTTATTTTTGTTGGCATGCACAAAACAGTTCAGCTAAAAACTCAAAGTGGAGAAGATTTTGTGACCATTTTAATAAAGTGTCCCCAATCTCCGGCGATGCTCCGACGATAGTGCCCCGGGCAAAAAAAATATGGCATCAGGACATGCCCGAGCCCAGCATGTGCACCATGGCTCAAAATCTTAGACTAGGAATGAACTCCATATGCTTAGACATGGAATGAACTCCGTATGCCTAAGCCAACCCACGAAACGAGTGTGCGGTCCCTCAACCGATCGGAGAGGCAAAATGCGCAAGCGGGGGATCAGCCCGATCCCTCTCTGTGTACTGCCAATTTTGCTATCAGTCCTGTTGACACAACCCTCGGTCTGGCTGGGGCTTAGACATGGAATGAACTCTGTATGCCTAAGCCAACCCATGAAACGAGCCTGCAGGCGCTCAGCCGACCGAAAAGGCAGAATGCGCAAGCTGGGGATTGCCCGGTCCCCCCCTACTTGCTACCGATCCTGTTGCTGGTCCTGCTATCGCAACCCTCGGTCTGATCCAATCTTAGATGGGAATGAACTTCGTATGCTTAGACATGGAATGAACTCCGTATGCCTAAGCCAACCCACGAAATGAGCGTGTGGGCGTTCAGCCGGTCGGAGAGGTAGAATGTGCAAGCCGGGGATCGACCCTGTCTCACCTGCATACTATGGATCCTACTACCGCAACCCTTGATCCGATCTAATCTTAGACTGGGAATAAACTCTGTATGCCTAAGTCAACCCATGAAACGAGCGTGCAGGCGTTGAGCCGGTTGAAGAGGTATAATGCACAAGTCGAGGATCGGCCCAGTCCCCCTCTACGTGCTGTCGGTCCCGCTACCACAACCCTCGGTCCGACTGGGGCTTAGACATGGAATGAACTCCCTATGCCTAAGCCAACCCACGAAACAGGCGTGTGGGCACTCAGCCGGCCGGAGAGGCAGAATGAGCAAGCTGGGGATCAGCCCAGTCCCTCTTACGTGCTACCAATCCTGCTGTCGTAACCCTCCGTCCGGTCTGATCTTAGACTGGGAATGAACTTCGTATGCTTAGACTGAGGATGAACTTCGTATGCCTAAGTTAACCCACGAAATGAGTGTGCGGGCGCTCAACCGACCGGAAAGGCCGGCTAGAGAGGCATAATGCATAAGTCAGGGATCAGCCCAGTCCTCCTCTACGTGCTATCGATCCCACTGCTGGTCCTACTGCCACAACCCTCGGTCCGACTGGGGCTTAGACATGGAATGAACTCCGTATGCCTAAGCTAACCCATGAAATGAGGGTACGGGCACTCAGCCGAATAGAGAGACAGAATACGCAAGCCGAGGATCAACCTGGTCCCCCTCTGTGTGCTATCGATCCTGCTACTGGTCCTACTATCGCAATCCTCGATCCAGTCAGATCTTAGACTGGGAATGAACTCCGTATTCTTAGACATGGAATGAACTCCGTATGCCTAAGCCAACCCATGAAACGAACGTGCGAGCACTCAGTAGATCGAAAAGGTAGAATGCACAAGCCAGGGATCGGCCCGATCCTCCCTGCGTGCTGTCGATCCTGCTGTAGTAACCCTCTATCCGGTCTGATCTTAGATTAGGAATGAACTCCGTATGCCTAAGTCAACCCACAAAACAACCGTGTGGGCGCTGAGTCAACCAGAGAGGCATAATGCGTAAGTCGAGGATCGACCCGACCCCCCTCTGCGTGCTGCCGGTCCCGCTATCGCAACCCTCAATCCGACTGGGGCTTAGACATGGAATGAACTCCCTATGCCTAAGCCAACCCACGAAACGGGTGTGCGGGGGAGCAGCCGACCGGAGAGGTAGAATGCGCTAGCTGGGGATTGGCTCGGTCCCCCCTGCGTGCTATCGATCCTACTACCGTAACCCTCGATCCGGTCTGATCTTAGACTGGGAATGAACTCTGTATGCTTAGACTGGTGATGAACTTCGTATGCCTAAGTCAACCCACAAAATGAGGGTGTGGGCATTCAGTCGGTGAGAGAGGCCGACCGGAGAGGCATAATACGCAAGCCAGGGATCAGCCTGGCCCCCTTCTACGTGCTGCCGATCCAACTACCACTCCTGCTGCCACAACCCTCGGTCCGACTCGGGCTTAGACATGGAATGAAATCCGTATGTTGAAGCCAAGCCACAAAATGAGCGTGCGGGCACTCAGTAGGCCGGAGAGGCAGAATGCGAAAGTTAGGGACCGGCTCGGTCCCCCCTGCGTGCTGCAGATCCTATTTTGCTGGTCCTACTGCTGCAACCCTTGGTGCGATCCGATCTTAGACTGGGAATGAACTCCGTATGCTTAGACATGGAATGAACTCCGTATGCCTAAGCCAACCCACGAAACGAGCGTGTGGGTGCTCAACCGGCTGGAGAGGCAGAATGGCAAGCCTGGGATCGACCCGATCCCCCCCTGCGTGCTGTCGATCATGCTACCGCAACCCTCGGTTCAATCCAATCTTAGACTCGGAATGACTTTCGTAAGCCTAAGTTAACCCACGAATTGAGCGTGCGGGCGTTGAGCCGGCCGGAGAGGTATAATACGCAAGCCAGGGATCGATCGGGTCCCCCTTTGCGTGCTGTCAGTCCCGTTGCCAGAACCCTCAGTTCGGCTAGGGCGTAGACGTGGAATGAACTCCCTATGCCTAAGCCAACCCACAAAATGGGCGTGCGGGCGCTCAGCCGACCGGAGAGGCAGAATGCGCAAGCTGGGGATCGGCCCAATCCATCATGCATGCTGCCGATCCTGCTGCTGCAACCCTCGGTTCGATCTGATCTTAGATTGGGAATGAACTCCATATGCTTAGACTGGGGATGAACTCTGTATGCCTAAGTCAACCCACGAAACGAGCGCGCAGGATGTGCAAGTCAGGGATCGAACATGTGGTAGGTGGGTTCAAGCACATCTTCATATTTCTGCGGTGCCAATGCCATTTTTATGGCTTGTAAATTCATAAAATGGTTCCCTAAGCCTTCATGTGAAGTTTCGTGGCAAGATGACCTGTTTTCTATTTTTCACGATTTTTGAAACTTTTTACAGTTCGGGATTTTTTAAAATTTTTTTAGAAAGAGTTTTGTCCCAAATTTGGTAGAGGTGATCCTTGTATTTTTGTTGGCATGCACAAAAAAATTTAGCCAAAAACTCGAAGTGGAGAAGATTTTGTGACTGTGTGAAAAAAGTGTCCCCATTTCAAACACTTTAATGGCTACTGGCAGCAAACCTATAAAATCTCAATTGCTCTTTAAGGGGGTGTGAGTTCTCAAGGTTTGATGAGGGATTGGGGCCCAATATAAGGGCCAAGTACCAGCACCCATCGCACATCATGTGCGCACACCCCCGACCCCCCCAATCGTCGGAACCCCCAATATCGCTGGTTAGGCTCTTCGGTGATGCTCCGACGATGGTGCTCTGGGCTACCGGTCCCGCTACCACAACCCTCGATCCGGCTGGGGCTTAGACATGGAATGAACTCCCTATGCCTAAGCCAACCCATGAAATGGACGTGCAGGCCCTCAACCGGTCGGAGAGGTAGAATGCACAAGCCGGAGATCGACCCGGTCTACCCCACGTGCTGCCAATCCTGCTGTCGTAATCCTCGGTCCAATCCGATCTTAGATCGGGAATGAACTCCGTATGCTTAGACTGGGAATGAACTCCGTATGCCTAAGTTAACCCACAAAACAGGCGTGCGGGCACTCAGTCGACCAGAGAGCCAGGAGCAAGCCGGGGATTGAACGGGTGGTAAGTGGGCTCAAGCACATCTTCGTATTTCTACCATGCCAATGCCTTTATTATGGCTTGTAAATTCGTACAATGGTCCCCTAAGCCTTCATGTGAAGTTTCGTGGCAAGACGACCCGTTTTCTATTTTTCATGATTTTTGAAACTTTTTACGGTTCGGGATTTTTTAAAATTTTTTTAGAAAGAGTTTTGTCCCCAAATTTGGTAGAGGTGATCCTTGTATTTTTGTTGGCATTCACAAAAAAAATCAACTAGAAAGTTGAGGTGGAGAAGATTTTGTGACCGTTTGAAAAACGTGTCCCCATTTCATACTCTTTAATGGCTACTGGCAGCAAACCTATAAAATCTCAAATACTCTATAAGGGGGTGTGAGTTCTCATGGTTTGATGAGGGATAGGGGCCAATATAAGTTTCAACTACCAGCACCCATCACACATCATGTGCGCACACCCCCCCAACCCCCCAATCGTCGAAACCCCCAATTCCTCCGGTTAGGCTCTCCGGCGAAGCTCCGGCAATGGTGCCCCAAGCGAAAAAAATGTGGCACCAGCACATGCCCAAGCGCAGCATGTGCACCATGGCTCAAAATCTTAGACTGGGAATGAACTCCATACGCTTAGACGTGGAATGAACTCTGTATGCCTAAGCCAACCCACGAAACGAACGTGCGGGCGCTCAGCCGATCGGAGAGGCAAAATGCGCAAGTCGGGGATCGGCCTGATCCCCCCTACGTGTTGTTGATCCTGCTGTCGCAACCCTCAGTCCGGTCCGATCTTAGACTGGGAATTAACTTTGTATGCATAAGTCAATCCATGAAACGAGCGTGCGGGCATTGAGCCGATCGAAGAGGCATAATGGGCAAGCCGGGGATCAACTCGGTCCCCCTCTGCGTGCTGCGGGTCCCACTTCCACAACTCTCGGTCTGATTGGGGCTTAGACATGGAATGAACTCCCTATGCCTAAGCCAACCCACGAAACGGACGTAAGGGCACTCGGTCGGCTAGTGAGGCAGAATGCGCAAGCCGGGGACCGGCCCGGTCCCCCTTACATGCTGTCGATCCTGTTGTCGCAACCTTCGGTCTGGTCCAATCTTAGACTGTGAATGAACTTCGTATGCTTAGACTGGGGATGAACTCAGTATGCCTAAGTCAACCCATAAAATGAGGGTACGGGCGCTCAGCCAGTCGAAGAGGCATAATGTGTAAGCCGGGGATCAGCCCGATCCCCTTCCGTGTCCTGTCGATCCCGTTGTCACTCCTGCTACCACAACCCTCAGTTCGGCTAGGGCTTACACATGGAATGAACTCCGTAAGCCTAAGCCAACCCACGAAACGAGCGTGTGGGTGCTCAGTCGATCGGAGAGGCAGAATGCCCAAGTCGAGGATCGGCCCGATCCCTCCTGCGTGCTGTCGATCTTGCTTCTGGTCCTGCTACTGTAACCCTCAGTTTGATCTGATCTTAGACTGGGAATGAACTCCGTATGCTTAGACATGGAATGAACTCCGTATGCCTAACCCAACCCACAAAACGAGCGTATGGGCGCTCAGCCAATCGGAGAGCCAGAATGCGCAAGTCGGGGACTGACCCGATCCCCTCCTGTGTGCTGTCGATCCTGCCACTGCAACCCTCGATCCAGTCCGATCTTAGACTAGGAATGAACTTCGCATGCCTAAGTCAACCCACGAAACAAGCGTGTGGGCATTGAGCCGATTGGAGGGGCATAATGCGCAAGTCGGGGACCAGCCCGATCCCCCTCTTTGTGCTGTCGATCCCGCTGCCACAACCCTCGGTCTGGTTGGGGTTTAAACATGGAATGAACTCCCTATGCCTAAACCAACCCACGAAACGGGCGTGCGGTCGCTCAGCCGACCGAAGAGGCAGAATGCACAAGCTGGGGATCGGCCAATCCCCCCTGCGTGCTGCTGATCCTGCTGTCGCAACCCTCGATCCGATCCGATCTTAGATTGGGAATGAACTCTATATGCTTAGACTGGGGATGAACTCTGTATGTGTTTGTCAACCCATGAAACGAGCATGCGGGCGCTCAGCCGACCAGAGAGACAAGATGCGTAAGCCTGGGATCGAACGGGTGGTAGGTGGGTTCAAGCACGTCTTCATATTTCTACTATGCCAATGCCATTTTTATGGCTTGTCAATTCATACAATGGTCCCCTAAGCCTTCATGTGAAGTTTCGTGGCAAGACGACCCATTTTCTATTTTTCATGATTTTTGAAACTTTTTGCGGTTCGAGATTTTTTTAAATTTTTTTAGAAAGAGTTTTGTCCCCAAATTTGGTAGGGGTGATCCCTGTATTTTTTTTGGCATGCAAAAAAAATTCAACTAAAAAGTCGAAGTGGAGAAGATTTTGTGACCGTTTGAAAAAAGTGTCCCCATTTCAAACACTTTAATGGCTACTGGCAGCAAACCTATAAAATCTCAAATGCTCTTTAAGGGGGTGTGAGTTCTCGAGGTTTGACGAGGGATAGGGGGCCAAGATAAGGGCCAAGTACCAGCACCCATCTCACATCATGTGCGCACACCCCCCGGCCCCCCCAATCGTCGGAACCCCCAATATCGCTAGTTAGGCTCTTCGGTGATGCTCCGACGATGGTGCCCCGAGCGAAAAAAATATGGCACCAGTACATGCCCGAGCTCAGCATGTGCACCGTGGCTCAAAATCTTAGATTGGGAATGAACTCCGTATGCTTAGACATGGAATGAACTCCGTATGCCTAAGCCAACCCACGAAATGAATGTGCGGGCTCAGCCGGTCGGAGAGGCAGAATGCGCAAGCCGGGGATCGACCCAGTCCCCCCTACGTGCTGTCGATCCTGCTGTCGTAACCCTCAGTCCGATCTGATCTTAGACTGTGAATGAACTTCGTATGCATAAGTCAACCCATGAAACGAGCGTGCGGGCACTGAGTCAGCCGAAGAGGCATAATGTGCAAGTCGGGGATCAGCCTAGTCTCCCTCTACGTGCTGTCGGTCCCGCTACCACAACCCTCGGTCCAGCTGGGGCTTAGACAAGGAATGAACTCCCTATACCTAAGCCAACCCATGAAACGGACGAGCGGGTGCTCAACCGGCTAGAGAGGCAGATTGTGCAAGCCAAGGATCAACCCAATCCCCCCTGCGTGCTACCGATCCTACTGCCACAACCCCCGGTTCGGTCTGATCTTAGATTGGGAATGAACTCCGTATGCTTAGATTGGGGATGAACTCCGTATGCCTAAGTCAACCCATGAAACGAGCGTGCGGGTGCTCAACCCTCTGCGTGCTATCGGTCCCACTGCCACAACCCTCGGTTCGATTAGGGCTTAGACATGGAATGAACTACCTATGCCTAAGCCAACCCATGAAACGGGCGTGCGGGCGCTCAGCCGACCGGAGAAGCAGAATGTGTAAGCCAGGGATTGACCCGATCCACCCTGCGTGCTACCGATCCTACCTGCATGCTACCGATCCTACTGTCGCAACCCTCGGTTCGGTTCAAACTTAGACTGGGAATGAACTCCGTATGCTTAGACTGGGGATGAACTCCGTATGCCTAAGTCAACCCATGAAACGAGCGTGCTTGTAAATTCATTTTTATGGCTTGTAAATTCATACAATGGTCCCCTAAGCCTTCATGTGAAGTTTCGTGGCAAGATGACCCGTTTTCTATTTTTCACGATTTTGGAAACATTTTGCGGTTTGGGATTTTTTTTAAATTTTTTTAGAAAGATTTTTGTCCCCAAATTTGGTAGAGGTGATCCTTGTATTTTTTTTTGCATGCACAAAAAAATTCAGCTAAAAACTCAAAGTGGGGAAGATTTTGTGAACGTTTGACAAAAGTGTCCCCATTTCAGACACTTTAATGGCTACTGGCAGCAAACCTATAAAATCTCAAATGCTCTTTAAGGGGGTGTGAGTTCTCGAGGTTTGATGAGGGATAGGGCCAATATAAGGCCAAGTACAAGCACCCATCGCACATCATGTGCGTACACCCTCCCGGCCCCCCCAATCGCCGAAACCCCCAATGCTGTCGGTTAGGCTCTCCGACGATGCTCCGGCGATGGTGCACCGAGCGAAAAAAATGTGGCACCAGCACATGCCCGAGCCCAACATGTGCACCGTGGCTCAAAATCTTAGACTGGAAATGAACTCGTTATGCTTAGACTGGGGATGAACTCCATTTGCCACAACCCTCGGTCCGACTGGGGCTTCGACATGGAATGAACTCCATATGCCTAAGCTAACCCACGAAACGAGTGTGCGGGTACTCAACCGACCGGAGAGGCAGCATGCGTAAGTCGAGGATCAGCCTGGTCCCCCCTGCGCGCTGTTGATCCTACTGCTCATCCTACAGCCGCAACCCTTGGTCCGGCACTATCTTAGACTGGGAATGAACTCCGTACGGTTAGACATGGAATGAACTCCATATGCCCAAGCCAACCCATGAAACGAGCGTGTGGGCGCTCAGCCAGTCGGAAAGGTAGAATGCGCAAGTCGGGGATCGACCCGGTCCCCCCATGCGTGCTGTCGATCCTGCTACCGTAACCTTCGGTCTGGTCTAATCTTAGACTGGGAATGAACTCCGTATGCCTAAGTCAACCCACGAAACGAGCGTGCGGGCGCTGAGCTGGCCGAAGAGGCATAATAAGCAAGCCGGGGATCGGCCCGGTCCCTCTCTACCTGCTATCGATCTCGTTGCCACAACCCTCGGTCCGGCTTGAGCTTACATATGGATGAACTCCCTATGCCTAAGCCAACCCACGGAACGGGCGTGTGGGTGCTCATCTGGTCGGAGAGGCAGAATGCGCAAGTCGAGGATCGGCCTAGTCCCCCCTGCGTGCTGTCGATCCCACTGCCACAACCTTGGTCTGGCTGGGGCTTAGACATGGAATGAACTCCCTATGCGTAAGCCAACCCACGAAATGGGCGTGCAGGCACTCAGCCGATCGAAGAGGCAGAATGTGCAAGTCGAGAATCGGCCTGGTCCCCCTGCGTGCTGTCTATCCTGCTGTCGCAACCCTCGGTCTGATCCGATCTTAGACTGGGAATGAACTTCGTATGCTGAGATTAGGGATGAACTTCGTATGCTGAGATTGGGGATGAACTTCATATGCCTAAGTCAACCCATGAAACGAGCGTATGGGCGCTCAGCCGATCGAAAAGGTCGGTCAGAGAGGCATAATGTGCAAGCCAGGGATCAGCCCGGTCCCCCTCTGCGTGCTGTTGATCCTGCTGCCGGTCATGCTACCACAACCCTCGATCTGATTGGGGCTTAGACTTGGAATGAACTCCGTATGCCTAAGCCAACCCATGAAACGAGCATAGGGGCGCTCAGCCGGTCGGAGAGACAAAATGCGCAAGCCAGGGATCGGCTCGGTCCCCCCTGCGTGCTATCGCTCCTGCTACTGGTCCTGCTACCGCAACCCTCGGTCCGGTCCGATCATAGACTGGCAATGAACTCCGTATGCTTAGACATGGAATGAACTCCGTATGCCTAAGCCAACCCATGAAACGAGCGTGCGGGCGCTTAACCAGCCGGAGAGGCAGAATGCGCAAGTCGGGGATCGACCCAATCCCCCCTGCGTGCTGTCGATCTTGCTGTCGCAACCCTCGGTCCAGTTCAATCTTAGGCTAGGAATGAACTCTATATGCCTAAGTCAACCCAAGAAATGAGTGTACGGGCACTGAACCGACCGAAGAGGCATAATGCACAAGCCGGGGATCGGCCCGGTCCCCCTCTGCGTGCTGTCGGTCCCACTGCCACAACCCTCGGTTTGGCTGGGGCTTAGACAAGGAATGAACTCCCTATGCCTAAGCCAACCTACGAAACAGGCATGCGGGCGCTCAGCCGATTGGAGAGGCAGAATGTGCAAGCCGAGGATTGGCCTGGTCCCCCCCTCGTGCTGCCAATCCTGTTGCCGCAACCCTCGGTCCGGTCCGGTCTGATCTTAGATTGGGAATGAACTCTGTATGGTTAGACTGAGGATGAACTCCATATGCCTAAGTCAACCCACGAAACGAGCGTGCGGGCCCTCAGCCGACAAGAGAGGCAGGATGCGCAAGCCGGGGATCAAACGAGTGGTGGGTGGGTTCAAGCACATCTTCATATTTCTGCCAAGCCAATGCCATTTTTATGGCTTGTAAATTCATACAATGGTCCCCTAAGCCTTCATGTGAAGTTTCATGGTAAGACGACCCGTTTTGTATTTTTCACAATTTTTGAAACATTTTGCAGTTCGGGATTTTTTAAAATTTTTTTAGAAAGATTTTTGTCCCCAAATTTGGTAGAGGTGATCCTTGTATTTTTTTTGGCATGCACAAAAAAATTCAGTTAAAAACTCGAAGTGGAGAAGATTTTGTGATCGTTTGAAAAAAGTGTCCCCATTTCAGACACTTTAATGGCTACTGGCAGCAAACCTATAAAATCTCAAATGCTCTTTAAGGGGGTGTGAGTTCTCGAGGTTTGATGAGGGATATGGGGCCAATATAAGGGCCAAGTGTCATGCCTTGGGTGGGTGCACCAGGCACATCAGACGTACTAGCAAGTGAGCCAGAGGTTGAGGCCCGCAGACCAGACGTGCTGGCGGGTATTTGCGCGCAAAGCCTAGCAAACAAGTTCAGAACGCCCGCCCAACTTGCAGGCCAGACCGTGAGACCAAGGCCTGGCATACAAGCTGCCCGAACCACATCCAGAAGGGCCCAAGGTGCTGGACATGCAAGGGATGCTTCTGGAAGCAGGCAGGATCAGCAGCAACATCCTGGTAGATTTGGTTGACCCTGAAAATCAGGAGTTAGCATCCTGATTGATTGTAATCTATATAATCCAATGATTTTAGCCTTTATTCTAGGGATATTGCCTTTAGGTGTAAGCTGAAGCCTCAACTATAAATAGGAGGCTGCTCCTCCCTCATTTGTACACCATCAAACACTTCTGTTTCAGTGAATACAAGAGCATTTCCAGAATTCTACCTTCTTATCTTGTTTCTCTTTAACTTGCGTAATCAGCCATTCCTATTATTCTAGTGCTCGTACGCTTGTGTTTTAGGCTGACTTAGGCATAAAGGAGGAGATTCCAAGCCTAAGGTCGTACGGTTTCTGAGTCTAAGGTCGGAGCCCGTGATAGTTGGTATCAGAGCAAGTTTGATTCTGCATGTTTGTGTTGTGCAGGTTAGAGGAGATGGCATCCCAAAGTGACGCTGCTAACCAACAACCAGAGGCCCAGAAGCATGGGTGTGGAAGAGGGAGGAAAGCCAGTTCTAGAGATATCTGGTCTACCATGGATGGTAGGCTAGCCAAGGTGGAGGTGACCATGGGCGACATGGGGGAGAAGCTTGAGGGGTTAGAGACTCACATTACATCGCTAGACTCCATGGGGGAGGAGATCCAAAGTGAGCTACAAGCTGCTCTCAACAAAGGCTTGGATGTGTTCACCTAAAAGAATCAGACCTTGGAGGCTGAAGTGCTGACCTTGCATGATGGCATGGAGGCCATGCGCCAGCGGATGGAAGAGCTTACCAGTGAGCTCGTTGCTTGCAAGACTGCCATTGGGAATGGCATATTTGCTAGAGTGTCCAAGTCCAGATTGGATTTCCCCAAGCCTAAGGAGTTTAAGGGGACTAGGGCAGCCAAGGAAGTAGATAACTACCTTTGGGGTATGGAGCAGTACTTCCAGGCCATGGGCATGCAAGACGAGGCGATAAGGGTAAGCACCGCTGCTATGTATCTCACTGATGTAGCCTTATTGTGGTAGAGGCACAGGTGTGATGATGTCAGGCGTGGGAGCACCAAGATTGGAACATGGGTAGAGTTCTAAAAGGAGTTCAGAGAACAATTTTACCAGAGTATGCCGATGATAAGGCACGGGCAAAGTTGCGCAGGTTGAGCCAGCAAGGGGGCATAAGGGAGTATGTCTAGAAATTCTCTGAACTAATGCTATAGATCTCGGATCTAGGCGAAAAGGATGCCTTATTTGCTTTCATGGATGGGCTGAAGCTGTGAGTGAAGCATGAGCTACAAAGGAGAGGAGTTCATGACTTGGCTAAAGCCATGACTACTACCGAGGCCTTGATAGAGTTCAAACCTCTGAACAAGTTCAAGTCTACCAAGCCCAAGGGTAAGGGCAGGGAGGATAGGGACCGGAAGAAGTAGTCCAAGGGGAAGGATCATGACCGGGAGTCCAAGGATGGAGAGCGACAGACCGTTCAACCAATGACAGTAAGAGGAAGCCATCAGTAGGCAAGTGGAAAGCAAAGGGGGATTGAGAGCCACTAGCATGCTACCTATGTGGAGGAAGCCACGTAGCACACAATTACTCGTAGAAGGGCAAGCTGGCTACTGTAGACAAGGAGTCTAACAAGGAGCCAGAGTCAGGGGCAGCAAAGCTTGGGTCATTGGTGCTCAATGCTATCCAGAGTAAGGGGAGCCGCAAGCCAAAGGGCTTGATGTTTGCGGATCTGATGGTTGTGGGTCAGAAGGTGAGTGTACTGATGGACACAGGTGCCTCACATCTTTTTATTTCAAGTGATAGAGCTCGAAAGCTCGGACTAAAGGTGTAGAAAGGGATTGGTACCATCAAAACGATGAACTCCAAGGAAGATCCAGCCATTGGAGTAGCACGGGGAGTGGAGTTGTAGCTTGGAGACTGGAAAGGCAAGGAGACCATTGAGGTAATACCCCTTGACGACTATGAGTTTGTGATTAGGTTGGATTTCCTTGTTCGGATTAACACCCTCTTTGTGCCTTTTGTCGATTGTGTTTGTATCTTGGATGCATGGTGCCAATGCCTAGTGCCATTGAGGAGAGGGTCTGGATTTGGGTCACGGGTGGTGTCAGCCATCCAATTTGCCAAGGTGGTAAGCAGACAAGAAGACACCTTCTTGGCAGCCCTGAAATATGATGAGCCAAGGGAGAAGGAGATCGAGTCACCCTTGGAGGTGCTAAAGGTGCTGAAGACCTTTAGTGATGGGATGCCCGCAAAGCTACCTAGCAAGCTACCACCTAAGATCGAGCTGGTGTCTGAGGCCAAGCCACCAGCTAGAGCCCCTTACCGAATGTCTCTACTAGAGTTGGAGGAGTTGAGGAAGCAGCTCAAAGAGTTAGTTGATGCTGGATTCATTAGGCCATCGAAAGTACCTTATGGTGCACCAGTTCTATTTCAGTGCAAGCATGATGGGTCATTGCGGTTGTGCATAGACTACCGGGCTTTGAACAAGCTGACCATCAAGAACAAGTACCCCATCCACTCATTGCGGACTTGTTCGATCAACTTGGGAGTGCAAGGTGGTTCACCAAGCTGGATTTGAGGTCAGGTTACTATCAAGTCAGGATCGCTGAGCGAGATGAGCCAAAAATAGTATGTGTCACTTGGTATGGTTCATATGAGTTCTTGGTGATGCCTTTCGGACTCACGAATGCCCCAGCAACATTCTGCACCCTTATGAACAAGGTACTTCAGTCATTCCTTGATCGATTTGTTGTGGTTTATTTGGATGACATTGTGATCTATAGCCAGACTTTGGGAGAGCATGTAGACCACTTGAGACAGGTGTTTGAGGTGTTGCGGGCGCACAAGCTATTTGTCAAGAGGGAGAAGTGCTCATTCACTTCCTTGCCCACATAGTGGGAGGTGGTAGGATACGCATGGATAAAGGCAAGATACACGCCATCCTGAAATGGCAACCGCCATCGTTGAGATCGTTCCTTGGGCTGGTCAACTACTACAGGCGCTTCATCAAAGGTCACTCAGCAATAGCCACGCCATTGACTGACTTGCTCAAGAAAGGGAAAGCATAAGAGTGGAGTGCAGGGTGCCAGGAAGCCTTTGATAGGTTGAAGCGGGCTGTGATTGAGGAGCCAGTCTTGGCCTTGCCAGACCATGCCAAGCCATATGAGGTGCATACGGATGCATGCAACTTTGCCATAGGGGGCGTGTTGATGCAGGAAGGACGTCCAGTCACGTTTGAGAGCAAGAAATTGAACGAGATTGAGTGCAAGTACACGATCCAAGAAAAAGAGATGACTACAGTGGTGCACTACTTGCGCACCTAGCGCCATTACTTGTTGGGGTCAAGGTTCATGGTTGGGACGGACAATGTGGCGACCAGCTACTTTCAGACGCAAAAGAAGCTGTCCCCCAAGCAGGCGAGAAGGCAAGATTTTCTTACAGAATTTGATTTCCAGATGGAGTATAAGCCGGGGTGGGCGAACCTAGTGGCAGACGCCCTGAGCAGAAAGGCTAACCTTGCTGCCATTAGCCAACCAGAGGGGTCACTGGTGCCGCGTATCAAGGAGGGACTTGCGCATGATCCTACAGCCAAAGCTTTGATGGAGTATGCCCAGTAAGGTAAGACTACACAGTTTTGGTTGCAGGATGGCTTGTTGTACACTAGGGGTAGTAGACTATTTGTACCGCAGCACGGGAAGCTCCGCAAGGAAGTTTTGCAAGAATGCCATGATTCAAGGTGGGCTGCACACCCGGAGTGAGCCGTACCTTGGTGCTGATCAAGGACCGGTACTACTGGCCACACATGAGGGACGATGTGGAGGCCTATGTGAAGACTTGTCTTGTGTGCCAACAGGACAAGGTAGAGCTCAAGAAACTAGGCGGTCTCTTGGAGCAATTGCCAGTGCCAGAGCGACCATGGGAGAGTGTTTCTCTGGACTTTATAGTCGGTCTACCCAAAACAGAAGGGTTTGGAAGCATCATGGTAGTGATGGACAGGTTTTCCAAGTATGGAATCTTCATTCTAGCAACCAAGAAATGCCCAGCCGAGGAGGCAGCTCGATTGTTCCTGAAGAACATGGTTAAGTACTGGGGAGTGTCGAGGACCATTGTTAGTGATCGGGACGGGCGTTTCACGGGCAGGTTCTGGACTGAGTTGTTCAAGCTGTTGGGGTCAGACTTGAACTTTTTCACCAGCATGCATCCGCGATCGATGGGCAGACAGAACGAGTGAATGGACTATTGGAGGTCTACCTCAGGCACTATGTGAGTGCCAAATAAAGGGACTGGCCAAAGCTGCTAGATATTGCATAGTTTTCCTACAACTTGCAAAGGAGCGAGGCAACAAACCAGAGCCCATTTGAGGTTATGACAGGGTAACAACCACTAACACCCGGTTCGATTGCTGCAAGTTATATAGGGCCAAATCCAGCAGCATACAAGTTTGCCAAGGCAAGGCAGGAGCAAACTGACTTGGCCAGAGTTTGTCTACACAAGGCGGGCAAGAGGTCGAAAAAGTGGGCAAACCAGAATAGGTGAGACGTGCAGTTCCAGGTTGGAGACTTGGTGTTGGTGAAGTTGCATCCCATTGTGTGCCATAGGGGGCTGCACAAAGGCCTATTCCGGAGGTATGAGGGACCTTTTCGAGTAGTCAAGAGGGTAGGCAAGGTTGCCTACAACTGGATATGCCACCCAAGCTGAGGGTACACCCGATGTTCCATGTGAGCATGCTCAAGCCATTCTATGAGGATGAGGGAGATCCAGGATAGGCAGAGTCAAAGTGTGCACCATTGGGAGCAAGGGCCTCATATGAGAAGGAGGTCCACAGCATCATAGCTGACCAAGAGGTGAGACGGAATAACTATCAGCCAAGACAAGAGTACTTGGTGCGCTGGAAGGGACTTCCAGACAGTGAGGCAAGCTGGGGACCAATAGATGACTTATGGCAGTTTGGGGACCAGATCAAGAAGTACCATGCAGAAGACACAACGAGGGTGTTGCACAATCAGGTGGGGGAGAATGTCACACCCTGGGCGAGCACGCCAAGCATATCAGGCGCACCAGCAGGCGAGCTAGAGGTTGAGGCCCGCAGACCAGGCGTGCTGGCGGGTATCTACGCACAAAGCCTAGCAAAAGAGTTCAGAATGCCCGCCCAACTTGCAGGCAACCCCTGAGACCAAGGCCTGGCATACAAGCTGCCCGCACCACATCCAGAAGGGCCCAAGGTGCTGGACACGCAAGGGAAGCTTCTGGAAGCAGGCAGGATTAGCAGCAGCATCCTGGCAGATTTGGTTGACCCTAAAAATCAGGAGTTAGCATCCTGATTGATTGTAATCTATATAATCCCATGATTTTAGCCTTTATTCTAGGGATATTGCCATTAAGTGTAAGCTAGAGCCTTAACTATAAATAGAGGGCTACTCCTCCCTCATTTGTACACCATCAAACACTTCCGTTTCTGTGAATACAAGAGCATTTCCAGAATTCTGCCTTGTTATCCTGTTTCTCTTTAACTTGCATAATTAGCCCTTTCCGTTGTTCTAGTGCCCATACGCTTGTGTTTTAGGCTAACTTTGGCATAAAGGAGGAGATTTCAAGCCCAAGGTCGCACGGTTTTTGAGTCTAAGGTCAGAGCCCGTGACATAAGTACCAGCACCCATCGCACATCATGTGCGCACACCCCCCGACCCCCCCAATCGTCGGAACCCCCAATGCCGTCGGTTAGGCTCTCCGATGATGCTCCGGTGATGCTCTGGCGATGGTGCCCCAGGCAAAAAAACACTTCATTTGTATTTTTGTTGGCATGCATAAAAACATTCAGCTAAAAACTCAAAGTGGAGAAGATTTTGTGACCGTTTGAAAAAAGTGTCCCCATTTCAGACACTTTAATGGCTACTGGTAGCAAACCTATAAAATCTCAAATGCTCTTTAAGGGGGTGTGAGTTCTCGAGGTTTGATGAGGGATAGGGGGCCAATATAAGGGCCAAGTACCAGCACCCATCACACATCATGTGCGCATACCCCCCGGTCACCCATCGTACATCATGTGCGCACACCCTCGGTCCCCCCAATCGTCGGAACCCCCAATGCCACTGGTTAGGCTCTTCGACGATGCTCCGATGATGCTCTAGCGATGGTGCCCTGGGTGAAAAAAATGTAGCACCAGCACATGCCTGAGCCCAGCATGTGCACTATGGCTCAAACTCTTAGACTGGGAATGAATTCCATATGCTTAGATATGGAATGAACTCCGTATGCCTCAGCCAACCCATGAAACGAGCGTGCGGGTGCTCAGCCAGCCAGAGAGGCAGAATGTGCAAGCTGGGGATCGACTTGGTCCTCTTCTGCGTATAGCCAGTCCCACTGCCACAACCCTCAGTCCGGCTGGGGCTTAGACATGGAATGAACTCCCTATGCCTAAGCCAACCCATGAAATGGGCGTGCGGGAGCTCAACCGACCGGAGAGGCAGAATGTGCAAGCTGGGGATCAACCCGATCCCCCCTGCGTCCTGCTGATCCTACTACCGCAACCCTTGTTTTGATCCGATCTTAATCTGGGAATGAACTCCGTATACTTAGACTGAGAATGAACTCCGTATGCCTAAGTCAACCCGCGAAACGAGCGTGCGGGCGCTCAGTCGATTAGAGAGGCCGGTCGAAGAGGCAGAATGTGCAAGCTAGGGATCGACCCAGTCCCCCTTGTGTGCTGCCAATCCTGCTGCTGGTCCCACTGTCGCAACCCTCGGTCCGATCCGTTCTTAGACTGGGAATGAACTCAGTATGCCTAAGGCAACCCATGAAACGAGCGTGCGAGCACTCAATCGACCGAAGAGGCAGAATGCGCAAGCCAGGGACTGGCCCGGTCCCCCCTACATGCTGTCGATCTTGCTGCCATAACCTTCGGTCCGATCCGATCTTAGACTAGAATGAACTCCGTATGACTAAGTCAACCCACGAAACGGGCGTGTGGATGCTGAGCTAATCAGAAAGGCATAATGCGCAAGCCGAGGATCGGTCGGTCCCCCCTGCATGCTGTCGGTCCCACTGCCACAACCCTCGATCCGGCTGGGGCTTAGACATGGAATGAACTCCCTATGCCTAAGCCAACCTACGAAACGGGCGTGTGGGCGCTCAGCCGGCTGGAGAGGCAGAATGTGCAAGCTGGGGATCGACCCATCCCCCCTACGTGTTGTCGATCCTACTGTCGCAACCGTCTGTCCGATCCGATCTTAGATTGGGAATAAACTCCGTATGCTTAGATTGGGGATGAACTACGTGCAGGGGCTTAGACATGGAATGAACTCCCTATGCCTAAGCCAACCCACGAAACGAGCGTGTGGGCGCTCAGCCGACCAGAGAGGTAGGATGCGCAAGCCGGGGATCGAACGGGTGGTAGGTGGGTTCAAGTACATCTTCATATTTCTACCATGCCAATGCCATTTTTATGGCTTGTAAACTCATACAATGCTCCCCTAAGCCTTCATGTGAAGTTTCATGGCAAGATGACCCGTTTTCTATTTTTCACGATTTTTGAAACTTTTTAGGGTTCGGGATTTTTTAAAATTTTTCTAGAAAGAGTTTTGTCCCCAAATTTGGTAGAGGTGATCATTGTATTTTTTTTGGCATGCAGAAAAAATTCAGCTAAAAACTCAAAGTGGAGGAGATTTTGTGACCGTTTGAAAAAAGTGTCCCCATTTCAGACACTTTAATGGCTATTGGCAGCAAACCTATAAAATCTCAAATGCTCTTTAAGGGGGTGTGAGTTCTCGAGGTTTGATGAGGGATAGGGGGCCAATATAAGGGCCAAGTACCAGCACCCATCGCACATCAAGTGCGCACACCCCCCGACCCCCCAATCGTCGGAACCTCCAATGCCGTCGATTAGGCTCTCCGATGATGCTCCGACGATGCTCCGACAATGGTGTCCCGAGCAAAAAAAATGCGGCACCAGCACATGCCCGAGCCCAGCATTTGCACCGTGGCTCAAAATCTTAGACTGGGAATGAACTCCGTCTGCTTAGATATGGAATGAACTCCGTATGCCTAAGCTAACCCACGAAACGAGCATGCAGGCGCTCAACCTACCGGAGAGGCAAAATACATAAAATGGGGATCGGCCCAGTACCCCCTATGTGTTGTAAATCCTGCTATCGCAACCCTCAGTCCAGTTGGATCTTAGACTGGAAAAGAACTTCGTATGCATAAGTCAACCCATCAAACGAGCGTGCGGGCACTGAGTTGGCCGAAGAGGCATAATGCGCAAGCTGGGGAACTACTCGGTCCCCCTCTGTGTGCTGCTGATCTCGTTGCCACAACCCTCGGTCCGGCTAGGGCTTAGACATGGAATGAACTCCCTATGCCAACCCCTCGATCCGATTCGATCTTAGACTGGGAATGAACTCCGTATGCTTAGACATGGAATGAACTCAGTATGCCTAAGCCAACTCACGAAACGAGCGTGCGGGCGTTCAATCGGTCGGAGAGGTAGAATACGCAAGCTGAGGATCAGCTCGGTCCCCCCTTGCGTGCTGTCGATCCTGCTGCCACAACCCTTGGCCCGATCTGATCTTAGACCTAGAATGAACTCTGTATGCTTAGACTGGGGATGAACTCCGTATGCCTAAGTCAACCCATGAAATAAGCGTGCGGGGGCTGAGTCAGCCTCGATCCGGCTAGGGCTTGACATGGAATGAACTCCCTATGCCTAAGCCAACCCACGAAACGGGCGTGCGGGCACTTAGCCAACTAGAGAGGCAGAAAGAGCACAAGCCGGGGATCGGACCAGTCCCCCCTGCGTGCTGTCCATCCTGCTACCGCAACCCTCAGCCCGGTCTAATCTTAGACTGGGAATGAACTTCGTATGCTTAGACTGGTAATGAACTTCGTATGCCTAAGTCAACCAACGAAACGAGCGTGCGGGGGCTGAGCCGGTGGGAAAGGCATAATGCGCAAGCCGAAAATCGGCGCTGTCCCCCTCTGCGTGCTGTCGGTCTCGCTACCACAACCCTCAGTCCGACTGGGGCTTAGACATGGAATGAACTCCCTATGCCTAACCCAACCCACGAAATGGGTGTACGAGCGCTCAGCTGGCCGGAGAGGTAAAATTCGTAAGCCGGGATTGACCCGATCCCCCCTGCGTGCTATCGATCCTGCTGCCGTAACCCTCGGCCCGATCCGATCTTAGGCTGGGAATGAACTCCGTATGCTTAGACTAGGGATGAACTCCGTATGCCTAAGTCAACCCATGAAACGAGCGTACGGGCGCTCAGTCGACCAGAGAGGCAGGATGCGCAAGTCAGGGATCGAACGGGTGGTAGGTGGGTTCAAGCACATCTTCATATTTCTACTGTGCCAATGCCATTTTTATGGCTTGTAAATTCATGCAGTGGTCCCCTAAGCCTTCATGTGAAGTTTCATGGCAAGACGACCCGTTTTTTATTTTTCACGATTTTTTGAAGTTCGGGATTTTTTAAAATTTTTTTAGAAAGAGTTTTGTCCCCAAATTAAATAGAGGTGATCCTTGTATTTTTTTTCGCATGCACAAAAAAATTAAGCTAAAAACACCAAGTGGAGAAGATTTTGTGACCGTTTGAAAAAAGTGTCCCCATTTCAGACACTATAATGGCTACTGGCAGCAAAGCTATAAAATCTCAAATACTCTTTAAGGAGGTGTGCGTTCTCGAGGTTTGATGAGGGATAGGGGGTCAAAATAAGGGCCAAGTACCAGCACCCATCGTACATCAAGTGCGCACACCCCCCGACCCCCCCAATCGTCGAAACCCTCAATGCCGTTAGTTAGGCTCTCCGGTGATGCCTCGACAATGGTGCCCCGAGTGAAAAAAATGCGGCACCAGCACATGCTCGAGCCCAGCATGTGCATTGTGGCTCAAAATCTTAGACTGGAAATGAACTCCGTATGCTTAGACATGGAATGAACTCCATATGCTTAGACTTGGAATGAACTCCGTATGCCTAAGCCAACCAACGAAATGAGCGTGCAGGTGCTCAGCCAGTCAGAGAGGCAGAATGTGCAAGCCGGGGATGGGCCCGGTCCCCCCTTCGTGCTATCGATCCTATTGCCGTAACCCTTGGTTCGATCTGATCTTAGACTGGGAATGAACTCCGTATGCATAAGTCAACCCACGAAACGAGCGTGTCGGCGTTGAGCCGGCCAAAGAGGCATAATGCGCAAGTCGAGGATCGACCCGGTCCCCCTCTGCGTGCTGCTGATCCCGCTGCCACAACCCTCGATCTGGCTAGGGCTTAGACATGGAATGAACTCCCTATGCCTAAGCCAACCCACGAAACGGGTATACGGGCACTCAACCGATCGAAGAGGCAGAATGCGTAAGCCGGGGATCGACCCGGTCCCCCCTGCGTGCTACCGATCCTGCTACCGCGACCCTCGGTCTGGTTCAATCATAGACTGGGAATGAACTCCCTATGCTAAGACTGGGGATGAACTCTGTATGCCTAAGTCAACCCACGAAATGAGCGTGCGGGCGCTCAGCCGACCAGAGAGGCAGGATGCACAAGTCGGGGATCGAACGAGTGGTCGGAGGGTTCAAGCACATCTTCATATTTCTGCCCTGCCAATGCCATTTTTATGGCATGTAAATTCATACAATGCTCCCCTAAGCCTTAATGTGAAGTTTCGTGGCAAGACGACCCGTTTTCTATTTTTCACGATTTTTGAAACTTTTTATAGTTCGGGATTTTTTTAAATTTTTTTAGAAAGAGTTTTGATCCCAAATTTGGTAGATGTGATCCTTATATTTTTGTTGGCATGCACAAAACAATTCAGCTGAAAACTCGAAGTGGAGAAGATTTTTTGACCGTTTGAAAAAAGTGTCCCCATTTTAAACACTTTAATGGCTACTGCCAGCAAACCTATAAAATCTCAAATGCTCTTTAAGGGGGTGTGAGTTCTCGAGGTTTGATGAGGGATAGGGGGCCAATATAAGGGCCAAGTACCAGCACCCATCACACATCATGTGCGCACACACCCCGGCCCCTCCAATCGTCGGAACCCCCAATGCCACCAGTTAGGCTCTCCGGCGATGCTCCGACGATGGTGCCCTGGGCGAAAAAAATGCGGCACCAGCACATGCCTGAGCCTAGCATGTGCGCTATGGATTAAAATCTTAGACTGGGAATGAACTTCATATGCTTAGACATGGAATGAACTCCGTATGCCTAAGCCAACCCACAAAATGAGCGTGCGGACACTCAGCCAGCCAGAGAGGTAAAATGCATAAGCCGTGGGTTCAAGCACATCTTCATATTTCTGCCATGCCAATGCCATTTTTATGGCTTGTAAATTCATACAATGGTCCCCTCAGCCTTCATCTGAAGTTTCGTGGCAAGACGACCCGTTTCTATTTTTCACGATTTTTGAAACTTTTTGCGGTTTGGGATTTTTTAAAATTTTTGTAGAAAGATTTTTGTCCCCAAATTTGGTAGAGGTGATCCTTGTATTTTTTTTTGGCATGCACAAAAAATTTCAGCTAAAAACTCGAAGTGGAGAAGATTTTGTGACCGTTTGAAAAAAGTGTCCCCATTTCAGACACTTTAATGGCTACTGGCAGCAAACCTATAAAATCTCAAATGCTCTTTAAGGGGTTGTGAGTTCTCAAGTTTTGATAAGGGATTGGGGGCCAATATAAGGACCAAGTACCAGAACCCATCGCACATCATGTGCGCACACCCCCCGGCCCCCCAATTGTCGGAACCCGCAATGCCGCTGGTTAGGCTCTTCGGTGATGATCCGGTGATGGTGCCCCGGGTGAAAGAACCCTCGGTCCCCCCTGCATGTTGTCGATCCTGCTGCCACAATCATCGGTCCAGTCCGATCTTAGACTAGGAATGAACTCCGTATGCATAAGTCAACCCACGAAACAAGCGTGTGGGCGCTGAGCCATCCGAAGAGGCATAATGCGCAAGCTTGGGATCGGCCCGATCCCCCTCTACATGCTACCGGTCCCACTGCCACAACCCTCTGTCTGGCTAGGGCTTAGACATGGAATGAACTCCCTATGCCTAAGCCAACCCACGAAATGAGCGTGCGGGTGCTCGCTGGCTGGAGTGGCAGAATCGCAAGTCGGGCATCGGCCCGGTCCCCCATGCGTGCTGTCGATCCTGCTGCCGCAACCCTC
This sequence comes from Durio zibethinus, assembly GCF_047325235.1. NCBI lineage: Eukaryota > Viridiplantae > Streptophyta > Magnoliopsida > Malvales > Malvaceae > Durio > Durio zibethinus. Next base: position 16,988,076 of record NC_143164.1, on the reverse strand, counting down.
GATCTGATCCAATCTTAGACTGGGAATGAACTCCGTATGCCTAAGTCAACCCATGAAACAAGCGTGTGGGCACTGAGCCGATCGAAGAGGCATAATCCGCAAGTCGAGGATCGGCCCAGTCCCCCTCTACGTGCTGCTGATCCCACTGCCACAACCCTCGATCCAGCTGGGTCTTAGACATGGAATGAACTCCCTATGCCTAAGCCAACCCACGAAACGGCGTACGGGCGTACGGGGGCTCAGTCAGCGGGAGAGGCAGAATGCGCAAGTCAGGGATCGACCTGATCCCCCCTGCGTGCTATCGATCCTGCTACCGAAAAACTCGGTCTGGTCCGATCCTAGACTAGGAATGAAGTCCGTATGCTTAGACTGGGGATGAACTCCATATGCCTAAGTCAACCCACAAAACGAGCATGCAGGCGCTCAACCGACCAGAGAGGCAGGATGCGCAAGCCGGGAATCGAACGGGTGGTAGGTGGGTTCAAGCACATCTTTATATTTCTGCAATACCAATGCCATTTTTATGGCTTGTAAATTCGTACAATGGTCCCCTAAGCCTTCATGTGAAGTTTCGTGGCAAGATGACTCGTTTTCTATTTTTCATGATTTTCGAAACTTTTTGCTGTTCGAAATTTTTTAAAATTTTTTTAGAAGATTTTTGTCCCCAAATTTGGTAGAGGTGATCCTTGTATTTTTATTGGCATGCACAAAAAAATTCAGCTAAAAACTCGAAGTGGAGAAGATTTTTTGACCGTTTGAAAAAAGTGTCCCCATTTCAGACACTTTAATGGCTACTGCCAGCAAACCTATAAAATCTCAAATGCTCTTTAAGGGGTGTGAGTTCTCGAGGTTTGATGAGGGATAGGGGGAAAATATAAGGGCCAAGTACCAGCACCCATCACACATATGTGCACACACCCCTCGGCCCCCCCAATCGTCGAAACCCCCAATACCGTCGGTTAGGCTCTCAGGCGATGCTCCGACGATGGTGCCCCAGGCAAAAAAAATGCAGCACCAGCACATGCCCGAGCTCAGCATGTGTACCATGGCTCAAACTCTTAGACTGGGAATGAACGCGGTATGCTTAGACATGGAATGAACTCCGTATGCCTAAGCTAACCCACGAAACGAACGTGCGGGTGCTCAGCCGACCGGAGAGGCAGAATGCGCAAGCCGGAGATCGGCCCAGTCCCCCCTATGTGCTATCGATCCTGTTATTGCAACCCTTGGTTTGGTCCGATCTTAGACTGGGAATGAACTCCGTATGCATAAGTCAACCCACGAAATGAGCGTATAGGTGCTGAGCAGGTCAAACAGGCATAATACACAAACCGAAGATCGGTTCGATCCCCCTCTGCATGCTGTCGGTCTCGCTGTCACAACCCTCCGTCTGGCTGGGGATTAGACATGGAATGAACTCCCTATGCCTAAGCCAACCCACGAAACGGGCGTACGGGCGCTCTACCGGTCGGAGAGGCAGAATGCGCAAGTCGGGGATTGGCCCGGTCCCCCTTGTGCGCTGCCGATCCTACTGCCGCAACCCTCGGTCCGGTCTGATCTTAGACTGGGAATGAACTCCGCATGCTGAGACTGGGGATGAACTCCGTATGCCTAAGTCAACCCACAAAACGAGCGTGCGAGCGCTCAGCCGGTCGAAGAAGCCAGTCGGTGAGGCATAACGCGTAAGTCGAGGATCAGTCCAGTCCCCCTCTGTATGCTGCCGATCCCACTGTCGGTCCTGCTGCCACAACCCTTGGTCCGGCTGGGGCTTAGACATGGAATGAACTCCCTTTGCCTAAGCCAACCCACAAAACGGGCGTGTGGGCGCTCAGTCAGCCGGAAAGGCGAAATGCGTAAGTCAAGGATCGCCCGGTCCCCCCTGTGTGCTGTCGATCTTGGTGCCGCAACCTTTGGTCTGGTCCGATCTTAGACTAGGAATGAACTCTGCATGCTTAGACTGCGGATGGACTCTATATGCCTAAGTCAACCCATGAAACGAACATGTGGGCGCTCAGCCAGCCGGAAAGGCTGATGGAGAGGCACAATGCACAAGCCGGGGATCGACCTGGTCCCCCCTTCGTGCTACTGATCTTGCTGCTGGTTATGCTGCCACAACCCTCGATCCGGTCTGATCTTAGACTGGGAATGAACTCCGTATGCTTAGACATGGAATGAAATCTGTATGCCTAAGCCAACCCATGAAACGAGCGTGTGGGCGCTCAGCTAGTTAGAGAGGCAGAATACGCAAGCAGAGCACCAGCCTGGTCTCCCTCTACGTTTTGTCAGTTCCGCTGACCCTTGATTCGGCTGGGGCTTAGACATGGAATGAACTCCCTATGCCTAAGCCAACCCATGAAACGGGCATGCGGGCGCTCAGCCGGTCGGAGAGGCAGAATGCGCAAGCCGGGGATCGACCCAGTCCCCCCTTCGTGCTGTCGATCCTGCTGTCGTAACCCTCGATCTAGTCCGATCTTAGACTAGGAATGAACTCCATATGCTTCGACTGGGGATGAACTCTGTATGCCTAAGTCAACCCAGGAAATGAGCGTGCAGGTGCTCAGTCGACCAGAGAGGCAGGATGCGCAAGCCAGGGATCGAACGGGTGGTAGGTGGGTATAGGCACATCTTCATATTTCTGCCATGCCAATGCCATTTTTATGGCTTGTAAATTCATAAAATGGTCCCCTAAGCCTTCATGTGAAGTTTCATGGCAAGACGACCTGTTTTCTATTTTTCACGATTTTCAAAACTTTCAAAACGTTTTGTCCCCAAATTTGGTAGAGGTGATCCTTGTATTTTTTTTGGCATGCACAAAAAAATTCAGCTAAAAACTCAAAGTGGAGAAGATTTTGTGATCGTTTGAAAAAAGTGTCCCCATTTCAGACATTTTAATGGCTACTGGCAGCAAACCTATAAAATCTCAAATGCTCTTTAAGGGGGTGTGAGTTCTCGAGGTTTGATGAGGGATAGGGGGCCAATATAAGGCCCAAGTGCCAGCACCCATCGCACATCATGTGTGCATACCCCCCGGCCCCCCCAATCATCGGAACCCCCAATGTCGCCGGTTACGCTCTCCCGCGATGCTCCGGTGATGGTCCCCGAGGGAAAAAAATGCGGCACCAGCACATGCTCGAGCCTAGCATGTGCATTGTGGCTCAAAATCTTAGACTGGGAATGAACTTCGTATGCTTAGACATGGAATGAACTCTGTACGCCTAAGGCAACCCACGAAACGAGTGTGTGGGCGCTCAGCAGGCCAGAGAGGTAGAATGCACAAGCCAGGGATCGACCCGGTCCCCCCTGCGTGCTATCGATCCTGCTGTCATAACCCTCAGTCCGGTCCAATCTTAGACTGGAAATGAACTCCGTATGCATAAGTCAACCCATGAAACGAGCGTGCAGGCATTGAGCCAGTCGAAGAGGTATAATGCGCAAGCCGGGGATCGACCCGGACCCCCTCTACGTGCTATCGGTCCCGCTGCCACAACCCTCGATTCGACTGGGGCTTAGACATTGAATGAACTCCCTATGCCTAAGCCAATCCATGAAACGAGCGTTCAGGTGCTCAATCGGCAGGAGAGGCAGAATGCGTAAATCGGGGATCGGCCCGGTCCCCTGCGTGCTGTCGATCCTGCTACCTCAACCCTCGGTCCGGTCCCATCTTAGATTGGGAATGAACTCCATATGCTTAGACTGGAGATGAACTCTGTATGCCTAAGTCTACCCATGAAACAAGCATACGGGCACTCAGTCGGTCGGAGAGGCATAATGTGTAAGCCGGGGATCAGCTCGGTCCCCCTCTGCATGCTGCCGATCCCGCTTCCGTTCCTGCTACCACAACCCTTGGTCTGGCTGGGGCTTAGACATGGAATGAACTCCGTATGCCTAAGCCAACCCACAAAACAAGCGTGCGGGCGCTCAGCCGGCCGGAGAGGTAGAATGCACAAGCCAGGGATCGACTCGGTCCCCCCTGCCTGCTACCGATCCTGCTGCTGGTCCTGCTGTCACAACCCTCGATCCGATTCGTTCTTAGACTAGGAATGAACTCTATATGCTTAGACATGGAATGAACTTCATACGCCTAAGGCAACCCATGAAACGAGCCTGCGGGCGCTCAACCAGCCGAAGAGGCACAATGTGCAAGCCAAGGATCGGCTCAATCCCCCCTGCGTGCTATCGATCCTGCTGTCACAACCCTCGATCCGGTCTGATCTTAGACTGGGAATGATCTCTGTATGCCTAAGTCAACCCACGAAATGAGCGTACAGGCGCTGAGCCTGCTGGCTAGGCGTAATGCGCAAGCCGGGGATCGGCCCGATCCTCATCTGCATGCTGTCGGTCCCGCTGCCATAACCTTCAGTCCGGTTGGGGCATAGACATGGAATGAACTCCCTATGCCTAAGCCAACCCACAAAACGTGTGTGTGGGCGCTCAGTCGACCGGAGAGGTAGAATGTGCAAGCCGGGGATCGGCTCGATCCCCCTTGCGTGCTGTAGATCCTACTACCGCAACCCTCGGTCCGATCTGATCTTAGACTGGGAATGAACTCCGTATGCTTAGACTAGGGATGAACTCCGTATGCCTAAGTCAACCCACAAATTGAGCGTGCGGGCGCTCAGCTAGCCGGAGAGGCATAATGTGCCACCTGAGGATCGACCCGATCCCCTTCTGCATGTTGCCGATCCCGCTACCGGTCCTGCTACCACAACCCTCGATTCGGCTGGGGCTTACACATGGAATCAACTCCGCATGCCTAAGCCAACCCACAAAACGAGCGTGCAGGCGCTCAATCCACCGGAGAGGTAGAATGCGCAAGCTGGGGATCGGCCCGGTCCACCCCTGCATGCTGTCAATCTTGCTGCTAGTCCTGTTGTCGTAACCCTCGATTCGGTCTGATCTTCGATTGGGAATGAACTCTGTATGCTTAGACATGGAATGAACTCTGTATGCCTACGCCAACCAGTGAAACGAGCGTGCGGGCACTCAATCGACAGGAGAGGCAGAATGCGTAAGTCGAGGATCAACCCGGTCCCTCTTGCGTGCTATCGATCCTACTATCGCAACCCTCAGTCTAATCCGATCTTAGACTGGGAATGAACTCCGTATGCCTAAATCAACCCACGAAATGAGTGTGCAGGCGTTGAGCCTGCCAGAGAGGCATAATGCGCCCTCTACCTACTGTCGATCCCGCTACCATAATCCTCGGTCCGACTGGGGCTTAGACATGGAATGAACTCCCTATGCCTAAGCCAACCCATGAAACGGGCATACGGGTGCTCAGCCGACCGGAGAGGCAAAATACGCAAGCCGGGGACCGGCTCGATCCCCCTTGCGTGCTACCGATCCTGCTGTCGCAACCCTCAGTCCGGTCCGATCTTAGACTGGGAATCCACTCCGTATGCTTAGACTGGGAATGAACTTCGTATGCCTAAGTCAACCCACGAAATGAGTGTGTGAGCATTGAGCCAGCCAGAGAGGCATAATGCACAAGCTGGGGATCGACACGGTCCCCCTCTACCTACTGCCTATCCCACTGCCACAACCCTCGGTCTAGCTGGGGCTTAGAAATGGAATGAACTCCCTATGCCTAAGCCAACCCATGAAATGAGCTTATGGGCGCTGAGCCGGTCGGAGAGGCAGAATGTGCAAGCCGAGGATCAGCCCGGTACCCCCTACGTGCTGTCGATCCTACTGCAGCAACCCTCGGTCCGATCCGATCTTAGACAGGGAATGAACTCCGTATGCCTATGTCAACCCATGAAATGAGCGTATGGGTGCTGAGCCGGATGAAGAGGCATAATGCGTAAGACGGGGATTGACCCGATCCCCCTCTGCGTACTGTCGGTCCCGCTGCCACAACCCTCGATCCGACTGGGGTTTAGACATGGAATGAACTCCCTATGCCTAAGCAAATCCATGAAATGGGCGTGCGGGCGCTCAGCTGACCGGAGAGGTAGAATGTGCAAGCCGGGGATCAGCCCGATCCCCCTTACGTGCTACCAATACTGCTGCTGCAACCCTCGGTATGGTCTGATCTTAGACTGGGAATGAACTCCATATGCTTAGACTGGCGATGAACTCCGTATGCCTAAGTCAACCCATGAAATGAGCGTGCGGGCGCTCAGCCGGCCGGAGAGGCATAATGCGCAAGCGGAGGATCACCCGGTCCGTCTCTGCGTGCTGTCGATCCCGCTATCGATCCTGCTACCAAAACCCTCGATTCGACTGGGGTTTAGACATGGAATGAACTCCCTATGCCTAAGCCAATCCATGAAATGAGCGTACGGTAGCTCAGTCAGCCGGAGAGGCAGAATGCGCAAGCCGGGGATCGACCTGGTCCCCCCTGCGTGGTGTCGATCTTGCTACCGCAACCCTTAGTCTGGTCCAATCCTAGACTGGGAATGAACTCCGTATGCTTAGACTGTGGATGAACTCTGAATGCCTAAGTCAACCCACGAAACGAGCGTGCGGGCGCTGAGCCGACCGAAGAGGCATAATGCACAAGCTGGGGATCGGTCCGATCCCCATCTGCGTGCTGTCGGTCCCATTGCCACAAATCTCGGTCCGGCTCGAGCTTAGACATGGAATGAACTCCCTATGCCTAAGCCAACCCATGAAACGGGCGCGCGACCGCTCAGCAGGCTGGAGAGGCAGAATACGCAAGTCGGGGATTGACCTGGTCCCCCTAGCGTGCTATCGATCCTGCTGTCGCAACCCTCAGTTCGATCCGATCCTAGACTGGAAATGAACTCCGTATGCTTAGACTGGGGATGAACTTCGTATGCGTAAGTCAACCCACAAAACGAGCGTGCGGGTGCTCAGCTGGCTGGAGAGGCAGAATACTCAAGTCGGGGATCTACCTGAACCCCCCTTCGTGCTACCGATCCTGTTACTGGTCCTACTGTGGCAACCCTCGATCCGGTCTGATCTTAGACTGGGAATGAACTCCGTATGCTTAGACATGGAATGAACTCTGTATGCCTAACCAACCCACGAAATGAGCATTCGGGCGCTCAGCCGACCGAAGAGGTAGAATGTGCAAGCTGAGGATCAGCCTGATCCCTCCTGCATGCAGTAGATCCTACTGCCGCAACCCTCGGTCCGATCCGATCTTAGACTGGGAATGAACTCTGTATGCCTAAGTCAACCCACCAAATGAGCGTACGGGCGCTGAGTCGACCGGAAAGGCATAATGCGCAAGCCGGGGATCAGCCCGATTCCCCTCTGCGTGTTGCTGGTGCCGCTGCCACAACCCTCGGTCTGACTGGGGCTTAAACATGGAATGAACACCCTATGCCTAAGCCAACCCATGGAACGAGCGTGCGGGCGCTCCGCCAGCCGGAGAGTCAAAATGCGCAAGTCGGGGATAGGCCTGGTCCCCCCAGCATGCTGTCGATCCTGCTGTCACAACCCTCGATCCAGTTCGATCTTAGACTGGGAATGAACTCCGTATGCTTAGACTAGGGATGAACTTCGTATGCCTAAGTCAACCCATGAAATGAGCATTCGGGCGCTGAGCCGACCGGAGAGGCATAATGTGCAAGCTAAGGATCCACCCGGTCGCCCTCTGCTTGCTGCCGATCTTACTGCCACAACCCTCGGTCGGCTGGGGCTTAGACATGGAATCAACTCCCTATGCCTAAGCCAATAAATGAAACTGGTGTGCGGGTGCTCAGCCGACTAGAGAGGTAGAATGCACAAGCTGGGGATCGACCCGCTCCCCCCTGAGTGCTACCAATCTTGCTGTCGCAACCCTCGATCCGATCTTAGACTGGGAATGAACTCCGTATGCTTAGACTGGGGATGAACTCCGTATGCCTAAGTCAACCCACGAAATGAGCATGCGGCTGCTCAGCCAGCCGGAGAGGCAGAATCTGCAAGCCGAGATCAGTCTGGTCCCCCCCTGCACGCTACCGATCCTGCTACTAGTCCTGTTGCCGTAACCCTCAGACCGATCCGATCTTAGACTGGGAATGAACTCTGTATGCTTAGACATGGAATAAACTTCGTATGCATAAGCCAACCCATAAAATGAGTGTGCGGGCGCTCAGCCGACCAGAGAGGCATGCGTAAGCTGGGGATCAGCTCGGTCCCCCTCTGCGTGCTGCCGATCCCGCTGTCGATCTTGCTGCCACAACGCTCGGTCCGGTTGGGGCTTAGACATGGAATGAACTCCATATGCCTAAGCCAACCCACGAAAAGAACGTACGGGCGCTCAGTCGATCGAAAAGGCAGAATGCACAAGTCGGGGACCGGTCCGGTCCCCCTGTGTGCTGTCGATCCTGCTGTCGCAACCCTTGGTCCAGTCCGATCTTAGACTGGGAATGAACTCCGTATGCCTAAGTCAACCCACGAAATGAGCATTCGAGCGTTGAGCCAGTCGGAGAGGCATAATGCGCAAGCCAAGGATCAGCTCGGTCCCCCTCTGCGTGCTATCGGTCCCGCTGCCACAACCCTCTGTCCAGCTGGGGCTTAGACATGGAATGAACTCCCTATGCCTAGGCAAACCCATGAAACGAGCGTGCGGGTGCTCAGTCGGTCGGAGAGGCAGAATGCGTAAGCCGGGGTTTGGCCTGGTCCCCCCTGCGTGCTGTCGATCCTGATGCCGCAACCCTCGGTCTGATCTAATCTCAGACTGGGAATGAACTCCGTATGCTTATACTAGGGATGAACTCCGTATGCCTAAGTCAACCCACAAAACGAGCGTGCGGGGGCTCAGCAGGCCGGAAAGGCATAATGCGCAAGCCAGGGATCAACTCGTTCCCCCTCTGCGTGCTGTCGATCCCACTACCGGTCCTGCTGCCATGACCCTCGGTTCGGCTGGGGCTTAGACATGGAATGAACTTCGTACGCCTAAGCCAACCCTCGAAATGAGCGTGCGGGTGCTCAGTCGGCCGGAGAGGCAGAATGCGGAAGTCGGGGATCGACCCGATCCCCCTTTACGTGCTACCGATCCTGCTGCTGGTAGGGGTGATCCTTGTATTTTTGCTGGTATGCATAAAAAAATTCAGCTAAAAACTAGAAGTGGAGAAGATTTTGTGATCATTTGAAAAAAGTGTCCCCATTTCAGACACTTTAATGGCTACTGGCAGCAAACCTATAAAATCTAATGCTCTTTAAGGGGGTGTGAGTTCTCGAGGTTTAATGAGGGATAGGGGGCCAATATAAGAGCCAAGTACCATCACCCATCGCACATCATGTGTGACCACCCCCTCGGCCCCTACAATCACCGAAACCCCTAATGTCACAGATTAGGCTCTCCAGCGATGCTCCAGCGATGCTCCGGTGATGGTGACTCGAGAGAAAAAATGTGGTGCCAGCACATTTTTTAGCCCAACATGTGCACCGTGGCTCAAACTCTTAGACTGGGAATGAACTCCGTATGATTAGACATGGAATGAACTTCGTATGCCTAAGCCAACCCATGAAATGAGCGTGCGGGCGCTCAGCTGATCGGAGAGACAGAATGCGCAAGTCGAGGATCAACTCGATCCCCTTCTGTGTGCTACCGGTCTCGCTGCCACAACCTTCAGTCTGGCTAGGGCTTAGACATGGAATGAACTCCCTATGTCTAAGCCAACCCACGAAATGGGCATGCGGGCACTCAGTTGATCGAAAAGGCAGAATGCGCAAGGCGAGGATCAGCCCAGTCCCCCCTGCGTGCTCTCGATCCTACTGCCGCAACCCTCAATCCAGTTTGAACTTAGACTGGGAATGAACTTTGTATGCTTAGACTGGAGATGAACTCTGTATGCCTAAGTGAACCCATGAAACGAGCGTGGGGGCGCTCAGCCGACCGGAGAGGTAGAATGCACAAGTCGGGGACTGGCCCGATCCCCCTGCGTCCTGTCGATCTTGCTATCGCAACCCTCGATCCGATCCGATCTTAGACTGGGAATGAACTCCGTATGCCTAAGTCAACCCACGAAACGGGCGCTGAGCCGGCCGAAGAGGAATAATGCACAAGTCGAGGATCGGCCCGGTCCCCCTCTGAGTACTGCCAGTCTCGCTGCCACAACCCTCGATCCAGTTGGGGCTTAGACATGGAATGAACTCCCTATGCCTAAGCTAACCCATGAAACAGGCATGCGGGCGCTCAGTCGGTTGGAGAGGTAGAATGCGTAAGCCGGGGATCGACCCAATTCCTAATTGCGTGCCGCTCATCTCGTTGCTGGTCTTGCTACCGCAACCCTCAGTCCGATCTGATCTTAGACTGGGAATGAACTCCATATGCTTAGACATGGAATGAACTCCGTATGCCTAAGCCAACCCACGAAACGAGAGTACGGGCGCTTAGCTGGCCGGAGAGGCATAATGCGCAAGACAGGGATCGGCCCGATCCCCCTTTGCATGCTGCCAGTCCCGCTGCCACAACCCTCGGTCCGGCTGGGGCTTAGACATGAAATGAACTCCCTATGCCTAAGCCAACCCATGAAACGGGCGTAAAGGCGCTCAGCCGACTGGAGAGGCAGAATGCGCAAGCTGAGGATCGACCCGATCGCCCCTGCGTGCTATCGATTCTACTACGTAACCCTCGATCTGGTCTGATTTTAGACTGGGAATGAACTCCATATGCTTAGACTAGGGATGGACTCCGTATGCCTAAGTCAACCCACGAAACAAGCGTAAGGGCACTCAGCCAAATAGAGATGCCAGCCGGAGAGGCATAATACGCAAGCCGTGGATCAACCCGGTCCCCCTCTGCGTGCTGATGATCCTGCTGCCGGTCCGGCTGGGGCTTAGACATGGAATGAACTCCGTATGCCTAAGCCAACACAAAAAATGAGCGTGCCGCCGCTCAGCCGACCGGAGAGGCAAAATGTGCAAGTCGGGGATCGTCCCGGTCTCGCCCTACGTGCTGTCAATCCTACTGCCGTAAACCTCGATTCGATTCAATTTTAGACTGGGAATGAACTTTGTATGCCTAAGTCAACCCATGGAACGAGCGTGCGGGCGCTGAACCAACCGAAGAGGCATAATACGCAAGCCGGGGATTGGCCCAATCCCCCTCTGCGTGCTGTCGGTCCCGCTGCCACAACCCTTGGTCCAGCTGGGGCTTAGATATGAAATGAACTCCTTATGCCTAAGCCAACCCATAAAACGAGCGTGCGGGCACTCAGTCAGCCAGAGAGGCAGAATGCGAAAGCTGGGGATTGGCCCGATCCCTCCTGTGTGCTATCGATCCTGCTGTCACAACCCTCGGTCTGATCTGATTTCAGACTAGGAATGAACTCCATATGCTAAGACTGGGGATGAACTCCGTATGCCTGAGTTAACCCATGAAACGTGAGTAAGGGCGCTCAGTCGACTGGAGAGGCCAGTCGGAGAGGCATAATGCAAAAGCCGAGGATCAAACCGGTCCCCCTCTGCGTGCTGATGATCCCACTACCAGTCCGGCTGCCACAACCCTCAGTCCAGCTGCCACAACCCTCAGTCCGGCTGCCATAACTCCGTATGCTTAGACTGGGGATGAACTCCGTATGCCTAAGTCAACCCACAAAATTAGCGTACGGATGCTCAGCCAGTCGGAGAGGCAGAATACGTAAGCCGGGGACCAACCCGATTCCTTTGCGTGCTGTCGATCCTGCTGCCGCAACCCTCGATCCGGTCTAATCTTAGACTGGGAATGAACTCTGTATGCTTAGACTGGGGATGAACTCCGTATGCCTAAGTGAACCCATGAAATGAGCGTACGAGCGTTCAGTCGGCTAGAGAGGCTAACCGGAGAGGCATAATGTGCAAGCCGGGGATCAGCCCAATCCCTCTCTGTGTGCTGTCGATCTCGTTGACGATCTTGCTGCCACAACCCTCAGTCCAACTAGGGCTTAGACATGGAATGAACTCTGTATGCCCAAGCCAACCCATGAAACGAGCGTGCGGGCACTCAGCCGATCGGAGAGGTAGAATGCGTAAGCCGGGGATTTGCTCGATCCCTCCTTGCGTGCTACTGATCTTGTTGCTGATCCTGCTGTCGCAACCCTCGGTCCAGTCTGATCATAGACTGGGAATGAACTCCGTATGCTTAGACATGGAATGAACTCCGTATGCCTAAGCCAACCCATGAAACGAGCGTGCGGGCGCTTAGTCGATCGGAAAGGCAAAATGCGCAAGCCAAGGATCAGCTCGGTCCCTCCTGTGTGCTGTCAATCCTGCTACTGCAACCCTCAATACAGTCTGATCTTAGACTAGGAATGAACTCTGTATGCCTAAGTCAACCCATGAAATGAGCGTGCGGGCACTGAGCCAGTCGGAGAGGCATAATGTGCAAGCCAGGGATCAGCCCGATCCCCCTCTGCGTGCTGCAGGTCCTGCTGCCACAACCCTCGGTCTAACTGGGGCTTAGACATTGAATGAACTCCCTATGCCTAAGCCAACCCATGAAACGGGCGTGCGGGTGCTCAGCCGATCGGAGAGGTAAAATGCCCAAGCCGGGGATCAGCCCGGTCCCCCCTACGTGTTGTTGATCCTGCTATCACAACCCTCAATCCGATCTGATCTTAGACTGAGAATGAACTCCGTATGCCTAAGTCAACCCATGAAACGAGTGTAAGGGCGCTGAACCAGCCAGAGAGGCATAATACGCAAGCCGGGGGTCGACCCAATCCCTCTCTGCATGCTGTCGATCTCGCTGCCACAACCCTTTGTCTAGCTGGGGCTTAGACATGAAATGAACTCCTTATGCCTAAGCCAACCCACGAAACAGGCGTGCGGGCGCTCAGCCGACTAGAGAGGCAGAATGCGGAAGCTGAGGATTGGCCCGATCCCTCCTTCGTGCTACCGATCCTGCTGTCGCAACCCTCAATCCGATCCAATTTTAGACTGAGAATCAACTCCATATGCTTAGACTGGGGATGAACTCCGTATGCCTAAGTCAACCCATGAAACGAGAGTAAGGGCGCTCAGTCGATCGAAGAGGCCAGCCGGAGAGGCATAATACGAAAGTCGAAGATCAACCCGATCCCCCTCTGTGTGCTGACGATCCTGCTGCCGGTCCTGCTGCCACAACCCTCGGTTCGGTTGGGGCTTAGACATGGGATGAACTCTGTTTGCCTAAGCCAACCCACGAAATGAGCGTGCGGGCACTGAGCCAATCGGAGAGGCAAAATACGCAAGTCGGGGACTGTCTCGATCCCCCCTACGTGCTGTCGATCCTGCTACCGCAACCCTCAGTCCGGTCCAATCTTAGACAGTGAATGAACTCCATATGCCTAAGTCAACCCACGAAATGGGCGTGCGGGTGCTCAGCCGGCCGGAGAGGTAGAATATGCAAGCCAGGGATCGGCCCGGTCCCCCCTGCGTGTCATCGATCCTGCTGCCGCAACCCTCGATCCGATCCGGTCTGATCTTAGACTGGGATGAACTCCGTATGCTTAGACTGGGGATGAACTCCGTATGCCTAAGTCAACCCACGAAACGAGCGTACGGGCACTCAACCAATCGGAGAGGCAGAATACGCAAGTCGAGGACAAACTCGATCCCCTTACGTGCTGTCGATCCTACTGCCGCAACCCTCGATCTGGTCCAATCTTAGACTGGGAATGAACTCCGTATGCTTACACAGGGGATGAACTCCGTATGCCTAAGTGAACCCATAATACGAGCGTACGGGCGCTCATTCGACTGGAGAGGCTAACCGGAGAGGCATAATGTGCAAGCTGAGGATCAGCCTGATCCCTCTCTGTGTGCTGTCGATCCCGCTGACGGTCTTGCTGCCACAACCGTCAGTCCGACTGGGGCTTAGACATGAAATGAACTCTGTATGCCTAAGCCAACCCACGAAACGAGCGTACGGGCGCTCAGCCGACCGGAGAGGTAGAATGCGTAAGTTAGGGATCTGTGCGATCCCTCGTTGCGTGCTACAGATCTTACTGCTGGTCCTACTGTTGCAACCCTCCTCTGGTCTGATCTTAGACTGGGAATGAACTTCGTATGCTTAGACATGGAATGAACTCCGTATGCCTAAGCCAACCCACGAAACGAGCGTGCGGGCGTTTAGTCGGTCGGAAAGGCAAAATGCGCAAGTCGAGGATCGACTCAGTCCCCCCTGCGTTCTGTCAATCCTACTGCCGCAACCCTCGATACGGTCTGATCTTAGACTAGGAATGAACTCTGGATGCCTAAGTCAACCCACGAAATGAGTGTGCGGGCATTGAGCCGATCGGAGAGGCATAATGCGCAAGTCGAGGATCGGCCCAATCCCCCTCTGCATGCTGCAGGTTCAACTACCACAACCCTCGATCCGACTGGGGCTTTGACATGGAATGAACTCCCTATGCCTAAGCCAACCTATGAAATGGGCGTGCGGGTGCTCAGCCGGTCGAAGAGGTAGAATGCGCAAGCCGGGGATCGACCCGGTCCCCCCTGCGTGCTATTGATCCTGCTGCCACAACCCTCGGTCTGATCCGATCTTAGACTGGGAATGAACTCGTATGCTTAGACTGGTGATGAACTCCGTATGCCTAAGTCAACCCACAAAACGAGCGTGTGGACACTCAGTCGGTTGGAGAGGCCAACCAGAAAGGCATAATATGCAAGTCGGGGATTAGCCCGGTCCTCTTCTATGTGCTGCCGATCCCGCTGACGGTCTTGCTGTCATAACCCTCAGTCCGACTGGGGCTTAGACATGGAATGAACTCTGTATGCCTAAGCCAACCCATGAAACGAGCGTGTGAGCGCTCGTCGACTGGAGAGGTAGAATGCGCAAGCTGGGGATCAGCCCGGTCACCCCCTACGTGCTGCCGATCCTGCTGTTGGTCTTGCTGTCGTAACCCTCGCTTTGATCTGATCTTAGACTGGGAATTAACTCCGTATGCTTAGACATGGAATCAACTTCGTATGCCTAAGCCAACCCACGAAACGAGCGTGCGGGCGCTTAGCCGGTTGGAGAGGTAGAATACGCAAGTCAGGGACCGGCTCGGTCCCCCCTGCGTGCTGTCTATCTTGTTGCCACAAGCCTCGATTCGGTCTGATCTTAGACTTGGAATGAGCTCTGTATGCCTAAGTCAACCCACGAAACGAGCGTGCGGGAGCTAAGCCGGTCGGAGAGGCATAATGCGCAAGCCGGGGATCGGCTCGGTCCCCCTCTGCGTGCTGCAGGTCCCGCTGCCACAACTCTCGGTCCGACTGGGGCTTAGACATGGAATGAACTTCCTATGCCTAAGCCAACCCATGAAAGGGGCATGCGGGCGCTCAACCGGTCGGAGAGGCAGAATGCGCAAGCCGAGGATCGGCCCTGTCCCCCCTGCGTGTTACCGATCCTACTACCGTAACCCTCGGTCCGGTTTGATCTTAGACTGTGAATGAACTTTGTATGCTTAGACTGGGGATGAACTTCGTATGCCTAAGTCAACCCATGAAACGAGCGTGCGGGCGCTCAGTCGGCCAGAGAAGCAGAATGCGTAAGCCAAGGATAGGCCCGGTCCCCCTCTGCGTGCTATCGGTCCCGTTGCCATAACCCTCGGTTTGGCTGGGGCTTAGACATGGAATGAACTCCCTAGGCCTAAGCCAACCCAAGAAACGGGCGTACGTGTGCTCAACCAGTCTGGGAGGCAGAATACGCAAGTTGAGGATCGACCCGGTCTCCCTTGCGTGCTGTCGATCCTGCTATCGCAACCCTCGGTCTGATCTGATCTTAGACTGGGAGTGAACTTCGTAAGCTTAGACGGGGGATGAACTTCGTATCCTAAGTCAACCCATGAAACGAGCGTGCGGGTGCTCAGCCAGCCGGAGAGGCTGGCTGGAAAGGTAAAGTACGTAAGTCAGGGATCGACCCGATCCCTCCCTGCGTGCTGCCAATCCTGCTACTGGTCTTACTGTCGTAACCCTCAATCCGATCCGATCTTAGACTAGGAATGAACTCCGTATGCTTAGACATGTAATGAACTCCGTATGCCTAAGCCAACCCACAAAATGAGCGTGCAGGCTCTCAGCCAGCCGGAGAGGTAGAATGCACAAGTTGGCCCGCGTGCTGTCGATCTTACTACCGTAGCCCTCGGTCCAGTCCGATCTTAGACTGGGAATGAACTCCATATGCCTAAGTCAACCCACGAAACTAGCGTTCGGGTGTTGAGCCGGTCGGAGAGGCATGATGCACAAGCCGAGGATCGACCCAGTCCCCCTCTGCTTGCTGTCGGTCCCGTTGCCACAACCTTCTTTCCACCTAGGGCTTAGACATGGAATGAACTCCCTATGCCTAAGCCAACCAATGAAACGAGTGTGCGGGTGCTCAGCCGGCCAGAGAGACAAAATGCGTAAGCCGAGGATCGACCCGGTCCCCCTCTGCGTGCTGTCGATCCCGCTGCCATAACCCTCGGTCTGGCTGGGGCTTAGACATGGAATGAACTCCCTAGGCCTAAGCCAACCCATGAAACAAGCGTGCGGGTGCTCAACCGGCCGCAGAGGCAGAATACACAAGCCATGGATCGGCCCGGTCCCCTCTACGTGCTGTCGATCCTGCTGCCGAAACCCTAGATCCGGTCTGATCTTATACTGAGAATGAACTCCATAAGCTTAGACTTGGGATGAACTCCTATGCCTAAGTCAACCCACGAAATGAGCGTGCGGGTGCTCAACCGACCGGAGAGGTCGACCGAAGAGGCAGAATGCGCAAGTCGAGGATCGACCCGATCCTCCCACGTATGTTGTCGATCCTGCTGTCACAACCTTCAGTCTGGTCTGATCTTAGACTAGGAATGAACTTCGTATCCTTAGACTGGGGATGAACTCTGATGCCTAAGTCAACCTGTGAAACGAGCATGCGGGCGCTCAGCCAGCCAGAGAGGCCGGTCGGAGAGGCATAATGTGTAAGCCGAGGATCAGCTCGGTCTCTTTCTACATGCTGTTGATCCCGCTGCCAATCCTGCTGCCACAACCCTCGATTCGATTGGGGCTTAGACATGGAATAAACTTCATATGCCTAAGCCAACCCATGAAATGAGCGTGCGGGCGCTCGGCCGGCTGAAGAGGTAGAATGCGTAAATCGAAGATTGATCGATCCCCCTTACGTGCTGCCGATCATGCTGTTGCAACCCTCGGTCCAGTCTGATCTTTGACTGGGAATGAACTTCGTATGCTTAGGCATGGAATGAACTCCGTATGCCTAAGCCAACCCATGAATCGAGCATACGGGTACTCAGTCGACCGGAGAGGCAGAATGTGCAAGCCGAGGACTGGCTCGGTGCCCCCTACTTGCTGTCGATCCTGTTGCCGTAACCCTCAGTCTGGTCTGATCTTAGACTGGGAATGAACTCCATATGCCTAAGCCAACCGATGAAATGGGCGTGCGGGCGCTCAACCGACCGAAGAGGCAGAATGCATAAGTCGAGGATCAGTCCGTTCCCTCCTGCATGCTGTCGATCCCGCTACCGCAACCCTCAATCTGGTCTGATCTTAGATTGGGAATGAACTTCACATTCTTAGACTGGGGATGAACTCCGTATGCCTAAGTCAACCTATGAAACAAGCATGCGAACGCTCAGCCGACCAGAGAGGTAGGATGCACAAGTCGGGGATCGAACGGGTGGTAGGTGAGTTCAAGCACATCTTCATATTTCTACCATGCCAATGCCATTTTTATGGCTTGTAAATTCATACAATGGTCCCCTAAGCCTTCATGTGAAGTTTCATGGCAAGACGACCCGTTTTCTATTTTTCACAATTTTCAAAACTTTTTACGGTTCGGGATTTTTTAAAATTTTTTTAGAAAGAGTTTTGTCCCCAAATTTGGTAGAGGTGATCCATGTATTTTTATTGGCATGCCTAAAAAACTTTAGCTAAAAACTCAAAGTGGAGAAGATTTTGTGACCGTTTGAAAAAAGTGTCCCCATTTCAGACACTTTAATGGCTACTGGTAGCAAACCTATAAAATCTCAAATGCTCTTTAAAGGGGTGTGAGTTCTTGAGGTTTGATGAGGGATAAGGGGCCAATATAAGGGCCAACTACCAGCATCCATCGCACATCATGTGCGTACACACCCTGGGCCCCCCAATCGTCGGAACCCCCAATGGTGTCAGTTAGGCTCTCCGACGATGCTCTGGCGATGCTTCGACGATGGTGCCTGGGCGAAAAAAATGTGGCACCAGCACATGCCTGAGCCCAACATGTGCATCGTGGCACAAACTCTTAGACTGGGAATGAACTCCGTATGCTTAGACATGGAATGAACTCCGTACGCCTAAGCTAACCCATGAAATGAGCGTACGGCCGCTCAACCGATCGGAGAGGCAAAATGCGCAATCCGAGGATCAGCTTGGTCCTCTTCTGCATGCTACCACTCCCACTGCCACAACCCTCGGTCTGGCTGGGGCTTAGACATGGAATGAACTCCCTACGCCTAAGCCAACCCACGAAACGGGCGTGTGGGCGCTCAGCCAGCCGAAGAGGCAGAATGTGCAAGCCAGGGATTGGCCCGATCCCCCCTGCGTACCGTCGATCTTGCTGTCACAACCCTCATTCTAATCTGATCTTACACTGAAAATGAACTCGTATGCTTAGACTGGGGAAGAACTCCGTATGCCTAAGCCAGCCCACGAAATGAGTGTGCGGGCGCTCAGTTGATCAGAGAGGCAGAATGCGTAAATCGGGGATCGGACCAATCCCCCTGCATGCTGTCGATCCTGTTGTTGGTCCTACTATTGCAACCCTCAGTCCAATCCGATCTTAGACTGGGAATGAACTCCGTATGCTTAGACATGGAATGAACTCCGTATGCCTAAGCCAACCAACGAAATGAGCGTGCGGGCACTCAGCCGATCGGAGAGGCAGAATGCGCAAGTCAAGGACCAGACCGGTCCTCCCTTCATGCTGTCGATCCTACTACTGCAACCCTCAGTCTGATCCGATATTAGACTAAGAATGCACTCCATATGCCTAAGTCAACCCACGAAACGAGCGTTCGGGTGCTGAGCTGATCGGAGATGCATAATGCGTAGGCCGGGGATCGACCTGGTCCCCCTCTACGTGTTGTCGATCCCGCTACCACAACCCTCGATCTGGCTGGGGCTTAGACATGGAATGAACTCCCTATGCTTAAGCCAACCCACGAAATGGGCGTACGGGCGCTTAGCCGACAGGAGAGGCAGAATGCGCAAGCCGGGGATCGGCTCTATCCCCCCTGCGTGCTACCGATCCTGCTACTGCAACCCTCAGTCTGGTCCAATCTTAGACTGGTAATGAACTCCGTATGCTTAGACCGGGGATGAACTCTGTATGCCTAAGTCAACCCAAGGAACAAGCGTGCGGGCACTCAGCCAGCCGGAGAGGCATAATGCGCAAACCGGGGATCAATCCGATCCCATTCTGCATGCTATCGATCCCGCTGTCGGTCCTGCTATCACAACCCTCGGTCTGGCTGGGGTTTAGATATGGAATGAACTCCGTATCACTAAACCAACCCACGAAATGAGTGTGCGGGTGCTCAGCCGATCGAAAAGGTAGAATGCGTGCTACCAATCCTGCTGCTGGTCCTGCTACCGCAACCCTCCACTCGGTCTGATCTTAGACAGGGAATGAACTCTGTATGCTTAGACATGGAATGAACTCCGTATGCCTAAGCCAACCCATGAAACTAGCGTGCGGGTGCTCAACCGGCCGAAGAGGCAGAATGCACAAGTCGGGGATTGGCCCGATCCCCCCTGCATGCTGTCGATCCTGCTGTTGGTCCTACTGTCGCAACCCTCAGTCTAATCCGATCTTAGACTGGGAATGAACTCCGTATGCTTAGACATGGAATGAACTCTGTATGCCTAAGCCAACCAACGAAACGAGCATGCGGGCACTCAACCGATCGAAGAGGCACAATACGCAAGTCGGGGATCAGACCGATCCCCCCTTCGTGCTGTCGATCCTACTACTGCAACCCTCGGTCCGGTCCGATCTTAGACTGAGAATGCACTCCATATGCCTAAGTTAACCCACGAAGCGAGCGTTCGGGTGCTGAGCCAGTCGGAGATGCATAATGTGTAGGCTGGGGATCGGCCTGGTCCCCCTCTGCGTGTTGTCGATCCTACTGTCACAACCCTCGATCTGGCTGGGGCTTAGACATGGAATGAACTCCCTATGCTTAAGCCAACCCACGAAATGGGCGTACGGGCGCTTAGCCAACTGGAGAGACAAATGCGCAAGCCGGGGATCGACTCTATCCCCCCTGCGTGCTACCGATCCTGCTACCATAACCCTCGGTCCGGTCTGATCTTAGACTGGGAATGAACTTCGTATGCTTAGACTGGGGATGAACTCCGTATACCTAAGTCAACCCAAGGAACGAGCGTGCGGCACTCAGCTAGTCGGAGAGGCATAATGTGCAAGCCGGGGATCAACTCGATCCCATTCTACGTGCTATCGATCTCGCTGTCGGTCCTGCTATCACAACCCTTGGTCTGATTGGGGCTTAGACATGGAATGAACTCCCTATGCTTAAGCCAACCCACGACATGGGCGTACAGGCGCTTGGCCGACTGGAGAGACAGAATGCGCAAGCTGGGGATCGGCTCTATCCCCCCTGCGTGCTACCGATCCTGCTACCGTAACCCTCGGTCCAGTCTAATCTTAGACTGGGAATGAACTTCGTATGCTTAGACTGGGGATGAACTCCGTATGCCTAAGTCAACCCAAGGAACGAGCGTACGACACTCAGCCAGTCGGAGAGGCATAATGTGCAAGCCGGGGATCAACTCGATCCCATTCTACGTGCTATCGATCTCACTATTGGTCCTGCTATCACAACCCTCGGTCCGATTGGGGCTTAGACATAGAATGAACTCTGTATCACTAAACCAACCCATGAAACGAGTGTGCGGGTGCTCGGTCGGCCGAAAGGTAGAATGTGTGTTGCCAATCCTGCTGCTGGTCCTGCTACCGCAACTCTCGGCCCGATCTGATCTTAGACTGGGAATGAACTCCGTATGCTTAGACATGGAATGAACTCCGCATGCCTAAGCCAACCCACGAAACTAGTGTGCGGGTGCTCAGTCGACTAGAGAGGCAGAATGCGTAAGCCAGGGATCGGCCTGATCCCCCCTGCATGCTGTCGATCCTGCTGCTGGTCTTGCTGTCGCAACCCAGGGTCCGGTCTGATCTTACGTTGGGAATGAACTCTGTATGCTTAGACATGGAATGAACTCCGTATGCCTAAGCCAACCCACAAAACGAGCGTGCGGACGCTCAATCAGTCGGAGAGGCAAAATGCGCAAGTCGGGGACCAACCCGATCCCTCCTACGTGCTGTCGATTTTACTATCACAACCCTCGGTCTGGTCCGATCTTAGACTGGGAATAAAGTCTGTATGCCTAAGTCAACCCACGAAACGAGCATTCGGGCGCTGAGCCGATCGGAGAGGCATAATGCGCAAGTCAGGGAATGGCCCGATCCCTCTCTGCGTGCTGCCGGTCCCGCTGCCACAACCCTCGGTCCGACTGGGGCTTAGACATGGAATGAACTCCCTATGCCTAAGCCAACCCACGAAACGGGCGTACGGGCGCTCAGCCGGCCGGAGAGGTAGAATACCCAAGACGAGGATTGGCTCGATCCCCCCTATGTGCTATCGATCCTGCTGTCACAACCCTCAGTCCGATCTGATCTTAGACTGGGAATGAACTCCGTATGCTTAGACTGAGGATGAACTCCGTATGCCTAAGCCAACCCATGAAACGAGCGTGCGGGCGCTCAGTCAGTCAGAGAGGCAGAATGCGCAAGCTGGGAATTGGCCCGATCTACCCTGCGTACTACTGATCCTACTGTTGGTCCTGTTGTCGCAACCCTCGGTCCGGTCCGATCATAGACTGGGAATGAACTCCGTATGCTTAGACATGGAACAAACTCCGTATGCCTAAGCCAACCCACGAAATGTTCGTACGGGCGCTCAGCAGGTCGAAAAAAGAGAATGGGCAAGCCGAAGACCGACGTGATCCCCCCTGTATGCTGTCGATCCTGCTACAGCAACCCTCGGTTCAGTCTGATCTTAGACTAGGAATGAAATCTGTTGCCTAAGTCAACCCACAAAATGAGCGTGCAGGTGCTGAGCCGGCCGAAAAGGCATAATCTGAAAGCCGAGGATCGACCCGGTCCCTCTCTACGTGCTGTCGGTCCCGTTGCGACAACCCTCGGTCCAGCGGGAGCTTAGACATGGAATGAACTCCCTATGCCTAAGCCAACCCATGAAATGGGTGTGCGGGCACTCAGTCCGTTAGAGAGGCAAAATGCATAAATCGAGGATCAACTCGGTCCCTCATACGTGCTATCGATCCTGCTGTTGCAACCATCAGTCCGGTCCGATCTTAGACTGGAAATGAACTTTGTATGCTTAGACTGGGGATGAACTCCGTATGCCTAAGTCAACCCACGAAACGAGCATGTGGACGCTCAGCTGACCAGATAGGCAAGATGCGTAAGCCGGGGATCAAACAGATGGTAGGTGTGTTCAAGCACATCTTCATATTTCTGTCATTCCAATGCCATTTTTATGGCTTGTAAAATCATACAATGGTCCCCTAAGCCTTCATGTGAAGTTCGTGGCAAGACGACCCTTTTTCTATTTTTCACGATTTTTGAAACTTTTTGCGGTTCAGGATTTTTTAAAATTTTTTTAGAAAGGGTTTTGCCCCTAAAATTGGTAGAGGTGATCCTTGTATTTTTGTTGGCATGCACAAAACAATTCAGCTAAAAACTCAAAGTGGAGAAGATTTTGTAATCGTTTGAAAAAAGTGTCCCCATTTTAGACACTTTAATGGCTACTGGCAGCAAACCTATAAAATCTCAAATGCTCTTTAAGGGGGTGTGAGTTCTCGAGGTTTAATGAGGGATAGGGGGTAAATATAAGGGCCAAGTACCAAAACCCATCGCACATCATGTGCACACACCCCCCGGCCCCCTTAATCGCCAGAACCTTCAATGTCATCGGTTAGGCTGTCCGACGATGCTCTTACGATCGTACCCCGGGCGAAAAAAATGTGGCACCAGCACATGCCCGAGCCCAGCATGTGCACCCTAGCTCAAACTCTTAGACTGGGAATGAACTCCATATGCTTAGACATAGAATAAACTCCGTATGCCTAAGCCAACCCATGAAAAGAGCGTGCGGGCGCTCAGCCAGTCGGAGAGGCAGAATGCGTAAGCTAAGGATCGGCCCGGTCCCCCTCTGTGTGCTTCCGGTCCCACTACCACAACCCTCGGCCCAACTGGGGCTTAGACATGGAATGAACTCCCTATGCCTAAGCCAACCCACAAAACGGGCGTGCGGGTGCTCAGTCGACTAGAGAGGCAGAATGCGCAAGCCGGGGATCGACTCGGTCCCCCTTGCGTGCTGCCGATCTTGTTGCCACAACCCTCGGTTTGATTCGATCTTAGATTGGGAATGAACTCCGCAAGCTTAGACTAGAGATGAACTTCTTATGCCTAAGTCAACACACGAAACGAGCGTATCTTAGCCGGTCGGAAAGGTAAAATGCGCAAGCCAGGGATCGACCCAGTCCCCCCTTGCATGCTGCCGATCCTGTTACTGGTCCTGCTATCGTAACCCTCGGTCTGGTTCGATCTTAGACTAGGAATGAACTTCGTATGCTTAGACATGGAATGAACTTCGTATGCCTAAGCCAACCCATGAAACGGGCGTGCGGGTGCTCAGTCGACCGGAGAGGCAGAATGTGCAAGCCTAGGATCAGTTCGATCCTTCTTACGTGTTGCTGATCCTACTGCCGTAACCCTTGGTCTGATCCGATCTTAAACTGGGAATGAACTCCGTATGCTTAGACTGGGGATGAACTCCGTATGCCTAAGTCAACCCATGAAACAAGTGTGCGGGCGCTCAATCGGTTGGAGAGGCAGAATGCGCAAGCCGAGGATAGCCCGATCCCCCCTGCGTGCTGTCGATCCTGTTGCTGGTCGTACTGCTGCAACCCTTGATCTGATCCGATCTTAGACTGGGAATGAACTCCGTATGCTTAGACATGGAATGAACTTCATATGCCTAAGCCAACCCACGAAATGAGCGTGCGGGTGCTAAGCCAGCCGGAGAGGCAAAATGTGCAAGCCGAGGACTGGTCCGATCCCCCCTGTGTGCTATCGATCCTGCTGCCACAACCCTCGGTCTGATCTGAACTTAGACCGGGAATGAACTGCGTATGCCTAAGTCAACTCACAAAACGAGCGTTCAGGCACTGAGTCGACCGGAGAGGCATAATACACAAGTCGGGGATCAGCTCGGTCTCCCTCTGCGTGCTGCCAATGTCACTGCCAGAACCCTCAATCCGACTGGGGCTTAGACATGGAATGAACTCCCTATGCCTAAGCCAACCCATGAAATGGGCGTGTTGGCGCTCAGTCGGCCAGAGAGGAAGAATGCGTAAGCCAGGGATCAGCTTAGTCCCCCCTGCGTGCTATCGATCCTGCTGCCGTAACCCCTGATCCGGTCGGATCTTACACTGGGAATGAACTCTGTATGCTTAGACTGGGGATGAACTACGTATGCCTAAGTCAACCCACGAAACGAACGTGCGAGCGCTCAGTCGGTCGGAGAGGCATAATGCCCAAGCCAGGGATGAACCTGGTCCCTCACTGCGTGCTGTCGATCCCGCTATCAATCCTGCTGCCATAACCCTCAGTCCGGTTGGGGCTTAGACATGGACTGAACTCTGTATGCCTAAGCCAACCAACGAAATGAGCGTACAGGCACTCAGCCGATCGGGGAGGCAGAATACACAAGCCGGGGATCGACCCAATCCCCCCTGCATGCTACTGATCCTACTGCTGGTCCTACTACCGCAACCCTCGGTTCGGTTCGATCTTAGACTGGGAATGAACTCCGTATCCTTAGACAAAGAATGAACTCCGTATGCCTAAGCCAACCCACGAAACGAGCGTGCGGGTGCTCAACTGGTCGGAGAGGCAGAATGGCAAGCCGGGGACCGACCCGGTCCCCCCTACGTGCTGTCGATCCAGTTCGATCTTAGACTAGGAATGAACTTCGTATGCCTAAGTCAACCTGTTAAATGAGCGTAAGGGTGCTGAACCGACCAGAGAGGCATAATGCGCAAGTCGACGATCGACCCGATCTGCCTCTACGTGCTGCCGGCCCTGCTACCACAACCCTCGATCCGACTAGGGCTTAGACATGGAATGAACTCCCTATGCCTAAGCCAACCAATGAAATGGGTGTACGGGTGCTCAGTCGACCGGAAAGGTGGAATGCGCAAGCCGGGGATCGACTCGATTCCTCCCTGTGTGCTGTCGATCTTACTGTCACAACCTTCGGTCAGGTCTTATCTTAGACTGAGAATGAACACCATATGCTTAGACTAGGGATAAACTTCGTATGCCTAAATCGACCCATGAAACGAGCGTGCGGATGCTCAGCCGATCAGAGAGGCAGAATGCGCAAGCCGGGGATCGAACGGGTGGTAGGTGGGTTCAAGCACATCTTCATATTTCTACCATGCCAATGCAAGTTTTATGGCTTGTAAATTCATACAATGGTCCCCTAAGCCTTCATGTGAAGTTTCGTGGCAAGACGACCCGTTTTCTATTTTTCATGATTTTTTACGGTTCGGTATTTTTTAAAATTTTTTTACAAAGAGTTTTGTCCCCAAATTTGGTAGAGGTGATCCTTGTATTTTTGTTGGCTTGCACAAAAAAATTCAGCTAAAAAATCAAAGTGCAGAAGATTTTGTGATGATTTGAAAAAAGTGTCCCTATTTCAGACACTTTAATGGCTACTGGCAGCAAACCTATAAAATCTCAAATGCTCTTTAAGGGGGTGTGAGTTCTCGAGGTTTGATGAGGGATAGGGGGCCAATATAAGGGCCAAGTTCCAGCACCAATCACACATCATGTGCGCACACCCCCCCAATCGCCAGAACCCCTAATGTCGCTGGTTAGGCTCTCTGGCGGTGCTCCGATGATGCTCCGACGATAGTGACCTGGGTGAAAAAAATGTGGCACCAGCACATGCCCGAGCCCAGCATGTGTACCATGGCTCAAACTCTTAGACTGGGAATGAACTCCGTATGCTTAGACATGGAATGAACTCTGTATGCCTAAGCCAACCCATGAAATGAGTGTGCGAGCGCTCAACCGGCCGGAGTGGCAGAATGCGCAAGCCGAGGATCGGCTCGATCCTACTCTACGTGCTATCGGTCCCGCTGCCACAACCCCTCGGTCCAGCTGGGGCTTAGACATGGAATGAACTCCCTATGCCTAAGCCAACCCACAAAACGGGCGTGCGGGCACTTAGCCGACCAGATAGGCAGAATGTGCAAGTCGGGGATCGGCCTGGTTCCCCCTGCGTGCTATCGATCCTACTGTCGCAACCCTCGGTCTGATCCAATCTTAGAATGGGAATGAACTCTGTATGCCTAAGTCAACCCATGAAACGAGTGTGCGGGTGCTGAGCCGATCGAAGAGGCATAATGCGCAAGCCGGGGATCGACCCGGTCCCCTTCTGCGTGTTACCGATCCTACTGCTGGTCCTACTACCGCAATCCTTGGTCTGGTCCGATCTTACACTGGGAATGAACTCAGTATGCTTAGACATGGAATGAACTCTGTATGCCTAAGCCAACCCATGAAACGAGCGTGCGGGCGCTTAGTCAATCGGAGAGGCAGAATATGCAAGCTGAGGAACGGCCCGGTCCCTTCTGCGTACTATCAAACCTGCTGCCGCAACCCTCGGTCCTGTCCAACCTTAGACATGGAATGAACTTCGTATGCCTAAAGCCAACCTGTGAAACGAGCATGCGGGTGCTTAGTCGGCCGGAGAGGCAAAATGCGTAAGTCGGGATTGACCTGGTCCCCCCTGCGTGCTGTCGATCTTGCTGCTCGTCCTACCGTCGCAACCTTTGGTCTGGTCTGATCTTAGGCTGGGAATGAACTCCGTATGCTTAGACATGGAATGAACTCCGTATGCCTAAGCCAACCCACGAAACGAGCGTGCGGGCGCTCAGCCTGTCGGAGAGGCAGAGTGTGCAAGCTAGGGATCGACCCGATCCCCTCTAGCATGCTGTAGATTTTGCTGCCGTAACCCTCGGCCCGGTCCGATCTTAAACTGGGATTGAACTCTGTATGCCTAAGTCAATCCATGAAACGAGTGTACGGGAGCTGAGCCAGCCGGAGAGTCATAATGTGCAAGCCGAGGATCGACCTGGTCCCCCTCTACGTGCTACCGGTCTCGCAGCCACAACCCTCGGTCCGGCTTGGGCTTAGACATGGAATGAACTCCCTATGCCTAAGCCAACCCACAAAACGGGCGTGCGGGCGCTCAATCGGCCAGAGAGGTAGAATGCGCAAGCCAATGATCGGCTCGGTCCCCCCTACGTGCTGCAGATCCTGCTATCGCAAACCTCAGTCTGGTCCGATCTTAGACTAGGAATGAACTCCGTATGCTTAGACTAAGGATGAACTCCGTATGCCTAAGTCAACCCACGAAACGAGCGTGCGGGCACTCAGTCGACCGGAGTGGCAGAATGTGCAAGCCGGGATTAGCCCGGCCCACCCTGCGTGCTGTTGATCCCGCTGCTGGTCCTGCTACCACAACCCTCGGTTCGACTGGGGCTTAGACATGGAATGAACTCCGTATGCCTAAGCCAACCCACAAAATGAGCGTGCGGGTGCTCAGCCGACCGCAAAGGTAGAATGCTCAAGTCGGGGATTGGCCCGGTCCCCCCTTGCGTGCTGTCGATCCTGCTGCTAGTCCTGCTACCGCAACCCTCGATGCGGTCCGATCTTAGACTGGGAATGAACCCCGTATGCTTAAACATGGAATCAACTCTGTATGCCTAAGCCAACCAATGAAACGAGCATGCGGGCGTTCAGTCGATCGGAGAGGTAGAATGCGCAGGTCGAGGACCGGTTCGGTTTGCCACTGCGTGCTGTCGATCCTGCTACCATAACCCTCATTCTAGTCTGATCTTGGACATGGAATGAACTCCGTATGCCTAAGCCAACTGACGAAATGAGCGTGCAGGCACTCAACCGACCGGAGAGGCAGAATGCGCAAGCCGGGGATCAGCCTGGTCCCCCCGTGCATGCTATTGATCCTGCTACTGGTCCTGCTGTCGCAACCTTGCTCCGGTCCGATCTTAGACTGGGAATGAACTCTGTCTGCCTATGGCAACCCATGAAACGAGCGTGCGGGTGCTCAGCCAACCAGAAAGGCAGAATGAGCAAGCCGGGTATCGACCCAGTCCCTACCTACGTGCTGTCGATCCTACTGTCGTAACCCTCGGTCCGGTCTGATCTTATACTGGGAATGAACTTCGTATGCCTAAGTCAACCCACAAAACGAGCGTTCAGGCACTGAGCCGGCCGAAGAGCCATAATGCGCAAGCCGGGGATCGGCCTGGTCCCCCTTTGCGTGCTGTCGGTCTCGCTACCATAACCTTTGGTCCGACTGTGGCTTAGACATAGAATGAAATCCCTATGCCTAAGCCAACCCATGAAACAAGCGTGCGGGCACTCAATCGGTAGGAGAGGCAGAATGCACAAGCCGGGGGTCGGCCCGATCCCCCCTGCGTGCTATCGATCCTGCTGCCGTAACCCTTAAATGCTCTGGCAGCAAACCTATAAAATCTCAAAAGCTCTTTAAAGGGGTGTGAGTTCTCGAGGTTTGATGAGGGATAGGGGGCCAATATAAGGGCCAAGTACCAACACCCATCGCACATCATGTGCGCACACCCCCCCGCCCCCCAAGCACCGGAAGCTCAATGCCGTCGGTTAGGCTCTCTGGTGATGCTCCGACGATGGTGCCTTGGGTGAAAAAAATATGGCACCAGCACATGCCCGAACCCAGTATGTGCACCGTGGCTCAAACTCTTAGATTGGGAATGAACTCCATATGCTTAAAGAAGGAATGAACTCCGTATGCCTAAGCCAACCCACAATACGAGCGTGCGGGCGTTCAGCCGGTTGGAGAGGCAGAATCCGTAAGTCGGGGAATGGCTTGGTCCCCCTCTGCGTGCTGCCGGTCCCGCTACCACAACCCTCGATCCGGCTGGGGCTTAGACATGGAATGAACTCCCTACACCTAAGCCAACCCACGAAATGGGCGTGCGGGTGCTCAGCCGGCCGAAGAGGCAGAATGTGCAAGCCGGGGATCGGCCCGATACCCCCTGTGTGCTGTCGATCCTGCTACCACAACCCTCGATCCGGTTCGATCTCAGACTGGGAATAAACTCCGTTTGCTTAGACTGGGGATGAACTCCATATGCCTAAGTCAACCTATGAAACGAGCGTGTGGGCGCTCAACCGACCGAAAAGGCCGATCGGAGAGGTAGAATGCGTAAGTCGAGGATCAGCACAGTCCCTCCTGCGCGCTGCCAATTCTGCTGCGGGTCCTGCTACCACAACCCTCGGTCTGGCGAGGGCTTAGACATGGAATGAACTCCGTATGCCTAAGCCAACCCACGAAACAGGCGTGCGGACGCTCAGCCTGTCGGAGAGGTAAAATGCGCATGCTGGGGATCGGCCCGGTCCCCCCTGCGTGCGACTGATCCTTCTGCCGCAACCCTCATTCTGATCTGATCTTAGACTGGGAATGAACTCTGTATGCTTAGACTGGGGATGAACTCCGTATGCCTAAGTCAACCCGCGAAAGGAGTGTGCAAGCGCTCAACCGGTCAGAGAGGCAGAATGTGCAAGCTAGGGATCGACCCGGTCCCCCCTGCGTGCTGTCGATCTAGCTACTGGTATTGCTACCGCAACCCTTGGTCCGGTCTGATCTTAGACAGGGAATGAACTCCGTATGCTTAGACATGGAATGAACTCCGTATGCCTAAGCCAACACACGAAATGAGCGTACGGGCGCTCAGCCGACCGGAGAGGCAGAATGCGTAAGCCGAGAACCGGCCCAGTCCCCCCTGTGTGCTGTCGATCCTACAACCGTAACCCTCGGTTTGGTCCAATCTTAGATTGGGAATGAACTCCGTATGCCTAAGTCAACACACGAAACGAGTGTGCGGGTGCTGAGCCGACCGGAGAGGCAGAATGCGCAAGCCGGGGATCGACCCGGTCCCCCTCTGTGTGCTGTCGGTCTCGCTGCCGCAACCCTTGGTCCAGCTGGGGCTTAGACATGGAATGAACTCCCTATGCCTAAGCCAACCCACAAAACGGGCGTGCGGGCGCTCAGTCGGCCGGTGAGGTAGAATGCGCAAGTCAGGGATCAGCCCGATCCCCCATGCATGCTATTGATCCTGCTGCCGCAACCCTCGATCCGGTCTGATCTTAGACTAGGAATGAACTCCGTATGCTTAGACTGGGGATGAACTTCGTATGCCTAAGTCAACCCACGAAACGAGCGTGCGGGCGTTCAGCCGACGAGAGAGGCAGGATGCACAAGCCGAGGATCAAACGGGTGGTAGGTGGGTTCAAGAACATCTTCATATTCCTGCCATCCAATGCCATTTTTATGGCTTGTAAATTCATACAATGGTCCCCTAAGCCTTCATGTGAAGTTTCGTGGCAAGACGACCCGTTTTCTATTTTTCATGATTTTTGAAACTTTTTGGGGTTCAGGATTTTTCAAAATTTTTTAAGAAAGAGTTTTGTCCCCAAATTTGGTAGAGGTGATCCTTGAATTTTTTTTGGCATGCATAAAAAAAGTCAGCTAAAAACTCGAAGTGGAGAAGATTTTGTGACCGTTTGAAAAAAGTGTCCCCATTTCTGACACTTTAATGGCTACTGGCAGCAAACCTATAAAATCTCAAATGCTCTTTAAGGGGGTGTGAGTTCTCAAGGTTTGTTGAGGGATAGGGGGCCAAGTACCAGCACCCATCACACATCATGTGTGCTCACCCCCAGGCCCCCAATCGCCGGAACCCCCAATGCCGCTGGTTAGGCTCTCCGACGATGCTCCGATGATGGTGCCCCGGGTGAAAAAAAAGTGGCACCAGCACATGCCCAAGCCCAACATGTGCACCGTGGCTCAAAATCTTAGACTAGGAATGAACTCCATATGGTTAGACATGGAATGAACTCTGTATGCCTAAGCCAACCCACGAAACGAGCATACGGGAGCTCAGCCGATCGGAGAGGCAGAATGCGCAAGCTGGGGATCAGCCCGGTCCCCCTCTGCGTGCTGTCGATCCTGCTGCCACAACCCTCAGTCCGGTCTGATCTTAGACTTGGAATGAACTCTGTAGGCTTAGACTGGGGATGAACTCCATATGCCTAAGTCAACCTACAAAACGAGCATACGGGCGCTGAACTGGTCGAAGAGGCATAGTGCGCAAGACAGGGACCAACCCGATCCCCTTCTGCGTGCTGTCGGTCCCGCTGCCACAACCCTCATTTTGGTTGGGGCTTAGACATGGAATGAACTCCCTATGCCTAAGCCAACCCATGAAACGAGCACGTGGGCACTCAGCTGGCCGGAGAGGTAGAATGCACAAGCCAGAGATCGGCTCGGACCCCCCTGCGTGTTGTCGATCCCGCTGCCACAACCCTCGGTCTGGCTAGGGCTTAGACATGGAATGAACTCCCTATGCCTAAGCCAACCACGAAACGGGCATGCAGGGCACTCAACCGACCGGAGAGGCAGGATGCGCAAGCCAAGGATTGGCCCAGTCCCCCCCTGTATGCGGCTGATCCTGCTGTCGCAACCCTTGGTCTGGTCCGATCTTAGACTGGGAATGAACTCCGTATGCTTAGATTGGGAATGAACTTCGTATGCCTAACTTAACCCACGAAACGAGCATGCGGGCGCTCAGCCGGCCTAAGGGGTTGGCCGGAGAGGCATAATACGCAAATCGGGGATCAGCTCGTTCCCCCTCTGCGTGCTATCGATCTCGTTGCTGGTCCTGCTACCACAACCGTTGATCCGACTGGGGCTTAGACATGGAATGAACTCCGTATGCCTAAGCCAACCCACGAAACGAGCGTGCGGGCACTCAACCGGTCGGAGAGGCAGAATGCACAAGTCGGGGATCGGCTCGATCCCCCCCTTCGTGCTGTCGATCCTGTTGCTGGTCCTGCTACCCCCTTGATCCAATCCGAGCTTAGACTATGAATGAACTCCGTATGCTTAGACATGGAATGAACTCTGTATGCCTAAGCCAACCCACGAAACGAGCGTGCGGGCGCTCAGCCGGTCGGAGAGGTAGAATGCGCAAGCCGGGGATCGGCTCGATCCCCTCTTGCGTGTTGTCGATCCTGCGGCCACAACCCTCGATTCGATCCAATCTTAGACTATGAATGAACTCCGTATGCCTGAGTCAACGCACGAAACGAGCGTGCGGGTGCTGAGCCGACCGGAGAGGCATAATGCAAAAGCCGGGGATCTGCCCGGTCCCCCTTTGCATGCTACCGGTCTCGCTGCCACAACCCTCGGTCCGGCTAGGGCTTAGACATGGAATGAACTCCCTATGCCTACGCCAACCCACGAAATGGGCATACGGGCGCTCGGCCGATCGGAGAGGCAGAATGCGTAAGCTGGGGATTGGCTCAGTCCCTCCTGCGTGCTACCAATCCTACTGCCGCAACCCTCAGTCCGATCCGATCTTAGACTAGGAATGAACTCCGTATGCTTAGACTAGGGATGAACTCTGTATGCCTAAGTCAACCCATAAAATGAGCGTGCGGGCGCTTAGCCGACCAGAGAGGCAGGATACGCAAGCCGGGGATCGAACAGGTGATAGGCGGGTTCAAGCACATCTTCATATTTTTGCCATGCCAAGGCCATTTTTATGGCTTGTAAATTCATACAATTTTCCCCTAAGCCTTCGTGTGAAGTTTCGTGGCAAGACGACCAGTTTTCTATTTTTCACGATTTTAAAAAGTTTTTACGGTTTGGGATTTTTTAAAATTCTTTTAGAAAGAGTTTTGTCTTCAAATTTGGTAGAGGTGATCCTTGTATTTTTGTTGGCATGCACAAAAAAATTCAGGTAAAAAGTCGAAGTGGAGAAGATTTTGTGACGATTTGAAAAAAGTGTCCCCATTTCAGACACTTTAATGGCTACTGGCAGCAAACCTAGAAAATCTCAAATGCTCTTTAAGGGGGTGTGATTTCTCAAGGTTTGGTGAGGGATTGAGGACCCATATAAGGGCCAAGTGTCATGCCCTGGGCGGGTGCGCCAGGCACATCAGGTGCACCAGCAGGTGAGCCAGAGGTTGAGCCCGCAGACCAGGCGTGCTGGCGGGTATCTACACGCAAAGCCTAGCAAACGAGTTCAGAACGCCCGTCCAACTTGCAGGCCAGCCCGTGAGACCAAGGCCCGGCATACATGCTGCCCACACCACATCCAGAAGGGCCCAAGGTGCTGGATATGTAAGGGAAGCTTCTACAAGCAGGCAAGATCAGCAGCAGCATCCTGGCAGATTTGGTTGACCCTAAAAATCAGGAGTTAGCATCCTGATTGATTGTAATCTGTATAATCCCATGATTTTAGCCTTTATTCTAGGGATATTGCCATTAAGTATAAGCTGGAGCCTCAACTATAAATAGAGGGCTGCTCCTCCCTCATTTGTACACCATCAAACACTTCTGTTTCAGTGAATACAAAAGCATTTCCAGAATTCTGCCTTCTTATCCTGTTTCTCTTTAACTTGTGTAATCAGCCATTCCCGTTGTTCTAGTGCCCATACACTTGTGTTTTAGGCTGACTTAGGCATAAAGGAGGAGATTCCAAGCCTAAGGCCAGATAGTTTTTGAGTCTAAGGTCAGAGCCTGTGACAGTTGGTATCAGAGCAAGTTCGATTCTACATGTTTATGTTGTGCAGGTTAGAGAATATGGCATCCCAAAGTGACGCTGCTAACCAATAACCAAAGGCCCAGGAGCATGGGTGTGGAAGTGAGAGGAAAGCCAGTTCTAGAGATATCTGGTCTACCATGGACGATAGGCTGGCCAAGCTGGAGGTGACCATGGGCGACATGGGGGAAAAGCTTGAGGGGGTAGAGACTCACATTGCATCGCTAGACTCAATGGGGGAGGAGATCCAAAGTGAGCTGCAAGCTGCTCTCAACAAAGGCCTGGACGTGTTCACCCAAAAGAATCAGACCTTGGAGGCTGAAGTGCTGACCTTGCGCGATGGCATGGAGGCCATGCGCCAGCGGATGAAGGAGCTTACCAGTGAGCTCATTGCTTGCAAGACTGCCATTAGGAATGGCATATTTGCTGAAGTGTCCAAGTCCAGATTGGATGTCCCTAAGCCTAAGGAGTTTAAGGGGACTAGGGCAGCCAAAGAAGTAGATAACTACCTTTGGGGTATGGAGTAGTACTTCTGGGCCATGGGCATGCAAGACCAGGCAATAAAGGTAAGCACCGCTACTATGTATCTCTCTGATGTAGCCTTATTGTGGTAGAGGCGCAGGTGTGATGATGTCAGGTGTGGGAGTGCCAAGATTGGAACCTGGTCAGAGTTCCAAAAGGAGTTCAAAGAACAATTTTACCCAGAGTATGCCGATGATGAGGCGCGGGCAAAGTTACGCAGGCTGAGCCAGTAAGGGGACATAAGGGAGTATGTCCAAAAATTCTCTAAACTGATGCTACAGATCTCGGATCTAGGTGAGAAGGATGCCTTATTTACTTTCATGGATGGGCTGAAGCCGTGGGTGAAGCATGAGCTACAAAGGAGAGGAGTTCATAACTTGGCTAAAGCTTTGACTACTGCCGAGGCCTTGATAGAGTTCAAGCCTCTGAACAAGTTCAAGTCTACCAAGCCCAAGGGTAAAGGCAGGGACAATAGGGACTGGAAGAAGCAGTCCAAGGGGAAGGACCGTGACTGGGAGTCCAAGGATGGAGATCGAGACCATTCAACCAAGGATGGCGAGAGGAAGCCACCAGCAGGCAAGTGGGAAGCAAAGGGGGATTGAGAGCCACTAGTATGCTACCTATGTAGAGCGAGCCACATAGCACGCAATTATCCACAGAAGGGCAAGCTGGCTACTGTAGACAAGGAGTTTGAAGAGGAGCCAGAGTCAAGGGCAGCAAAGCTTGGGTCGTTGGTGCTCAATGTTGTCTAGAGTGAGGGGAGTCGTAAGCCAAAGGGCTTGATGTTTGCGGATCTGATGGTTGCAGTTAGAAGGTGAGCGCACTGGTGGACACAGGTGCCTCACATCTTTTTATTTCAGGTGATAAAGCCCGAAAGCTCAGATTAAAGGTGCAGAAAGGGATTGGTACCCTCAAAACAGTGAACTCCAAGGAAGTTTCAACCATTGGAGTAGTGCGAGGAGTGGAGTTGCAGCTTGGAGACTGGAAAGGCAAGGAGACCATTGAGGTAATACCCCTTGACGACTATGAGTTTGGGATTGGGTTGGATTTTCTTGTTCAGATTAACGCCCTCGTTCTGCCTTTTATCGATTGTGTTTGCATCTTGGATGCACGGTGCCAATGCCTAGTGCCGTTGAGGAGAGGGACTGGAGTTAGGTCACGGGTGGTGTCAGCCATCCAATTTGCCAAGGTGGTAAGCAGACAAGAAGACACTTTCTTGGTAGCCCTGAAATATAATGAGCCAAGGGATAAGGAGACCGAGTCACCCTTGAAGGTGCTAAAGATGCTGAAGACCTTTAGTGATGTAATGCCCTCAAAGCTACCTAGCAAGCTACCACCTAAGAGGGAGGTAGACCACAAGATCGAGCTGGTGTCTGAGGCTAAGCCACTAGCTAGAACCCCTTACCGAATGTCTCCACCAAAGTTGAAGGAGTTCAGGAAGTAGCTTAAAGAGTTAGTTGATGCTGGCTTCATCAGGCCATCGAAGGCACCGATTCTATTTCAGCGTAAGCATGATGGGTCGTTGTGGCTGTGCATAGACTACCGGGCTTTGAACAAGCTGACCATCAAGAACAAGTACCCCATCCCACTCATTGCAGACTTGTTCGATCAACTTGGGAGCGCAAGGTGGTTCACCAAGCTAGATTTGAGGTCAGGCTACTATCAAGTCAGGATCACGGAGAAAGATAAGCTAAAGATAGCATGTGTCACTCGGTATGGTTCGTACGAGTTCTTGGTGATGCCTTTCAGACTCACGAACGCCCCAGTAACATTTTACACCCTTATGAACAAGGTACTTCAGTCATTCCTTGATCGATTTATTATGGTTTATTTGGATGACATTGTGATCTACAGCCAGACTTTGGGAGAGCATGTAGACCACTTGAGATAGGTGTTCGAGGTGTTACGGGTGCACAAGCTATTTGTCAAGAGGGAGAAGTGCTCATTCGCCTAGTAGGAGATCTCGTTCCTTGGCCACATAATGGGAGGTGGCAGGATACGCATGGATGAAGGCAAGATACATGCCATTCTGGAGTGGCAACCACCAGCCAAGGTCACTGAGTTGAGATCGTTCCTTAGGCTGGTTAACTACTACAGGCGCTTCATCAAAGGTCACTCAGCAATAGCCACGCCATTGACTAACTTGCTTAAGAAAGGGAAAGCATGGGAGTGGAGCGCAGGGTGTCAGGAAGCCTTTGACAGGTTGAAGCGGGCTGTGACCGAAGAGCCAGTCTTGGCCTTGCCAGACCATGCCAAGCTGTATGAGGTGCATACGGATGCATCAGACTTTGCCATAGAGGGCATGTCGATGCAGGAGGGACGTCCAGTCACGTTCGAGAGCAAGAAACTGAACGAGACTAAGCACAAGTACACAGTCCAAGAGAAAGAGATGACTGCAGTGGTGCACTGCTTGCGCACTTGGTGCCATTACCTATTGGGGTCAAGGTTCATGGTTAGGATGGACAATGTGGTGACCAGCTACTTCTAGAAGCAGAAGAACCTGTCCCCCAAGTAGGCGAGATGGCAAGATTTTCTTACGAAATTTGATTTCCAGATGGAGTACAAGCCGAGGATGGTGAACCTAGTGGCAGACGCCTTGAGCAGGAAGGCTAACCTTGCTGCCATTAGCCAACTAGAGGGGTCACTGGTGCCGCACATCAAGGAGGGACTTGTGCATGATCCTACAACCAAGGCTTTGATAGAGTACGCCCAGTAAGGTAAGACTAGGCGATTTTGGTTACAGGATGGCTTGCTGTACACCAGGGGAAGTAAACTGTTTGTGCCGTAACACGGGAAGCTCCGCAAGGAAGTTTTGCAAGAATGCCATTATTCAAGGTGGGCTGGACACCCCGGAGTGAGTCGTACCTTGGTGTTGATCAAGGATCGATACTACTGGCCACACATGAGGGACGTTGTGGAGGCCTATGTGAAGACTTGTCTTATGTGCCAACAAGACAAGATGGAGCTCAAGAAACCAGGTGATCTCTTAGAGCCATTGCCAGTGCCAGAGCGACCATGGGAGAGTGTTTCTCTGGACTTTATAGTTGGTCTACCCAAAGCAAAAGGGTTTGGAAGCATCATGGTAGTGGTGGATAGGTTTTCCAAGTATGGAATCTTCATTCCAGCAACCAAGGAGTGCCCAGCCAAGGAGGCAGCTCGATTGTTCTTGAAGAACATGGTTAAGTACTGGGGAGTGCCGAGGACCATTGTTAGTGATCGAGATGGACGTTTCACGGGTAGGTTCTGGACTGAGTTGTTCAAGCTATTGGGGTCAGACTTGAACTTTTCCACCAGCATGTATCCATAGACTGATGGGCAGACAGAACGAGTGAATGGACTATTGGAGGTCTGCCTCAGGCACTATGTGAGTGCCACACAAAGGGACTGGCCAAAGCTGCTAGATATTACGTAGTTTTCCTACAACTTGCGAAGGAGTGAGGCAATGAACCAGAGCCCATTTGAGGTTGTGACAGGGCAACAACCACTAACACCTGGTTCGATTGCTGCAGGTTATACAGGGTCGAATCCAGCAGCATGTAAGTTTGCCATGGCATGGCAGGAGCAAACTGACTTGGTCAGAGTTTGTCTACACAAGGCGGCCAAGAGGTCGAAGAAGTGGTTAGACCAGAATAGGTGGGACGTGCAGTTCCAGGTTAGAGACTTGGTATTGGTGAAGCTGCATCCAATTGTACGCCATAGGGGGCTACACAAAGGCCTAGTCCAAAGGTATGAGGGACCTTTCTGAGTAGTCAAGAGGGTAGGCAAGGTTGCCTACAAGCTGGATATGCCACCCAAGCTGAAGGTACACTTGGTGTTCCATGTGAGCATGCTTAAGTTGTTCCATGAGGATGAGGGAGATTTGGGATGGGCAGAGTCAAAGCGTGTGCCATTGGGAGCAAGGGCCTCATATGAGAAGGAGGTCCACAGCATCATAGCTGACCGAGAGGTGAGACGAAAGAACTATCAGCCAAGATAAGAGTACTTGGTGTGCTGGAAGGGACTTCTAGATAGTGATGCGAGTTGGGAACCAGCAAATGACTTATGGTAGTTCGGGGACCAGATCAGGCAGTACCATGCAGAAGACACAATGAGGACGTTGCACAATCAGGCGAGGGAGAATGTCATGCCCAGGGCAGGCACACTAGGTACATCAGGCACACTAGCAGGTGAGCCAGAGGTTAAGGCTCACAGACCAGGCATGCTGGTGGGTATCTGTGTGCAAAGCCTAGCAAACGAGTTCAGAATGCCTGCCCAACTTGCAGGCCAGCCCATGAGACCAAGGCCTGGCATACAAGCTGCCTGTACCACATCCAGAAGGGCCCAAGGTGCTAGACACGCAAGGTAAGCTTCTGGAAGCAGGCAGGATCAGCAGTAGCATCCTGGCAGATTTGGTTGACCCTGAAAATCAGGAGTTAGCATCCTGATTGATTGTAATCTGTATAATCCCATGATTTTAGCCTTTATTCTAGGGATATTGCCATTAAGTGTAAGCTGGAGCCTCAACTATAAATAGAAGGTTGCTCCTCCTTCAATTGTACACCATCAAACACTTTCGTTTCAGTGAATACAAGAGCATTTCTAGAATTCTACCTTCTTATCTTGTTTCTCTTTAACTTGCGTAATCAGCCATTCCCGTTGTTTTAATGCCCGTATGCTTGTGTTTTAGGCTGACTTAGGCATAAAAGAGGAGATTCCAAGCCTAAGGTCGCACGATTTCTGAGTCTAAGGTCAGAGACCGTGACACAAGTACCAGCACCCATCGCACATCATGTGCGCACACCCCCCCGACCCCCCCAATCGTCGGAACCCCCAATGCCACTGGTTAGGCTCTCTGACGATGCTCTAGTAATGCTCCAGTGATGGTGCCCTGAGTGAAAAAAATGCCACACCAGCACATGTCGGAGCCTAGCAAGTGCACCATGGCTCAAAATCTTAGGCTGGGAATGAACTCTGTATGCTTAGACATGGAATGAACTCCGTATGCCTAAGCTAACCCACGAAACGAGCGTGCGGGACCTCAACCGACCGGAGAGGTAGAATGCGCAAGTTAGGGATCGACCCTATCTCCCCCTGTGTGCTGTCGATCCTGCTACTGCAACCCTCGGTTTCGTCTGATCTTAGACTGGGAATGAACTCTGTATGCATAAGTCAACCCCCGAAATGAGCGTACGGGCATTGAACCGACTGAAGAGGCATAATGCGCAAGCTGGGGATCGGCCCGGTCCCCCTCTACATGCTATCGGTCTCCCTCTGCATACTGCCGATCCCGCTGCCACAACCCTCGATCCTGCTAGGGCTGGGGCTGAGACATGGAATGAACTCCCTATACCTAAGCTAACCCACGAAACGGGCATGGGAGTGTTCAGCCGACCAGAGAAGCAGAATGCGCAAGTCGAGGATCGGCCCGGTCCCCCTTACGTGCTACCGATCCTACTACCGTAACCCTCAGTCCGGTCTGATCTTAAACTATGAATGAACTCCGTATACTTAGACTGGGGATGAACTCCGTATGCCTAAGTCAATACATAAAATGATCGTGCAGGCGTTCAGCCAACCGAAAAGGCTGATTGGAGAGGCATAATGTGTAAGCCGGGGATCAGCTCGGTCCCTCTCTGTGTGCTACCAATCCCGTTATCGATCCTGCTACCACAACCCTCGACCGGGCTGGGGCTTAGACATGGAATGAACTCCGTACGCCTAAGCCAACCAACGAAACGAGCGTACGGGTGCTTAGCCTGTCGGAGAGGCAGAATACGTAAGTCGAGGATCGAATTGATCCCCACTACGTGTTGTCGATCCTGCTGTTGGTCCTGCTACTACAACCCTCGGTCTGATCCGATCTTAGACTGGGAATGAACTTTGTATGCTTAGACATGGAATGAACTCCGTATGCCTAAGCTAACCCACGAAACGAGCGTGCGGGCGCTCAATCGACCAGAGAGGCAGAATGCGCAAGCCGGGGATCAACCCGATCCCCCCTACGTGCTGTCGATCCTACTGTCGCAACCCTCATTCTGATCCGATCTTAGACTGGGAATGAACTCCGTATGCCTAAGTCAACCCACGAAACGAGCGTGCAGGCGTTGAGCCGGTCGGAGAGGCATAATACGCAAGCCGGGGATCGGCCCAGTCCCCCTTTGCGTGCTGCCTATCTCCCTGCCACAACCCTCAGACCGACTGGGAATTAGACATGGAATGAACTCCCTATGCCTAAGCCAAACCACAAAACGGGCGTACGGGCACTCAGCCAGTCGGAGAGGCAGAATGCGCAACTCGGGGATCACCCTAGTCCCCCCTGCGTGCTGTCGATCCTGTTGACGTAACCCTTGGTCCGATCCGATCTTGGACTGGGAATGAACTCCGTATGCTTAGACTGGGGATGAACTCCGTATGCCTAAGTCAACCCACGAAACGAGCGTGCGGGCGCTCATTCGACCAGAAAGGCAGGATGCGTAAGCCGGGGATCGAACGGGTGGTAGGTAGGTTCAAGCACATCTTCATATTTCTGCCATACCAATGCCATTTTTATGGCTTGTAAATTCATACAATGGTCCCCTAAGTCTTCATGTGAAGTTTCATGGCAAGACGACCCGTTTTCTATTTTTCACGATTTTTAAAACTTTTTGCGATTCAGGATTTTTTAAGCTCTTTTCACAAAGATTTTTGTCCCCAAATTTGGTAAAGGTGAGCCTTGTATTTTTGTTAGCATGCACAAAAAAATTCAGCTAAAAACTCGAAGTGGAGAAGATTTTTTGACCGTTTGAAAAAAGTGTCACATTTCAGACACTTTAATGGCTACTGGCAACAAACCTGTAAAATCTCAAATGCTCTTTAAGGGGGTGTGAGTTCTCGAGGTTTGATGAGGGATAAGGGGCCAATATAAGGTCCAAGTACCAGCACCCATCGAACATCATGTGCGCACACCCCCCGGCCCCCCTAATCGCCGAAACCCTAATCCGTCGGTTAGGCTCTCCGACGATGCTCCGGTGATGGTGCCTTGGGCGAAAAAAATGTGGCACCAGCACATGCCCAAGCCCAGAATGTGCACCATGGCTCAAAATCTTAGAATGGGAATGCACTTCATATGCTTAGACATGGAATGAACTCCGTATGCCTAAGCCAACCCACAAAATAAGCGTGCGGGCACTCAGTCGATCGGAGAGGCAGAACGCGCAAGCCAACGATTGGCCTGGTCCCCCCTACGTGCTGCCGATCCTGCTGTCACAACCCTCGATCCGGTTTGATCTTAGGCAAGGAATGAACTCCGTATGCTTAGACTGGGGATGAACTCCGTATGCCTAAGTCAACCCACGAAATGAGCGTGCAGGTGTTCAGCCGACCGGAGAGGCATAATGTGTAAGTCGGGGATCAGCCCAGTCCCCCTTTGCTTGCTGTCGATCCCACTACCGGTCCTGCTACCACAACCCTCAGTCCGGCTGGGGCTTAGACATGGAATGAACTCCGTATGCCTAAGCCAACCCATGGAACGAGCGTGCGGACGCTCAGCAGACCGGAGAGGCAGAATGTGCAAGTTAGGGATCGACCCATTCCCCCCCTGTGTGCTGTCGATCTTGCTGCCACAACCCTCAGTCCAGTCCGATCTTAGACTGGGAATGAACTCCATATGCATAAGTCAACCCACAAAATGAGCGTGCCGGCGTTGACCCTACCAAAGAGGCATA
This sequence comes from Durio zibethinus, assembly GCF_047325235.1. Lineage (NCBI taxonomy): Eukaryota > Viridiplantae > Streptophyta > Magnoliopsida > Malvales > Malvaceae > Durio > Durio zibethinus. The sequence continues at coordinate 16,946,206 of NC_143164.1, read as the reverse complement.
ATGCGTAAGTTGAGAATCGGCCCAGTCCCCCTTTACGTGCTGTCAGTCCCGTTGCCACAACCCTCGGTCTGGCTGGGGCTTAAACATGGAATGAACTCCCTATGCCTAAGCTAACCCATGAAACAGGCATGCGGGTGCTCAGCCTGCCGAAGAGGCAAAATGCGCATGTTGGGGATCGGCCCGGTCCCCCCTGCGTGCGGCCGATCCTTTTGCCGCAACCCTCGATCCGGTCTGATCTTAGACTGGGAATGAACTCTGTATGCTTATATTGGGGATGAACTCCGTATGCCTAAGTCAACCCATGAAAGGAGTGTGCAGGCGCTCAACTGATCGAAGAGGCAGAATACGTAAGTCGGGGATCGACTGAGTCCCTCCCTACGTGCTGTCGATCCGACTGTTGGTCCTGCTACCGCAAACCTCGGTCCGATTCGATCTTAGATTGGGAATGAAGTCCATATGCTTAGACATGGAATGAACTCCGTATGCCTAAGCCAACACACGAAACGAGCGTGCGGGCGCTCAACAGGTCGGAGAGGCAGAATGCACAAGCTAGGGACCGACCCGATCCCACCCTACGTTCTGTCGATCCTGCTACTGCAACCCTCGATCCGGTCCGATCTTAGACTAGGAATGAACTCCGTATGCCTAAGTCAACCCATGAAACGAGCGTTTGGGCACTGAGCCGGTCGGAGAGGCATAATGCGTAAACCGAGGATCGGCTCGATCCCTCTCTATGTGCTACCAATCCCGCTGCCACAACCCCCATTCCGGCTGGAGCTTAGACATGGAATGAACTCCCGATCCCTAAGCCAACCCACGAAATGGGCGTGCGGGCGCTCCGTCGGACGAAAAGGTAGAATGCACAAGCTGGGGATCGGCCTAGTCCCCCCTGCGTGCTATCGATCCTGCTGTCATAACCCTCGGTTCGATCCGATCTTGGACTGGGAATGAACTCTATATGCTTAGACTAGGGATGAAGTCCATATGCCTAAGTCAACCAACGAAACGAGCGTGCGGATGCTCAGCCAACTAGAGAGGCAGGATGTGCAAGTCGGGGATCGAACGGGTGGTAGGTGGGTTCAAGCACATCTTCATATTTCTGCCATGCCAATGCCATTTTTATGGCTTGTAAATTCATACAATGGTCCTGTATGCCTTCATGTGAAGTTTCGTGGCAAGACGACCCGTTTTCTATTTTTCACAATTTTTGAAACTTTTTTCGGTTCGGGATTTTTTAAAATTCTTTTAGAAAGATTTTTGTCACCAAATTTGGTAGAGGGGATCCTTGTATTTTTGTTGGCTTGCACAAAAAAATTCAGGTAAAAACTCGAAGTGGAGAAGATTTTGTGTCCAATTGAAAAAAGTGTCCCCATTCCAGGCACTTTAAAGGCTACTGGTAGCAAACCTATAAAATCTCAAATGCTCTTTAAGGGGGTGTGAGTTCTCGTGGTTTGATGAGGGATAGGGGGCCAATGTAAGGGCAAAGTACCAGCGCCCATCGCACATCATGTGCGCACACCTACCCGGCCCCCCCAATCACCAGAACCCCCAATGCCGCCGGTTAGGCTCTCCGACGATGCTCCGACGATGGAGCCTCGGGTGAAAAAAAATACGGCACCAGCACAAGCCCGAGCCCAGCATGTGCACCGTGGCTCAAACTCTTAGACTGGGAATAAACTCCATATGCTTAGACATGGAATGAACTCCGTACGCCTAAGTCAACCCATGAAACGAGCGAGCGAGTGCTCAGCCTGCCGTAGAGGTAGAATGCGCAAGCCAAGGATCGGCCCGATCCCCCTCTACATGCTGTCGGTCCCACTGCCACAACCCTCGGTTTGGCTGGGGCTTAGACATGGAATGAACTCCTTATGCCTAAGCCAACCCATGAAACGGGCGTGCGGACCCTCAGCTAGTCGAAGAGGCAGAATGCGCAAGCTGGGGATCGACTCGGTCCCCCCTGCGTGTTGCCGATCCTATTGCTGTAACCCTCAGTTCGATTCGATCTTAGACTGGGAATGAACTCCGTATGCTTAGATTGGGATGAACTCTGTATGCCTAAGTCAACCCACGAAACGAGTGTGCGGGTGCTCAGCCGATCTGAGAGGTTGATCGGAGAGGTAGAATGTGCAAGCTGGGGATCGACCCGATCCCCCCTACGTCTGCCGATCCTGCAGCTGGTCCTGCTGTCGCCATCCTTGGTCTGATCTGATCTTAGACTGGGAATGAACTCTATATGCTTAGACATGGAATGAACTCTGTATGCCTAAGCCAACCCACGAAACAAGCGTCCGGGCGCTCAGTCGATCGGAGAGGCAGAATGCGCAAGTCAGGGATCGGCCCAGTCCCCTCCAGTGTGCTGTCGATCCTGCTACCACAATGCTTAGTCCGGTCTGATCTTAGATTGGGAATGAACTCCGTATACCTAAGTCAACCCATGGAATGAACATTCGAGCACTGCGCCGGCTTAAGAGGCATAATGCGCAAGCCGAGGATCGACCCAGTCCCCCTCTGCGTACTGCCGGTCTCGCTGCCACAGCCCTCAGTCTGGCTAGGGCTTAGACATGGAATGAACTCCGTATGCCTAAGGCAACCCACAAAACGGGCGTGCGGGCGCTCAGCTAGCCCGAGAGGCATAATGCATAATCTGGGGATCGACTCGGTCCCCCCTGCATGCTACCGATCCTGCTGTCACAACCCTCGGTCTGGTTTGATCTTAGACCGGTAATAAACTCCGTATGCTTAGACTGGGGATGAACTCCGTATGCCTAAGTCAACCCACGAAACAAGCATGCGGGCGCTCAGCCGATCGGAGAGGCTAGCTGGAGAGGCATAATGTGCAAGTCGAGGATCAGCTCGATCCCCCTCTACGTGTTGTCGATCCCGCTGTCGGTCCTGCTATCACAACCCTCGATCCAGCTGGGGCATAGACATGGAATGAAGTCTGTATGCCTAAGCCAACCCACAAAACGAGCGTGTGGGCACTCAGCCAACTGGAGAGGCAGAATGCACAAGCTAGGGATACGCCCGATCCCCCCTACTTGCTATCGATCTTGCTGCTGGTCCTACTGTCGCAACCCTCGGTCCGGTCCGATCTTAGATTGGGAATGAACTCCATATGCATAAGTCAACCCATGAAACGAGCGTGCGGGCGTTGAGCCAACCGAAGAGGTATAATGCGCAAGCTAGGGATCGGCCCGGTTCCCCTCTGCGTGCTGCCGGTCCTGCTACCACAACCCTCGATTCGGTTGGGGCTTACACATGGAATGAACTCCCTATGCCTAAGCCAACCCACAAAACGGGCATCCGGGTGCTCAACCGATCAGAGAGGCAGAATGCGCAAGTCGGGGATCGACCCGGTCCCCCCAACGTGCTATCGATCCTATTGCTGCAACCCTCGGTCTGGTTCGATCTTAGATTGGGAATGAACTCTGTATGCTTAGACTGGGGATGAACTCTGTATGCCTAAGTCAACCCATGAAATGAGCGTGCGGGCGCTCAGCCGATCGGAGAGGCATAATGTGTAAGCCAGGGATCAGCCCGATCCCCCTCTGCGTGCTATCGATCCCGCTACCGGTCTTGCTACCACAACCTTCAGTCCGGCTCGGGCTTAGACATGGAATGAACTCCCTATGCCTATGCCAACCCACGAAACGGGCGTGCAGGCACTCAACCGGCCGGAGAGGTAGAATGCGCAAGCCGAAGATCGGCCTGGTCCCCCCTGCGTGCTGCCGATCCTGCTACCGTAACCCTCGGTCTGGTCCGATCTTAGACTAGGAATGAACTTCATATGCTCAGACTGGGGACGAACTCTGTATGCCTAAGTCAACCCACGAAACGAGCGTGCGGGCGCTCAGCTGACCAGAGAGACAGGATGCGCAAGCCGGGGATCGAATGGGTGGTAGGTGGGTTCAAGCACATCTTCATATTTCTGTCGTGCCAATGCCATTTTTATGGCTTTTAAATTCATACAATGGTCCCCTAAGCCTTCATGTGAAGTTTTGTGGCAAGACGATCCGTTTTCTATTTTTCATGATTTTTGATACCTTTTGTGGTTCGGGATTTTTTAAAATTTTTTTAGAAAGAATTTGTCCCCAAATTTGGTAGAGGTGATCCTTGTATTCTTTTTGGCATGCACAAAAAAATTCAGCTAAAAACTCGAAGTGGAGAAGATTTTGTGATAGTTTGAAAAAAGTGTCCCCATTTCGGACACTTTAATGGCTACTGGCAGCAAACCTATAAAATCTAAAATGCTCTTTAAGGGGGTGTGAGTTCTCAAGGTTTGATGAGGGATAGGGGGCCAATATAAGGGCCAAGTACCAGCACCCATCGCACATCATGTGTGCATACCCCCCCGGCCCCCCCAATCGCTGGAACCCCCAATACTGCCGGTTAGGCTCTCCGGTGATGCTCCGACGATGGTGCCACGGGCGAAAAAAATGTGGCACCAGCACATGCCCGAGCCTAGCATGTGTACCGTGGCTCAAAATCTTAGACTGGGAATGAACTCCGTATGCTTAGACATGGAATGAACTCCGTATGCCTAAGCCAACTAACGAAATAAGTGTGCGGGTGCTCAGCCAGTCGAAGAGGTAGAATTCGCAAGCCGGGGATAGGCCCGGTCCCCCCCTATGTGCTGTCGATCCTACTGCCGCAACCCTCGGTCCGATCTGATCTTAGACTGGGAATGAACTCCGTATGCATTAGTCAACCCACAAAATGAAAGTACGGGCGTTGAGCCAGCTGAAGAGGCATAATACGCAAGCCAAGGATCGACCCGGTCCCCCTCTACGTGCTGTCGGTCCCACTCCACAACCCTCAGTTCAGTTGGGGCTTAGACACGGAATGAGCTCCCTATGCCTAAGCTAACCCCGAAACGGGCGTACGGGCACTCAGTCGGCCGAAGAGGCAGAATGCGCAGGCCAAGGATCGGCCCGATCCCCCCTGCGTGCTGTCGATCCTACTGCCGCAACCTTCGGTCTAGCCTGACCTTAGACTGGGAATGAACTCCGTATGCTTAGACTGGGGATGAACTCCGCATGCCTAAGTCAACCCACGAAACGAGCGTGTGGGCGCTCAGCCGGCCGAAGAGGCATAATGCGTAAGCTGGGGATCGGCCCGATCCCCCGCTGCGTGCTATCGTTCCCGCTATCGGTCCTGCTAGCACAACCCTCGGTCCGACTGGGGCTTAGACATAGAATGAACTCCGTATGCCTAAGTCAACCCACGAAACGAGCGTGCGGGCGCTCAACCGACCGGAGAGGCAGGATGCGCAAGTCGGGGATCGAATGGGTGGTAGGTGGGTTCAAGAACATCTTCATATTTCTATCATGCCAATGCCATTTTTATGGCATTTAAATTCATACAATGGTCCCTAAGCCTTCATGTGAAGTTTCGTGGCAAGACGACCCGTTTTCTATTTTTCACGATTTTTGAAACTTTTTGTTGTTTGGGATTTTTTTAAATTTTTTTAGAAAGAGTTTTGTCCCCAAATTTGGAAGAGGTGATCCTTGTATTTTTGTTGGCATGCACAAAACAATTCAGCTAAAAACTCGAAGTGGAGAAGATTTTGTGACTGTTTGAAAAAAGTGTCCCCATTTCAGACACTTTAATGGCTATTGGCAGCAAACCTATAAAATCTCAAATGCTCTTTAAGGGGGTGTGAGTTCTTGAGGTTTGATGAAGGATAGGAGGCCAATATAAGGGCCAAGTACCAGCACCCATCGCACATCATGTGCGAACACCCCTCGGCCCCCTCAATGCCGTCGATTAGGCTCTTCGAGATGGTGCCCCGGGTGAAAAATATTTGGCACCAGCACATGCTTGAGCCCAGCATGTGTACCGTGGCTCAAAATCCTAGACTGGGAATGAACTCCGTATGCTTAGACATGGAATGAACTCCATATGCCTAAGCCAACCCACGAAACGAGCGGGCGGGTGCTCAACCGGCCGGAGAGGCAGAATACGTAAGCCGGGGATCGTCCCAGTCCCCCCCAGCGTGCTGTTGATCCTGCTACCACAACCCTCGATCTGGTCTGATCTTAGACTAGGAATGAACTTCATATGCATAAGTCAACCCATGAAATGAGCGTGCGGGTGCTTAGCCAGCCGAAGAGGCATAATGCGTAAGCCGGGGACCAACCCGGTCCCCCTCTGCGTGCTGCCAGTCCTGCAGCCACAACCATCAGTCCAACTGGGGCTCAGGCATGGAATGAACTCCCTATGCCTAAGCCAACCCACGAAATGGACGTGCGTGCACTCAGCCGACCGGAGAGGTAGAATACGCAAGTCGGGGATCAGCCCGATCCCCCCTGTGTGCTGTCGATCTTGCTGCCGCAACCTTCGGTCCAGTCTGATCTTAGCCTGTGAATGAACTCCGTATGCTTAGACTGGGGATGAACTCCGTATGCCTAAATCAACCCATGAAACGAGCGTGCGGGCACTCAACCAGCCGAAGAGGCATAATGTGCAAGCTAGGGATCAGCCCAATCCCCCCTGTGTGCTGTCGATCTCGCTGTCGATCCTGCTGCCACAACCCTTGGTCCGGCTGGGGCTTAGACATGGAATGAACTCCATATGCCTAAGCCAACCCACGAAATGAGCATACAGGTGCTCAGCCAAAGAGGCAGAATGCGCAAGCTGAGGATCGACCCGATCCCCCCTGCGTGCTGTCGATCCTGCTGCTGCAACCCTCGATCTTAGACTGGCAATGAACTCCGTATGCTTAGACATGGAATGAACTCCGTACGCCTAAGCCAACCCATGAAACGAGCGTGCGGGCGCTCAGCCGAATGGAGAGGCAGAATGCACAAGTCGGGGATCGGCCTTGTCCCCTCTGCGTGCTGTCGATCCTACTGCTGCAACCCTCAGTCTGATTCAATCTTAGACTGGGAATGAACTTCGTATGCCTAAGTCGAACCATGAAACGAGTGTGCGGGCGTTGAGCTGACCGAAGAGGCATAATGCACAAGCCAGGGATCGGCCCGGTCCCCCTCTACGTGCTGCCGATCCCGCTGCCACAACCCTCGGTCCGATTGGGGCTTAGACATGGAATGAACTCCCTATCCATAAGCGAAGCCACGAAATGGGCGTGCAGGCGCTAAGCCGGTTGGAGAGGCAGAATGCGCAAGCTGGGGATTGGCCCGGTCCCCGCTGCGTGTTGCTGATCCTGCAACCACAACCCTCGGTCTGGTTTGATCTTAGACTGGGAATGAACTCCGTATGCTTAGACTGGGGATGAACTCCATTTGCGTAAGTCAACCCACGAAACGAGCGTGCGGGCGCTCAGCCGACCAGAGAGGCAGGATGCGCAAGCCGGGGATCGAACAGGTGGTAGGTGGGTTCAAGAACATCTTCATATTTCTGCCATGCCAATGCCATTTTTATGGCTTGTAAATGCATACAATGGTCCCCTAAGCATTCATGTGAAGTTTCATGGCAAGACGACCCGTTTTCTATTTTTCACGATTTTCAAAACTTTTTATGGTTTGGGATTTTTTAAAATTTTTTTAGAAAGAGTTTTGTCCCTAAATTTGGTAGAGGTGATCCTTGAATTTTTTTTGGCATGCACAAAAAAATTCAGCCAAAAACTCAAAGTGGAGAAGATTTTGTGACCATTTCAAAAAGTGTCCCCATTTCAGACACTTTAATGGCTACTGGCAGCAAGCCTATAAAATCTCAAATGCTCTTTAAGGGGGTGTGAGTTCTTGAGGTTTGATGAGGGATAAGGCACCAAAATTAGGGCCAAGTACCAGCACCCATCGCACATCATGTGTGCACACCCCCTGGCCCCCCAATCATCGGAACCCCTAATGCCGCCGATTAGGCTCTCCGACGATGCTCCGACGATGGTGCCTCGGGCGAAAAAAATGCGGCACCAACACATGCCCGGGCCCAGCATGTGCACCTTGGCTTAAAATATTAGACTGGGAATGAACTCCATATCCTTAGACATGGAATGAACTCCGTATGGCTAAGCCAACCCAAGAAACGAGCGTGCGGGCGCTCAGCCCGCCGGAGAGGAAGAATCTACAAGCCGAGGATCGGCCCGATCCCCTCTGTATACTGTAAATCCTGCTACCGAAACCCTCAATCCAGTCTTATCTTAGACTGGGAATGAACTCCGTATGCATAAGTCAACCCACGAAACGAGCGTCCGGGCACTGAGCCGATCGAACAGGCATAATGCGCTGGCCGGGGATCGGCCCAGTCCCCCTCTGTGTGCAGCCGGTCCCACTGCCACAACCCTCAGTCCGGCTGTGGCTTAGACATGGAATGAACTCCCTATGCATAAGCCAACCCATGAAACGGGCGCGCGGGCGCTCAGCCAACTAGAGAGGCAGAATGCGCAAGCCGGGGATCGACCTGTTCCCCCCTCCATGTTGTTGATGTTGCTGCCGCAACCATCAGTCTGGTCTGATCTTAGACTGTGAATGAACTCCGTATGCTTAGACTAGGAATGAACTCCGTATGCCTAAGTCAAACCATGAAACGAGCATGCGAATGCTCAGCCGACTGGAGAGGTCGATCGAAAAGGCATAATGCGTAAGCTGGGGATCAGCTCGGTCCCCCTCTACGTGCTGCCGATCCCGCTACCGGTCTTGCTACCACAACCCTCGGTCCAGTTGGGGCTTAGACATGGAATGAACTCCGTATGCCTAAGCCAACCCACGGAACGAGCGTACGAGCGTTCAACCGACCGAAGAGGTAGAATGTGCAAGCCAGGGATCGACCCGATCCCCCCCTACGAGCTACCGATTTTGCTGCTGGTCCTGCTGTCACAACCCTCGGTGCGGTCTTAGATTGGAAATGAACTCCGTATGCTTAGATATGGAATGAACTCCGTATGCCTAAGCCAACCCACGAAATGAGCATGCGGGCACTCAGCCAACCGGAGAGGCAGAATGTGCAGGTCAAGGACCGACCCGGTCCCTGCTACGTGTTGTCGATCCTACTGTCGTAACCCTCGATCTGGTCTGATCTTAGACTGGGAATGAACTCCGTATGACTAAGTCAACCCACGAAGCGTTGAGTCGGTCGGAGAGGCATAATGCGCAAGTCGGGGATCGACCTAGTCCTCCTTTGCGTGCTGTCGGTCTCGCTACCATAACCCTTGGTCCGGCTGGGGCTTAGACATGGAATGAACTCCCTATGCCTAAGCCAACCACGAAACGGCCGTGCGGGCATTCATCCGATCGAAGAGGCAGAATGCGCAAGTCGGGGATCAGCCCGGTCCCTCCTGCATGCTGTCGATCCTGCTGTCACAACCCTCGGTCTGGTCCGATCTTAGACTACGAATGAACCTCGTATGCAGAAGTCAACCCACGAAACGAGCGTACGGGTGCTGAGCTGGTCGAAGAGGCATAATGCACAAGCCGGGGATCGACCCGGTCCCTCTTCGCGTGCTGCCAGTCCCGCTGCCATAACCCTCCGTTCGGCTGGGGCTTAGACATGGAATGAACTCCCTATGCCTAAGCCAACCCACGAAACGGGCGTGCGGGAGCTCAGCCGGTCGGAGAGGCAGAATATGAAAGTTGGGGATTGGCCCGATCCCTCCTGCGTGCTGTTGATCCTACTGCCGTAACCCTCGGTCTAGTTCGATCTTAGACTGGGAATTAACTCTATATGCTTAGACTAGGGATGAACTCCGTATGCCTAAGTCAACCCACGAAACGAGCATACGAGCACTCGGTCGGTCGAAGAGGCATAATGCGTAAGCCGGGATTAGCCCGGTTGCCCTCCACATGCTACCGATCTCGCTGTCAATCCTGCTGCCACAACCTTCAGTCCGGCTGTGGCTTAGACATGGAATGAACTTCGTATGCCTAAGCCAACCCATGAAATGAACGTACGGGCGCTCAGCCAATCGGAGAGGCAGAATACACAAGCTGGGGATCGGTTCGGTCCCCCCTGCTGCTGGTCCTACCGCCCAACCCTCGGTCTGGTCCGATCATAGACTGGGAATGAACTCCGTATGCTTAGACACGGAATGAACTTCGTATGCCTAAGCCAACCCACGAAACGAGCGTGCGGGCTCTCAACCGACCGGAGAGGCAGAATGCACAAGTCGGGGATCAGTCTGATCCCCCCCTGTGTGCTGTTGATCCTACTGCTACAACCTTCGATCTGGTTCGATCTTAGACTGGGAATGAACTCTGTATGCCTAAGTCAACCCACGAAACGAGCGTGCGGGCGCTGAGGCATAATGCGTTGAGGCACAAGTCGGAGAGGCATAATGCGCGAGCTGAGGATCTGTCCGGTCCCCCTCTGCGTGCTGCCGGTCCCACTGCCACAGCCCTCAGTCTGGCTTGGGCTTAGTCATGGAATGAACACCCTATGCCTAAGCGAACCCATGAAACGGGCGTGTAGGCGCTCAATCGGTCGGAGAGGCAGAATGCGCAAGCCGAGGATTGGCTAGGTCCCTCCTGCGTGCTATCGATCCTGCTGCCACAACCCTCGGTCTGACCGGGGCTTAGACATGGAATGAACTCTGTATGCCTAAGCCAACCCATAAAACGAGCGTGCGAGCGCTCAACCGACCGGAGAGGCAGAATGCACAAGCTGAGGATTCATACAATGGCTTGTAAATTCATACAATGGTCCTCTAAGCCTTCATGTGAAGTTTCGTGGCAAGACGACCCGTTTTTTATTTTTCACGATTTTTGAAACTTTTTTCAGTTCGAGATTTTTTGAAAATTTTTTTAGAAAGAGTTTTGTCCCCAAATTTGGTAGAGGTGATCCTTGTGTTTTTATTGGCAAGCATAAAAAAATTCAGCTAAAAACCCGAAGTGGAGAAGATTTTGTGATCGTTTCAAAAAACTATCCCTATTTCAGACACTTTAATGGCTACTGGCAGCAAATCTATAAAATCGCAAATGCTCTTTAAGGGGGTATGAGTTCTCGATGTTTGATGAGGGATAGGGGGCCAATATAAGGGCCAAGTACCAGCACCCATCGCACATCATGTGCGCACATCCCCCGGCCCCCCCAATCGTCGGAACCCCCAATACTGTCGGTTAGGCTCTCCGGTGATGCTCTGATGATGGTGCCCCGGGCAAAAAAAATGCGGCACCAGCAGATGCCTGAGCCCAACATGTGCACCATGGCTTAAAATCTTAGACTGGGAATGAACTCTGTATGCTTAGACATGGAATGAACTATGTATACCTAAGCCAACCCATGAAACGAGTGTGCGGGCACTCAGTCGGCCGGAGAGGCAGATTGCACAAGTCGGGGATTAGCCCGATCCCTCCTGTGTGCTGTCAATCCTGCTGCCGCAACCCTTGGTCTGGTCTGATCTTAGACTGGGAATGATCTTCGTATGCATAGGTCAACCCATGAATCGAGCGTACAGGCGTTGAGTCGATCGAAGAAGCATAATGCGCAAGCCGAGGATCGACTCGGTCCCCCTCTGCGTGCTACCGGTCCCGCTGCCACAACCCTCGGTCTGGCTGGGGCTTAGACATGGAATGAAATCCCTATGCCTAAGCCAACCCATGAAAAGGGCGTGCGGGCGTTCAGTCTGCCGGAGAGGAAGAATGTGCAGGTCAAAGATCGGCTTGGTACCCCCTACGTGCTGCTGATCCTGCTGCTGCAACCCTCGGTCTGATCCGATCTTAGACTGGAAATGAACTCCGTATGCTTAGACTGAGCGTGCGGGTGCTCAGCTGACAGGAGAGGCCGGTCAGAGAGGCATAATGTCAAGCCGGGGATCAGCCCGGTCCCTCTCTACGTGTCGTCGATCCCGCTACCGGTCCTGCTACCACAACCCTTGGTCCGACCTGGGCTTAGACATGGAATGAACTCCGTATGCCTAAGCCAACCCATGAAACGAGTGTAAGGGCACTAAGCCGACTGGAGAGGCAGAATGTGCATGTCGGGGATCAGCCTGGTCCCCCCTGCGTGCTGTAGATCCTACTGCCATAACCCTTGATCCGATCTGATCTTAGACTGGCAAAGAACTCCGTATGCATAAGTCAACCCATGAAACGAGTGTTCGGATGTTATGCCGGCCGAAGAGGCATAATGCGCAAGCCGGGGATCGACCCAGTCCCCCTCTGCGTACTGTCGGTCCCGCTGCCACAACCCTCGGTCCGGTTGGGGCTTAGACATGGAATGAACTCCCTATCCCTAAACCAACACACGAAACGGGTGTACGGGTGCTTAGCCGATCGGAGGGGCAGAATGTGCAAGTCGGGGATTAGCCCGGTATCCCCTGTGTGCTACCGATCCTACTGACGCAATCCTCAATCTGGTCTGATCTTAGACTGGGAATGAACTCCGTATGCTTAGACTAGGGATGAACTCCGTATGCTTAGACTAGGGATGAACTTCGTATGCCTAAGTCAACACACAGAATGAGCATGCAAGCGCTCAGCCGACCGGAGAGGCATAATGCGCAAGTCGGGGATCAGCCTGGTCCCCCTCTGCATGCTGTCGATCCCACTGCCGGTCCTGCTGCCACAACCCTTTGTCCGATTGGGGCTTAGACATGGAATGAACTCCGTACGCCTAAGCCAACCCACGAATCGAGCGCTCGAGCGCTCAGCTGGTCGAAGAGGCAGAATACGCAAGTCGAGGATCAGACCAGTCCCCTTACGTGCTGTCAATCCTACTGTCACAACCCCCGTCCGGTCTGATCTTAGACTGGCAATGAACTCCGTATGCATAAGTCAACCCACGAAACGAGCGTGCGGGTGCTGAGCCGACCGAAGAGGCATAATGCGCAAGCTGAGGATCGGCCTGATCCCCTTCTGTGTGCTGCTGGTCCCGCTGGCACAACCCTCGGTCTGGCAGGGGCTTAGACATGGAATGAACTCCCGATACCTAAGCCAACATATGAAACGGGCGTGCGGGTGCTCAGTCGATCGGAGAGGCAGAATGTGTAAGCTGGGGATCGGCTCGATCCCTCGTGCGTGCTACCGATCTTGCTGTCGTAACCCTCGGTACGGTCCGATCTTAGACTGAGAATGAACTTCGTATGCTTAGACTAGGGATGAACTCCGTATGCCGAAGTCAACCCATGAAACGAGCGTGCAGGCACTCAGCCGATCGAAGAGGCATAATGCGTAAGTCGAGGATCAGCCCGGTCCCCTTCTACGTGCTGCTGATCCCGCTGCTGGTCCTGATTCCACAACCCTTGGTTCGACTGGGGCTTAGACATGGAATGAACTCCGTATGCCTAAGCCAACCCACAAAACGAGCGTGAGGGTGCTCAACTGGCCGGAGAGGCAGAATGCGTAAGTCGAGGATCGACCCGGTCCCCCCTACATGCTACCGATCCTGCTGCCGTAACCTTCAGTCTGGTTCGATCTTAGACTGGGAATGAACTCTGTATGCATAAGTCAACCCACGAAACGAGCGTGCGGTCGCTGAGCCGGTCGAAAAGGCATAATGCGCAAGTCGAAGATCGCCCCGGTCCCCTTCTGCGTGCTACCGGTCCCGCTACCACAACCCTCGATCCGACTGGGGCTTAGACATGGAATCAACTCCCTGTGCCTAAGCCAACCCATGAAACGGGCGTGCGGGTGCTCAGCCGCCCGAAGAGGCAGAATGCGTAAGCCGGAGACCTGCCCAATCCCCCTGCGTGCTATCGATCCTGCTACCGCAACCCTCGGTCTGGTCCGATCTTAGACTGGGAATGAACTCTATATGCTTAGACTAGGGATGAACTCCGTATGCCTAAGTCAACCCACGAAACGAGCGTGCAGGTGCTCAGTCGGCTGGAGAGGCATAATGCGTAAGCCGGGGATCAGCACGGTCCCCCTCTATGTGCTGTCGATCCCGCTGCCGATCCTACTGCCATAACCCTCAGTCCGGTTGGGGCTTAGACATGGAATGAACTCCGTATGCCTAAACCAACCCACGAAACGGGCATGTCGGTGCTCAACCGGCCAGAAAGGCAGAATGCGCAAGCCAGGTATCGATCCAATCCCCCCTGCATGCTGTCGATCCTGCTATCGCAACCCTCGGTCTGGTCTGATCTTAGACTGAGAATGAACTCCATATGCTTAGACATGGAATGAACTCCGTATGCCTAAGCTAACCCATGGAATAAGCGTGCGGCTGCCAGTCGGTCAGAGAGGCAGAATGCGTAAGCCAGGGATTGGCCCGGTCCCCCTTACGTGCTGTCAATCTTATTGCCACAACCCTAGGTCCTGTTCGATCTTAGGCTAGGAATGATCTCCGTAAGCCTAAGTCAACCCACGAAATGAGTGTGCGGGTGCTGAGCCAGTCGAAAAGGCATAATGAGCAAGTCAGGGATCGGCCCAGTCCCCTTCTACGTGTTGTCAGTCCCGCTACCACAACCCTCGGTTCAGCTGGGGCTTAAACATGCAATGAACTCCCTATGCCTAAGCCAACCCATCAAACGGACGTGCAGGGCGCTCAGCCGATCAGAGAGGTAGAATGCGCAAGCTGAGGATCGGCCTGGTCCCCCCTACGTGTTGTCGTAACCCTTAGTTTGGTCCAATCGTACAAACCGAGGATCGACTCGATCCCTCCTCGCCTGCTGCCCATCCTGCTACTGGTCCTACTGTTGCAACCCTCGGTCCGGTCCGATCGTAGACTGGGAATGAACTCCGTATGCTTAGACATGGAATGAACTCTGTATGCCTAAGCCAACCCATGAAACGAGTGTGCGGGCACTCAGCTGGCCAGAGAGGTAGAATGCACAAGCCAGGGATCAGTCCGGTCCCCCTCTACGTGCTGCAGGTCCCGCTGCCACAACCCTCAGTCCGACTGGGGCTTAGACATGGAATGAACTCCCTATGCCTAAGCCAACCCATGAAACGGGCGTACGGGCGCTCAGCCAGTCGGAGAGGCAAAATGCGCAAGTCGGGGATTGGCCTAGTCCCCCCTGTGTGCTGTCGATCTTGCCATCGCAACCCTCGATCTGATCTGATCTTAGATTGAGAATGAACTCCGTATACTTAGACTGGGGATGAACTCCGTATGCCTAAGTTAACCCATGAAACGAGCATGCGGGCGCTCAGCCGACAAGAGAGGCAGGATGCGCAAGTCGAGGATCGAACGGGTGGTAGGTTGGTTCAAGCACATCTTCATGTTTCTGCCCTACCAATGCCATTTTTATGGCTTGTAAATTCATACAATGGTCCCTTAAGCCTTCATGTGAAGTTTCATGGCAAGACGACCCATTTTCTATTTTTCATGATTTTCGAAACATTTTATGGTTCGAGATTTTTTAAAATTTTTTTAGGAAGCATTTTGTCCCCAATTTTGGTAAAGGTGATCCTTGTATTTTTGTTGGCATGCATAAAGAAATTCAGCTAAAAACTCGAAGTGGAGAAGATTTTGTGACCGTTTGAAAAAAGTGTCCCCATTTCAGACACTTTAATGGCTACTGGCAGCAAACCTATAAAATGTCAAATGCTCTTTAAGGGGGTGTGAGTTCTCAAGGTTTGATAAGGGATAGGGGCCAATATAAGGGCCAAGTGTCACGCTCTGGGCGGGCACGCCAGGCACATCAGGTGCACCAACAGGTGAGCCAGAGGTTGAGGCCCGCAAACCAGGCATGCTAGCGGGTATCTACACGTAAAGCCTATCAAACGAGTTCAGAACGCCCACCCAACTTGCAGGCCAGCCCGTGAGACCAAGGCCTGGCATACAAGCTACCCGCACCACATCCAAAAAGGCCCAAGGTGTGGGACACGCAAGGAAAGCTTCTGGAAGCAGACAAGATCAGCAGCAGCATCCCGACAGATTTGGTTGACCCTAAAATTTAGGAGTTAGCATCCTGATTGATTGTAATCTGTATAATCCCATGATTTTAGCCTTTATTCTAGGGATATTTCCATTAAGTGTAAGCTAGAGCCTCAACTATAAATAGAGGGCTGCTCCTCCCTCATTTGTACACCATCAAACACTTCTGTTTCAGTGAATACAAGAGCATTTCCCCAAATTCTACCTTCTTATCTTGTTTCTCTTTAACTTGTGTAATCAGCCCTTCCTGTTGTTCTAGTGCCCGTACACTTGTGTTTTAGGCTAACTTAGGCATAAAGGAAGAGATTCCAAGCCTAAGGCTGCACGGTTTTTGAGTCTAAGGTCGAAGCCCGTGACAGTTGGTATCAGAGCAAGTTCGATTCTGCGTGTTTGTGTTGTGCAGGTCAGAAGAGATGGCATCCCAAAGTGACGCTGCTAACCAACAACCAGAGGCCTAAGAGCATGGGCATGGAAGAGGGAGGAAAGCCAGTTCTAGAGATATCTGGTCTACCATGGACGATAGGCTGGCCAAGGTGGAGGTGACCATGGGCGACATGGGGGAGAAGCTTGAGGGGGTAGAGACTCACATTGGATCACTAGACTCCATGGGGGAGGAGATCCAAAGTGAGTTGCAAGCTACTCTCAACAAAGGCTTGGACGTGCTCACCCAAAAGAATCAGACCTTGGAGGCTGAAGTGCTGACCTTGCGTGATGGCATGGAGGCCATGCGCTAGCGGATGGAGGAGTTTACCAGTGAGCTCGTTGCTTGCAAGACTGCCATTGGGAATGGCATGTTTGCTGGAGTGTCCAAGTCCAGATTGGATGTCCCCAAGCCTAAGGAGTTTAAGGGGACTAGGGTGGCCAAGGAAGTAGATAACTACCTTTTAGGCATGGAGCAGTACTTTCAGGCCATGGGCATGCAAGACGAGGTGATAAAGGTAAGCACCGCTGCTATGTATCTCACTGATGTAGCGTTATTGTGGTAGAGGTGCAGGTGTGATGATGTCAGGCATGGGAGTGCCAAGATTGGAACCTAGGCAGAGTTCCAAAAGGAGCTCAGAGAACAATTTTACCCGGAGTATGCTGATGATGAGGCGCGGATAAAGTTACACAGGCTGAATGTCATGGGTCGAGACTTAAGCTCCGAACCCACGCTGCTCTCAGACCCAAGCATTCACCCTTCTGGCATCCCAGATCAGCCTTCCGCCATGGTTCACACCCTTGTGAGGTATTGTCCACTCTGACCTCCTGGCCTCACGGTTTTATCCTACAAAAGGCGCCTCACAAGGCAAAGATGGTGTGAACCCTTTTATACCCCAGGGACCCTCCTATTATGTTTGATGTGGGATTCAGGACTCCCCCTTAGGTCCGTGACATTCTCCCACACCCAACCTCATGATGCCCTCGTCACGAAGGCTGGCCACCCTGCCTACCTCCCTCGAGGCACTTGGCGTGGATCGAACGATTTAGGGCTGGCTCTGATACCACTTGTCACGGGTCGAGACTTAAGCTCCGAACCCGCGTGGCTCTGGGACCCGGGCATTCACCCTTTCGACGTCCCAGATCAGCCTTCTGCCATGATTCACACCCTTGTGAGGTATTGTCTGCTCTGACCTCCTACAAAAGGTGCCTCACAAGGCGGAGATGGTGTGAACCCTTTTATACCCCAGGGACTCTCCTATTATGTTCGATGTGGGATTCAGGACTCTATATTAGGTCCGTGACACTGAGCCAGCAAGGGGACATAAGGGAGTATGTCCAAAAATTCTTTGAACTGATGCTACAGATCTCGGATCTAGGTGAGAAGGACACCTTATTTGTTTTCATGGATGGGCTGAAACCGTGGGTAAAGCATGAGCTACAAAGGAGAGGAGTTCAAGCCTCTGAACAAGTTTGAGTCTACCAAGCCCAAGGGTAAGGGCAGGGATGATAGGGATTGGAAGAAGCAGTCCAAGGGGAAGGACCGTGACCGGGAGTCCAAGGATGGAGATCGAGACCATTCAACCAAGGATGGCAAGAGAAAGCCACCAGCAGGCAAGTGGAAAGCAAAAGGGGACCGAGAGCCTCTAGCATGCTACCTATGTGGAGGGAGCCACATAGCACGTAATTACCTACAGAATTGCAAGTTGGCTACTGTAGATAAGGAGTTTGACGAGGAGCCAGAGTCAGGGGTAGCAAAGCTTGGGTCGTTGGTGCTCAATGCTGTCCAGAGTCAAGGAAGCAACGAGCCAAAGGGCTTGATGTTTACGGATCTGATGGTTGCAGGTCAGAAGGTGAGCGCACTGGTGGACACAGGTGCCTCACATCTTTTTATTTTAGGTGATAGAGCCCGGAAGCTCGGACTAAAGGTGTAGAAAAGGATTGGTACCATCAAAATGATGAACTCCAAAAAAGTTCCAGCCATTAGAGTAGCGTAGGGAGTGGGGTTGTAGCTTGGAGACTGGAAAGCAAAGAGACCGTTAAGGTAATACCCCTTGACGACTATGAGTTTGTGATTGGGTTGGATTTCCTTGTTCGGATTAATGCCCTTCTTGTGCCTTTTGCCGATTGTGTTTGCATCTTGGATGCACGGTGCCAATGCCTAGTGCCATTGAAGAAAGGGTCTGGAGTTGGGTCGCGGGTGGTGTCAGCCATCCAATTTGCCAAGGCGATAAGCAGACAAGAAGACACCTTCTTGGCAGCCCTAAAATATGATGAGCCAAAGGAGAAGGAGATCGAGTCACCCTTAGAGGTGCTAAAGGTGCTGAAGACCTTTAGTGATGTGATGCCCACAAAGCTACCTAGCAAGCTACCACCTAAGAGAGAGGTGGACCACAAGATTGAGCTGGTGTCCGAGGCCAAGCCACCAGCTAGAGCCCCTTACCGAATGTCTCTACCAGAGTTGGAGGAGTTGAAGAAGCAGCTTAAAGAGTTAGTTGATGTTGACTTCATCAGGCCATCGAAGGCACCCTATGGTGCACCGATTCTATTTCAGTGCAAGCATGATGGGTCATTGCGGCTGTGCATAGACTACCAGGCTTTGAACAAGCTGACCATCAAGAACAAGTACCCCATCCCACTCATTACGGACTTGTTCGATCAACTTGGGAGTGCAAGGTGGTTCACCAAGCTGGATTTGAGGTCAGGCTACTATCAAGTCAGGATCACGGAGAGAGATGAGCCAAAGACAGCATGTGTCACTCAATATGGTTCGTATGAGTTCTTGGTAATGCCTTTCAGACTCACGAACACCCTAGCAACATTCTGCACCCTTATGAACAAGGTACTTCAATCATTCTTTAATCGGTTTGTTGTGGTTTATTTGGATGACATTGTGATCTACAGCCAGACTTTGGGAGAGCATGTAGACCACTTGAGATAGGTGTTCGAGGTGTTACGGGTGCACAAGCTGTTTGTCAAGAGGGAGAAGTGCTCATTCACCCAACAGGAGATCCCATTCTTTAGCCACATAATGGGAGGTGGCAAGATACGCATGGATGAAGGCAAGATACACGCCATCCTAGAGTGGCAACCGCCAGCCAAGGTCACTGAGTTGAGATCATTCCTTGGGTTGGTCAACTACTACAGGTGCTTCATCAAAGGTCACTCAGCAATAGCCACGCCATTGACTGACTTGCTCAAGAAAGGGAAAGCATAGGAGTGGAGCATAAGGTGCCAGGAAGCCTTTGACAGGTTGAAGCGGGCTGTGAACGAGGAGCGAGTCTTGGCCTTGCCAGACCATGCCAAGCCGTATGAGGTGCATACGGATGCATCAGACTTTGCCATAAGGGGTATGTTGATGTAGGAGGGACGTCCAGTCGCGTTCGAGAGCAGGAAGCTGAACGAGATTGAGCGCAAGTACATGGTCCAAGAGAAAGAGATGACTGCAGTGGTGTACTACTTGCGCACTTGGCGCCATTACCTATTAGGGTCGAGGTTTATGGTTAGGGCGGACAATGTGGTGACCAACTACTTCCAGACGCAGAAGAAGCTATCCCCCAAGCAGGCGAGATGGCAAGATTTTCTTACAAAATTTGATTTCCAGATGGAGTACAAGCCAGCGTGGGTGAACCTAGTGGCAAATGCCCTGAGCAAGAAGGCTAACCTTGCTGCCATTAGCTAACCAGAGGGGTCACTAGTGCCGCGCATCAAGGAGGGACTTGCGCATGATCCTACAGCCAAGGCTTTGATGGAGTACGCCCAACAATGTAAGACTAGGTAGTTTTGGTTGCAGGATGGCTTGCTGTACACCAGGGGAACTAGACTGTTTGTGTCGTAGCACGGGAAGCTTCTCAAGGAAGTTTTACAAGAATGCCATGATTCAAGATGGGCTGGACACCCTGGAGTGAGCCGTACCTTGCCGTTGATCGAGGACCGGTACTACTGGCCACACATGAGGGATGATGTGGAGGCCTATGTGAAGACTTTTCTTGAGTGCCAACAGGACAAGGTGGAGCTCAAGAAACTAGGCGGTCTCTTGGAGCCATTGCCAGTGCCAGAGCGACCATGGGAGAGTGTTTCTCTAGATGTTACAGTCGGTCTACCCAAAGCAAAGGGGTTTGGAAGCATCATGGTAGTGGTGGACAGGTTTTCCAAGTATGGAATCTTCATTCCAGCAACCAAGGAGTGCCCAGCTGAGGAGGCAGCTCGATTGTTCTTGAAGAACATGGTTAAGTACTGGAGAGTGCCGAAGACCATTGTTAGTAATCGGGACGGGCATTTCACAGGCAGGTTCTAGACTGAGTTGTTCAAGCTGTTAGGGTCAGACTTGAACTTTTCCACCAGCATGCATCCGTAGACCGATGGGTAGACAGAACGAGTGAATGGACTATTGGAGGTCTACCTCAGGCACTATGTGAGTGCCACACAAAGGGACTGGCCAAAGCTACTAGATATTGTACAGTTTTCCTACAACTTGCAAAGGAGTGAGGCAACGAACCAGAGCCCATTTGAGGTTGTGACAGGGCAACAACCACCAACACCCTGTTCGATTGCTGCAGGTTATACAGGGCTAAATCTAGCTGCATACAAGTTTGCCAAGGCATGGCAGGAGCAAATTGACTTGGCCAGAGTTTGTCTACACAAGGCGGCCAAGAGGTCAAAGAAGTGGGCAGACCAGAATAGGCGGGATGTGCAGTTCCAGGTTGGAGACTTGGTGTTGGTGAAGCTACATCCCATTGTACGCCATAAGGGGCTGCACAAAGGCCTAGTCCGAAGGTATGAGGGACCTTTCCGAGTAGTCAATAGGGTAGGCAAGGTTGCCTACAAGCTGGATATGCCACCCAAGTTGAGGGTACACCCGGTGTTCCATGTGAGCATGCTCAAGCCCTTCCATGAGGATGAGGGAGATCCAGGATGGGCAGAGTCAAAGCGTGTGCCATTGGGAGCAAGGGCCTCATATGAGAAGGAGGTCCACAGCATCATAACTGATCAGGAGGTGAGACGAAAGAACTATCAGCCAAGACAAGAGTACTTGGTGCGCTGGAAGGGACATTCAGACAGTGAGGTGAGTTGGGAACCAACAGATGACTTATGGCAGTTCGAGGACCAGATCAGGCAGTACCATGCAAAAGATGCAATGAGGGCATTGTGCAATCAGGTGGGGGAGAATGTCATGCCCTTGGCGGGCATGCCAGGCACATCAGGCGCACCAGCAGGTGAGCTAGAGGTTGAGGCCTGCAGACCAGGTGTGTTGGTAGGTATCTGCGCGCAAAGCCTAGCAAACGAGTTCAGAACACCCGTCCAACTTGCAGGCCAGCCCGTGAGACCAAGGCTTGGTATACAAGCTGCCCGTACCACATCCAGAGGGGCCTAAGGTGCTGGACATGCAAGGGAAGCTTCTGGAAGCAGGTAGGATCAGCAGTAGCATCCTGGTAGATTTAGTTGACCCTAAAAATCAAGAGTTAGCATCCTGATTGATTGTAATCTGTATAATCCCATGATTTTAGCCATTATTCTAGGGATATTGCCATTAAGTGTAAGCTGGAGCCTCAACTATAAATAGAGGGCTGCTCCTCCCTCATTTGTACACCATCAAACACTTCTGTTTCAGTGAATACAAGAGCATTTCCAGAATTCTGCCTTTTTATCCCGTTTCTCTTTAACTTGCGTAATCAGCCCTTCTTGTTGTTCTAGTGCCCGTACACTTGTGTTTTAGGCTGACTTAGGCATAAAAGAGGAGATTCCAAGCCTAAGGCCGCATGGTTTTTGAGTCTAAGGTCGAAGCCCATGACACAAGTACCAGCACCCATCGCACAACATGTGCGCACACCCCCCGCCCCTCCTAATCGTCGGAACCCCCAATGCCGTCGATTAGGCTCTTCGACGATGCTCTGGCGATGGTGCCTCAGGAGAAAAAAAAGTGACACCAGCACATTCTCGAGCCCAGCATGTGCATCGTGGCTCAAAATCTTAGACTGGGAATGAACTCCGTATGCCTAAGCCAACCCACGAAACGAGTGTGCGGGTGCTCAGCCGATCAGAGAGGCAGAATGCGCAAGCTGGGGATTGGACCGGTCCCCCCTGCGTGCTGTCGATCCTACTACTGGTCCTACTACCGCAACCATCGGTCTGATCTGATCTTAGACCGAAAATGAACTCCTTATGCTTAGATTGGGATGAACTCTGTATGCCTAAGTCAACCCATGAAACGAGCGTGCGGGTGCTCAGCCGACCGAAGAGGCCGGTCGAAGAGGCATAATGTGCAAGCCGTGGATCAGCTCTATCCCCCTCTGTATGGTACCGATCCCGCTGCCGGTCCTACTGCCATAACCCTCGGTCCGACTGGGGCTTAAACATGGAGTGAACTTCGTATGCCTAAGCCAACCCACAAAACGAGCGTGCAGGCACCCAACCACCCAGAGAGGTAGAATGCGCAAGCCGTGGATTGATCTGGTCCACCCCTGTGTACTGTCGATCCTGTGCTGGTCCTATTGCTGCAACCCTTTGATCTTAGACTTGGAATGAACTCCATCTGCTTGGACATGGAATGAACTCCGTATGCCTAAGCCAACCCACAAAATGAGTGTGCAGGCACTCAGTCGACCGAAGAGGCAGAATGCGTAAGCTAGGGACCGGCCCAGTCCCCTCCTGCATGCTATCGATATTGCTGCCGCAACCCTCGGTCCGGTCTGATCTTAGACTGGGAATAAAGTTCGTATGCCTAAGTCAACCCATGAAATGAGTGCACGGCCGTTGAGCTGGCCGGAGAGGCATAATGCGCAAGCAGAGGATCGACCCGATCCCTCTTTTTGTGCTGCCGATCCCACGGCCACAACCTTCGATCTGACTGGGCTTAGACATGGAATGAACTCCCTATGCCTAAGCCAACCCACGAAATGGGCGTACGGGTGCTCAGCCAGCTGAAGAGACAGAATGCACAAGCCGAGGATCGACCCAGTTACCCCTGGGTGCTGTCGATCCTCTTACCACAACCATCGATCCGATCTGATCTTAGACTGGAATGAACTCCGTATGCTTAGACTGGGGATGAACTCCATATGCCTAAGTCAACCCACGAAACGAGCGTGCGGGTGCTCTGTCGACCAGAGAGGCAGGATGCACAAGCCGGGGATTGAACGGGCGGTAGGTGGGTTCAAGCACATCTTCAAATTTCTGCCATGCCAATGCCATTTTTATGGCTTGTAAATTCATACAATGGTCCCCTAAGCCTTAGACTGGGATTGAACTCTGTATGCTTATACTGGGGATGAACTCCGTATGCCTAAGTCAACCCACGAAACAATCGTGTAGGCGTTCAGCCGGTCGGAGAGGCCGGCCAGAGAGGCAGAATGTGCAAGTTGGGGATCGGCCCGGTCCCCCCTACGTGCTGTCAATCCTACTGCTGGTCCTGATACCGTAATCCTCGGTCCGGTCCGATCTTAGAATGGGGATGAACTCCGTATGCTTAGACATGGAATGAACTCCGTATACCTAAGCCAACCCATGAAATGAGCGTGCGGGCACTCAGCCAGTTGGAGAGGCAGAATGCGCAAGCCAGGGACAGGCCCAATCCCCCTTACGTGCTGTTGATCCTACTGCCGCAAGCCTCGGTCCAGACCGATCTTAGACTGAGAATGAACTCCATATGCTTAGACATGGAATGAACTCCGTATGCCTAAGCCAAGCCATGAAATGAGGGTGCGAGTGCTCAGCCAACCAGAGAGGCAGATGCACAAGTCAGGGATCGGCCTAGTCCCCTCTGCATGCTGTCGATCTTGTTGCTGCAACACTCGGTCCAGTCCGATCTTAGACTGGGAATGAACTCGGTCCTCTCTGCGTGCTACCGATCCCACTGCCACAACCCTTGGTTCGACTGGGGCTTACACTTGGAATGAACTCCCTATGCCTAAGCTAACCAATGAAACGGGTGTACGGGCGCTCCGCCAACTGGAGAGGCAGAATGCGTAAGTCGGGGATCGACCCGGTCCCCCGTGCATGCTACCAATCCTACTGCTGCAACCTTCAATCTGATTCGATCATAGAATGAACTCCGTATCCTTAGACTGGGGATGAACTCCTTATGCCTAAGTCAACCCATGAAACGAGCGTGCAAGAGTTCAGCCGACCGGAGAGGCCGGTCGAAGAGGCATAATGCACAAGCCGAGGATCAGCCCGGTCCCCCTCTGCATGCTATCGATCCAACTATCGGTCCTACTGCCACAACCATCGTTCCGGCTGGAGCTAGAGCTTAGACATGGAATGAACTCTGTATGCCTAAGCCAACCCACGAAACGAGCGTGCGGGTGCTTAACCGACCAGAGAGGTAGAATGCGTAAGCCGGGGATCGGCCTGATCCCCCCTGTGTGCTGCCGATCCTGCTGCTGGTCTTGCTACCGCAACCCTCGGTCTGGTCTGATCTTAGACTGGGAATGAACTCCATATGCTTAGACTGGGATTGAACTCTGTATGCCTAAGCCAACCCATGAAACGAGCGTGTGGGCGCTCAGCCGGTTGAAGAGGCAAAATACACAAGTCGGGGATTGGCTCGATCCCCTCCTGAATGCTTAGACATGGAATGAACTCCCTATGCCTAAGTTAACCCACAAAACGGGTGTACGGGTGCTGAGCTGATCGATAAGGCGTAATGCGCAAGCCGGGGATTGGCCCGGTCCCCCTTTGCATGCTGTCGGTCCCACTGCCACAACCCTCAGTCCTACTGCCACAACCCTCAGTCCGACTGTGGCTTAGACATGGAATGAACTCCCTATGCCTAAGCCAACCGATGAAACGAGCGTGCAGGCGCTCAACCGACCGAAGAGGTCGGCCGAAGAGGCATAATGCACAAGCCGTGGATCAGCTCTATCCCCCTCTGCATGCTACCGATCCCGCTGCCGGTCCTACTGCCATAACCCTCGGTCCGGTTGGGGCTTAGACATGGAATGAACTTCGTATGCCTAAGCCAACCCACGAAACAAGCGTGCAGGCACCCAACCACCCAGAGAGGTAGAATGCGCAAGCCGTGGATCGATCTGGTCCTCCTCTGTGTGCTGTCGATCCTGTGCTGGTCCTGCTGCTGCAACCCTCCGATCTTAGACTTGGAATGAACTCCATCTGCTTGGACATGGAATGAACTCCGTATGCCTAAGCCAACCCACGAAATGAGTGTGCAGGCGCTCAATCGGCCGGAGAGGCAGAATGCGCAAGCTGGGGACCGACCCAGTCCCCTCCTGCATCCTATCGATCTTGCTGCCGTAACCCTCGGTCTGGTCTGATCTTAGACAGGGAATGAACTTCGTATGCCTAAGTCAACCCATGAAATGAGTGCGTGGCCGTTGAGCTGGTTAGAGAGGCATAATGCGCAAGCCGAGGATCGACCTGGTCCCTCTTTTTGTGCTGCCAATCCCACTGCCACAACCTTCGATCCGACTGGGGCTTAGACATGGAATGAACTCCCTATGCCTAAGCTGACCCACGAAACGGGTGTACGGGTGCTCAACCGACCGAAGAGACAGAATGCGCAAGCCGGGGATCGACCTGGTTACCCTTGGGTGCTGTCGATCCTCCTACCGCAACCATCAATCCGATTTGATCTTAGACTGGGAATGAACTCCATATGCTTAGACTGGGGATGAACTCCATATGCCTAAGTCAACCCATGAAACGAGCGTGCGGGTGCTCTGTCGACCAGAGAGGCAGGATGCAGAAGCCGGGGATTGAATGGGCGGTAGGTGGGTTCAAGCACATCTTCATATTTCTGCCATGCCAATGCCATTTTTATGGCTTGTAAATTCATACAATGGTCCCCTAAGCCTTCGTGTGAAGTTTCATGGCAAGATGACCCGTTTTCTATTTTTCACGATTTTTGAAACTTTTTGCTGTTCAGGATTTTTTAAAATTTCTTTAGAAAGATTTTTTCCCCAAATTTGGTAGAGGTGATCCTTGTATTTTTGTTGGCATCCACAAAAAAATTCAGCTAAAAAATCAAAATGGAGAAGATTTTGTGACCGTTTGAAAAAAGTGTCCCCATTTCAGACACTTTAATGGCTACTGGCAGCAAACCTATAAAATCACAAATGCTCTTTAAGGGGGTGTGAGTTCTCGAGGTTCGATAAGGGATAGGGGGCCAATATAAGGGCCAAGTACCAGCAGCCATCACACATCATGTGCACACACCCCCCAGCCCCCCAATCACCGGAACCCCTAATGCCGTCGGTTAGGCTCTTTGACGATGCTTCGACGATGGTGCCCCGGGCAAAAAAAATGCGGCACCAGCATGTGCACCATGGCTCAAACTCTTAGACTGGGAATGAACTCCGTATGCTTAGACATGGAATGAACTCTGTATGTCTAAGCTAACCCACGAAACGAGCATGCGGGCGCTCAGTCGATCGGAGAGGCAGAATGCGCAAGCCAGGGATCGACCCGGTCGCCCTCTGCATGCTACCGGTCCCGTTGCCAAAACCCTCGATTCGGCTGGGGCTTAGACATGGAATGAACTCCCTATGCCTAACCCAACCCATGAAATGGGAGTGCGGGCGTTCAGTCGGTCGGAAAGGCAAAATGCATAAACCGGGGATCGGGTCGATCCCCTCTGTGTGCTATCGATCCTATTGCCACAACCCTCGGTTCGGTTTGATCTTAGACTGGGATTGAACTCCGTATGCTTATACTAGGGATGAACTCTGTATGCCTAAGTCAACCCACAAAATGACGATGTGGGCGTTCAGTCGGTCGGAGAGGCCGGTCGGAGAGGCAGAATGCGCAAGTTGGGGATCGGCCCGGTCCTTCCTACGTGCTGTCAATCCTACTGCTGGTCCTGATACCGTAATCCTCAGTCCGATCCGATCTTAGAATGGGGATGAACTCCGTATGCTTAGACACGGAATGAACTCCGTATGCCTAAGCCAACCCAAAAAATGAGCGTACGGGCGCTCAGCCGGTCAGAGAGGCAGAATGCGCAAGCCAAGGACTGGCCCAGTCCCCCTTGCGTGCTGTTAATCCCACTGCCGCAAGCCTCGGTCCAGATCGATCTTAGACTGGGAATGAACTCCATATGCTTAGACATGGAATGAACTCCGTATGCCTAAGCCAACCCATGAAACGAGGGTGCGGGTGCTCAACCGACCAGAGAGGCAGATGCACAAGTCAGGGACCAGCCTAGTCCCCTCTGCATGCTGTCAATCTTGCTGCTGCAACACTCGGTCCAGTCCGATCTTAGACTGGGAATGAACTCGGTCCTCTCTGCGTGCTACCGATCCCACTGCCACAACCCTTGGTCCGACTGGGGCTTAGACTTGGAATGAACTCCCTATGCCTAAGCTAACCCATGAAATAGGTGTACGGGCGCTCTGCCGACCGGAGAGGCAGAATACGTAAGTCAGGGATCAATCGGTCCCCCTTGGATGATGCCAATCCTACTGCTGCAACCCTCGATCCGATCCGATCTTAGAATGAACTCCGTATCCTTAGACTAGGGATGAACTCCTTATGCCTAAGTCATCTCACGAAACGATCGTGCGAGAGCTCAGCCGACCGGAGAGGCCGACCGGAGAGGCATAATGCACAAGTCGAGGATCAGCCCGGTCCTCCTCTGCGTGCTGTCGATCCCGCTACCGGTCCTACTGCCACAACCCTCATTCCGGCTAGAGCTTAGACATGGAATGAACTCTGTATGCCTAAGCCAACCCACGAAACGAGCGTACGGGCGCTTAACCGGCCAGAGAGGTAGAATGCGTAAGCTAGGGATCGGCTCGATCCCCTCTGCTTGCTGCTGATCTTGCTGCTGGTCTTGCTACCGCAACCCTCGATCTGGTTTGATCTTAGACTGGGAATGAACTCCATATGCTTAGACTGGGAATGAACTCTGTATGCCTAAGCCAACCCATGAAACGAGCGTGCGGGCGCTCAGCCGGTTGAAGAGGCAAAATGCATAAGTCGAGGACTGGCCCAGTCCCCCCTGAATGCTTAGACATGGAATGAACTCCCTATGCCTAAGTTAACCCACAAAACGGGGATTGCCCTGATCCCTCTCTGCATGCTGTCGGTCCCACTGCCAAAACCCTCAGTTCGGCTGAGGCTTAGACATGGAATGAACTCCCTATGCCTAAGCCAACCCATGAAACGAGCGTGCAGGCGCTCAGCCGACCGCAGAGGCAAATGTGCAAGCTAGGGACAGGCCCAGTCCCCCCCTCCGTGCTGTCAGTCCTGCTACCACAACCCTCGGTTCAGTCTGATCTTAGACTAGGAATGAACTCCGTATGCATAAGTCAACCAACAAAACGAGCGTGCGGGCGTTGAGTCGGTCAGAAAGGCATAATACGCAAGCTAGGGATCGACCCGATCCCCCTCTGCATGCTGTCGGTCTCGCTACCACAACCCTCGGTCTGGCTGGGGCTTAGACATGGAATGAACTCCCTATGCCTAAGCCAACCCACGAAACTGGAGTACGGGCGCTCAACCGACTGGAGAGGCAGAATGCGCAAGCCGGGGAATGGCCCGATCCCTCTTGAGTGCTGTCGATCCTGCTGCCACAACCCTCGATTCGATCTGATCTTAGAGTGGGAATGAACTCCATATGCTTAGACTGGGGATGAACTCTGTATGCCTAAGTCAACCAATGAAACGAGCGTGCGGACGCTCAACCGACCAGAGAGGCAGGATGCGCAAGCCGGGATCGACCGGGTGGTAGGTGGGTTCAAGCACATCTTCATATTTCTGCCATGCCAATGCCATTTTTATGGCTTGTAAATTCATACAATGGTCCCCTACGCTTCATGTGAAGTTTCGTGGCAAGACGACCCGTTTTCTATTTTTCTCGATTTTTAAAACTTTTTACGGTTCGAGATTTTTTAAAATTTTTTTAGAAAGATTTTTGTCCCCAAATTTGGTCGAGGTGATCCTTGTATTTTTTTTGGTATGCATAAAAAAATTCAGCTAAAAATTCCAAGTGGAGATGATTTTGTGACCGTTTGAAAAAAGTGTCCCCATTTTATACATTTTAATGGCTACTGGCAGCAAACCTATAAAATCTCAAATGCTCTTTAAGGGGGTGTGAGTTCTCGAGGTTTGATGAGGGATAGGGGGCCAATATAAAGGCCAAGTACCAGCACCCATTGCACATCATGTGTGCACACCCCCTGGCCCCCCCAATCATCGAAACCCCCAATGTCACCGGTTAGGCTCTCCGACGATGATCCGGTGATGGTGCCCCGGGTAAAAAAAATGCGGCACCAGCACATGCCCGAGCCCAGTGTGTGTGACGTGGCTCAAACTCCTAGACTGGGAATGAACTCCGTATGCTTAAACATGGAATGAACTCCATATGCCTAAGCCAACCCATGCAATGAGCGTGCGGGCGCTCAGCCGGTCGGAGAGGCAGAATGCACAAGCTGGGGACCGATCCGGTCCCCCCTGCATGCTGTCAATCCTATTGCCACAACCCTCGATCTGGTTCGATCTTACACTGGGAATGAACTTCGTTTGCCTAAGTCAACCCACGAAACGAGCGTTCGGGCGCTGAGCCAGAGGGAGAGGCATAATGCACAAGTCGGGGATCGACCCGGTCTCCCTCTGCGTGTTGCTAGTCCCGCTGCCATAACCCTCAGTCTAGCTGGGTCTTAGACATGGAATGAACTCCCTATGCCTAAGCCAACCCACGAAATGGGCGTGCGGGCGCTCAGTAGGCCAGAGAGACAGAATGCACAAGCTGGGGATCTGCCGGATCCCCCCTGTGTGCTACCAATCCTATTGTCGCAACCCTCGGTCTGGCTCGATCTCAGACTGGGAATGAACTCCGTATGCTTAGACTGGGAATGAACTCTGTATGCCTAAGCCAACCCATAAAATGAGCGTGCAAGCGCTCAGCTGGCCGGAGAGGTAGAATACATAAGCCAGGTACAGGCCCGATCCCTTCTACGTGTTGTAGATCCTAGTGCTGTAACCCTCGGTCCGATGCGATCTTAGACTGGTATGAACTCCGATGAACTCCGTATGCCTAAGTCAACCCATGAAATGAGCGTATGGGTGCTCCGTCAGGGATTGGCCCGGTCCCCTCAGCGTGCTATCGATCCTGCTGCTGCAACCTTTAGACTGGAAACGAACTCCATATGCTTAGACTAGGGGTGAACTTCGTATGCCTAAGTCAACCCATGAAACGAGCGTGTGGGTGCTTAGCCGACCAAAGAGGTAGAATGCGTAAGCCGAGGATCAACTCGATCCCCTCTGCGTGCTGTCGATCCTACTGTCGTAACCCTCGATCCAGTCCGATCTTAGACTGGGAATGAACTCCGTATGCTGAGATTGGGGATGAACTCCGTATGCCTAAGTCAACCCATGAAACGAGCGTGTGGGCGCTCAACCGATCAAAGAGGCCAGTCGGAGAGGCATAATATGCAAGTTGGGGATCAACCCGATCCATCTCTACGTGCTACCGATCCTGCTGCCAGTCCTGCTGCCACAACCTTCTGTCCGACTGGGGCTTAGACATGGAATGAACTTCGTATGCCTAAGCCAACCCACGAAATGAGAGTGCGGGTGCTCAGTCAGCCGGAGAAGCAGAATGCATAAGCCGGGGATCGACTCGATCCACCCGTGCGCTACCGATCTTACTGCTGGTCCTGCTACCATAACCCTTGGTCCGGTCTGATCTTAGATTGGGAACGAACTCCGTATGCTTAGACATGGAATGAACTCCGTATGCCTAAGCCAACCCATGAAACGAGCGTGTGGGTGCTCAACAGGTCGGAGAGGTAGAATGCGAAAGCCAAAAATTAGCCTGGTCCCCCCTGCGTGCTGCCGATCTTGCTGTCGTAACCCTCGGTTCGGTCTGATCTTAGATTGAGAATGACCTTCGTATGCTTAGACTGGGGATGAACTCTATATGCCTAAGTCAACCCACGGAACGAGCGTATGGATGCTCAGTCGACCAGAGAGGCAGGATACGCAAGTCAGGGATCGAACGGGTGGTAGGTGGGTTCAAGCACATCTTCATATTTCTGCCATGCCAATGCCATTTTTGTGGCTTGTAAATTCGTACAGTGGTCCCCTAAGCCTTCATGTGACGTTTCGTGGCAAGACGACCCGTTTTCTATTTTTCACGATTTTTGAAACTTTTTACGATTCAGGATTTTTTAAATTTTTTTTAGAAAGAGTTTGTCCCTAAATTTGGTAGAGGTGATCCGTGAATTTTTGTTGGCATGCACAAAAACATTTAGCTAAAAACTTGATGTGGAGAAGATTTTGTGACCATTTGAAAAAAGTGTCCCCATTTTAGACACTTTAATGGCTACTGGCAGCAAACTTATAAAATCTCAAATGCTCTTTAAGAGGGTGTGAGTTCTCGAGGTTTGATGAGGGACAGGGGGCCAATATAAGGGCCAAGTACCAGCACCCATCGAACATCATGTGCGCACACCCCTCGGCCCCCCAATCGTCAGAACGCCCAATGCTGCCGGTTAGGCTCTCCGATGATGCTCCGACGATGGTACCCTGGGCAAAAAAAATGTGGCACCAGCACATGCCCGAGCCTAGCATGTGCACCACCAGCACATGCCTGAGCCTAGCATGTGCACCACCAGCACATGCCCAAGCCTAGCATGTGCACCGTGGCTCAAAATCTTGGATTGGGAATGAACTCCGTATGCTTAGACATGGAATGAACTCCGTATGCCTAAGCCAACCCACAAAACGAGCGTGCGGGTGCTCAGCCGACCGGAGAGGCAGAATGCACAAGTCGGGGATCGGCCCTATCCCTCCTGCATGCTGTCGATCCTCTATCACTACCCTCGGTCTGGTTCGATCTTAGACTGGGAATGAATTCCGTATGCCTAAGTCAACCCACGGAACGAGCGTGCGGGCGTTGAGCCGATCGGAGAGGCATAATGAGCAAGTCGAGGATCAGCTCGGTCCCTCTCTGCGTGCTGTCGGTCCACTACCACAACCCCTGGTCCGACTAGGGCTTAGACATGGAATGAACTCCCTATGCCTAAGCCAACCCACGAAACGGGCGCGCGGGCACTCAACCAGCTGAAGAGGCAGAATGCGCAAGCCGGGGATCGGCCCGGTCACCCCTACGTGCTGTCGATCCTGCTGCCACAACCCTCGGTCCAGTTCGATCTTAGACTGGGAATGAACTCTGTATGCTTATACTAGGGATGAAATCCATATGCCTAAGTCAACCCATGAAATGACCGTGCATGCGCTCAGCCGACCAGAGAGGCAGGATGCGCAAGCCGGAGATCGAACGGGTGGTAGGTGGGTTCAAGCACATCTTCATATTTCTGCCATGCCAATGCCATTTTTATGGTGTGTAAATTCATACAATGTTCCCCTAAGCCTTCATGTGAAGTTTCACGACAAGACGACCCTTTTTTTTTTTTCACGATTTTTGAAACTTTTTACGGTTTAGGATTTTTTAAAAATTTTTTAGAAAGATTTTTGTCCCAAAATTTGGTAGACATGATCCTTGTATTTTTGTTGGCATGCACAAAATAATTCAGCTAAAAACCCAAAGTGGAGAAGATTTTGTGACCGTTTGAAAAAAGTGTCCCCATTTGAGACACTTTAATGGCTACTGGCAGCAAACCTATAAAATCTCAAATGCTCTTTAAGGAGGTGTGAGTTTTCAAGGTTTGATGAGGGATAGGGGGCCAATATAAGGGCCAAGTACCAGCACCCATCGCACATCATGTGCGTACACCCCCCGGCCCCCCAATCGCCAGAACCCCCAATGTTGCCGGTTAGGCTCTCCGACGAAGCTTCGACGATGGTGCCCTGGGCGAAAAAAATGCGGCACCAGCACATATTCGAGCCCAGCATGTGCACCGTGGCTCAAAATCTTAGACTGGGAATGAACTTCGTATGCTTAGACATGGAATGAACTCTGTATGCCTAAGCCTACCCACGAAACGAGCGTGCGGATTCTCAGCCAGTCGGAGAGGCATAATGTGCAAGCCAAGGATCGGCCCGGTCCCTTCTGCATGCTGCCGATCCTACTGTCGCAACCCACAGTCCGATCTGATCTTAGACTGAGAATGAACTCCGTATGCTTAGACTGGGGAAGAACTCCGTATGTCTAAGTCAACCTACGAAATGGGGGTACGGGCATTCAGCTGACCGGAGAGGCCGATTGGAGAGGCATAATGCGTAAGCCGGGGATCAGCTCGGTCCCCCCTACGTGCTACCGATCCCGCTGCCGGTCTTGCTATCACAACCCTCGGTCTAGCTGGGCTTAGACATTAAATGAACTCCGTATGCCTAAGCCAACCCACGGAACGAGTGTACAGGTGCTCAGCCGGTCGGAGAGGCAGAATGCACAAGCCAGGGATCGGCCCGATCCCCCTTACGTGCTGTCAATCCTGCTACTGGTCCTACTATCGCAACCCTCGGTCTGGTCCGATCTTAGACTGGGAATGAACTCCGTATGCTTAGACATGGAATGAACTTCGTATGCCTAAGCCAACCCATAAAACGAGCGTGCGGGCGCTCAGCCAGTCGGAGAGGCAGAATGCGCAAGAAGGGGATCAGCCCGATCCCCTCCTACGTGCTGTCCATCCTACTGTCGCAACCCTCGGTCTGGTCCTATCTCAAAATGGGAATGAACTCTGTATGCCTAAGTCAACCTATGAAATGACCGTGCGGGCGCTGGGCCAGCCTGAGAGGCATAATGCGCAAGCCGAGGATCAGCCCGATCCCCCTCTGTGTGCTGTAGATCCCGCTGCCCCAACCCTTGATTTGATTGGGGCTTAGACATGGAATGAGCTCCCTATGCCTAAGCCAACCCACGAAACGGGCGTGCGGGTGCTCAACCGGCCAGAGAGGCGAAATGCACAAGCTAGGGATCGACCTGGTACCCCATACGTGCTGTCGATCCTGCTGTCGCAACCCTCGGTCCGATCTTAGATTGGGAATGAACTCTGTATGCTTAGACTAGGGATGAACTCTGTATGCCTAAGTCAACACATGAAACGAGCGTGCGGGCGCTCAGCCAACCAGAGAGGCAGGATGCGCAAGCCGGGGATCGAATGGGTGGTAGGTGGGTTCAAGCACATCTTCATATTTCTGCCATGCCAATCCCATTTTTATGGCTTGTAAATTCATACAATGGTCCCCTAAGCCTTCATGTGAAGTTTCGTGGCAGGACGACCCGTTTTCTATTTTTCACGATTTTTCAAACTTTTTACGGTTCGGGATTTTTTAAAATTTTTTTAGAAGGTGGTTTGTCCCCAAATTTGGTAGAGGTGATCCTTGTATTTTTATTGGCATTTACAAAAACATTCACCTAAAAAATCTAAGTGGAGAAGATTTTGTGATCGTTTGAAAAAAATGTCCCCATTTTAGACACTTTAATGGCTATTGGCAGCAAACCTATAAAATCTCAAATGCTTTTTAAGGGGGTGTGAGTTTTCGAGGTTTGATAAGGGATAGGGGGCCAATATAAGGGCTAAGTAAATGCACCCATTGCTCCCCGGCCCGGCACCCCGGCCCCTTCAATCCTCGGAACCCCCAATACCGTTGGTTAGGCTCTCCGACGATGCTCTGATGATGGTGCCCTGGGCGAAAAAAATGCAACATCAACACATGTCCCGAGCCCAGCATGTGCACCGTGGCTCAAAATCTTAGACTGGGAATGAACTCCGTATGCTTAGACATGGAATGAACTCCGTATGCCTAAGCCAACCCACGAAACGAGCGTGCGGGCGCTTAGCTGGCCGGAAAGGCAGAATGTGCAAGCCAGGGATCAGCCCGGTCCCCCCTGCGTGCTATCGATCCTGCTATCGTAACCCTCAGTCCGATCTAATCTTAGACTGGGAATGAACTCCGTATGCATAAGTCAACCCACGAAACGAGCGTACGGGCCCTGAGCCAGCCAAAGAGGCATAATGCGCAAGCTGGGGATCAGTTCGATCCTCCTCTGAGTGTAACCGGTCCCACTACCACAACCCTCAGTCCGGCTAGGGCTTAGACATTGAATGAACTCCCTATGCTTAAGCCAACCCATGAAACGGGCGTGCGGGCGCTCAGCCGACCGAAGAGGTAGAATGCGCAAGCCAGGGATCAACCTGATCCCCCTTACGTGCTGTCGATCCTGCTGTGGCAACCCTCAGTCTGATTCGATCTTAGACTGGGAATGAACTTCGTATGCTTAGACTGGGGATGAACTCCGTATGCCTAAGCCTCGAAATGGGTCCGATTCAGAAAAAAGGGTCCCACTGCCACAACCCTCAATCCAGCTGGGGCTTAGACATGGAATGAATCCCTATGCCTAAGCTAACCCACAAAACGGGTGTGCAGATGCTCAGCGGAGCGAAAGGCAGAATGCGCAAGCTGGGGATCAGCCTGATCCCCCCTGCATTCTACCAATTCTGATACCGTAACCCTCAGACCGGTCCGATCTTAGGCTGGGAATGAACTCCGTATGCTCAGACTGGGGATGAACTCTGTATGCCTAAACCAACCCACAAAACGAGCATGCGGGTGCTTAGCCGGCCGGAGAGGTAGAATGCGCAAGTCAAGGATTGGCCTAGTCCCCACTGTGTGCTATCGATCCTCCTACCACAACCCTCGGTCTGATCCGATCTTAGACTGGGAATTAACTTCGTATGCTTAGACATGGAATGAACTCTGTATGCCTAAGCCAACCCATGAAATGAGCGTGCGGGTGCTCAGCCGGCCGGAGAGGTAGAATGCGTAAGTCGAGGACTAGCCCAGTCCCCCCTGTGTGCTGTCGATCCTGCTACTGCAACCGTCGGTCTGATCTTAGACTGGGAATGAACTTCGTATGCCTAAGTCAACCCATGAAACGAGCGTTCGGGCGCTGAGTCGGCCAGAGAGGCATAATGTGCATGCTGGGGATCGGCCTGGTCCCCCTCTATATGCTGTCGGTCTCACTGCCACAACCCTTGGTCCAGCTGGGGCTTAGACATGGAATGAACTCCCTACGCCTAAGCCAACCCATGAAACGGGCGTGCGGGCGCTCAGCTGGCTGGAGAGGCAGAATGCGCAAGCCGAGGATTGGCTCGGTCCCCCCTGCGTGCTGTCGATCCTGCTACCGTAACCCTCGGTTTGGTCTGATCTTAGACTGGGAATGAACTCTGTATGCTTAGACTAGGGATGAGCTCCGTACGCCTAAGTCAACCCACGAAACGAGCGTACGGGTGCTCAGCTGACCGGAGAGGCCGATCGGGGAGGCATAATGCGCAAGCCAGGGATCAGCCCAGTCCCCCTCTGTGTGCTGCCAATCTTGCTGTCGGTCCTGCTGCCACAACCCTCGGTCCGACTGGGGTTTAGACATGGAAGGCCCTCCGTATGGCTAAGCTAACCCATGAAACGAACGTACGGGTGCTCAACCAGACGGAGAGGTGAAATGCGCAAGCCAGGGATCAGCCCGATACCCCCTGTGTGCTATCGATCCTGCTGCGGCGGAGAGCTAGAATGCGCAAGCTGGGGACCAGCCTGATCCCTCCCTGTGTGCTGTGATCCTGCTGTCACAACCCTCAGTCTAGTCCAATCTTAGACTAGGAATGAACTTCGTATGCCTAAGTCAACCCATGAAACTAGCGTTCGATCACTGAGCAGGCCAGAGAGCATAATGCGTAAGCCGAGGATCGGTTCGATCCCTTCAGCGTGCTGTCGGTCCCGCTGCCACAACCCTCGATCCAGCTGGGGCTTAGACATGGAATGAACTCCCTATGCCTAAGCCAACCCATGAAACAGGCGTGCGGGTGCTCAGCCGACCGGAGAGGCAAAATGCACAAGCTGAAGATCAGCCCGATCCCCTCTGCATGCTACCGATCCTGCTATCGCAACGCTCGATCCAATCCGATCTTAGACTGGGAATGAACTCCGTATGCTTGGGCTAGGGATGAACTATGTATGCCTAAGTCAACCCACGAAACAAGAATGTGGGTGCTCAGCCAGTCGGAGAGGCTGACCGGAGAGGCATAATGCATAAGTCAAGGATCAGCTTGGTCCCCCTCTATGTGCTACCGATCCCGCTGCCGGTCCTGCTACCATAACCCTCGGGCCGACTGGGGCTTAGACAAGGAATGAACTCTGTATGCCTAAGCTAACCCACGAAACGAGCGTGCGGGCGCTCAGCTGGTCGGAGAGGCAGAATGCGCAAGTCAGGGATCGGCCCGATCCCCCCTGCGTGCTGTTGATCCTGCTGCTGCAACCCTTGGTCTGGTCTGATCTTAGACTAGGAATGAACTTCGTATGCTTAGACATGGAATGAACTCCGTATGCGTAAGCCAACCCATGAAACGAGCGTGTGGGCACTCAGCCTACCGAAGAGATAGAATGCATAAGCCGGGGACTGACCCAATTCCCTCTACGTGCTATCGATCTTGCTGCCACAACCCTCAGTCTGGTCCGATCTTAGATTGGGAATGAACTCCGTATGCCTAAGTCAACCCATAAAATGAGCATGCGGGCGCTGAGCCGGCTAGAGAGCCATAATGAGCATGTCAGGGATCGGCCCGGTCCCTCTCTGCGTTCTGCCGGTCCCGCTGCCACAACCTTCGGTTCAGCTGGGGCTTAGACATGGAATGAACTCTCTATGCCTAAGCCAACCCACGAAACGGGCGTGTGGGCGCTCAACCGGCTGGAGAGGTAGAATGCGCAAGCCGGAGATCGACCTGGTCCCCACTGCATGCTACCGATCCTGCTGTCGCAACCCTCGGTCCTGTCCGATCTTAGACTGGGAATGAACTCCATATGCTTAGACTGGGGATGAACTCAGTATGCCAAAGTCAACCCACGAAACGAGCATAGAGACACTCAGCCATCCAGAGAGGCAAGATGCGCAAACGGGGGATCGGACGGGTGGTAGGTGGGTTCAAGGACATCTTCATATTTCTGTGCTGCCAATGCCATTTTTATGGCTTGTAAATTCATACAATGGTCCCCTAAGCCTTCATGTGAAGTTTCGTGGCACGACGACCCATTTTCTATTTTTCATGATTTTCAAAACTTTTTACGGTTTGGGATTTTTTTAAATTTTTTTAGAAAGAGTTTTATCCCCAAATTTGGTAGAGGTGATCCTTGTATTTTTGTTGGCATGCACAAAAAAATTCACCTAAAAACTCAAAGTGGAGAAGATTTTGTGACCGTTTGAAAAAAGTATCCCCATTTTAGACACTTTAATGGTTACTGGCAGCAAACCTATAAAATCTCAAATGCTCTTTAAGGGGGTGTGAGTTCACAAGGTTTGATGAGGGATTGGGAGCCAATATAAGGGCCAAGTACCAGCACCCATCGCACATCATGTGCGCACACCCCCCGGCCCCCCAATCGCCGGAACCCCCAATGCCGCCGGTTAGGCTCTCCGACGATGACCCAGCGATGGTGCCCCGGGCGAAAAAGATGTAGCACCAGCACATGCTCGAGCCCAGCATGTGCACCGTGGCTCAAACTCTTAGATTGGGAATGAACTCCGTATGGTTAGACATGGAATGAACTCTGTATGCCTAAGCCAACCCATGAAACGAGCGTGCGGGTGCTCAGACGGCCGGAGAGGCAGAATGTGCAAGTTGGGGATTTGCCCGATCCCCCCTACGTGCTGTCGATCCTGCTACCGCAACCCTCGATTTGGTTAGATCTTAGACTGGGAATGAACTCCATATGCTTAGACTGGGGATGAACTCCGTATACCTAAGTCAACCCACGAAAAGAGTGTGCGGGCGCTCAGCAAGCCGGAAAGGTCGACCAGAGAGGCAGAATGCACAAGCCAAGGATTGGCCCCATCCCCCTTACGTGCTATCGATCTTGCTGCTGGTGTTGCTACCGTAACCTTAAGTTCGATCTGATCTTAGACTGGGAATAAACTTCATATGCTTAGACATGGAATGAACTCCGTATGCCTAAGCCAACACACGAAATGAGCACGCGGGTGCTCAGCCGATCAGAAAGGCAGAATCTGCAAGCCGGGGACCGACCCGGTCCCTCTCTACGTGCTGTCGATCCTGCTACCACAACCCTCGGTCTGGTCCGATCTTAGACTGGGAATGAACTCCGTATGCCTAAGTTAACCCACAAAATGAGTGTTTGGGCACTGAACCGGCCGGAGAGGCATAATGCGCAGGTCAGGGATCGGGCCGGTCCCCCTCTATGTGCTATCGGTCCCATTACCACAACCGTCGGTCCGGCTGGGGCTTAGACATGGAATGAACTCTCTATGCCTAAGCCAACCCACGAAATGGGTGTGCGGGCGCTTAGTCGGCCGGAGAGGCAGAATGCGCAAGACAGGAATCGGCCCGGTCCCCCCTATGTGTTGTTCATCCTACTACCGTAACCCTCCGTCTGGTCCAATCTTAGACTGGGAATGAACTCCGTATGCTTAGATTGGGGATAAACTCCGTATGCCTAAGTCAACCCATGAAATGAACTCTGTATGCCTCGATCTGGTTCGATCTTAGACTAGGAATGAACTCTGTATGCCTAAGTCAACCCACAAAACGAGCGTGCGGGTGTTGAGCCAGCCGAAAAGGCATAATGCGCAAGCCGGGGATCGGCCCGATCCCCCTCTGCGGGCTGCCGGTCCCGCTGCCACAATCCTTGGTCTGGTTGGGGCTTAGACATGTAATGAACTCCCTATGGCTAAGCCAACCCACGAAACGAGCGTGCGGGGACCGGGTGCTGTCGATCCTACTACCGCAACCCTCGATCCAATCCTATCTTAGACTGGGAATGAACTCCGTATGCCTAAGTCAACCCATGAAATGTGTGTTCGGGCAAGTTGGTCCGAGAGGCATAATGCGCAAGCCGGGGATTAGCCCGATCCCCCTCTGCGTGCTGTCGGTCCCGCTGCCACAACCCTCGGTCCGACTGGGGCTTAGACATGGAATGAACTCCCTATACCTAAGCCAAGCCATAAAACGGGCATACGGGTGCTCAGCCGACCGAAGAGGCAGAATGCGTAAGTCGGGGATCAGCCCGCTCCCCCTGCGTGCTACCGATCCTACTGCTACAATCTTCGGTCTGGTCTGATCTTAGACTGGGAATGAACTCCGCATGCCTAGACTGGGGATGAACTCCGTATGCCTAAGTCAACCCATGAAATGAGCGTGCAGGCACTTAGCCAACTGGAGAGGCATAATGCACAAGCCGGGGATCAGCTCGATCCCCCTCTGCATGCTGTCGATCCCGCTGCCGATACTTCTACCACAACCCTCGGTCTGGCTGAGGCTTAGACATGGAATGAACTCTGTATGCCTAAGCCAACCCACGAAAGGAGCGAACGGGCACTCAGTCGGCCAGAGAGGCAGAATGTGCAAGCTGGGGATCGACCCGGTCCTCCCCGCGTGCTGTCGATCCTGCTGCCGCAACCCTCGGTCCAGTCTGATCTTAGACTGGGAATGAACTCTGTATGCCTAAGTCAACCCATGAAACGGGCGTGCGGGGGCTGAGCCGACCGGAGAGGCATAATGCGCAAGCCAGGGATCGACCCGATCCCTCTCTGCATGCTGCCGGTCCCACTGCCACAACCCTCAGTCCGACTGAGGATTAGACATGGAATGAACTCCCTATGCCTAAGCCAACCCATGAAACGGACGTGCAGGCGCTTAGCCGGCTAGAAAGGCAGAATGCGCAAGCCGAGGATCGACCCGATCCCCCTTGCGTGCTGTCGATCGTTCTGCCACAACCCTCGGTCTGGTCTGATCTTAGACTAGGAATGAACTCCGTATGCTTAGACTGGGAATGAACTCTGTATGCTTAGACTGGGGATGAACTCCGTATGCCTATGTCAACCTACCAAACGAGCGTGCGGGCGGGCGCTCAGCCGACCAGAGAGGCAGGATGCGCAAGCCAGGGATCGAACGGGTGGTAGATGGGTTCAAGCACATCTTCATATTTCTGCCATGCCAATGCCATTTTTATGGCTTTCAAATTCATACAATGGTCCCCTAAGCCTTCATGTGAAGTTTCGTGGCAAGATGACCCGTTTTATATTTTTCACCATTTTCAAAACTTTTTGCTGTTCAGGATTTTTTAGAATTTTTTTAGAAAGAGTTTTATCCCAAAATTTGGTAGAGGTGATCCTTGTATTTTTGTTGGCTTGCACAAAAAAATTCAGCTAAAAACTCGAAGTGGAGAAGATTTTGTGACTGTTTGAAAAAAGTGTCCCCATTTTAGACACTTTAATGGCTA
Organism: Durio zibethinus; assembly: GCF_047325235.1. Classification (NCBI taxonomy): domain Eukaryota; kingdom Viridiplantae; phylum Streptophyta; class Magnoliopsida; order Malvales; family Malvaceae; genus Durio; species Durio zibethinus. Next base: position 16,904,923 of record NC_143164.1, on the reverse strand, counting down.
CTTGCAACAAACCTATAAAATCTCAAATGCTATTTAAGGGGGTGTGAGTTCTTGAGGTTTGATGAGGGATAGGTGGCCAATATAAGGGCTAAGTACCAGCACACATCGCACATCATGTGCGCACACCACCCCGAATCCCCAATCGTCGGAACCCCCAATGCCATCAGTTAGGCTTTCCGACGATGCTTAGGCGATGCTCTAGCGATGGTGCCCCGGGTGAAAAAAATGTGGCACCAGCACATGCCCGAGCCCAGCATGTGCACCGTGGCTCAAAATCTTAGACTGGGGATGAACTCCATATGCTTAGACATGGAATGAACTCCGTATGCCTAGGCCAAGCCACGAAAGGAGCATGCGGGCGCTCAGTCGGTCGGAGAGGCAGAATCCGCAAGCCAGGGATCAACCCGATCCCCCCTGTGTGCTGTCGATCCTACTCCCCCAACCCTCAGTCCAGTCTGATCTTAGACTAGGAATGAACTCCGTACGCATAAGTCAACCCACGAAACGAGCGTGCGGGCACTGAGCCGACCGAAAAGGCATAATGCGCAAGCCGGGGATCGGCTTGGTCCCCCTCTACGTGCTGTCGGTTTTGCTGCCATAACCCTCACTCTGGCAAGGGCTTAGACACGGAATGAACTCCCTATGCCTAAGCCAACCCACGAAACGGGCGTACGGGCGCTCAGCTAGCCGAAGAGGCAAAATGAACTCTTTATCCCCCTTGCGCGCTGTCGATCCAGCTACCATAACCCTCGGTCTGGTCCGATCTTAGACTAGGAATGAACTCATTTGCATAGACTAGGGATGAACTCTGTATGCCTAAGTCAACCCATGAAACGAGTGTGCCGGTGCTCTGCCAGCAGGAGAGGCATAAGGCATAAGGCATAAGCCGGGGATTAGCCCAATCCCCCTCTACATGCTGTCGATCCCGCTGTCGGTCCTGTTGCCACAACCCTCAGTCCGACTGGGGCTTAGACATGGAATGAACTCCGCATGCCTAAGCCAACCCACGAAATGAGCGTGCGGGTGCTCAGTCGGCTGGAGAGGCAGAATGTGGAAGTCGGGGACCGACCCGGTCCCCCCTACGTCTTGTCGATCTTATTGCTGCAACCCTCGGTCCGGTCTAATGGTAGACTGGGAATGAACTCCGTATGAATAAGTCAACCCATGAAACGAACGGGCGGGTGCTGAGCCGACTGAAGAGGCATAATGCGCAACTTGGGGATCGACCTGATCCCCCCTGCATGCTACCGATCCTGCTGCTACTCATGCTGCAGCAACCCTCGGTCCGGTCCGATCTTAGACTGGGAATGAACTCCGTATGCTTAGACATGGAATGAACTCCCTATGCCTAAGCCAACCCAAGAAATGAGCGTGCGGGCGCTCAGCCGGTCGGAGAGGTAGAATACGTAAGTTGGGGACCAGCCTGGTCCCATCCTACGTGCTATCGATCCTGCTACCGTAACCCTCGGTCCGGTCCGATCTTAGACTGGGAATAAACTCCCTATGCTTAAGTCAACCCATGAAACGAGCATGCGGGCACTGAGCTGGCCGGAGAGGCATAATGCGTAAGTCGAGAATCGACCCGGTCACTCTCTACGTACTGCCGATCCCACTGCCACAACCCTCGGTTCGGCTGGGGCTTAGACATGGAATGAACTCCCTATGCCTAAGCCAACCCACGAAATGGGCGTGCGTGCGCTCAGCCGGGCGGAGAGGCAGAATGTGCAAGCCGGGATCGACCCGATCCCCCCTGCGTGTTGTCGGTCCTGCTACCGCAACCCTCGGTCCTATCTGATCTTAGGCTGGGAATGAACTCCGTATGCTTAGACTGAGGATGAACTCCGTATGCCTAAGTCAACCCACCAAACGAAAGTACGGGCGCTCAGCCGACCAGAGAGGCAGGATGTGTAAGCCGGGGATCGAACGGGTGGTAGGTGGGTTCAAGCACATCTTCATATTTCTACCATGCCAATGCCATTTTTATCGCTTGTAAATTCATACAATGGTCCCCTAAGCCTTCATGTGAAGTTTCTGGCAAGATGACCCGTTTTCTATTTTTCATGATTTTTGAAACTTTTTGCGGTTCAAGATTTCTTAAAATTTCTTAAGAAAGAGTTTTGTCCCCAAATTTGGTAGAGGTGATCCTTGTATTTTTGTCAGCTTGTACAAAAAAATTCAGCTAAAAACTCGAAGTGGAGAAGATTTTGTGACCCTTTGAAAAAAGTGTCCCCATTTCAGACACTTTAATTGCTTCTGGCAGCAAACCTATAAAATCTCAAATGCTCTTTAAGGGGGTGTGAGTTCTCGAGGTTTGATGAGGGATAGGGGGCCAATATAAGGGCCAAGTACCAGCACCCATCGCACATCATGTGCGCACACCCCCTGGCCCCCCCAATCGCCGGAACCCCCAATGCCGTCAATTAGGCTCTCCGACGATGCTCCGACGATGGTGCCCCAGGCAAAAAAAATGCGGCACCAGCACATGCCCGAGCCTAGCATGTGCACCGTGGCTCAAAATCTTATACTGGGAAAGAACTCCATATGCTTAGACAAGGAATGAACTCCGTATGCCTAATCCAACCCACAAAACGAGCGTACGGGCGCTTAATCGGTCAAAGAGGCAGAATGCACAAGCCGGGGATCGGCCCGATCCCCCCCTGCGTACTATCGATCCTGCTGCCGTAACCCTCGATTTGGTTTGATCTTAGACTGGGAATGAACCCGTATGCTTAGACTAGGGATGAACTACGTATCACTAAGTCAACCCACGAAACGAGCGTAGGGACGCTCAGCCAGCCAGAGAGGCAGAATACGTAAGTCGGGGATCAACCCAATCCCTCTTTACATGCTGTCAATCCCGCTATCAGTCTTGCTACCACAACCCTCGGTTCAGTTGTGGCTTAGACATGGAATGAACTTCGCATACCTAAGCCAACCCACAAAACGAACGTGGGAACATGCAGTCGGTTGGAGAGACAGAATGCGAAAGCCGGGGACCGATCCAATCCCCCCTGCGTGCTGTCGATCTTGTTGTCGTAATCCTCGGTCTGATCCAATCTTAGACTGGGAATTAACTCCGTATGCCTAAGTCAACCCACGAAATGAGCATACGGGTGCTGAGCCGACCGAAGAGGCATAATGCGTAAGCCGGGGATCGGCCCGGTCCCCCTCTGCGTGTTATCGGTCCTACTACCACAACCCTCGATCTGGTTGAGGCTTAGATATGGAATGAACTCCCTATGCCTAAGCCAACCCATAACCCTCAGTCGATCGGAGACGCAGAAAGTGCAAGCCGGGGATCAACTCGATCCCCCCTACGTGCTATCGATCCTGCTGTCGCAACCCTCGGTCTGGTCTGATCTTAGACTGGGAATGAACTCTGTATGGTTAGACTGGGGATAAACTCCATATGCCTAAATCAACCCACGAAACGAGCGTACGGGCCCTCAGCCGACCAGAGAGGCAAGATGCATAAGCGGGCGATCGAACGGGTGGTAGGTGGGTTCAAACACATCTTTATATTTTTGTGGTGCCAATGCCATTTTTATGGCTTGTAAATTCATACAATGGTCCCCTAAGCCTTCATGTGAAGTTTCGTGGCAAGACGACCCATTTTCTATTTTTCATGATTTTCGAAACTTTTTTCCATTCGGGATTTTTTAAACTCTTTCTAGAAATAGTTTTGTCCCCAAATTTAGTAGTGGTGATCCCTGTATTTTTTTTGGCATGCACAAAAAAATTGAACTAAAAATTTGAAGTGGAAAAGATTTTGTTACCGTTTGAAAAAAGTGTCCCTATTTCGGACGCTTTAATGGCTATTGTCAGCAAACCTATAAAATCTCAAATGCTCTTTAAGGGGGTGTGAGTTCTCGAGGTTTGATGAGGGATAGGGGGCCAATATAAGGGCTAAGTACCAGCACCCATCGCACAACCCCCGGCCCCCTAACCACCGGAACCCCCAATGCCACCGATTAGGCTCTCTGGCGGTGCTCCGACGATGGTGTCCCGGATGAAAAAAATGTGGCACCAGCACATGCCCGAGCCCAGCATGTGCACCGTGGCTCAAAATCTTAGATTGGGAATGAACTCCGTATGCCTAAGCTAACCCACGAAACGAGTGTACGGGCGCTCAGCCGACCGGAGAGGCAGAATGCGCAAGCAGGGGATCGGCTCGATCCCCCCTGTGTGCTGTCGATCCTGCTACCACAACCCTTGGTCTGATCTAATCTTAGACTGGGAATGAACCCCGTATGCATAAGTCAACCCATGAAACGAGCGTGCGGGCATTGACCCGGTCGAAGAGGCATAATACGTAAGTCGAGGATCGGCTCGGTCCCCCTTTACGTGCTGCCACTCCCGCTGTCACAACCCTCGGTCCGACTGGGGCTTAGACATGGAATGAATTTCCTATGCCTAAGCTAACTCACAAAATGGGCATGCGGGCGCTCAGCCGATCAGAGAGGCAGAATGCGTAAGCCGGGGATCGGCCCGATCCCCCCTGTGTGCTACCGATCCTACTGCCGCAACCCTCGATCCAATCTGATCTTAGATTAGGAATGAACTCCGTATGCTTAGACTGAGGATTAACTCCGTATGCCTAAGTCAACCCACGAAACGAACGTGCGGGTGCTCAGCCGACCGGAGAGGCATAATGCACAAGATGAGGATCAGCCCGATCCCCCCTGCGGGCTGTCGATCTTGCTACCGTAACCCTCGGTCCAGTCTGATCTTAGACTGGGAATGCACTCCGTATGCATAAGTCAACCCACGAAATTAGCATACGAACATTGAGCTGGCCGAAGAGGCATAATGCGTAAGCTGAGGATCGGCCCGGTCCCCCTCTACGTGCTGCCGGTCCCGCTGCCACAACCTCGATCCGACTGGGGCTTAGACATGGAATAAAATCCCTATGCCTAACCCAACCCATGAAATGGGCATACGGTCGCTCAGCCGGCTGGAGAGGCAGAATGCGAAAGTCGGGGATTGGCCCGGTCCTCCCTGCGTGCTGCTGATCCTGCTGTCGCAACCCTCGGTCCGGTCCGATCTTAGACTGGGAATGAACTTCGTATGCTTAGACTGGGGATGAACTCCGTATGCCTAAGTCAACCCATGAAACGATTGTACGGGCGCTCAATCGGCCGGAGAGGCCGATCGGAAAGGCATAATGCGTAAGCCAGGGATCAACTCGATCCCCCTCTGTGTGCTACTGATCCCGTAGCTGATCCTGCTACCACAACCCTTAGTTCGACTGGGCCTTAGACATTTGAATGAACTCCGTATGCCTAAGCCAACCTACGAAATTAGTGTGCGGTCGCTCAGCCGGCCAGAGAGGCAGAATTCGTAAGTCGAGGATCGGTCCGATCCCCCCTGCGTGCTGTCAATCCTGCTACTGGTCCTGCTACATCAACCTGTGGTTCGGTCTGATCCTAGACTGGAATGAACTCCATATGCTTAGACATGGAATGAACTCTGTATGCCTAAGCAGGGGATCGACCTGATCCCACTCTGTATGCTGTCGGTCCCACTACCACAACCCTCGATCCGACTGAGGCTTAGACATGGAATGAACTCCCTAAGCCTAAGCCAACCGGTGAAACGGGTGTGCGGTCGCTCAGTCGATCGGAGAGGCAGAATGTGCAAGTCGGGGACCGGCTTGATCCCCTCTGCGTTCTGTCGATCCTGCTGTAGCAACCCTTGGTATGGTCCGATCTTAGATTGGGAATGAACTCTGTATGCCTAACTCAACCCATGAAACGAGCGTGCGGGCGCTGACCCGATCGAAGAGGCATAATGCACAAGTCGACGATCGGCCCGGTACCCCTCTGCGTGCTGTTGGTCCCGCTGCCACAGCCCTCAGTCCGGCTGGGGCTTAGACATGGAATGAACTCCGTATGCCTAAGCCAACCCACGAAACGAGCGTGCGGGCACTCAGTCGGTCGGAGAGGTAGAATGCACAAGTCGAGGATCGGCCTGGTCCCCCCTCTGTGCTGTCGATCCTGCTACCTCAACCCTCAGTCCGGTCTGATCTTAGACTGGGAATGAACTCCGTATGCATAAGTCAACCCATGAAACGAGCGTGCGGGCACTGACTCGATCGAAGAGGCATAATGCCCAAGCCAGGGATCAGCCCGGTCCCCCTCTACGTGCTGCCAGTCCCGCTGCCACAACCCTCGATCCGACTGGGGCTTAGACATGGAATGAACTCCCTATGCCCAAGCCAACACACGAAACGGGCGTGCGGGTGCTCAACCGGCCGGAGAGGCAGAATGTGCAAGCCGAGGATCGACCCGATCCCCCCTGCGTGCTATTGATCCTACTATCGTAACCATCGGTCCGGTCTGATCTTAGACTGGGAATGAACTCCGTATGCTTAGACTGGGGATGAACTCCGTATGCCTAGACTGGGAACGAACTCCATATGCTTAGCCATGGAATGAACTCTGTATGCCTAAGCCAACCCATAAAACGAGCGTGCGGGCGCTCAGTCGGCCGGAGAGGCAGAATACGCAAGCCGGGGATCGGCCCGATCCCCCTTGTGTGCTGTCAATCTTGCTGCCGCAACCCTCGATCCGGTCTGATCTTAGACTATGAATGAACTCCGTATGCATAAGTCAACCCACGAAACGAGCGTGCGGGTGCTGAGCCAGCCAAAGAGGCATAATGCGCAAGCCTGGGATCAGCCCGGTCCCCTCTGCATGCTGCCGGTCCCGCTGCCACAACCCTCGGGCCACTGGAGCTTACACATGGAATGAACTCCATATGCCTAAGCCAACCCATGAAACGGACGTGCGGGCGCTCAGCTGGTCAGAGAGGTAGAATGCGCAAGCCGGGGATCGGCTCGGGCCCCTCTGTGTGCTGTCGATCCTGCAGTCGCAACTCTCGGTCCGGTCCGATCTTAGACTGGGAATGAACTTTGTATGCTTAGACTGGGGATGGACTCCGTATGCCTAAGTGAACCCACGAAACGAGCGTGCGGGCGCTCAGCCGACCAGAGAGGCAGGATGCGTAAGCCAGGGATCGAACGAGTGGTAGGTGGGTTCAAGCACATCATCATGTTTCTACCATGCCAATGCCATTTTTATGGCTTATAAATTCATACAATGGTCCCCTAAGCATTCATGTGAAGTTTCGTGGCAAGAGGACCTTTTTTCTATTTTGCACGATTTTTGAATCTTTTTGCGGTTTGGGATTTTTTAAAATTTTTTTGGAAAGAGTTTTGTCCCCAAATTTGGTAGAGGTGATCCCTCTATTTTTCTTGGCATGCATAAAAAAATTCAGCTAAAAATTCGAAGTGGAGAAGATTTTGTGGCCATTTGAAAAAAGTGTCCCCATTTCAGACACTTTAATGGCTACTGGAAGCAAACCTATAAAATCTCAAATGCTCTTTAAGGGGGTGTGAGTTCTTGAGGTTTGATGAGGGATAGGGGGCCAATATAGGGGCCAAGTACCAGTGCCCATCGCACATCATGTGCGCACACCCCCTACCCCCCAATCGTCGGAACCCCCAATGCCGCCAGTTAGGCTCTCCGGTGATGCTCCGACGATGGTGCCCCGGGCGAAAAAAATGCGGCACCAGCACATGCCCGAGCCCAGCATGTGCACCATGGCTCAAAATCTTAGACTGGGAATGAACTCCGTATACTTAGACATGGAATGAACTCCGTATGCCTAAGCCAGCCCACGAAACGAGCGTGCGGGCGTTCCCTTCGACATGCTGTCAATCCTGCTGCCACAACCCTTGATCCGGTCTGATCTTAAACTGGGAATGAACTTCGTATACATAAGTCAACCCACAAAAGGAGCGTGCGGGCGCTGAGCCGACCGAAGAGGCATAATGCGCAAGCCAGGGATCGACCCGGTCCCTCTCTGCGTGCTGCCGGTCCTGTTGCCACAACCCTCAGTCCGGCTGGGGCTTAGACATGGAATGAACTCCATATGCCTAAGCTAACCCATGAAATGAGCGTGCGGGCGCTCAGCCGATCAGAGAGGTCGAATGCGCAAGCCGAGGATCGGCCAGGTCCCCCCTGCATGCTGTCGATCATGTTGCTGATCCTACTACCACAACCCTCGGTCAGGTCCAATCTTAGACTGGGAATGAACTCCGTATGCTTACACATGGAATGAACTCCGTATCCCTAAGCCAACCCATGAAACGAGCGTGCGGTTGCTCAGTCGATCAAAGAGGCAGAATGCACAAGTCGGGGATCAACCCGGTCCCCCCTGCGTGCTATCGATATTGTAGCCGCAACCCTCGGTCCGGTTTAATCTTGGACTGGTAATAAACTTCGTATGCCTAACTCAACCCACGAAATGAGTGTGCGAGCGTTGAGCCGACCAGAGAGGCAGGATGCGCAAGCTGGGGATCGAACAGGTGGTTGGTGGGTTCAAGCACATCTTCATATTTCTGCCATGCCAATGCCTTTTTTATGGCTTGTAAATTCATACAATGGTCCCCTAAGCCTTTATGTGAAATTTCGTGGCAAGAAGACCCGTTTTCTATTTTTTACGATTTTCGAAACTTTTAACGGTTCGAGATTTTTAAAAATTTTTTTACAAAGAGTTTTGTCCCCAAATTTGGTAGAGGTGATCCTTGTATTTTTGTTAGCATGCACAAAAAAATTTTAGCTAAAAACCCAAAGTGGAGAAGATTTTGTGACGTTTGAAAAAAGTATCCCCATTTTAGACACTTTAATGGCTACTGGTAGCAAACCTATAAAATCTCAAATGCTCTTTAAGGGGGTGTGAGTTCTCGAAGTTTGAATAGGGATAGGGGGCCAATATAAGGGCCAAGTACCAGCACCCATCGCACATCATGTGCACACCCCCCGCCCCCTAAGCCTTTTTTATGGCACATCTTCATATTTCTGCCATGCCAATGCCTTTTTTATGGCTTGTAAATTCATATAATGGTCCCCTAAGCCTTCATGTGAAGTTTCGTGGCAAGAAGACTCGTTTTCTATTTTTCACGATTTTTGAAACTTTTAACGGTTCGAGATTTTTTAAAATTTTTTTAGAAAGAGTTTTGTCCCCAAATTTGGTAGAGGTGATCCTTGTATTTTTGTTAGCATGCACAAAAAAATTTCAACTAAAAACCCGAAGTGGAGAAGATTTTGTGACGTTTGAAAAAAGTGTCCCCATTTCAGACACTTTAATGGCTACTGGCAGCAAACCTATAAAATCTCAAATGCTCTTTAAGGGGGTGTGAGTTCTTGAGGTTTGAAGAGGGATAGGGGGCCAATATAAGGGCCAAGTACCAGCACCCATCGCACATCATGTGCACACCCCCCGCCCCCTAAGCCTTTTTTATGGCACATCTTCATATTTCTGCCATGCCAATGCCTTTTTTATGGCTTGTAAATTCATACAATGGTCCCCTAAGCCTTCATGTGAAGTTTCGTGGCAAGAAGACCCGTTTTCTATTTTTCACGATTTTTGAAACTTTTAACGGTTCGAGATTTTTTAAAATTTTTTTAGAAAGAGTTTTGTCCCCAAATTTGGTAGAGGTGATCCTTGTATTTTTGTTAGCATGCACAAAAAAATTTCAACTAAAAACCCGAAGTGGAGAAGATTTTGTGACGTTTGAAAAAAGTGTCCCCATTTCAGACACTTTAATGGCTACTGGCAGCAAACCTATAAAATCTCAAATGCTCTTTAAGGGGGTGTGAGTTCTTGAGGTTTGAAGAGGGATAGGGGGCCAATATAAGCACGAAGTACCAGCACCCATCGCAGATTATGTGCGCACACCCCCGGCCCCCCAAATCGCCTGAACCCCTAATGCCACCGGTTAGGCTCTCCGACAATGCTCCAGCGATGCTCCGACGATGGTGCCCCAGGCAAAAAAAATACGGCACCAGCACATGCCCGAGCCCAGCATGCGTATCGTGGCTCAAAATCTTAGACTGGGAATGAACTTCGTATGCGTAGACGTGGAATTAACTCCGTATGCCTAAGCCAACCTCCGAAACGAGCGTGCGGGCGCAAGCCAGGGATTGACCCGGTCCCCCTCTGTGTGCTGTCGGTTCTGCTGCCACAACCCTCAATCCGGTTAGGGCTTAGACATGGAATGAACTCCATATGCCTAAGCTAACCCACGAAACGAGCGTGCGGGCGCTCAGCCGGTCAGAGAGGTAGAATGCGCAAGCCGAGGATCGGCCAGGTCCCCCCTGCATGCTGTTGATCCTGCTGCTGATCCTATTGCCACAACCCTCGGTCAGGTCCAATCTTAGATTGGGAATGAACTTCGTATGCTTTCACATGGAATGAACTCCGTATCCCTAAGCTAACCCACGAAATGAGCGTGCGGGCGCTCAGCCGGTTGGAGAGGTAGAATGCACAAGCCAGGGATCGACCCGATCCCCCCTCCATACTGTCGATACTGCAGTGGCAACCCTTGGTCCGGTTCAATCTTGGACTAGTAATAAACTTCGTATGCCAAACTCAACCCACGAAACGAGCGTGCGAGCGTTGAGCCGACCAGAGAGGCAGGATGCGCAAGCCGGGGATCGAACAGATGGTTGGTGGGTTCAAGCACATCTTCATATTTTTGCCATGCCAATGCCTTTTTTATGGCTTGTAAATTCATACAATGGTCCCCTAAGCCTTCATGTGAAGTTTCGTGGCAAGAAGACCCGTTTTCTATTTTTCACGATTTTTGAAACTTTTAACGGTTCGAGATTTTTTAAAAGTTTTTTAGAAAGAGTTTTGTCCCCAAATTTGGTAGAGGTGATCCTTGTATTTTTGTTAGCATGCACAAAAAAATTTCAGCTAAAAACCCGAAGTGGAGAAGATTTTGTGACGTTTGAAAAAAGTGTCCCCATTTCAGACACTTTAATGCCTACTGGCAGTAAACCTATAAAATCTCAAATGCTCTTTAAGGGGGTGTGAGTTCTCGAGGTTTGAAGAGGGATAGGGGGCCAATATAAGGACCAAGACCAGCACCCATCGCACATCATGTGTGCACACCCCCCGGCCCCCCAAATCGCCTGAACCCTCAATGCCACCGGTTAGGCTCTCCGGTGATGCTCCAGTGATGCTCCGACGATGGTGCCCCAGGCAAAAAAAATGCGGCACCAGCACATGCGCGAGCCCAGCATGCGTGTCGTGGCTCAAAATCTTAGACTGGGAATGAACTTCGTATGCGTAGACGTGGAATGAACTCCGTATGCCTAAGCCAACCTACGAAACGAGCGTGCGGGGGCTCAGCCGACTGAAGAAGTAGAATGCGCAAGCAGGGGATGGCCCGGTCCCCCCCTGTGTGCTATCGATCTTGCTGCCGCAACCCTCGGTCCGATCTGATCTTAGACTGGGAATGAACTCCGTATGCCTAAGTCAACCCACGAAATGAGCGTGCGGGCGCTGAGCCGATCGGATAGGCATAATGCGCAAGCCGAGAATCGGCCCGATCCTCCTCTGCATGCTGCCGGTCCCACTGCCACAACCCTCAGACCGACTGGGGCTTAGACATGGAATGTACTCCCTATGCCTAAGCCAACCCACGAAATAGGCGTGCAGGCGTTCAGCCGACCAAAGAGGCAGAATACGCAAGCCGGGGATCAGCCCGATCCCCTCTGCGTGCTGCCGATCCTGCTGCCGCAACCCTCGGTCCAGTCCGATCTTAGACTGGGAATGAACTTCATATGCTTAGACTAGGGATGAACTCTATATGCCTAAGTCAACCCATGAAATGAGCATGCGGGCACTCAGCCGACCAGAGAGGCAGGATGCACAAGTCGGGGATCGAACGGGTGGTAGGTGGGTTCAAGCACATCTTCATATTTCTGCCATGCCAATGCCATTTTTATGGCGTGCAAATTCATACAATGGTCCCCTAACCCTTCATGTGAAGTTTCATGGCAAGACGACCCATTTTCTATTTTTCATGATTTTCAAATCTTTTTGCTGTTCGGGATTTTTTAAAATTTTTTTAGAAAGAGTTTTGTCCCCAAATTTGGTAGAGGTGATCCTTGTATTTTTGTTGGCATGCACAAAACACTTCAGCTAAAAACTCGAAGTGGAGAAGATTTTGTGACCGTTTGAAAAAAGTGTCCCCATTTCAACACTTTAATTGCTACTGGCAGCAAACCTATAAAATCTCAAATGCTCTTTAAGGGGGTGTGAGTTCTCGAGGCTTGATGAGGGATAGGGGGCCAATATAAGGGCCAAGTACCAGCACCCATCGTACATCATGTGCGTACACCCCCGGCCCCCCCAATCGTCGGAACCCCCAATTTCGTCGGTTAGGCTCTCCGACGATGCTCCGACGATGGTGCCCTGGGCGAAAAAATGCGGTACCAACACATGCTCGAGCCCAGCATGTGCATCATGGCTCAAAATCTCAGACTGGGAATGAACTCCGTATGCTTAGACGTGGAATGAACTCCGTATGCCTAAGCCAACCTACAAAACGAGTGTGTGGGTGCTCAGCCGGCCAGAGAGGCAGAATGCATAAGTCGGGGATCAGCCCGATCCCCCCTGCATGCTGTCGATCCTATTGTCGCAACCCTCGATCTGATCTGATCTTAGACTGGGAATGAACTTCGTATGCATAAGTCAGCCCACGAAATGAGCGTGCGGGCGCTGAGCTGGCCGAAAAGGCATAGTGCACAAGCCGGGGATCGGCCTGGTCCCCCTCTGCGTGCTGTTGGTCCCGCTGCCATAACCCTTGGTCTGGCTAGGGCTTAGGCATGGAATGAACTCCCTATGCCTAAGCCAACCCTCGAAACAGGCGTGTGGGTACTCAATCGGCTGGAGAGGCAGAATGCACAAGCCGAGGATCAGTCCGGTCCCCCCGGTGTGCTACCGATCACGCTGCCACAACCCTTGGTCTGGCTGTGGCTTAGACATGGAATGAACTCCCTATGACTAAGCCAACCCACGAAACGGGCGTGCAGGGCACTCAACTACTAGAGAGGTAGAATGCACAAGCTGGGGATCGACCTGGTCCTCCTTGCGTGCTTTCGATCCTGCTACCGCACCCCTCGGTCCGGTCTGATCTTAGACTGGGAATGAACTCCGTATGCTTAGATTGGGGATGAACTTCGTATGCCTAAGTTAACCCACGAAATGAGCATACAGGTGCTCAATCGACCGGAGAGGCATAATGCACAAACTGAGGATCAGCTCGATCCCCCTCTGCGTGCTATTGATCCCGTTGTCGGTCCTGCTGGGGCTTAGACATGGAATAAACTATGTATGCCTTAGCCAATTGATGAAACGAGCGTGCGGGCACTCAGTCGACTGGAGAGGCAGAATGCGTAAGCCAGGTATCGACCCGATCCCTCCTACGTGCTATCGATCCTGCTACTGGTCTTGCTGCCACAACCCTCGGTCTGATCCGATCTTAGATTGGGAATGAACTCTGTATGCTTAGACATGGAAGGAACTCCGTATACCTAAGCCAACCCATAAAGCGAGCGTACGGGTGCTCAGCCGACCGAAGAGGCAGAAAGCGCAAGCCAAGGATCGACCCGGTCCCCCCTGCGTTCTGTCGATCCTACTACTGGTCTTACTGCCGCAACCCTCGATCCGATCTAATCTTAGACTAGGAATGAACTCTGTATGCTTAAACATGGAATGACCTCCGTATGCCTAAGCCAACCTATAAAACAAGCGTACGGGTGATCAACCGACTGGAGAGGTAGAATGCACAAGCCGAGGATCGGCTCAATCCCCCTTTCATGCTGTTGATCCTGCTACCGCAACCCTCGGTCCGATCTGATCTCAGACTGGGAATGAACTCCGTATGCCTAAGTCAACCCATGAAACGAGCATGCGAGCACTGAGCTGGCCAGAAAGGCATAATGCGCAAGCCGAGGATTAACCTGGTCCCCCTCTGTGTGCTGCCGGTCCTGCTACCACAACCCTCGGTCCGACTGGGGCTTAGGCATGGAATGAACTCCGTATGCCTAAACCAACCCACGAAACGGGCGTACGGGTGATTGGCTGGTCAGAAAGGCAGAATGCGTAAGCCGAGGATTGGCCCGGTTCCCCCTGCATGCTACCGATCCTACTGTCGCAACCCTTGGTTTGGTCCGATCTTAGACTGGGAATGAACTTCGTATGCTTAGACTGGGGATGAACTTCGTATGCCTAAGTCAACCCACGAAACGAGCGTGCGGGCGCTCAGTCGACCAGAGAGGCAGGATGCGCAAGCCGGGGATCGAACGGGTGGTAGGCGGGTTCAAGCACATCTTCATATTTCTGCCATGCCAATGCCATTTTTATGGCTTACAAATTCATAAAATTTTCCCCTAACCCTTCATGTGAAGTTTCATGGCAAGACGACCCGTTTTCTATTTTTCATGATTTTCAAAACCTTTTGCGGTTTGGGATTTTTTAAAAATTTTTTAGAAAGAATTTTGTCGCCAAATTTGGTAAAGGTGATCCTTGTATTTTTGTTGGCTTGTGGAAAAAAATTCAGCTAAAAACTCGAAGTGGAGAAGATTTTGTGATCGTTTGAAAAAAGTGTCCTCATTTCTGACACTTTAATGGCTACTGACAGCAAACCTATAATATCTCAAATGCTCTTTAAGGGGGTGTGAGTTCTCAAGGTTTGATGAGGGATAGGGGGCCAATATAAGGGCCAAGTGTCACACCCTGGGCAGGCACGCCAGGCACATCAGGCGCACCAGCAGGTGAGCCAGAGGTTGAGGCTCGCAGACCAGGTGTGCTGGTGGGTATCTGCACTTAAAGCCTAGCAAACAAGTTCAGAAATGCCTGCCTAACTTGCAGGCCCACCCATGAGACAAAGGCCTGGCATACAAGCTGCCTGTACCACATCCAAAAGGACCCAAGGTGCTGGACACGCAAAGGAAGCTTCTGGAAGCAGGCAGGATCGGTAATAGCATCCTGGCAGATTTGGTTGACCCTTAAAATCAGGAGTTAGCATCCTGATTGATTGTAATATGTATAATCCCATGATTTTAGCCTTTATTCTAGGGATATTGCCATTAAGTGTAAGCTGGAGCCTCAACTATAAATAGAGGGCTGTTCCTCCCTCATTTGTACACCATCAAACACTTCTGTTTCAGTGAATACAAGAGCATTTCCAGAATTTTGCCTTCTTATCCTGTTTCTCTTTAACTTGCATAATCAGCCCTTCTTGTTATTCTAGTGCCCATACGCTTGTGTTTTAGGCTGACTTAGGCATAAAGGAGAAGATTCCAAGCCTAAGGTCGTACGGTTTTTGAGTCTAAGGTCGGAGCCCATGATAGTTGGTATCAGAGCAAGTTTGATTCTGCGTGTTTCTGTTGTGCAGGTTAGAGGAGATGGCATCCCAAAGTGACGCTGCTAACCAACAACTAGAGGCCCAGGAGAATGGGTGTGGAAGAGGGAGGAAAGCCAGTTCTAGAGATATCTAGTCTACCATGGACGGTAGGCTGGCCAAGGTGGAGGTGACCATGGGCGACATGGGGGAGAAGCTTAGGGGGGTAGAGACTCACATTGCATCGCTAGACTCCATGAGGGAGGAGATCCAAAGTGAGCTGCAAGCTACTCTCAACAAAGGCTTGGACGTGTTCACCCAAAAGAATCAGATCTTGGAGGCTGAAGTGCTGACCTTGCGTGATGGCATGGAGGCCATGCACCAACGGATGGAGGAGCTTACCAGTGAGCTCGTTGCTTGCAAGATTGCCATTGGGAATGGCATGTTTGCTGGAGTGTCCAAGTCAAGATTGGATGTCCCCAAGCCTAAGGAGTTCAAGGGGACTAGGGTGGCCAAGGAAGTAGATAACTACCTTTGGGTATGGAGCAGTACTTCTAGGCCATAGGCATGCAAGACGAGGTGATAAAGGTAAGCACCGCTGCTATGTATCTCACTGATGTAGCCTTATTGTGGTAGAGGTGCAAGTGTGATGATGTCAGGTGTAGGAGCACCAAGATTGGAACCTGGGCAGAGTTCCAAAAGGAGTTCAGAGAATAATTTTACCCGGAGTATGCCGATGATGAGGCATGGGCAAAGTCGCGCAGGCTGAGCCAGCAAGGGGACATAAGGGAGTACGTCTAGAAATTCTCTAAACTAATGCTATAGATCTCGGATCTAGGTGAGAAGGACGCCTTATTTGCTTTCATGGATGGGCTGAAGCTGTGGGTGAAGCATGAGCTACAAAGGAGAGGAGTTCATGACTTGGCTAAAGCCATGACTACTTTCGAGGCCTTGATAGAGTTCAAGTCTCTGAACAAGTTCGAGTCTACCAAGCCCAAGGGTAAGGGTAGGGATGATAGAGACCGAAAGAAGCAGTCCAAGGGGAAAAACTGTGATCAGGAGTCCAAGGATGAAGACCAAGACCATTCAACCAAAGATGGCGAGAGGAAGCCACTAGCAGGCAAGTGGAAAACAAAAGGGGACCGAGAGCCACTAGCATGCTACCTATGTGGAGGGAGCCACATGGCACGTAATTACCCACAGAAGGGCAAGTTGGCTGCTATAGACAAGGAGTCTGATGAGGAGCCAGAGTCAGGGGCAGCAAAGCTTAGGTCGTTGGTGCTCAATGCTGTCTAGAGTAAGGGGAGCCGTAAGCCAAAGGGCTTGATGTTTATAGATTTGATGGTTGTGGGTCAGAAGGTGAGCGCACTGGTGGACATAGGTGCCTCACATCTTTTTATTTCAGGTGATAGAGCCCGAAAGCTCAGACTAAAGGTGCAGAAAGGGACTAGTACCATCAAAACAGTGAACTCCAAAGAAGTTCCAGCCATTGGAGTAGCGTGGGGAGTGGAGTTGCAGCTTGGAGACTGGAAAGGCAAGGAGACCATTGAGGTAATACCCCTTGACAACTATGAGTTTGTGATTGGGTTGGATTTCCTTGTTCGGATTAACGCCCTCCTTGTGCCTTTTACCGATTGTGTTTGCATCTTGGATGCACGGTGCCAATGCCTAGTGCCATTAAAAAGAGGGTCTGGAGTTGGGTCACGGGTGGTGTCAGCCATCCAATTTGCCAAGGCGGTAAGCAGACAAGAAGACACCTTCTTGGTAGCCCTAAAATATCATGAGCCAAGGGAGAAGGAGATCGAGTCACCCTTGGAAGTGCTAAAGGTGCTGAAGACCTTTAGTGATGTGATGCCCGCAAAGCTAGCTAGCAAGCTACCACCTAAGAGGGAGGTGGACCACAAGATCAAGCTGGTGTCCGAGGCCAAGCCACCAGCTAGAGCCCCTTACCAAATGTCTCCACCAGAGTTGGAGGAGTTAAGGAAGCAGCTCAAAGAGTTAGTTGATACTAGCTTCATCAGGCCATCGAAGGCACCCTATGGTGCATCAATTCTATTTCAGGGCAAGCATGATGGGTTGTTGCAGCTGTGCATAGACTATCGAGCTTTGAACAAGCTAACAAGTACCCCTTCCCACTCATTGCGAACTTGTTCGATCAACTTGGGAGTGCAAGGTGGTTCACCAAGCTGGATTTGAGGTTAGGCTACTATCAAGTCAAGATCACAGAGGGAGATAAGCCAAAGATAGCATGTATCACTCGGTATGGTTTGTATGAGTTCTTGGTGATGCCTTTTAGACTCACAAATGCCCCAGCAACATTTTGCACCCTTATGAACAAGGTACTTCAGTCATTCCTTGATCGGTTTGTTATGGTTTATTTGGATGACATTGTGATCTATAGCTAGACTTTGGGAGAGCATGTAGACCACTTGAGATAGGTGTTCGAGGTGTTGCGGGCACACAAGCTGTTTGTCAAGAGGGAGAAGTGCTCATTCGCCCAGTAGGAGATCCCGTTCCTTGGCCATATAGTGGGAGGTGGCAAGATACGCATGGATGAAGGCAAGATACACGCTATCCTGGAGTGGCAACTGCCACCCAAGGTCACTGAGTTGAGATCGTTCCTTGGGCTGGTCAACTACTACAGGTGCTTCATCAAAGGTCACTCAGCAATAGCCACGCCATTGACTGACTTGCTCAAGAAAGAGAAAGCATGGGAGTGGAGCGTAGGGTGCCAGGAAGCCTTTGATAGGTTGAAGCGAGTTGTGACCGAGGAGCCAGTCTTGGCCTTGGCAGACCATGCCAAGCCGTATGAGGTGCATATGGATGCATCAGACTTTGCCATAGGGGGCGTGTTGATGCAGGAGGGACGTCTAGTCGCATTCGAGAGCAGGAAGTTGAACGAGATTGAGCGCAAATACACGGTCCAAGAGAAGGAGATGCCTGCAGTGGTGCACTACTTGCGCACTTGGCGCCATTACCTGTTGGGGTCAAGGTTCGTGGTTAGGACGGACAATGTGGCGACCAGCTACTTCCAGAAGTAGAAGAAGCTGTCCCTCAAGCAGACGAGATGGCAAGATTTTCTTGCGGAATTTGATTTCCAGATGGAGTACAAGTCGGGGTGGGTGAACCTAGTGGCAGATGCCCTGAGCAAGAAGGCTAACCTTGCTGCCATTAGCCAGCCAGAGGAGTCACTGGTGCCGCACATCAAGGAGGGACTTGTGCATGATCCTACAGCCAAGGCTTTGATGGAGTACGCCCAGCAAGGCAAGACTAGGCGGTTTTGGTTGTAGGATGGCTTGCTGTACACTAGGGGAAGTAGACTGTTTGTGCTGCAGCACGAGAAGCTCTGCAAGGAAGTTTTGCAAGAATGCCATGATTCAAGGTGGGTTGGACACCCCGGAATGAGCCGTACCTTGGCGTTGATCAAGGATCGGTACTACTGGCCACACATGAGGGACGATGTGGAGGCCTATGTGAAAACTTGTCTTGTGTGCCAACAGGACAAGGTGGAGCTCAAGAAACCAGGCGGTCTCTTGGAGCCATTGCCAGTGCCAGAGCGACCATGGGAGAGTGTTTCTCTGGACTTTATAGTCGGTCTACCCAAAGCAGAAGGGTTTGGAAGCATCATGGTAGTGGTGGACAGGTTTTCCAAGTATGGAATCTTCATTCCAGCAACCAAGGAGTGCCCAACTGAGGAGGCAGCTCGATTGTTCCTGAAGAACATGGTTAAGTACTGGGGAGTGCCGAAGACCATTGTTAGTGATCGGGATGGGCGTTTCACGGGTAGGTTCTAGACTGAGTTGTTCAAGCTGTTGGGGTCAGACTTGAACTTTTCCACTAGCATGCATCCACAGATCGATGGGCAGAAAGAACGAGTGAATGGACTATTGACAGTCTACCTCAGGCACTATGTGAGTGCCACACAAAGGGACTGGCCAAAGTTGCTAGATATTATGCAGTTTTCCTACAACTTGCAAAGGAACGAGGTAACAAACTATAGCCCATTTGAGGTTGTGACAGGGCAACAACCACTAACACCCGATTCGATTGCTGCAGGTTATACAGGGTCGAATCTAGTAGCATACAAGTTTGCTAAGGCATTGCAGGAGCAAATTGACAAGTACACCCGATGTTCCATGTGAGCATGCTCAAGCCGTTCCATGAGGATGACGGAGATCCAGGATGGGCAGAGTCAAAGCGTGTGCCATTGGGAGCAAGGGTTTCATATGAGAAGGAGGTCCACAGCATCATAGCTGACCGAAAGGTGAGACAAAAGAACTATAAGCCAAGACAAGAGTACTTGGTGCGCTGGAAGGGACTTTCAGACAGTGTGGTAAGTTAAGAACCAGTAGATGACTTATGGTAGTTTAGGGACCAGATCAGGTAATACCATGCAGAAGACACAATAAGGGCATTGTGCAATCAGGTGGGGGAGAATGTCATGCCCTGGGCGGGCACGCCAAGCACATCAGGTGCACCAGCAGGTGAGCTAAAGGTTCAGGCCCGCAGACCAGGTGTGCTGGCAGGTATCTGCACGTAAAGCCTAGCACACGAGTTCAGAACGCCCGCTCAACTTGCAGGCTAGCCTGTGAGACCAAGGCCTGGCATGCAAGCTGCCTGTACCACATCCAGAAGGGCCCAAGGTGCTGGACACGCAAAAGAAGCTTTTGGAAGCAGGCAGGATCAGCAGCAGCATCCTGGCAGATTTGGTTGACCCTGAAAATCAGGAGTTAGCATCCTGATTGATTGTAATCTATATAATCCCATGATTTTAGCCTTTATTCTAAGGATATTGCCATTAAGTGTAAGCTAGAGCCTCAACTATAAATAGAGAGCTGCTCCTCCCTCATTTGTACACCATCAAACACTTCTGTTTCAGTGAATACAAAAGCATTTCCAGAATTTTGCCTTCTTATCCTGGTTTTCTTTAACTTGCGTAATCAGCCCTTTTCGTTGTTCTAGTGCCTGTACGCTTGTGTTTTAGGCTGACTTAGGCATAAAAGAAGAGATTCCAAGCCTAAGGCCACACGATTTTTGAGTCTAAGGTTGGAGCCGTGACGTAAGTACCAACACCCATCGCACATCATGTGCGTACACCCCCCAGCCCCCCCAATCGTCGGAACCCCCAATGCCGCCGGTTAGGCTCTCCGATGATGCTTTGGTGATGCTCCGACGATGGTGCCTCAAGCAAACAAAATGCGACACCAGAACATGCCCAAGCCCAGCATGTGCACCGTGGCTCAAAATCTTAGGCTGAGAATGAACTCCGTATGCTTAGACATGGAATGAACTCCGTATGCCTAAGCCAAGCCATGAAACGAGCGTGTGGGCGCTCAGCCGGCCGGAGAGGTAGAATGCGCAAGTCGGGGATCGACCCGATCCCCCTCTGCGTGCTGTAGATCCTGTTACCGCAACCCTCAGTCCGATCCGAACTTAGACTGGGAATGAACTTCGTACGCATACGTCAACCCACGAAATGAGCGTGCGGGCGCTGAGCCGGCTGAAGAGGCATAATGCACAAGCCAGGGATAGACCCGATCCCCCTAGCATGCTGCGGATCCTGCTACCACAACCCTCAATCCCGTCTGATCTTAGACTTGGAATGAACTCCATATGCTTAGACTAGGGATGAACTTCGTATGCCTAAGTAAACCCACGAAATGAGCGTGCGGGTTCTCAGTCAGCTGTAGAGGCCGATCGGAGAGGCATAATGCGTAAGTCAAGGATTAGCCCAATCTCCCTCTACGTGCTACTGATCCCACTGCCGGTCCTGCAGCCACAACCCTCGATCTGGCTGGGGCATAGACATGGAATGAACTCCGTATGCCTAAGCCAACCCACGAAACGAGCGGACAGCCGCTCAGTCAACCAGAGAGGCAGAATGCGTAAGCCGGGGATTGACCTAGTCCCCCCTGCGTGCTGTCGATCTTGCTACCGCAACCCTCAGTCTGGTCCAATCTTAGACTGGGAATGAACTCCGTATGCCTAAGTCAACCCACGAAACGAGCGTGCGGGTGCTCAGTCGATTGTAGAGGCCGATCTGAGAGGCATAATGCACAAGTCGAGGATCAGCCCGGTCCCTCTCTGCATGCTGTCGATCCCACTGCCGGTCCTGCTACCACAACCCTCGATTCGACTGGGGCTTAGACATGGAATGAACTCTGTATGCCTAAGCCAACCCACGAAATGAGCGTACGGGCACTCAACCGACCGGAGAGGAAGAATGTGCAAGCCACGGATTGGCCCAGTCCCTCTTGCGTGCTGTCGATCCTGTGCTGGTCCTGCTACCACAACCCTTGGTTCGGTCTGATCTTAGATTGGGAATGAACTCCGTATGCCTCATCCAACCCAAAAAATGAGCGTGCGGGTGCTTAACCGGCTAGAGAGGCAGAATGCGCAGGTCAGGGATCGACCCAGTCCCCCTTGCGTGCTGTCGATCCTGCTACCGCAACCCTCGATCCAGTCCGATCTTAGACTGGGAATGAACTCCGTATGCATATGTCAACCCATGAAATGAGCGTACGAGCTCCGAGCTGACGGAAGAGGCATAATGCGCAAGCCGAGGATTGGCTCGGTCCCCTTCTGCGTGCTACCGATCTCGCTGTCGGCCCTGCTACCACAACCCTCGATCCGGTTGGGGCTTAGACATGGAATGAACTTCGTATGCCTAAGCCAACCCACGAAACGAGTGTGCGGGCGCTCAACCGACCGGAGAGGCAGAATGCGCAAGTCGCGGATTGGCCCGATCCCCCCTGCGTGCTGTCGATCCTGTACTGGTCCTGCTGTCGCAACCCTCAGTCCAGTTCAATCTTAGACTGGGAATGAACTCTGTATGCTTAGACATGGAATGAACTCCGTATGCCTAAGCCAACCCTTGAAACAGGCGTGAGGGCACTCAGCCGATCGGAGAGGCAGAATGCGTAAGTCGGGGATCGACTCGATCCCCCCTACGTGCTACGATCTTGCTGTGGCAACCCTTAGTCTGGTTTGATCTTAGACTGGGAATGAACTCCGTATGCTTAGGCATGGAATGAACTCCGTATGCCTAAGCTAACCCACGAAACGAGCGTGCGGGTGCTCAGTCGGCCTAAGAGGCCGGTCGGAGAGGCATAATGTGCAAGTCGGGGAGCAGCTCGATCCCCCTCTGCGTGCTGCTGATCCCGCTGTCGATCCTGTTGCCACAAGCCTTAATCCAGTTGCGGCTTAGACATGGAATGAACTCGTATGCCTAAGCCAACCGACGAAACGAGCGTGCGAGAGCTCAACCGGTCGGAGAAGCAGAATGCGTAAGCCAGGGATCAACCCAATTCCCCCCTGTGTGCTGTCGATCCTGCTACTAGTCCTACTGCCGCAACCCTTGGTCCGGTCTAATCTTAGACTGGGAATGAACTCCATATGCTTAGACATGGAATGAACTCCGTATGCCTAAGTCAAGCCATGAAACGAGCGTGAGGGTGGTAAGCCGGCTGGAGAGGCATAATGCGCAAGCCGAGGATCGACCCGGTCCCCCTCTGTGTGCTGCCAATCCTACAGCCACAACCCTCGATCCAGCTGGGGCTTAGACATGGAATGAACTCCCTACGCCTAAGCCAACCCACGAAATAAGCATGCGAGCACTCAGTCGATCGGAAAGGCAGAATGCGTAAGCTGGGGATTGGTCCGGTCCATCCCTGCGTGCTATCGATCCTACTGTCGTAACCCTCGGTCCAGTCTGATTTGAGATTGGGAATGAACACCATATGCCTAAGTCAACCCACGAAATAAGCGTGCGGTCGCTGAGCTAGCCGGAGAGGCATAATGCGCAAGCCGGGGATTAGCCTGGTCTCCCTCTACGTGCTGCTGATCCCACTGCCACAACCCTTGGTTCGATTGGGGCTTAGACATGGAATGAACTCCCTATGCCCAAGCTAACCCATGAAACAGGCGTGTGGGCGCTCAGTTGGCCGGAGAGGCAGAATGAGCAAGCCGGGGATCGATCCGGTCCCCCCTACATGCTATCGATCCTACTGTTGGTACTACTGCTGCAACCCTCAGTCTGATCTTAGACTGGGAATGAACTCCGTATGCTTAGGCATGGAATGAACTCCATATGCCTAAGCCAACCCACGAAACGAGCGTGTAGGCACTCAGCCGACCGGAGAGGCAGAATGCGTAAGTCGGGGACCGATCCGATCCCCCCTGCGTGCTGTCGATCCTGCTATCACAATCCTTGGTCTGGTCTGATCCTAGACTGGGAATGAACTCCGTATGCCTAAGTCAAACCATGAAACAAGCGTGCGGGCACTGAGCCGGTAGAAGAGGCATAATGTGCAAGCCAAGGATCGGCCCGGTCCCTCTCTGCATGCTGTTGGTCCCGCTGCCACAACCCTCGGTCTGACTGGGTTTTAGACATGGAATGAACTCCCTATGCCTAGGCCAACCCATTAAATGGGCGTGCGGGCGCTCAGCCAGTCGGAGAGGCAGAATGCGCAAGCTAGGGATCAGCCCGATCCCCCCTGCGTGCTGCTGATCCTGTTGTCGCAACCCTCAATCCGGTTTGATCTTAGACTGGGAATGAACTCCGTATACTTCGACTGGGGAGGAACTCCGTATGCCTAAGTCAACCCATGAAACGAGCGTGCGGACTTTCAGCCGACCCGAGAGGTAGGATGCGCAAGCTGAGGATCGAACGGGTGGTAGGTGAGTTCAAGCACATCTTCATATTTTTGCTGTGCCATTGCCATTTTTATGGCTTGTAAATTCATACAATGGTCCCCTAAGCCTTCATGAGAAGTTTCGTGGCAAGAGGACCCATTTTCTATTTTTCACGATTTTCAAAACTTTTTACGGTTCTGGATATTTTAAAATTTTTTTAGATAGATTTTTGTCCCCAAAATTGGTAGCGATGATCCTTGTATTTTTGTTGGCATGCACAAAAACATTCAGCTAAAGCCTCGAAGTGGAGAAGATTTTGTGACCGTTTGAAAAAAGTATCCCCATTTCAGACACTTTAATGGCTACTGGCAGCAAACCTATAAAATCTCAAATGCTCTTAAGAGGGTGTGAGTTCTCGAGGTTTGATGAGGGATAGGGGGCCAATATAAGGGCCAAGTACCAGCACCCATCGCACATCATGTGCGCACACCCCCCGAAACCCCCAATCGCCGGAACCTCCAATGTCGCCGGTTAGGCTCTCCGATGATGCTCTGACGATGGTGCCTCGGGCAAAAAAAATGTGACACTAGCACATGCTCGAGCCTAGTATTTGCACTGTGGCTCAAAATCTTAGACTGGGAATGAACTCCGTATGCTTTGACACGGAATGAACTCCGTATGCCTAAACCAACCCACGAAATAAGCGTGCGGGCACTCAGCCTACCGGAGAGACAGAATAAGCAAGCCGAGGATCGGCTCGACCCCCCTGCATGTTGTCGATCCTGCTGTCACAACCTTCGATCCAGTCTGATCTTAAACTGGGAATGAACTCTGCATGCTTAGACTGGGGATGAACTCCATATCCCTAAGTTAACCCATGAAACGAGTGTGTGAGCGCTCAGCCGACCAGAGAGGTCGATCGAAAAGGCTTAATGCGTGAGTCGGGGATCAGCTCGATCCCCCTCTACGTGCTACCAATCTCGCTACCGGTCCTGCTACCACAACCCTCAGTTCGACTGTCTCATAGACATGGAATGAACTCCGTATGCCTAATCCAACCCATGAAACGAGCGTGCGGGTGCTCAACCGACCGGAGAGGTAGAATGCAAAAGCCAGGGATCACCCCGGTCCCCCCTGCATGCTGTCGATCCTGCTACTGGTCCTGCTGCCACAAACCTCGGTCCAATCTAATCTTAGACTGGGAATGAACTCTATATGCTTAGACATGGAATGAACTTCGTATGTCTAAGCCAACTTACAAAATGAGCGTGTGGGCGCTCAGCCGATCGGAGAGGCAGAATGCGCAAGCCGGGGATCGACCAGTCCCTCCCTACGTGCTATCGATCCTGCTGCCGCAACCCTCGGTCCGGTCCAATCTTAGACTGAGAATTAACTTCGTATGCCTATTTCAACCCATAAAATGAGAGTGAGGGGGCTGAACTGGTCGAAGAGGCATAATGCGCAAGCGACGGATCGACTCGGTACCCCTTTGCGTGCTACTGGTCCCGCTGCCACAACCCTCTGTCCGACTGGGGCTTAGACATGGAATGAACTCCCTATGCCTAAGCCAACCCATGAAACGAGCGTGCTAGCTCTCAGTTTACCGGAGAAGCAGAATGCACAAGTCGAGGATCGGCCTGGTCCCCCCTGCATGCTACCGATCCTGCTACCGTAACCTCGATCTGGTCTGATATTGACTCGGAATGAACTCTGTATGCTTAGACTAGGGATGAACTCCGTATGCCTAAGTCAACCCATGAAACGAGCATGCGGGCACTCAGTCGGTCAGAGAGGTCAGCTGGAGAGGCAGAATGCACAAGTCGAGGATCGGCTCAATCCCCTCTGCATGCTACTGGTCCTGCTGTCGTAACCCTCAGTCCGGTCTGATCTTAGACTGGGAATGAACTCCGTATGGTTAGACTAGGGATGAACTCCATATGTCTAAGTCAACCCATGAAACGAGTGTGCGGGCGTTCAATTGACCAGAGAGGCATAACGCATAAGCTGGGGATCAGCCTGGTCCCCCTGTGCATGCTACCGATCCCGCTGCCACAACCCTCGGTTCGACTGGGGCTTAGACATGGAATGAACTTCGTATGCCTAAGCCAACCCACGAAATGAGCTTGCGGGCGCTCAGCCGATCGGAGAGGCAGAATGCACAAGCCGGGGATCGACCCGAAACCCCCCTGCGTGCTGCCGATCCTGCTGTTGGTCCTACTACCACAACCCTTGGTTCGGTTCGATCTTAGACTGGGAATGAACTCCGTATGCTTAGACATGGAATAAACTCCGTATGCCTAAGCCAACCCATAAAATGAGCTTGCGGGTGCTCAACCGATCGGAGAGGCAGAATTATACAAGCCGGGGACCGACCTGGTCCCCCCTGCGTGCTATCAATCTTGCTGTCGCAACCCTTGGTTCGGTCTGATCTTAGACTGGGAATGAACTCCGTATGCCTAAGTCAATGCACTAAATAAACGTGCGGGCACTGAGCTAGCTGGAGAGGCATAATGCATAAGCGGGGATCAGACCGATCCCCCTCTGCATGCTGTCGGTCCAACTGCCACAACCCTCGGTCCGGCTGGGCCTTAGGCATGGCATGAACTCGCTATGCCTTAGCCAACCCACGAAACGGGCATGCGGGTGCTCAGCCGATTAGAAAAGGCAAAATATGAAAGTCGGGGATCAGCCCGATCCCCCTTTACGTGCTACCGATCCCGCTACCAATCCATCTGCCACAACTGTCGATCCGGTTAGGGCTTAGACTTGGAATGAACTCTGTATGCCTAAGCCAACCCATGAAACGAGCGTGTAGGTGCTCAGCTGGTTAGAAAGGCAGAATGCATAAGCCAGGATCGACCCGATCCCCCCTGCGTGCTGTCGATCCTACTGTTGGTACTGTTGCTGCAACCCTCGATCTGGTCCGATCTTAGACTGGGAATGAACTCCGTATGCTTAAACATGGAATGAACTCCGTATGCCTAAGCCAACCCATGAAACAAGCGTGAGGGCACTCAACCGGTCGGAGAGGCAGAATGCATAACCTGGGGACCAGGTCGGTCCCCACCTGTATGCTATCGATCCTGCTACCGCAACTCTCGATCCGGTTCAATCTTAGATTTGGAATGAACTCTGTATACCTAACTCAACCCACGAAACGAGCGTGCGGGTGCTGAGTAGGTCGAAGAGGCATAATACGCAAGTCGGGGAGTGGCCTGATCCCCCTCTGGGCCTTCATGTGAAGTTTCGTGGCAAGACAACCCGTTTTCTATTTTTCACAAGTTTTGAAAATTTATACGGTTCGGGATTTTTTAAAATTTTTTTAGAAAGAGTTTTGTCCCCAAATTTGGTAAAGGTGATCCTTGTATTTTTTTTGGCATGCACAAAAAAATTCAGCTAAAAACTAAAAGTGGAGAAGATTTTGTGACCGTTTGAAAAAAGTGTCCCCATTTCAGACATTTTAATGGCTACTGGCAGCAAACCTATAAAATCTCAAATGCTCTATAAGGGGGTGTGAGTTCTTGAGGTTTGATGAAGGATAGGGGGCCAATATAAGGGCCAAGTACCAGCACCCATCGCACATCATGTGCGCACACCCCCCGGCCCTCCCAATCGTCGGAACCTTCAATGCCGCCGGTTAGGCTCTCCGGTGATGCTCCGATGATGGTGCCCCGAGTAAAAAGAATGTGGCACCAGCACATGCCCGAGCCCAGCATGTGCACCGTGGCTCAAACTCTTAGACTGGGAATGAACTTCGTATGCTTAGATATGG
This sequence comes from Durio zibethinus, assembly GCF_047325235.1. Taxonomy (NCBI): domain Eukaryota; kingdom Viridiplantae; phylum Streptophyta; class Magnoliopsida; order Malvales; family Malvaceae; genus Durio; species Durio zibethinus. The sequence continues at coordinate 16,877,315 of NC_143164.1, read as the reverse complement.
AATGAACTTCGTATGCCTAAGCCAACCCACGAAATGAGCGTGCGGGCGCTTAGTCGATCGGAGATGCAGAATGCACAAGCCGGGGATCGGCCCGGTCCCCCTTTATGTGCTATCGATCCCGCTGCCACAACCCTCGGTTTGACTGGAGCTTAGACATGGAATGAACTCCCTATGCCTAAGCCAACTGACGAAACGGGTGTGCGAGAGCTCAACCGGCTGGAGAGGCAGAATGCGCAAGCCGGGGATCGGCCCGATCCCCCCTGCATGCTATCAATCTTGCAGCCGCAACCCTCAGTCCGGTTTGATCTTAGACTGGGAATGAACTTCATATGCTTAGACTGGGGATGAACTCCGTATGCCTAAGTCAACCCAAGAAACGAGCGTGCGGGTACTCAGCCGGTCGGAGAGGTCGGTCGGAAATGCAGAATGCGCAAGCCTGGGATCGGCCCGATCCCGACTACGTGCTGCCGATCCTGCTGCTGGTCCTGCTGCCGCAACCCTTGGTCTGATCCGATCTTAGATTGGGAATAAACTCTGTATGCTTAGACATGGAATGAACTCTGTATGCCTAAGCGAACCCACGAAATGAGCGTACGGGCGCTCAGCCAGCCGAAAAGGGAAAATGCGTAAGCCGGGGATCGGCCCGATGCCCCTTGTGTGCTATCGATCCTACTACCGTAACCCTCGGTCTGATCCGATCTTAGACTGGAAATGAACTCTGTATGCCTAAATCAACCCATGAAACGAGCGTTCGGGTGCTGAGTCAATCGGAGAGGCATAATGCGCAAGTCGAGGATCGACCCGATCCCCCTCTGCGTGCTGGTAGTCTCGCTGCCACAACCCTCGATCCGACTGGGGCTTAGACATGGAATGAACTCCCTATGCCTAAGCCAACCCACGAAATAGGCGTGCAGGCTCTCAACCGGCCAGAGAGGCAGAATGCGTAATCCGTGGATAGGCCTGATCCCCTCTACGTGCTGCCGATGCTGTTGCCGCAACCCTCGATCCGATCTGATCTTAGACTGGGAATGAACTCCATATGCTTAGATAGGGGATGAACTCCATATGAGTCAGTCAACCCATAAAACAAGCATGCGAGCACTGAGTCGATCGAAGAGGCAGAATGCGCAAGCTGGGGATTGACCCAGTCCCCCCCTACGTGCTGTCGATCCTGCTGCCACAACCCTCGGTCTGATCCGATCTTAGATTGGGAATGAACTCCGTATGCTTAGACATGGAATGAACTCCATATGCCTAAGCGAACCCACAAAAAGAATGTGCGGGCATTCAGTCGGCCGGAGAGGCAAAATGCACAAACCGGGGACCAGCCCGGTGGCCCCTACGTACTGTCGATCCTACTAACGCAACCCTCGGTCCAGTTCAATCTTAGACTGGGAATGAACTCCGTATGCCTAAGTCAACCCATGAAACGAGCGTTCGGGTGCTCAGTCAGTCGAAGAGGTATAATGCGCAAGTCGAGGATCGGCCCGATCCTTCTCTGCGTGCTGCCAGTCCTACTGCCACAACCATCGATCCGACTGGGGCTTAGACATGGAATGAACTCCCTAGGCCTAAGCCAACCCACGAAACGGGCGTGCTGGCCCTCAGCCAGCCGGAGAGGCAGAATGCGTAAGCCAGGGATCAGCCCGGTCCCCCTACGTGCTACCGATCCTGCTACCGTAACCCTCAGTCCGGTCCAATCTTAGATTGGGAATAAACTCCGTATGCTTAGACTAGGGATGAACTCCGTATGCATAAGTCAACCAACGAAACGAGCGTGCGGACGCTCAGCTGGCTGGAGAGGCCGATTGGAGAGTCATAATGCGTAAGCCGAGGATCTGCCCGATCCCCCTCTACGTGCTGCCAATCCTGTTGCCAGTCCTGCTGCCACAACCTTCGGTCCGGTTGGGGCTTAGACATGGAATGAGCTCTGTATGCCTAAGCCACCCCATGAAACTAGTGTACGGGCGCTCAGCCGGTCGGAAAGGCAGACTACGCAAGCCAGGGATCGACCTATCCCTTCTGCGTGCTGTCGATCCTGCTGCTGTTCCTACTGCCACAACCCTCAGTCTGATCCTATCTTAGACTGGGAATGAACTCCATATGCTTAGGCATGGAATGAGCTCCGTATGCCTAAGCCAACCCACGACACGAGCGTGTGGACACTCAACTGGCCGGAGAGGTAGAATGCGCTAGCCGGGGATCGGCTCGGTCCCCCCTGCATGCTGTCGATCTTACTGTCGTAACCCTTGGTCCGGTTCGATCTTAGACTGGGAATGAACTTTGTATGCCTAAGTCAAAGCACAAAATGAGCATGCGGGTGCTAAGCCGGTCGGAGAGGCATAATGCACAAGCCGGGGATCGGCCCGATCTCTCTCTGCATGCTACTGGTCTCGCTGCCACAACCCTCAGTCCGACTGGGGCTTAAACATGGAATGAACCCCCTATGCCTAAGCCAACCCACAAAACGGGCATACGGCGCTCAGCCTGTCGGAGAGGCAGAATGCGAAAGTCGAGGATCAACCCGGTCCCCCCTACGTGCTGCTAATCCTGCTGCCGTAACCCTTGATCTGGCTCGATCTTAGACTGGGAATGAACTTCGTATGCTTGGAGTGGGGATGAACTCCATACGCCTAAGTAAACCCATGAAATGAGCGTGCGGACGCTCAGCCGACCAGAGAGGTAGGATGCGTAAGCCGGGGATCGAACGGGTGGTAGGGGGTTCATGCACATCTTCATATTTTTGCCATGCCAATGCCATTTTTATGGTTTGTAAATTCATACATTGGTCCCCTACGCCTTCATGTGAAGTTTCATGGCAAGACGACCATTTTCTATTTTTCACGATTTTTAAAACTTTTTGCGGTTCAGGATTTTTTAAAATTTTTTAGAAAGGGTTTTGTCTCCAAATTTGGTAGAGGTGATCCTTGTATTTTTTTTTTGGCATGCACAAAAAAATTCAGCTAAAAACTCAAAGTGGAGAAGATTTTGTGACCATTTGAAAAAAGTGTCCCCATTTCAGACACTTTAATGGCTACTGGCAGCAAATCTATAAAATCTCAAATGCTCTTTAAGGGGGTGTGAGTTCTCGAGGTTTGATGAGGGATAAGGGGCCAATATAAGGGCCAAGTACCAGTACCCATCGCACATCATGTGCGCACACCCCCCCGGCCCCCCAATCATTAGAACCCCCAATGCCGCCAGTAAGGCTCTCCGACGATGTTCTGGTGATGGTGCCCCGGGCAAAAAAATACGGCACCAGCACATGCCCTAGCCCAGCATGTGCACCATGGCTCAAACTCTTAGACTGGGAATGAACTCCGTATGCTTAGACATGGAATGAACTCCGTATGCCTAAGCCAACCCACGAAATGAGTGTGCGGGCGCTCAGTCTGCCAGAGAGGCAGAGTGTGCAAGCCAGGGATTGGCCCGGTCCCCCTCTACATGCTGCCAGTCCAGCTGCCACAACCCTTGGTCCGGTTGGGGCTTAGACATGGAATGAACTCCCTATGCATAAGCTAACCCATGAAACGGGCGTGCGGGCGCTCAACCGGTCGAGGAGGCAGAATGCGTAAGCTGAGGATCGGCCCGATCCCCCCTACGTGCTACTGATCCTGCGCCGCAACCTTCAATCTGGTTCGATCTTAGATTAGGAAAGAACTCCGTATGCTTAGACTGGGGATGTACACCGTATGCCTAAGTCAACCCACAAAATGAGCGTACGGCCGCTCAGCCTACCGGAGAGGTAGAATGCACAAGTCAACGATTGACCCGGTCCCTCCTGCGTGCTGTCGATCCTACTGCTGGTCCTGCTGCCGTAACCCTCGATCCAGTCCGATCTTAGATTGGGAATGAACTCATATGCTTAGATATGGAATGAACTTCGTATGCTTAAGCCAACCCATGAAACGAGCGTGCAGGCGCTCAGCCGGTCGGAGAGGCAGAATGCACAAGCCAGGGACCGACAGGTCCCCCCAGCATGCTGTCGATCCTACTACTGCAACCCTCGGTCCGATCTGATCTTAGACTGGGAATGAACACCGTATGCCTAAGCCAACCCACAAAACGCACGTGCTGGAACTCAGCTGACCGAAGAGGCAGAATGCGCAAGTCGGGAACCGACCCGGTCCCCCCTACATGCTGTCGATCCTGCTACCGCAACCCTCGGTCCGGTCTGATCTTAGACTAGGAATGAACTCTGTTTGCCTAAGTCAACCCACGAAACAAGCGTATGGACATTGAGCAAGCCGAAGAGGCATAATGCGCAAGCCGACGATCGGCTTGATCCCCTTCTACGGGCTGTCAATCCCGCTGCCACAACCCTCGGTCTGGCTAGGTGCTGAGTCGGTCGGATAGGCAGAATGCACAAGCCAAGGATCGGCCCGATCCTCTCTGTGTGTTGTTGATCTTGCTATCGCAACCCTCGATCCAGTCTGATCTTAGACTGGGAATGAACTTCGTATACTTAGACTGGGGATGAACTCCGTATGCCTAAGTCAACCCATGAAACGAGTGTGCGGGCGCTCGACCGGCCGAAAGGTAGGTCAGAGAGGCAGAATACGCAAGTCGAGGATCAGCCCGGTCCCCCTCTACGTGCTGTCGATCCCACTGTCGGTCCTGCTGCCACAACCCTCGATCTGGCTGGGGCTTAGACATGGAATGAACTCTGTATGTCTAACCCAACCCATGAAACGAGCGTGCAGGTGCTCAACCAACCGAAGAGGCAGCATACGTAAGCCGGGGATCGGCTTAATACCCCCTGCGTGCTGTCGATCCTGCTGTTAGTCCTGCTGTCTCAACCCTCGGTCCGGTCTGATCTTAGATTGGGAATGAACTCCATATGCTTAGACATGGAATGAACTCCATATGCCTAAGCCAACCCATGAAACGAGCGTACGGGTGCTCAACCGACCGGAGAGGTAGAATGCGTAAGCCGAAGATTGGCTCGGTCCCCCCTTGCGTGCTGTCGATCCTACTACCGTAACCCTCGATTCGATCCGATCTTAGAGTAGGAATGAACTTTGTATGCTTAGACATGGAATGAACTCCGTATGCCCAAGCCTACCCATAAAACGAGCGTGCGGGCACTCGACCGATCGAAGAGGTAGAACGCGTAAGCCGGGGATCAACCCAGTCCCCCCTACGTGCTACCGATCCTAGTGCTGGTCCTGCTGTCGCAACCCTTGATCTAGTTTGATCTTAGACTGGGAATGAACTCCGTATGCTTAGACATGGAATGAACTCCGTATGCCTAAGCCATCTCACGAAATGAGGGTGCGGGCGTTTAGCCAACCGGAGAGGCAGAATGCGTAAGCTGGGGATCGGCCCGGTCCCCCCTGTGTGCTGTCGATCCTGCTACTGGTCCTACTGCCGCAACCCTTGATCCGATTCGATCTTAAACTAGGAATGAACTTCGTATGCTTAGACATGGAATGAACTCTATATGCCTAAGCCAACCCATGAAACGAGCGTTCGGGTGTTGAGCCAACCGGAGAGGCATAATGCGCAAGTAGGGGATCGACTCGATCCCCCTCTGTGTGCTGCCGGTCCCGCTACCACAACCTTCGATCTGGCTGGGGCTTAGACATGGAATGAGCTCTCTATGCCTAAGCCAACCCATGAAACGGGCTTACGGGTGCTCAACCGGCCGGAGAGGCAGAATGCGCAAGCTGGGGATCGACCCGGTCCCTCCTACGTGCTATCGATCCTGCTGCCGCAACCCTCGGTCTGGTCCCATCTTAGACTGAGAATGAACTCTGTATGCTTTGACTGGGGATGAACTCCGTATGCCTAAGTCAACCCATGAAACGAGCGTGCGGGCGCTCAGCCGACCAAAGAGGCAGGATGCGTAAGTCGGGGATTAAACGGGTGGTAGGTGGGTTCAAGCACATCTTCATATTTCTGCCATGGCAATGCCATTTTTATGGCATGTAAATTCATACAATGGTCCCCTAAGCCTTCATGTGAAGTTTCGTGGCAAGACGACCCGTTTTCTATTTTTCATGATTTTAGAAACTTTTTACGGTTCAAGATTTTTTAAAATTTTTTTAGAAAGAGTTTTGTCCCCAAATTTGGTAGAGGTGATCCTTGTATTTTTTTTGGCATGCACAAAAACATTTAGCTAAAAACTCAAAGTGGAGAAGATTTTGTGATCGTTTGAAAAAAGTATGCCCATTTCAGACACTTTAATGGCTACTGGCAACAAACCTATAAAATATGAAATGCTCTTTAAGGGGGTGTAAGTTCTCGAGGTTTGAGGAGGGATAGGGGGCCAATATAAGGGCCAAGTACCAGCACCCATTGTACATCATGTGCACACATCCCCCAGCCCCCCAATCACCGGAACCCCCAATGCCATCGGTTAGGCTCTCTGGCGATGCTCCGACGATGGTGCCCCAAACGAAAAAAATACGGTACGAGCACATGCCCGAGCCCAGCATGTGCACCGTGGCTCAAACTCTTAGACTGGGAATGAACTTCGTATGCTTAGACATCGAATGAACTCTGTATGCCTAAGCCAACCCACGAAATGAGCGTGCGGGCGCTCAGTCGGTCGAAAAGGCAGAATGCGCAAGCCGAGGATCGGCCTGGACCCCCCCTGTGTGTTGTCGATCCTGCTACTACAACCCTCGGTCTGATCCGATCTTAGACTGGGAATGAACTTCGTATGCAAAAGTCGACCCCCGGAACGAGCGTGCGAGCATTGAGCCTACCGAAGAGGCATAATGTGCAAGTTGGGGATCGGCCTGGTCCCCTTCTGCATGCTGTCGATCCCACTGCAACAACCCTTGGTCTCGCTGGGGCTTAGACATGGAATGAACTCCCTATACCTAAGCCAATCCATGAAATGGGTGTGCAGGCGCTCAACCGACCAAAGAGGCAGAATGCACAAGCCGGGGATCGACCCAATCCCCTCTGCGTGCTACCGATCCTACTATCATAACCCTCGGTCTAGTCTGATCTTAGACTGGGAATGAACTCCGTATGCTTACACTGGGGATGAAGTTCATATGCCTAAGTCAACCCATGAAACGAAAGCCGGGGATTAGCCTGGTACCCCTCTACGTGCTGCTAATCCTGCTGCCGGTCCTACTACCACAACCCTCGGTCCGGCTGGGGCTTGGACATGGAATGAACTTCGTATGCCTAAGCCAACCCACAAAATAAGCGTGCGGGTGCTCAACTGACTGGAGAGGTAGAATGCGCAAGCCGAAGATCGACCCGACCCCCCTCTGCGTGCTGTCGATCCCGCTGCCGGTCCTGCTACCACAACCCTCGATCTGGCTGGGGCTTAGACATGGAATGAACTCCATATGCCTAAGCCAACCCACAAAACGAGCGTGTAGGCCGGGGATCAACCCAGTCCCCCTCTGCATGCTGTCGATCCTGCTGCTAGTCCTGCTGTCGCAACCCTCGATCTGGTCCCATCTTAGACTGGGAATGAACTCTGTAGCCATGGAATGAACTCCGTATGCCTAAGCCAACCTATGAAAAGAGCGTGCGGGCGTTCAACCGATCGGAGAGGCAGAATGCGCAAGCCAGGGATCAGCCTGGTCCCCCTTACGTGCTGTCGATCCTGCTACTGCAACCCTCAGTCTGGTCCAATCTTAGACTGGGAATGAACTCCGTATGCCTAGGTCAACCCACAAAATGAGCGTACGGGCGCTGAGCCGGCCAAAGAGGCATAATGCGCAAGTCAGGGATCGGTTCGATCCCTCTCTGTATGCTGCTGGTCCCGCTACCACAACCCTCAGTCCGACTGGGGCTTAGACATGGAATGAACTCCCTATACCAAAGCCAACCCATGAAACGGGTGTTCGGGCGCTCAGCAGGTCGAAGAGGTAGAATGCGTAAGCTGGGGATCAGCCCGATCCCCCCTACGTACTGTCGATCCTGCTGTCGTAACCCTCGATCCGATCTGATCTTAGACTAGGAATGAACTCTGTATGCTTAGACTGGGATGAACTCCATATGCCTAAGTCAACCCACGAAACGAGCGTACGGGCGCTCAGCCGACCAGAGAGGCAGGATGCGCAAGCTGGGGATCGAACGGGTGGTAGGTGGGTTCAAGCACATCTTCATTTTTCTACCATGGCAATGCCAATTTTATGGCTTGTAAATTCATACAATGGTCACCTAAGCCTTCATGTGAAGTTTCGTGGCAAGACGACCTGTTTTCTATTTTTCACGATTTTTGAAACTTTTTACGGTACGAGATTTTTTAAAATTTTTTTAGAAAGAGTTTTCTCCCCAAATCTGGTAGAGGTGATCCTTGTATTTTTCTTGGTATGCACAAAATAATTCAGCTAAAAATTCGAAGTGGAGAAGATTTTGTGATCGTTTGAAAAAAGTGTCCCCATTTTAGACACTTTAATGGCTACTGGCAGCAAACCTATAAAATCTCAAATGCTCTTCAAGGGGGTGTGAGTTCTCGAGGTTTGATGAGGGATAGGGGGCCAATATAAGGGCCAAGTACCAGCACCCATCGCACATCATGTGCGCACACCCCCTGGCCTGCCCAATCGCCAGAACCCCCAATGCCGTCGGTTAGCTCTCCGATGATGCTCAATCGATGGTGCCCCAGGTGAAAAAAAATGCGGCACCAACACATGCCCGAGCCCAGCATGTGCATCGTGGCTCAAAATCTTAGACTGGGAATGAACTCTATATGCCTAAGCCAACCAACGAAACAAGCGTGCGGGCGCTCAGCCGGTCGGACAGGCAGAATGCACAAGCCAGGGATCGGCCCAGTCCCCCCTGCGTGCTGTCAATCCTGCTGCTACAACCCTCAGTCCGATCCGATCTTAGACTGGGAATGAACTTTGTATGCATAAGTCAACCCACGAAATGAGCGTACGGGTGCTGAGCCGACCGAAGAGGCATAATGCGCAAGCCGAGGATCGACCTAGTCCCCTTCTGCATGCTGTCGGTCCCGCTACCACGATGCTCAGTCTGGCTGGGGGTTAGACATGGAATGAACTCCCTATGCCTAAGCCAACCCATGAAACGGGCATGCGGGTGCTCAGACGACTGGAGAGGCAGAATGCGTAAGCCGAGGATCGACCCGATCCCCCCTGCGTGCTGCCAATCCTACTGCCGGAACCCTCGGTCCAGTCCAATTTAGACTGGGAATGAACTTCGTATGCTTAGATTGGGGATGAACTCCGTATGCCTAAGTCAACCCACGAAATGAGCGTGCGGGCGCTCTGCCGGCTGAGAGGCAGAAAGTGTAAGCCGGGGATCGACCTAGTCCCCCCTGCGTGCTACCAATCCTGCTGCGACTCCTGCTGCCACAACCCTCGATCCGGTCTGATCTTAGACTAGGAATGAACTCCATATGCTTAGGCATGGAATGAACTCCGTATGCCTAAGCCAACCCACAAAACGAGTGTATGGGCGCTCAACCGGCCGGAGAGGCAGAATGCGTAAGCCGGGGATCGACCCGATCCCCTCTGTGTGCTATCGATCCTACTGTCGCAACCCTCGATCCGATCTGATCTTAGACTGGGAATGAACTCTGTATGCCTAAGTCAACCCACGAAACGAGCGTGCGGGCGCTGAGCAGGCCGGAGAGGCATAATGCGCAAGCTAAGTGTCATGAGCCAACCTTGTATAGGGCCATGATCGGGACTTAGGTTGCCATAAGCCACCCATGTATAGGGCCATGGCTGGGTAGATCCCTTTTGCTAGGAAAAGTGTCCCCATTTCAAACATTGTAATGGTTACTGGTAGCATAGCTCTAAAATCTCTAAGGCTCTTTAGGGGGTGAGCTAGCAGCATAGTGTTGGGCTGTCTCACCGGTTGCTATGCGAGCCTAGGCCACCCACCAAGGGCTGCCCCCTGGCCCTGGTGATGGTGGGAGGTCCCGATGTATGATTCCCAACTATAATAAAACTCACCCCGATTGAATGTCCCGATTGTTGCCTCGATATGTTTTTCTTTTTCTCGATGCGAATATGCTTTCTTGTGTGTGTGCTTGAGATTGATCTCGATATATTGTGTCTTATTGTGAATGCTTGGGACTAACCATGGCTTATGGTTATTTGTTCAGATATCTATCTATTGAAGGTTGACTTGGTTGGGAGCACCCATTAAAGTGCCGCACAGTCTATTGCTTGCTGAGAGAAAGCTTAGTCCGCGACACCTGATATCAGAGCACGGTTGAGAAGTGCTAGAAAAGTGGATGAGATGGCCACAAGTGGTGGACCCAATCATCAATAGAGAATTAAGGAACTTGAGGTCGCGGTGGCTGCAATGAAAACTCATATGGCGACTAAAGACCAAGTGAGGGAGCTGTACACACGGATTCAGAAGAAGACAAGGTAGCAATGGCGTCAATGTACCTCACAGGGGATGCCAAGCTGTGGTGGCGCTCCAAGTTTGTCGATGACGAGTGCCCGATTAAGACTTGGACGGATCTGAAGCGAGAATTGAAAAACAGTTTTTCCCTATGAATGTGGAGTATATGGCTCGAAAGAGACTTCGAGAATTGGTGCAAACAAGAATGGTGCGAGAGTTTGTAAGGAGCTTTTCTACCCTGATGTTGGATATTCGGGACATGTTCGAAAAGGACAAGATGTTCTATTTTCTTGAGGGCCTCAAGCCTTGGGCGAAGATAGAACTACAAAGGTAGAAAGTGCAAGATGTGGCCACGACCATGGCTCCAGCTGAATGTCTCCATGATTACAATGATGGCTCTTCAAAATGAAAAAATCCTCCATCAGCTGGCAGTAGCTTCAACTTTGGGAGTGGGGGAAAGATGACCAGGTTGGATCGACCCTTCAGTGGGGGATCAAACAGGAGGTCCTTTGGTCAAGATAGCACCTAACCCAAGACAAGGAACACAGGGATTTTTAAGCCTAGGCAACCGCTAGCTTGCTTTCTTTGCAGGGGGTCACATCGGGTGGCTGAATGCCCGCACAGGGGAGCCCTTAATGCCTTAAGGACCTCATCTCAAGAGTCCATAAAAGTGCCAGAGAACATTGAAGAAGCTGAAGAGGAGCCAGCCAGGATGGGTTCAATAAGGTTCCTCAATGCCCTCCACACCCAATTGAACACTATAAAGAAAGACCAGAGTAGAAGCTTAATGTATGTGAACTTGACGATCAATGAGAAAGCCACTAAGGCTATGGTGGATACGGGTGCAATCGACACTTTCATCACACCAGAAGAAGCAAAAAGGTGTGGTCTTCAGATTATTAAAGACTGTGGATGAATGAAGGTGGTCAACTCGCCAGCCTTTACGATCAGTGGAAGCTCCAAGAGTGTGACAACTCGATTGGGGCCATGGGAAGGGAAGGTAGACTTTACAGTTTCCCCCATGGATGACTTTGATGTTGTTCTCGGATTGAACTTCATGATGTTGGCTCAGGTCATCCCTATCCCCACCGCTAGCTGCTTGTTGTTCTTAGGGGAAAACCCATGTGTGGTGCCAGCCAACATCTTACCAAAGAGTGGGAACAAAATGATTTCAACTTTGCAGTTCAAGAAAGGTGTAAAAAGAGGGGAACCCTCCTTTGTGGCTTTGCCGATCTACAAAGAAGGGTCGAAAGTAGAACCAATACCTGATGGTGTGGGAAAAATGTTGGAAGAATTCGAAGAGGTGATGCCAGAGATGTTGCCTAAGGTTCTACCCCCTTGACGAGTAGTGGACCATGAAATTGAGCTCCTCCCAAGAGCGAAACCCCCTGCTAGAGCTCCTTACCGCATGGCCCCACCAAAGTTGGCTGAACTAAGAAAACAGTTAGATGAGCTGCTACAAGCCAGGTTCATCAGACCATCAAAGGCTCCTTTCAGAGCGCCAGTGCTATTTCAGAAGAAGCATGATGGAAGTTTGTGATTATGTGTTGACTACAGGGCCCTGAACAAAGTCATCGTAAGAGACAAATATCCCATCCCCCTTATAGCAGACTTGTTTGATCAATTGAGCCGGGCCAACTACTTCTCCAAATTGGACCTGAGATCTGGCTACCATCAGGTCAAAATCATTGAGGGAGATGAGCCAAAGACCACTTGTGTGACACGGTATGGTGCATTTGAATTTCTTGTTATGCCTTTTGGACTGACCAATGCTTCTGCCACATTTTGTACATTGATGAATCAGGTATTCCATTACTACTTAGACAAATTTGTAGTCATCTATTTAGATGATATAATGGTATATAGCTCCACCTTGGAAGAACATCAAGAACACCTGTGCCAGTTACTTCAAAGATTACAGGACCACCAGTTATACGTAAAAAGGGAGAAGTGTGCATTTGCTCAGACCCAAATCCATTTTTTCAGTCATATTGTTGAACGTGGCCACATTTGAACAGACATGGAAAAGGTTAGGGCCATCAAGGAGTGGACAACACCGAAGAACATTAGTGAGCTTCGCTCATTTTTGGGACTAGCCAACTATTATAGAAGGTTTGTGGAAGGGTACTCTCGCAGGACCACGACCCTCACAGAGCTATTGAAGAAGGAGCATAAATGGTGTTGGACGAGTGAGTGCCAAGAGGCCTTCGAGGGATTGAAAGATGCTATTATGAAGGATCCCATCTTAGCTTTCCCTGATATTGAAAAGCCTTTTGAAGTTAAGATGGATGCATCTGATTTTGCTATTAGAGGAGTGCTTTTGCAACAACATCAACCGGTAGCGTTTGAAAGTAGGAAGCTAAGTGAAGCTGAAAGGAAATATACGACCCAAGACAAAGAACTCCTGGCGGTGGTTCACTGCTTGAGGTCTTGGCAACATTACTTGTTGGGTTCACACTTTTTCGTGAAGACAGACAATGCGGCCGTTAGCCATTTTCTCACCCAACCAAGGCTTACGGCAAAACAAGCTAGGTGGCAGGAATTTTTAATAGAGTTCAACTTTTGTTTTGAGTACACCACTGGAAAGACCAATCAAGTGGCCGATGCATTGAGCAGGTGAGCAGATTTAGCGGCCCTTAGAAGAATTACCCCAATGGCAGCTAGCAGAGCTAGTACAGACATTCACAAGTTGATTAGAGATCATTTAGGGAAGGACCCACAAGCTTGTGCCATCCTAAAGCTAGTGGAAGAAGGGAAGTCCAAGTACTTCTGGCAAGAAAATGGGATCTTATGGACCAAGGGGCCTCGAGTGTTTGTGCCGAGAGTAGAAGGTCTGAGACAGATGCTGATGAGGGAATGTCATGACACACCATGGGCGGGACACCCAGGCTAGCAACGCACTTTGGCATTATTGAAACAGGGATACTATTAGCCTCACATGTGACAAGATGTGATGGACTATATGAAGACTTGCCTCATTTGCCAACAAGACAAGGTTGAAAGGAGGAAACCTGCAGGCATGCTTGAACCACTACCAGTACCTGCCAAACCATGGGAAAGCATCTCCCTCGATTTAATTTTGAGCCTACCCAAGGTTGGTGACCTTGGAGCTATTTTGATGGTGATTGACCGGTTCTCTAAGTACACCACATTCATTCTCGCTCACAAGTATTGCACAGTGGAAGACACAGCTCGACTATTGTTCAAACATATAGTCAAATACTGGGGCCTCCCTCAAAACATTGTCAGCGATCAAGATCTGAGATTCACGGGGTCCTTCTGGAAAGAACTTTTCAAGATATTGGGGTCCCAACTCAACATTTCCTCAAGCTATCACCATCAAACCGATGGTCAAACGGAATGGTTCAATGGATTATTAGAGGAATACTTGAGGCACTTTGTTCAAGCCAATCAGAAAGACTGACCTTTATTATTGGACATGGCTCAACTCTGCTTTAATTCCAACAAAAGCTCTTCCACCAATAAAAGCCCATTTGAGGTGGTCACCAGACAATTACCAAGGCTACCCCACACTTTCTTAGAACAATATAGAGGAAAAAATTTGAGAGCCTTCAATCTCAGCAAGAAGTGGAAACAAAACACAGAGATTGCACAAGCCTACCTGAAGAAAGCATCAAAGCGGATGAAGAAATGGGCAGACAAGGGTCGTAAGGCTCAATAATTTCAAGTTGGTGATTTGGTTCTTGTCCGACTAGTTCCTGAACAAACCAGGTTCATAAGAAAGAGAGATCATAGACTGGTGCGTAAATATGAAGGTCCAGTAAGGGTCCTTTCCAAGGTGGGGAATGCTTCTTACAAAATCGACCCACCAAAGTGGATGAAGGTGCACCCAGTATTTCATGTCAGCAACCTGAAACCTTTCCATGTAGATCCTATAGATGCTAGCCAAAAGGAGCCAACCAGAGCTGCCATCACTGTGAAGCCACCCTCAAAGCATCGAGTCGAAGAGATCTTAGCTGATAGAGAAACCAAGATATCTCAAAGACTAGTTCGGGAGTATTTAGTGAAGTGGGTGGGATTATGACTAGAAGAAACCAATTGGGAGAGAGAACACGACCTCCAGAGATTTCAAAGGAAGATCAAAGAATTTCAAGCCAGCAAGTCGACGAGGACGTCGATAGAATAGGTGGGGGAGGATGTCATGAGCCACCCTTGTATAGGGCCATGACCGGGACTTAGGTTGCCATAAGCCACCCATGTATAGGGCCATGGCCGGGTAGATCCCTTGTGCTAGGAAAAGTGTCCCCATTTCAAACATTGTAATGGTTACTGGTAGCATAGCTCTAAAATCTCAAAGGCTCTTTAGGGGGGTGAGCCGATAGCATAGTGTTGGGCTGTCTCATCGGTTGCTATGCGAGCCTAGGCCACCCACCAAGGGCTGCCCCCTGGCCCTGGTGATGGTGGGAGGTCTCGATGTATGATTCCTGACTATAATAAAACTCACCCCGATTGAATGTCTCGATTGTTGCCTCGATGTGTTTTTCTTTTTCTCGATGCGAATATGCCTTCTTGTGTGTGTGCTAGAGATCGATCTCGATATATTGTGACTTATTGTGAATGCTTGGGACTAACCATGGCTTATGGTTATTTTTTCAGATATCGATCTATTGAAGGCTGACTTGGTTGGGAGCGCCCATTCAAGTGCCGCACAATCTATTACTTGCTGAGAGAAAGCTTAGTCCGTGACACCGGGGACCGGCCCGGTCCTCTTCTACGTGCTGCCAATCCCGCTGCCACAACCCTTGGTCTGGCTGGGGCTTAGACATGGAATGAACTCCCTATGCCTAAGCCAACCCATGAAAAGGGCGTGCGGGCACTCAGCCGGCCAGAAAGACAGAATGCGCATGCCGAGGATCGACCTGATCCCCCCTGCGTGCTACTGATCCTGCTGCTGCAACCCTCGATCCAGTCTGATCTTAGACTGGGAATGAACTCCATATGCTTAGACTGGGGATGAACTCTGAATGCCTAAGTTAACTCACGAAACGACCGGAGAGGCAGGATGCGTAAGCTGGGGATCGAACGGGTGGTAGGTGGGTTCAAGCACATCTTCATATTTCTGCCATACCAATGCCATTTTTATGGCTTGTAAATTCAGACAATGGTCCCTAAGCCTTCATGTGAAGTTTCGTGGCAAGATGACCCGTTTTCTATTTTTCACGATTTTGAAAACTTTTTACGGTTCGAGATTTTTTAAAATTTTTTTAGAAAGAGTTTTGTCCCCAAATTTGGTAGAGGTGATCCTTGTATTTTTGTTGGCATCCACAAAAAAATTCAGCTGAAAACTTGAAGTGGAGAAGATTTTTTGACCATTTGAAAAAAGTGTCCCCATTCCAGATACTTTAATTGCTACTGGTAGCAAACCTATAAAATCCCAAATGCTCTTTAAGGGGCTGTGAGTTTTTCAGGTTTGATGAAGGATAGGGGGCCAATATAAGGGCCAAGTACAGCACCCATCGCACATCATGTGCGCACACCCCCCGGCCCCCCCAATCGCTGAAACCCCCAATGCCATCGATTAGGCTCTCCGGCGATGCTCAGATGATGGTGCCCCGGGCAAAAAAAATGTGGCACCAGCACATGCCCGAGCCTAGCATGTGCACCGTGGCTCAAAATCTTAGACTGAGAATGAACTCCGTATGCTTAGACATGGAATGAACAACGTATGCCTAAGCCAACCCACGAAATGAACGTGCGGGTGCTCAGCAGGTCGAAGAGGCAGAATGCACAAGCCGAGGACCGACCTGGTCCCCCCTATGTGCTGTCGATCCTGCTGCCGCAACCTTCAGTCCAGTCTGATCTTAGACTGGGAATGAACTTCGTATGCCAAAGTCAACCCACAAAATGAGCGTGTGGGCATTGAGCCGGTCGGATAGGCATAATGCGCAAGCCGAAGATCGGCTCGGTCCCCCTCTGCATGCTACCGATCCCGCTACCACAGCCCTCAGTCCTGCTGGGGCTTAGACATGTAATCAACTCCCTATGCCTAAGCCAACCCACGAAACGGGCGTGCGGGCGCTCAGTCGATCGGAGAGGTAGAATACGTAAGCGAGGATCGGCCCGGTCCCCCTGCGTGCTGCCAATCCTGCTACCGCAACCCTTGATCCAATCTGATCTTAGACTAGGAATGAACTTCGTATGCTTAGACTGGGGATGAACTTCGTATGCCTAAGTCAACCCTCGAAACGAGCGTGCGGGCAATCAGCTGGCCAGAGAGGCAGATGCACAAGCCAGGGATCGGCCCGATCCCCCCTGCGTGCTGCCTATCCTGCGGCTGGTCCTACTACCGTAACCTTCGATCTGATCTGATCTTAGACTGGCAATGAACTCCATATTCTTAGACATGGAATGAACTCCGTATGCCTAAGCCAGCCCACGAAACGAGAGTACGGGTGCTCAGTCAGTCGGAGAGGCAGAATGAGCAAGCCAGGGATTGGCCCGATCCCCACCTGCGTGCTATTGATCTTGCTGTCACAACCCTCGATTTGATCTGATTTTAGACTGGGAATGAACTCCGTATGCCTAAGTCAACCCACAAAATGAGCGTGCGGGCGCTGAGCCGATCGGAGAGGCATAATGCGCAAGCCGGGGATCGACCTGGTCCACCTCTGCGTGATACCAGTCCCACTGCCATAGCCCTCGGTCCGGCTAGGGCTTAGACATGGAATGAACTCCCTATGCCTAAGCCAACCCATGACACGAGCGTGCGGATGCTCAGTCGGTCGGAGAGGCAGAATGCCCAAGCCGGGGACCGACTCGATCCCCCCTGCGTGCTGCCAATCCTACTACCGTAACCCTCAGTCTAATCCAATCTTAGACTGGGAATGAACTCCATTTTCTTAGACTGGGGATGAACTCCATATGCCTAAGTCAACCCATGAAACGAGCGTGCGGACGCTCAGCCGACTAGAGAGGCAGGATGCGCAAGCCGGGGATCGAACTGGTGATTGGTGGGTTCAAGCACATCTTCATATTTTGGCAATGCCAATGCCATTTTTATGGCTTGTAAATTCATACAATGGTCCCCTAAGCCTTCATGTGAAGTTTCGTGGCAAGACGACCCGTTTTTTATTTTTCATGATTTTTGAAACTTTTTGCGGTTCAGGATTTTTTAAAATTTTTTTAGAAAGAGTTTTGTCCCAAAATTTGGTAGAGGTGATCCTTGTATTTTTGTTGGCTTGCACAAAACAATTCAGCAAGAAACTCAAAGTGGAGAAGATTTTGTGACCGTTTGAAAAAAGTGTCCCCTTTTAAGACACTTTAATGGCTACTGGCTGCAAACCTATAGAATCTTAAATACTCTTTAAAGGGGTCTGAGTTCTCAAGGTTTGATGAGGGATAGGGGCCAATATAAGAGCCAAGTACCAGCACACATCGTACATCATGTGCGCACACCCCCTGGCCCTCCCAAATCGTCGAAACCCCAAATGCCATCGGTTAGGCTCTCCGGTGATGCTCCGACGATGCTCCAGTGATGGTGCCTCGGGCGAAAAAAATGTGGCACCAGCACATGCCCGAGCCTAGCACGTGCACCATGGCTCAAACTCTTAGACTGGGAATGAACTCCGTACGCTTAGACATGAAATGAACTCCGTATGCCTAAGCCCACCCACGAAACGAGCGTGCGGGCGCTCAGCCTGCCAGAGAGGCAGAATGCACAAGCTGGGGATTGGCTCGGTCCCCTTCTGCATGCTGTCGGTCCCGCTGCCACAACCCTCGGTCCTACTGGGGCTTAGACATGGAATGAACTCCCTATAGCTAAGCCAACCCACGAAACGGGCGTGCGGGCGCTCAGCCGACCGGAGAGGCAGAATGTACAAGCCAGGGATCAGCCTCGTCCCTCCTGCGTGCTGCCGATCCTACTGCCGCAACCTTCGATCCGGTCTGATCTTAGACTGGGAATAAACTCCATATGCTTAGACTGGGGATGAACTCCGTATGCCTAAGTCAACCCATGAAACGAGGGTGCGAGCGCTCAACTAGCCACAGAGGTCGATCGAAGAGGTAGAATGTGCATGTCGGGGATCGGCCCAGTCCCCCCCTATGTGCTGCTGATCCTGCTATTGGTCCTGCTGTTCTAACCCTCGGTCTGCTACCATGGATCGGAGAGGCTAATCGGAGAGGCAGAATGCGCTAGCCGGGGATCAATTTGACCCCCCTGCGTGCTCAATCCTGCTACGCAACCCTCAGTCCGGTCCGATCTTAGACTGGGAATGAACTCCGTATGCCTAAGTCAACCCACGAAATGAGCGTTCAGGCGCTAAGCTGATCGAAGAGGCATAATGCGCAAGCCAGGGATCGGCCTGGTCCCCCTCTGCGTGAAGCCATTCCCGTTGCCACAGCCTTCAGTCCGGCTGGGGCTTAGACATGGAATGAACTCCCTATGCCTAAGCCAACCCACGACACGAGCGTGCGGGTGCTCAACCGGTCGGAGAGGTAAAATCCGCAAGCTGGGGATCGGTTCAATCCCCCCTGCGTGCTGTCGATCCTGCTGCCGCAACCCTCGATCCGGTTCGATCTTAGACTGGGAATGAAGTCCGTATGCTTAGACTAGGGATGAACTCCGTATGCCTAAGCCAACCCACAAAACGAGTGTACCGGCTTTCAATCGACCAGAGAGGAAGAATGGGCAAGCTGGGGACCGACCCAGTCCTTCCTACGTGCTGTCGATCCTGTTGCTGCAACCCTCGATTCGGTCCGATCTTAGACTGGGAATGAACTTCGTATGCCTAAGTCAACCCACGAAACGAGCGTGTGGGCGCTCAGCCGACCGGAGAGGTAGAATATTATAGCCTGGGAACGACCCGATCCCCCCTTGGGTGCTGTCGATCCTACTGTCGCAACCCTCGGTCTGGTCTGATCTTAGACTGGGAATGAACTTCGTATGCCTAAGTCAACCCACGGAACGAGCATTCGGGCACTGAGCCAGTCGAAGAGGCATAATGCGTAAGCCGAGGATCGACCTGGTCCCCCTCTGCGTGCTGTCGATGCTGTTGCCACAACCATCGGTCTGGCTGGGGCTTAGACATGGAATGAACTCCCTATGCCTAAGCCAACCCACGAAATGGGTGTGCGGGTGCTCAACCGACCGGAGAGGTAGAATGTACAAGCCGGGGATCGGCCCGATCCCCTCTGCGTGCTGTCGATCCTACTGTCGCAACCCTCGGTGCGATCCGATCTTAGATTAGAAATGAACTCCATATGCTTAGATTGGGATGAATTCCATATGCCTAAGTCAACCCACGGAACGAGCGTGTGGGCGCTCAGCCAACCAGAGAGGCCGGTCGAAGAGATGTAATACGTAAGCCGAGGATCAGCCCGATCCCCCTCTGCGTGCTGCCGATCTCATTACCAGTCCTACTGCCACAACCCTCGGTTTGGCTGGGGCTTAGACGTGGAATGAAATCCCTATGCCTAAGCCAACCCATGAAATAGGCGTGTTGTCACTCAGCCGACCGCAGAGGCAGAATGCGCATGCCGGGGATTGGCCCGATCCCCCCTGCGTGCTATCGATCCTGCTGTCGTAGCCCTCAGTCCAGTCCGATCTTAGACTGGGAATGAACTCCGTATGCTTAGACTGGGATGAACTCCGTATGCCTAAGTCAACCCATGAAACGAGCTTGTAGGCAGTCAGCCGACCGGAGAGGCATAATGCGCAAGCCGGGGATTAGCCCGATCCCCCTCTACGTGCTGCAGATCCCGCTACCGGTCTTGTTGCCATAACCCTTGGTCTGGCTAGAGCTTAGACATGGAATGAACTCCGTATGCCTAAGCCAACCCACAAAACGAGCGTGCGTGCGCTCAGCCGGTCGAAGAGGTAGAATGCGTAAGCCAAGGATCGGCTCAGTCCCTCCTGCGTGCTGTCGATCCTGCTACCGCAACCCTCAGTTCAGTCTGATCTTAGGCTAGGAATGAACCCCATATGCTTAGACATGGAATAAACTCCGTATGCCGAAGCTAACCCATGAACGAGCATGCAGGCACTCAGCCGACCGGAGAGGAAGATGCGTAAACCAGGGACTGGCCCGATCCCCTCTGCGTGCTATCGATCCTGCTATCACAACCTTCAATCCGGTCTGATCTTAGACTGGGAAGGAACTCCGTATGCCTAAGTCAACCCACGAAATGAGCGTGCGAGCGCTCAGCCGGCCGAAGAGGTAGAATGCGCAAGCCGGGGACTGGCCCGATTCCCCCCTGCGTGCTGTCGATCCTGCCGCCTCAACCGTCAGTTCGGTCCGGTCTTAGACGAGGAATGAACTCTGTATGCCTAAGTCAACCCATGAAACGAGCGTACGGGCGCTCAGCCGACCGGAGAGGCAGAATACAAAAGCTGAGGACTGGCCCGATCCCCTCTACGTGCTATCGATCCTACAGCCGCAACCCTCAGTCTGGTCTGATCTTAGACTGGGAATGAACTCCGTATGCCTAAGTCAAACCATAAAACGAGTGTGTGGGTGCTGAGCCGGCCGAAGAGGCATAATACTCAAGCCAGGGATCGGCCCAGTCCCTTTCTGCTTGCTGTCGGTCCCGCAACCACAACCCTCGGTTCGGCTGGGGATCAGACATGGAATGAACTCCCTATGCCTAAGCCAACCCACGAAATGGCCAAGCGGGCCCTCAGCCGGTCGAAGAGGCAAAATGCGCAAGCCGGGGATCACCTTAGTCCCCCCTGCATGCTGCCGATCCTGTTGCCGCAACCCTTGATCCGGTTTGATCTTAGACTAGGAATGAACTCCGTATGCTTAGACTGGGGATGAACCTTGTATGCCTAAGTCAACCCACAAAACGAGCGTACGGGCGCTCAGCTGACTAGAGAGGCAGGATGCGTAAGTCGGGGATTGAACGGGTGGTAGGTGGGTTCAAGCACACCTTCATATTTCTGCCATGCCAATACCACTTTTATTTCTTGTAAATTCATACAATAGTCCCCTAAGCCTTCATGTGAAGTTTCGTGGCAAGACGACCCGTTTTCTATTCTTCACGATTTTGGAAACTTTTTACGGTTTGGGATTTTTTAAAATTTTTTTAGAAAACGTTTTGTCCCCAAATTTGGTAGAGGTGATCCTTGTATTTTTGTTGGCATGCACAAAAAAATTCAACTAAAAACTCGAAGTGGAGAAGATTTTGTGACCGTTTGAAAAAACTGTCCCCATTTCGGACACTTTAATGGCTATTGGTAGCAAACCTATAAAATCTCAAATGCTCTTTAAGGGGGTGGAGTTCTCAAGGTTTGATGAGGGATAGGGGGCCAATATAAGGGCCAAGTACCAGCACCCATCGCACATCATGTGCGCACACCCCCCAGCCCCCAATCGCCGGAACCCCCAATGCCGTCGGTTAGGCTCTCCGATGATGCTCCGACAATGGTGCTCCGGGTGAAAAAAATGCGGCACCAGCACATGCCTGAGCCCAGCATGTGCACCGTGGCTCAAAATCTTAGACTGGGAATTAACTCTGTATGCTTAGACATGGAATGAACTTCGTATGCCTAGGCCAACCCACGAAACGAACGTACGGGAGCTCAGCCGATCGGAGAGGCAGAATACGCAAGCCGGAGTTCGAACTGGGCCCCCCCTACGTGCTGCCGATCCTGCTGCTGGAACCCTCAATCCAGTTCGATCTTAGACTGCAAATGAACTTCGTATGCTTAGACTGGGGATGAACTCTATATGCTTAAGTCAACCCATTAAACGAGCGTATGGGCGTTGAGCCAACCAGAGAGGCATAATGCACAAGCCAGGGATCGGCCTGGTCCCCCTCTACATGCTGCCAGTCCCGCTGCCACAACCCTCAATCCGGCTGGGGCTTAGACATGGAATGAACTCCCTATGCCTAAGCCAACCCACGAAACGGTCATGCGGGCGCCCAGCCGACCGGAGAGGCAGAATGCGCAAGTCGAGGATCAGCCCGGTTCCCCCTGCGTGCTGTCGATCTTATAGCTGTCCTGCTACCACAACCCTCAGTCCGGTCGGATCTTAGACTGGGAATGAACTCCGTATGTTTAGACAAGAAATGAACTCCGTATGCCTAAGCCAACCAACGAAACGAGCGTCTGGGCGCTCAGCCGGCCGGAGAAGCAAAATGCGTAAGTCGGGGATCGGCCCGATCCCCCCTGTGTACTGTCGATCCTACTATCACAACCCTCGATCCTGTCCGATCTTACACTACGAATGAACTCCGTATATATAAGTCAGCCTACGAAACGAGAAACGGGCGCTGAGCCTGCCAAAGAGGCATAATGCACAAGCCGGGGATCGACTCGGTCCCCCTCTGCGTGATGCCGGTCCCGCTGCCACAACCCTCGGTTCGACTGGGGCTTAGACATGGAATAAACTCCCTATGCCTAAGCAACCCACCAAACAGGCGTGCGGGCGCTCAGCCGGCCGGAGAGACAGAATGCGCAAGCCGGGGATCGACCCGATCCCCCCTGTGTGCTGTCGATCTTGCAGCCGCAACCCTCTGTCCGGTCTGATCTTAGACTAGGAATGAACTCCGTATGCTTAGACTTGGGATGAACTTCGTATGCCTAAGTCAACCCATGAAATGAGCGTGCGGGTGCTCAACCGACCAGAAAGGCCGACTGGAGAGGAATAATACGTAAGCCAACGATCAGCCTGATCCTTCTTTGCGTGCTGCGAATCTCGCTACCGGTCTTGCTACCACAATGCTCAATCCGGTTGGGGCTTAGACATGGAATGAACTCCGTATGCCTAAGCCAACCCACGAAATGAGTGTGCAGGTGCTCAATCGACCGGAGAGGCAAAATATGTAAGTCGGGGATCAGCTCGGTCCCCTCCTGGGTGCTGTCGATCCTGCTGCTGGTCCTACCATCGCAACCCTCACTTCGGTTCGATCTTAGACTGGGAGTGAACTCCCTATGCTTAGACATGGAATGAACTCCGTATGCCTAAGCCAACCACGAAATGAGCGTGCGGGCGTTGAGCCGGCCGGAGAGGCATAATACGCAAGCCAGGGATCGGCCCGATCCCCCTCTGCGTAATGTCGGTCCCGTTGCCACAACCCTTGGTTCGGCTGGGGCTTAGACATGGAATGAACTCCCTATGCCTAAGCCAACCCATGAAATGGGTGTGTGGGCAATTAGCCAACCGGAGAGGCAAAATGAGCATCCCGATGATCGGCCCGATCCCTCCTGTGTGCTGTCAATCCTGCTACCGCAACCCTCGGTCTGGTTCGATCTTAGACTAGGAATGAACTTCGTATGCTTAGACTGGGGATGAACTCCGTATGCCTAAGTCAACCCACGAAACGAGCGTGTGGGCGTTGAGCCGGCCAAAAAGGCTTAATGCGCAAGCTAGGGATCGACCCGATCCCCCTCTGCGGGCTATCGGTCCTGTTGCCACAACCCTCTATCCGGCTGGGGCTTAGACATGGAATGAACTCCCTATGCCTAAGCCAACCCACGAAACGCGCATCCGGCCGTTCAGCCGACCGGACAGCCAGAATGCGCAAGTCAGGGATCGGCCCGGTCCCCCCCGTGTTCTATCGATCCTGCTACTGCAACCTTCAGTCCAGTCTGATCTTAGACTAGGAAAGAACTCCGTATGCTTAGACTGGGGATGAACTCCATATGCCTAAGTCAACCCATAAAACGAGCGTTCGGGCGCTCAGCCGGCCGGAGAGGCATAATGCGTAAGCCGGGGATCAACCCAGTCCCCCTCTGCGTGCTGCCGATCCCACTATTGGTCTTGCTACCACAACCCTCGATCCGATTTGAGCTTAGACATTGAATGAACTCCGTATACCTAAGCCTACCCACGAAACGAGTGTGCGGGCGTTCAGCCGACTGGAGAGGCAGAATGCACAAGTCGGGGAATGGCTCGGTCCCCCCTACGTGCTGTCGATCCTACTGTTGGTCCTGCTGCCACAACCCTCAGTCTGGTCTGATCTTAGACTGGGAATGAACTCCGTATGCTTAGACATGGAATGAACTCCGTATGCCTAAGCCAACTCAAGAAACGAGCGTGCGGGCGCTCAGCCGGTCGGAGAGGCAGAATGCGCAAGCCAGGAATCGACCCGGTCCCCCCCTGCGTGCTGTCGATCTTGCTTCCATAACTCTTGGTTCGGTCTGATCTTAGACTGTGAATGAACTAAGTATGCCTAAGTCAACCCACGAAACGAGCGTGCAGGCACTCAACCGACCGGAGAGGCATAATGTGCAAACCATCTTCATATTTCTACCATGCCAATGCCATTTCTATGGCATGTAAATTCATGCAATGGTCCCCTAAGCCTTCATGTGAAGTTTCGTGGCAAGACGACCCATTTTCTATTTTTCATGATTTTCAAAACTTTTTGCGGTTCGGGATTTTTTAAAATTTTTTTAGAAAGAGTTTTGTCCCCAAATTTGGTAGAGGTGATCCTTGTATTTTTGTTGGCATGTACAAAAACATTCAGCTAAAAACTCAAAGTGGAGAAGATTTTGTGATCTTTTGAAAAAAGTGTCCCCATTTCAGACACTTTAATGGCTACTGGCAGCACACCTATAAAATCTCAAATGCTCTTTAAAGGGGTGTGAGTTCTCGAGGTTTGATGAGGGATAGGGGGCCAATATAAGGGTCGAGTACCAGCACCCATCGCACATCATGTGCGCACAACCCCTCGGCCCCCCCAATCGCCAGAACCCCCAATGCCATCGGTTAGGCTCTCCTGCGATGCTCCGGCGATGGTGCCCCGGGTGAAAAAAATGCGGCACTAGCACATGCCCGAGCCCAGCATCTGCACCGT
Organism: Durio zibethinus; assembly: GCF_047325235.1. Taxonomy (NCBI): domain Eukaryota; kingdom Viridiplantae; phylum Streptophyta; class Magnoliopsida; order Malvales; family Malvaceae; genus Durio; species Durio zibethinus. The sequence continues at coordinate 16,852,250 of NC_143164.1, read as the reverse complement.
GGCTTAAAATCTTAGATTGGGAATGAACTCCGTATGCTTAGACATGGAATGAACTCCGTATGCCTAAGCCAACCTACAAAACAAGCGTGCGGGAGCTCAGTAGGCCAGAGAGGTAGAATGCGCAAGCTAGGGATCGGGCCGGTCCCCCCTATGTGCTGTCGATCCTGCTACCGTAACCCTCGGTCCGATCTGATCTTAGACTCGAAATGAACTCCGTATGCATAAGTCAACCCACAAAACAAACGTGCAGGCGCTAAGCCGACCGAAGAGGCATAATGCGCATGTCGGGGATCGGCTTGTTCCCCCTCTGAGTGCTGCCAGCCCCGCTACCAAAACCCTCAGTTCAGTCGGGGCTTAGACATGGAATGAACTCCCTATGCCTAATTCAACCCACAAAATGGGCGTGTGGGCACTCAGCCGGTCGAAGAGGCAGAATGCATAAGCCGGGGATCTGCCCGGTCCCCCTTGCGTGCTGCCAATCCCGCAGCCACAACCCTCGATCCGGCTAGGGTTTAGACATGGAATGAACTCCCTATGCCTAACCCAACCCACGAAACGGGTGTGCGGGTGCTCAGTCGGTTGGAGAGGCAGAATGCACAAGCCGGGGATCGGCCCGGTCCCCCCTGCGTGCTGTTGATCCTGCTGCCGTAACCCTCGGTCCGGTCTGATCTTAGACTGGGAATGAACTCCATATGCTTAGGTTGGGGATGAACTCGTATGCCTAACCCAACCCATGAAACGGGCGTGCGGGGCGCTCAGTCGGTCGGAGAGACATAATGCGCAAGCTGAGAATCAGCCCGGTGCCTCTCTGCGTGCTACCGGTCCCACTATCGGTCCTGCTACCACAAGCCTCGATCCAGCTGGGGCTTAGACATGGAATGAACTTCGTATGCCTAAGCCAACCCACGAAACGAGCGTGCGGGCGCTCAATCGGTTGGAGAGGTAGAATGCACAAGCTGGGGATCGACCCGGTCCCCCCTACGTGCTATTGATCCTGCTGCTGGTCCTACTGCCACAACCCTCGGTCTGGTCCGATCTTAGACTGGGAATGAACTCCGTATGCTTAGACACGGAATGAACTCCGTATGCCTAAGCCAACCCATGAAACGAGCGTACGTGCATTCAGCCGGCCGGAGAGGTAGAATGTGAAAGTCGAGAATTGGCCCGATCCCTCCTGCGTGCTATCGATCCTACTGCTGTAACCCTCGGTCTGACCCGATCTTAGACTGGGAATGGACTCTGTATGCCTAAGTCAACCCATGAAATGAGCGTGCGGGTGCTGAGCCGGTCGAAGAGGCATAATGCACAAGCCGGGGATCAACCCGGTCCCCCTCCACGTGCTACCGGTCCCACTGCCACAACCTTCGGTCTGGCTAGGGCTTAGACATGGAATGAACTCCGTATACCTAAGCCATCCCATGAAACGGGTGTACGGGTGCTCAGCCAGTCGGAGAGGCCGAATACGCAGGCCGGGGATTGGCCCGATCCCCTCTACGTGCTGCCGATCCTGTTGTCGCAACCCTCAGTCTGGTCTGATCTTAGATTGGGAAAGAACTCTGTATGCTTAGACTGGGGATGAACTTCATATGCCTAAGTCAACCCATGAAACGAGCGTGTGGCACTCAGTCGACCAGAGAGGCAGGATGCGTAAGCCGGGGATCGAACAGGTGGTAGGTGGGTTCAAGCACATCTTCATATTTCTGCCATGCCAATGCCATTTTTATGGCTTGTAAATTCATACAATGGTACCCTAAGCCTTCATGTGAAGTTTCATGGCAAGATGACCCATTTTCTATTTTTCATGATTTTCAAAACATTTTACGGTTCAGGATTTTTTAAAATTTTTTAGAAAGAGTTTTGTCCCCAAATTTGGTAGAGGTGATCCTTGTATTTTTGTTGGCATGAACAAAAAAATTTAGCTAAAAACTCGAAGTGGAGAAGATTTTGTGACCGTTTGAAATGCTTTTTAAGGGGGTGTGAGTTCTCGAGGTTTGATGAGGAATAGGGGACCAATATAAGGGCGAAGTGTCACACCCTGGGTGAGCGTGCCAGGCACATCAGGCGCACCAGTAGGTGAGCCAGAGGTTGTGGGCCGCAGACCAGGCGTGCTGGAGGGTATCTGCGCGTAAAGCCTAGCAAACGTGTTCAGAACGCCCGTCTAACTTGTAGGCCAGCCTGTGAGACCAAGGCCTGGCATACAAGCTGCCCGTACCGCATCCAGAAGGGCCCAAGGTGCTGGAAACACAAGAGAAGCTTCTGGAAGCAAGTAGGATCAGCAGCAGCATCCTGGCAGATTTGGTTGACCCTGAAAATCAAGAGTTAGCATCCTGATTGATTGTAATCTGTATAATCCTATGATTTTAGCCTTTATTCTAGGGATATTGCCGTTAAGTGTAAGCTGGAGCCTCAACTATAAATAGAGGGCTACTCCTCCCTCATTTGTACACCATCAAACACTTCTGTTTCAGTGAATACAAGAGCATTTCCAGAATTCTGCCTTCTTATCCTGTTTCTCTTTAACTTGCGTAATCAGCCCTTCCTATTGTTCTAGTTCCCGTACGCTTGTGTTTTAGGCTGACTTAGGCATAAAGGAGAGATTTCAAGCCTAAGGCCGCACGGTTTCTGAGTCTAAGGTCAGAGCCCGTGACAGTTGGTATCAGAGCAAGTTTGATTCTGTGTGTTTGTGTTGTGCAGGTTAGAGGAGATGGCATCCCAAAGTGACGTTGCTAACTAACAACCAGAGGCCCAGGAGCATGGGCGTGGAAGAGGGAGGAAAACCAGTTCTAGAGATATCTGGTCTACCATGAACGGTAGGCTGGCCAAGGTGGAGGTGACCATGGGTGACATGGGGGAGAAGCTTGAGGGGGTAGAGACTCACATTGCATCGCTAGACTCCATGGGGGAAGAGATCCAAAGTGAGCTGCAAGCTGCTCTCAACAAAGGCTTGGATGTGTTCACCCAAAAAAATCAGACCTTGGAGGCTGAAGTGCTGACCTTGCACGATGGCATGGAGGCCATGCACCAGCGGATGGAGGAGCTTACCAGTGAGCTCGTTGCTTGCAAGACTGCCATTAGGAATGGCATGTTTGCTGGAGTGTCCAAGTCTAGATTGGATGTCCCTAAACCTAAGGAGTTCAAGGGGACTAGGGTAGTCAAGGAAGTAGATAACTACCTTTGGGGTATGGAGCAGTACTTCCAGGCCATGGGCATGTAAGACAAGGCAATAAAGGTAAGCACCGCTGCTATGTATCTCACTGATGTAGCCTTATTATGGTAGAGGCATAGGTGTGATGATGTCAGGCATGGGAGCACCAAGATTAGAACCTGGGTAGAGTTCCAAAAAGAGTTCAGAGAACAATTTTACTTGGAGTATGCTGATGATGAGGCACGGGCAAAGTTGTGCAGGTTGAGCCAGCAAGGGGACATAAGGGAGTATGTCTAGAAATTCTCTGAACTGATGCTATAGATCTCGAATCTAGGTGAGAAGGATACCTTATTTGCTTTCATGGATTGGCTGAAGCCGTGGGTAAAGCATGAGCTACAAAGGAGAGGAGTTCATGACTTGGCTAAAGCCATGACTACTGCCGAGGCCTTGATAGAGTTCAAGCCTCTGAACAAGTTTGAGTCTACCAAACCTAAGGGTAAGGGCAGGGACGATAGGGACCGGAAGAAGCAATCCAAGGGGAAGGACTGTGATTGGGAGTCCAAGGATGGAGATCGAGATCGTTCAACCAAGGATGGCAAGAGGAGCCACCAGCAGGCAAGTGGAAAGCAAAGGGGGACCGAGAGCCACTAGCATGCTACCTATGTGGAGGGAGCCACATAACGTGCAATTACCTGCAAAAGGGCAAGCTAACTACTGTAGACAAGGAGTCTGACGAGAAGCCAGAGTCAAGGGTAGCAAAGCTTGGGTCGTTGGTGCTCAATGCTGTCCAGAGTAAGGGGAACCGCAAGCCAAAGGGCTTGATGTTTACGGATCTGATGGTTGCGGGTCAGAAGGTGAGCACACTGGTGGACACAGGTGCTTCACATCTTTTTATTTTAGGTGATAGAGCCCGGAAGCTCAGACTAAAAGTGCAAAAAGGGACTGGTACCATCAAAATAGTGAACTCCAAGGAAGTTTTAGCCATTGGAGTAGCGCGGGGAGTGGAGTTGCAGCTTGGAGACTGGAAAGGCAAGGAGACCATTGAGGTAATACCCCTTGACGACTATGAGTTTGTGATTAGGTTGGATTTCCTTGTTCAGATTAATGCCCTCCTTGTGCCTTTTACCGATTGTGTTTGCATCTTGGATGCACGGTGCCAATGCCTAGTGCCATTGAGGAGAGGGTCTGGAGTTGGGTCATGGGTGGTGCCAACCATCCAATTTGCCAAGGCGGTAAGCAGACAAGAAGACACCATCTTGGCAGCCCTAAAATATGATGAGCCAAGGGAGAAGGAGACCGAGCCACCCTTGGAGGTGCTAAAGGTGTTGAAGACCTTTAGTGATTTGATGCCCGCAAAGCTACCTAGCAAGCTACCACCTAAGAGGGAGGTGGACCACGAGATCGAGCTGGTGTTCGAGGCCAAGCCACCAGCTAGAGCCCTTTATCGAATGTCTCCACCAGAGTTGGAGGAGTTAAGGAAGCAACTTAAAGAGTTAGTTGATGCTGGCTTCATCAGGCCATCGAAGGCACCTTATGGTGCACCGATTCTATTTCAGCGCAAGCATGATAGGTCGTTGCAGCTGTGTATAGACTACCAGGCTTTGAACAAGCTAACCATCAAGAACAAGTACCCCATCCCACTCATTACGGACTTGTTTGATCAACTTGGGAGCGCAGGTGGTTCACCAAGCTGGATTTGAGGTCAGGCTACTATCAAGTCAGGATCACAGAGGGAGATGAGCCAAAGATAGCATGTGTCACTCGGTATGGTTCGTATGAGTTCTTGGTGATGCCTTTCGGACTCACGAACACCCCAGCAACATTCTGCACCCTTATGAACAAGGTACTTCAGTGATTCCTTGATCGGTTTGTTATGGTTTATTTAGATGAAATTGTGATCTACAGCCAGACTTTGGGAGAGCATGTAGACCACTTGAGATAGGTGTTCAAGGTGTTACGGGTGCACAAGCTGTTTGTCAAGAGGAAAAAGTGCTCATTCGCCCAACAGGAGATCCCGTTCCTTGGCCACATAGTGGGAAGTGGCAGGATACGCATGGATGAAGGCAAGATAGATGCCATCTTGGAGTGGCAACCGCCAGCCAAGGTCACTGAGTTGAGATCGTTTCTTGGGCTGGTCAACTACTACAGGCGCTTCATCAAAGGTCACTCAACAATAGCCACGCCATTGACTGACTTTCTCAGGAAAGCGAACGCATGGGAGTGGAGCGCAGGGTGCCAGGAAGCCTTTGATAGGTTGAAGTGGGCTGTGACCGAGGAGCCAGTCTTGGCCTTGCCAGACCATGCCAAGTCATATGAGGTGCATACAGATGCATCAGACTTTGCCATAGGGGGCGTGTTGATGTAGGAGGGATGTCCAGTCGCGTTCAAGAGCAGAAAGCTGAATGAGATTAAGTGCAAGTACACGGTCCAAGAGAAGGAGATGACTGTAGTGGTGCACTGCTTATGCACTTGGCCCATTACCTATTAGGGTCGAGGTTCGTGGTTAGGACGGACAATGTGGTGACCAGCTACTTCCAGACGCAGAAGAAGCTATCCCCTAAGCAGGCGAGATGGCAAGATTTTCTTGCAGAATTTGATTTCCAGATGGAGTACAAGCCGGGGCGGGTGAACCTAGTGGCAGACGCCCTGAGCAGGAAGGCTAACCTTACTGCCATTAGGCAACCAGAGGGGTCACTGGTGCCGTACATCAAGGAGGGACTTACGCATGATCCTACAACCAAGGCTTTGATGGAGTACGCCCAGCAATGTAAGACTAGGTGGTTTTAGTTACAGGATGGCTTGCTGTACTCCAGGGGCAGTAGACTGTTTGTGTCGCAGCACTAGAAGCTTCGTAAGGAAGTTTTGCAAGAATGCCATGATTCAAGGTGGGCTGGACACCCCAGAGTGAGCTGTACCTTGGTGCTAATCGAGGACCGGTACTACTCACCACACATGAGGGATGATGTGGAGGCCTATGTGAAGACTTGTCTTGTGTGCCAACAGGACAAGGTGGAGTTCAAGAAACCAGGCAGTCTCTTGGAGCCATTGCCAGTGCCAGAACGACCATGGAAGAGTGTTTCTCTGGACTTTATAGTCGGTCTACCCAAAGCAGAAGGGTTTGAAAGCATCATGGTAGTGGTGGATAGGTTTTCCAAGTATGGAATCTTCATTCCAACAACCAAGGAGTGCCCAGTCGAGGAGGTAGCTCGATTGTTCCTAAAGAATATGGTTTAGTACTAAGGAGTGTCGAGGACCATTGTTAGTGATCGGGACAGGCATTTCACGGGTAGGTTCTGGACTGAGTTGTTCAAGCTGTTGGGGTCAGACTTGAACTTTTCCACTAGCATGCATTCGTAGACCGATGGGCAGATAGAACGAGTGAATGGACTATTGGAGGTCTACCTCAGGCACTATGTGAGTGCCACATAAAGGGACTGGCCAAAGCTACTAGATATTATGTAGTTTTCCTATAACTTGCAAAGGAACGAGGTAACGAACTAGAGCCCATTTGAGGTTATAACAGGGCAACAACCACTAACACCCGGTTCGATTGCTGCAGGTTATACAGGGCCAAATCTAGCAGCATACAAGTTTGCCAAGGCATGGCAAGAGCAAACTGACTTGGCCAGAGTTTGTCTACACAAGGCAGCCAAGAGGTTGAAGAAGTGGGCAGACCACAATAGGCGGGACGTGCAGTTCCAGGTTGGAGACTTGGTGTTGGTGAAGCTGCATCCCATTGTGCGCCATAGGGGGCTACACAAAGGCCTAGTCCAGAGGTATGAGGGACCTTTTCGAGTAGTCAAGAGGGTAGGTAAAGTTGCCTACAAGCTGGATATGCCACCCAAGCCGAGGGTACACCCGATGTTCCATGTGAGCATGCTCAAGTCGTTCCATGAGGATGAGGGAGATCCAGGATGGGCAGAGTTAAAACGTGCGCCATTGGGAGCAAGGGCCTCATATGAGAAGGAGGTCCACAGCATCATAGCTGATCGGGAGGTGAGACGAAAGAACTATCAACCAAGACAAGAGTACTTGGTGCGCTGGAAGGGACTTCTAGACAATGAGGGGAGCTGGGAACCAGCAAATGACTTATGGTAGTTCGGGGACCAGATCAGGCAGTACCATGCAGAAGATGCAATGAGGGCATTGCGTAATTAGGTGGGCGAGAATGTCATGCCCTGGGTGAACGTGCCAGGCACATCAGGTGCACCAGCAGGCGAGCCAAAGGTTGAGGCCCGCAGACCAGGCGTGCTGGCTGGTATCTACGTGCAAAGCCTAGCAAACGAGTTCAGAACGCCCGCCCAACTTGTAGGCCAACCCGTGAGACCTCGGCCTGGCATACAAGCTGCCTATACCACATCCAAAAGGGCCCAAGGTGCTGGACATGCAAAGGAAGCTTCTAGAAGTAGGCAGGATCAGCAGCATCCTGGCAGATTTGGTTGACCCTGAAAATCAAGAGTTAGCATCCTGATTGATTGTAATCTGTATAATCCCATGATTTTAGCCTTTATTATAGGGATATTGCCATTAAGTGTAAGCTGGAGCCTCAACTATAAATAGAGGGTTGCTCCTCCCTCATTTGTACACCATCAAACACTTCCATTTTAGCAAAAATAAGAGCATTTCCAAAATTCTGCCTTCTTATCCTGTTTCTCTTTAACTTGCGTAATCAGCCCTTTCCATTGTTCTAGTGCCCGTACGCTTGTGTTTTAGGTTGACTTAGGCATAAAGGAGGAGATTTCAAGCCTAAGGTCACACAGTTTCTAAGTCCAAGGTCGGAGGTCGTGACACAAGTACCAGCACCCATCGCACATCATGTGCGCACACCCCCCGACCCCCCCAATCGTCGAAACCCCCAATGCCGTCGGTTAGGCTCTCCGGCGATGCTCCGACGATGGTGCCCCAGGTGAAAAGAATACGGCAGCAGCACATGCTCGAGCCTAGCATGTGCACCGTGGCTCAAAATCTTAGACTGGGAATGAACTCCGTATGCTTAAACATGGAATGAACTCTGTATGCCTAAGCCAACCCACGAAACGAGCGTCCAGGCGTTAAGTCGGTCGAAGAGGCATTATGCACAAGCCAAGGATCGGCTCGGTCCCTCTCTACATGCCGTCGGTCCCACTGCCAGAAACCTCGATCTGGCTGGGGCTTAGACATGGAATGAACTCCCTATGAAGCCAACCCACGAAACGACCGTGCAGGCGCTCAGCTGGCCGGAGAGGTAGAATGCGTAAGTCGGGGATCGACTGACCCCTCCGCTTGTTACCGATCCTACTGCCACAACCCTTGATCCTGTTTAATCTTAGACTGGGAATGAACTCCGTATGCTTAGATTGGGGATGAACTCCGTATGCCTAAGTCAACCAACGAAACGAGCGTACGGGCGCTCAGCCGACCGAAAAGGCCGATCGAAGAGGCATAATGCGCAAGCCGGGGATCAGCCTGGTCCTTCTCTACATGCTATCGATCTTGCTGCTAGTCCTGTTGCCACAACCCTCAGTCTGGCTGGGGCTTAGACATGGAATGAACTCCGTATACCTAAGCCAACCCACAAAATGAACGTGCGGTGCTCGGCCAGCTGGAGAGGTAGAATGCGTAAGCTGGGGAACGGCTCAGTCCGCCCTCCGTGCTGTCGATCCTGCTGCTAGTCCTGCTGCCACAACCCTTGATCCAGTCTGATCTTAGACTGGGAATGAACTTCGTATGCTTAGACATGGAATGAACTCTGTATGCCTAAGCTAACCCACGAAATGAGCGTGCGGGCGCTCAGCCGACCGGAGAGGTAGAATGCGCAAGCCGGGGATCGACTCGGTCCCCCCTACGTGCTGTATGCATAAGTCAACCCATGAAACGAGCGTACGGGCGCTAAGCCGGCCAAAGAGGCATAATGTGCAAGCCGGGGATCAGCCCAGTCCCCCTCTACGTGCTACCGATCCCACTACCACAACCCGCAGTCAAGCTGGGTTTTAAACATGGAATGAACTCCCTATGCCTAAGCCAACCCATGAAACAGGCGTGCGGGCGCTCAGTCGATAAGAGAGGTAGAATGCGTAAGCCGAGGATCGACCCGATCCCCCCTGCGTGCTACCGATCCTACTATCACAACCCTCGATCCGGTCTGATCTTAGACTGGGAATGAACTCTGTATGCTTAGACTGGGGATGAACTCCGTATGCCTAAGTCAACCCATGAAACAAGTGTACGGGCAGTCAGCCGGCCAGAGAGGCAGAATGTGCAAGTCAGGGACCGGCCCGGTTCCCCTTACGTGCTGTCGATCCTGCTGTGGCAACCCTCGATCCGGTCCGATCTTAGACTGTGAATGAACTCCGTATGCATAAGTCAACCCATGAAACGAGCGTGCAGGTGCTGAGCCAGCCAAAGAGGCATAATGCGCAAGCCGGGGATCAGCCCAATCCCTCTCTACGTGCTGCCGATCCCGCTGCCACAACCCTCGTTTTGGCTGGGGCTTAGACATGGAATGAACTCCCTAAGCCTAAGCCAACCCACAAAACGGGTGTGCGGGTGCTCAGCCGGCTAGAAAGGCAAAATGCTCAAGCCGGGGATCAGCTCGATCCCCCCTACGTGCTATCGATCTTACTGTCGCAACCCTCGATCCGATCTAATCTTAGACTGGGAATGAACTTCGAATGCTTAGACTAGGGATGAACTCCATATGCCTAAGTCAACCCATTAAACGAGCGTGCAGGCGCTCAGCTGGCCAGAGAGGCATAATGCGCAAGCCGGGGATCAGCCCGATCCCCTTTTGCATGTTATCGATCTTGCTGCCAGTCCTTCTACCACAACCCTCAGTTCGGCTGGGGCTTAGACATGGAATGAACTCCGTATGCCTAAGCCAACCCACGAAACGAGCGTACGGGTGCTCAGCCGATCGGAGATGCAGAATGCGTAAGCTAGGGATTGGCTCGGTCCCCTCTGCGTGCTGCCGATCCTGCTGCTGTAACCCTCGATCCGATCTGATCTTAGACTGGGAATGAACTCCTATGCTTAGACATGGAATGAACTCCATATGCCTTAGCCAACCCATGAAACGAGCGTGCGTGCGGGCACTCAGCCGATCAGAGAGGCAGAATGTACAAGCTGAGGATCGGCCCGGTCCTTCCCTACGTGCTGTCGATCCTACTGGCGCAACCCTCAGTCCGATCCGATCTTAGATAGGGAATGAACTCCGTATGCCTAAGTCAACCCATGAAACGAGCGTGCGGGCGCTGAGCAGACCGAAGAGGCATAATGTGTAAGCCGGGGATTGGCTCGGTCCCCCTCTGCGTGCTGCCGATCTCGCTGCCACAACCCTCGATCCGGCTAGGGCTTAGACATGGAATGAACTCCCTATGCCTAAGCCAACCCACGAAACGGGCGTACGGGGGCTCAGCCGGCAGGGGAGGCAGAATGCGCAAGTCGGGGATCGGCTCGGTCCCCCCCACATGCTGCCGATCCTGCTGTCGCAACCCTCGGTACGGTCTGATCTTAAACTAGGAATGAAATCCATATGCTTAAGCTGGGGATGAACTCCGTATGCCTAAGTCAACCCACGAAAGGAGCATGCGGACGCTCAGCCAACCAGAGAGGCAGGATGCGCAAGCCGAGGATCGAACGGGTGGTAGGTGGGTTCAAGCACATCTTCATATTTTTGCCATGCCAATGCCATTTTTATGGTTTGTAAATTCATACAATGGTCCCCTAAGCCCTCATGTGAAGTTTTGTGGCAAGACGAACCGTTTTCTATTTTTCATGATTTTCGAAACTTTTTACGGTTTGGGATTTCTTTAAATTTTTTTAGAAAGAGTTTTGTCCCAAAATTTGGTAGAGGTGATCCCTGTATTTTTGTTGGCATCCACAAAAAAATTCAGCTAAAAACTAGAAGTGGAGAAGATTTTGTGACCGTTTGAAAAAAGTGTCCCCATTTTAGACACTTTAATGGCTACTGGCAGCAAACCTATAAAATCTCAAATGCTCTTTAAGGGGGTGCGAGTTCTTGAGGTTTGATGAGGGATAGGGGGCCAATATAAGGGCCAAGTACCAGCACCCATCGCACATCATGTGTACACACCCCTCGGCCCCCCCAATGCCGCCGGTTAGGCTCTCCGATGATGCTCCAGCAATGCTTTGGCGACGGTGCCCTAGGCTAAAAAAATACGGCACCAGCACATGCCCGTGCCCAGCATGTGCACCATAGATCAAAATCTTAGCCTGGGAATGAACTCCGTATGGTTAGACATGGAATGAACTCAATATGCCTAAGCCAACCCATAAAACAAGTGTCCAGGCGCTCAGCCGACCAGAGAGGCAGAATCCACAAGCCGGGGATTGACCCGGTCCCCCCTACGTGCTATCGATCTTGTTGCCACAACCCTCGGTCTGATCCGATCTTAGACTGGGAAAGAACTCCATATGCATAAGTCAACCCACGAACCGAGCGTGCGGGCACTGAGCCGACCGAAGAGGCATAATGTGCAAGCTAGGGATCAGCCTGGTCCCCCTCTGCGTTTTACTAGTCCAGCTACCACAACCCTCGATCCAGCTGGGGCTTAGACATGGAATGAACTCCCTATGCCTAAGCCAACCCATAAAACAGGCATGCGGGTGCTCAGTCGGCCGAAGAGGCCGGTCGAAGAGGCATAATACGCAAGCCGAGGATCAGCCCGGTCCCCTCTACGTGCTGTCGATCCTGTTGCCTGTCCTGCTACCACAACCCTCGATCCGATTGGGGCTTAGACATGGAATGAACTTCGTCTGGCTAAGCCAACCCACAAAACGAGTGTGTGGGTGCTCAACCGACCGGAGAGGTAGAATACGCAAGCCAAGGATCGGTCTGATCCCTCCTACATGCTATCGATCCTATTGCTGGTCCTGCTGCTGCAACCCTCGGTCTGGTCGGATCTTAGACTAGGAATGAACTTCGTATGCTTAGACGTGGAATGAACTCTGTGTGCCTAAGCCAACCCATGAAATGAGCATGCGTACGGGTGCTCAACCGATTGAAGAGCCAGAATGCGCAAGCCAAAGATCAGCCCGGTCCCCCCGTGTGCTATCGATCTTGCTGCCGCAACCCTTGGTCCAGTCCGATCTTAGACTGGGAATGAACTCCATATGCCTAAGTCAACCTATGAAACGAGCATGCGGGTGCTGAGCTGGCCGGGGAGGCATAATGTGCAAGCCAGGGATCGACCCGATCCCCCTCTACGTGCTGTCAGTCCTACTACCACAACCCTCGGTCCGGCTAGGGCTTAGACATGGAATGAACTCTTTATGCCTAAGCCAACCCACGAAACGGGCGTGCTCAAGTTGGGGATCGGCCCGGTACCACCTGTGTGCTGCCAATCCTGCTACCACAACCCTCGATCCGATCTGATCTTAGACTGGGAATGAACTTTGTATGCTTAGATTGGGGATGAACTCCGTATGCCTAAGTCAACCCACGAAATGAGCGTACGGGTGCTCAGCCGACCAAAGAGGTAGGATGTGCAAGCTGGGGATCAAATGGGTGGTAGGTGGGTTCAAGCACATTTTCATATTTCTGCCATGCCAATGCCATTTTTATGGCTTGTAAATTCATCCAATGGTCCCCTAAGCCTTCATGTGAAGTTTCGTGGCAAGACGACCCGTTTTCTATTTTTCACGATTTTTAAAACTTTTTACGGTTCAAGATTTTTTAAATTTTTTTTAGAAAGATTTTTGTCCCCAAATTTGTTAGAGGTGATCCTTGTACTCTTGTTGGCATGCACAAAAAAATTCAGCTAAAAACTCAAAGTGGAGAAGATTTTTGACCGTTTGAAAAAAGTGTCCCCATTTCGGACACTTTAATGGCTACTGGCAGCAAACCTATAAAATCTCAAATGCTCTTTAAGGGGGTGTGAGTTCTCAAGGTTTGATGATGGATAGGGGCCAATAGAAGGGAAAAGTACTAGCACCCAACGCACATCATGTATGCACACCCCCGGCCTCCCCAATCATCGGAAACCCCAATGCCATCGGTTAGGCTCTTCGATGATGATCCGACGATGCTCCAACGATGGTGCCCCGGGCAAAAAAATGCAGCACCAACACATGCCCAAGCCCAGCATGTACACCATGGCTCAAAATCTTAGACTGGGAATGAACTCCGTATGCCTAAGCCAACCCACTAAACGAGCGTACAGGCGCTTAGCCGACCGAAGAGGCAGAATGCGCAAGCTGGGGATTGGCTCGATCCCCCCTGCATGCTGTCGATCCTGCTGCTGCAACCCTCGGTCCGGTTTGATCTTAGATCAGGAATGAACTCCATATGTATATGTCAACCCACTAAAGGAGCGTACGAGTGTTGAACCGACCGAAGAGGCCGACCGAAGAGGCATAATGCATAAGCCGTGGATCAACCCGATCCCCCTCTGTGAGCTGTCGATCCCACTGCCGGTCCTGCTGCCACAAGCCTCGGTCCAGCTGGGGCTTAGACATGGAATAAACTCCGTATCCTAAGCCAACCCACGAAAAGAGCGTGCGGGCGCTCAGCTAGTCGGAGAGGCTGAATGCGCAAGCCGGGGATTGGCCTTACCCCCCCTACGTGCTGCCGATGCTGCTGCTCGTCCTGCTAACACAACCCTCAGTCTGGTCTGATCTTAGACTTAGAATGAACTCCGTATGCTTAGACATGGAATGAACTACGTATGCCTAAGCCAACCCACGAAATTAGAGTGCAGGCGCTCAGCCAGTCAGAGAGGCAGAATGCGTAAGCTGGGGACCGACCCGATCCCCCCTATGTGCTGTCGATCCTACTACCACAACCCTTGGTTCGATCCGATCTTAGACTGGGAATGAACTCCGTATGCCTAAGTCAACCCACAAAACGAGCATACGGGCGTTGAGCCGACCGAAGAGGCATAATGCGCAAGCTGGTCCCGCTGCCACAACCCTCGGTCTGACTGGGGCTTAGACATGGAATGAACTCCCTATGCCTAAGCCAACCCACGAAATAGGCGTGCGGGCGCTCAGTCGGCCGGAGAGGCAGAATGCGCAAGCCGGGGATCGGCCTAGTCCCCCTACGTGCTGTCGATCCTGCTACCGTAACCCTCAGTTTGGTCTGATCCTAGGCTAAGAATGAACTTCGTATGCTTAGACTGGGGATGAACTCCGTATGCCTAAGTCAACCCATGAAACGAGCGTGCGGACGCTCAGCTAACCAGAGAGGCAGGATGCGGAAGCCGGGGATCGAACGGGTGGTAGGTGGGTTCAAGCACATCTTCATATTTTTGCCATGCCAATGCCATTTTTATGGCTTGTAAATTCATACAATGGTCCTCTAAGCCTTCATGTGAAGTTTCGTGGCAAGACGACCCGTTTTCTATTTTTCATGATTTTCAAAACTTTTTGTGGTTTAGGATGTTTTAAAATTTTTTTAGAAAGCTTTTTGTCCCAAAATTTGGTAGAGGTGATCCTCGTATTTTTGTTGGCATGCACAAAACAATTCAGCCAAAAAATCGAAGTGGAGAAGATTTTGTGACCGTTTGAAAAAAGTGTCCCCATATCAGACACTTTAATGGCTACTGCCAGCAAACCTATAAAATCTCAAATGCTCTGTAAGGGGGTGTGAGTTCTCAAGGTTTGATGAGTGATAGGGGGCCAATATAAGGGCCAAGTACCAGTACCCATCGCACATCATGTGCGCACACCCCCCCCGACAGGCCCAATCACCGGAACCCCAAATGTCACAAGTTAGGCTCTCCGACGATGCTCCGACGATGGTGCCCCAGGTGAAAAAAATGTGGCACCAACACATGCCCAAGCCCAGCATGTGCACTGTGGCTCAAAATCTTAGACTGGGAATGAACTCCGTATGCTTAGACATGGAATGAACTCCGTATACCTAAGCCAACCCGTAAAACGAACGTACGGGCGCTCAGCCGATCGGAGAGGCAGAATGCGCAAGTCGAAGATCGGCCTGATCCCGCCCTACATGATGTCGATCCTGCTGCTGCATCCCTCAGTCCAATCTGATCTTAGACTAGGAATGAACTTCGTATGCATAAGTCAACCCACGAAATAAGTGTGCGGGCACTAAGTCGATCGAAGAGGCATAATGCACAAGCCGGGGATCGGCCTGATCCCCCTCTCCGTGCGTCCGGTCCCGCTGCCACAACCCTCGGTCCAATTGGGGCTTAGACATGGAATGAACTCCCTATGCCTAACCCAACCCATGAAACAAGCGTACGGGTGCTCAGCCGACCGAAGAGGCAGAATATGTAAGTCGGGGATCAGCCCGGTACCCCTGCGGGCTGTCGATCCTGCTGCTGCAACCCTCGGTCCGATCCGATCTTAGACTGGGAATGAACTTCGTATGCTTAAAATGGGGATGAACTCCGTATGCCTTGGTCAACCCATGAAACGAGCGTGCGGGCGCTCAGCCGACCGAAGAGGCCGATCGAAGAGATATAATGCATAAGCTGAGGATCACCCCGGCCCCCCTCTGTGTGCTGTCGATCCTGCTGCCAGTCCTACTGGCACAACCCTCGGTCCAGCTGGGGCTTAGACATGGAATGAACTCCGTGTGCCTAAGCCAACCCATGAAACGAGCGTGCAGGCATTCAGCCAACCAGAGAGGCAGAATGCACAAGCTGGGGATCAGCCCGATCCCCCCTGCGTGCTGTCAATCCTGCTGCTGGTCCTGCTACCGCAAACCTCAGTCTGGTCTGATCTTAAACTAGAAATGAACTCCGTATGCTTAGACATGGAATGAACTCCGTATGCCTAAGCCAACCCATGAAACGAGCGTGTGGGCACTCAGTCGATCGGAAAGGCAGATTGCGTAAGCCGGGGACCGGCCCAGTCCCCCCTTCGTGCCGTCAATCCTGCTGCCGCAACCCTCGGTCCGATCTGATCTAAGACTGGGAATGAACTCCGTATGCCTCAGTCAACCCATTAAACGAGCGTATGGGTGCTGAGCCGATCGAAAAGTTATAATGCGCAAGCCAGGGATCGGCCCGGTCCCCCTTTGCATGCTATCGGTCTCGCTACCACAACCCTCGGTCCCGCTGGAGCTTAGAAGTGGAATGAACTCCCTATGCCTAAGCCAACCCATGAAACGGGTGAGCGGGCGCTCAGCCGATCAGATAGGCAGAATGCGCAAGCCGGGGATTGGCCCGATCCCCCCTGCGTGCTGCCGATCCTGCTGTCGCAACCCTTGGTCCGATCTAATCTTAGACTGGGAATGAACTCGTATGCTTAGACTGGGGATGAACTCTGTATGCCTAAGTCAACCCACGAAATGAGCGTTCGGGCACTGAGTCGATCGAAAAGGCATAATGCGTAAGTCGGGGATCAGCCCGGTCCCCCTCTGCGTGCTGCCGGTCCTGCTGCCATAATCCTCAATCTGACTGGAGCTTAGACATGGAATGAACTCCCTATGCCTAAGCCAACCCACGAAACGAGCATGCGGGTGCTTAGTCGACCGGAAAGGTAGAATGCGCAAGCCGAGGATCGGCCCGATCCCCCTGCGTGCTGTTGATCCTGCTGTCGCAACCCTCAGTCCGGTCTGATCTTAGACTGGGAATGAAATTCGTATGCTTAGATTGGGGATGAACTCCGTATGCCTAAGTCAACCCATGAAATGAGCGTGCGGACGCTCAGTCGACCAGAGAGGCAGGATGCGCAAGTCGAGGATCGAGTGGGTGGTAGGTGGGTTCAAGCACATCTTCCTATTTCTGTTAGGCCAATGCCATTTTTATGTCTTGTAAATTCATACAATGGTCCCCTAAGCCTTCATGTGAAGTTTCGTGGCAAGACAACCCGTTTTCTATTTTTCATGATTTTTGAAACTTTTTACGGTTCGAGATTTTTTAAATTTTTTTAGAAAGATTTTTGTCCTCAAATTTGGTAGTGGTGATCCTTGTATTTTTGTTGCCACGCATAAAATAATTCAGCTAAAAACTCAAAGTGGAGAAGATTTTATGACCATTTGAAAAAAGTGTCCCCATTTTAGATACTTTAACGGCTACTGGCAGCAAACCTATAAAATCTCAAATGCTCTTTAAGGGGGTGTGGGTTCTCGAGGTTCGATGAGGGATAGGGGGCCAATATAAGGGCCAAGTACCAGCACCCATGGCACATCTTGTGCGCACACCCCCCCGGCCCCCCAATTGTCGGAACCCCAATGCCATCGGTTAGGCTCTCCGACGATGCTCCAGCGATGGTGCCCTGGGCGAAAAATGTATGGGACCAGCACATGCCCGAGAGTGCGGGTGCGGGTGCTGAGCGTGCAGGTGCTGAGCCGATCGAAGAGGCATAATGCGGAAGCCAGGGATTGGCCCGGTCCCCCTCTGCATGCTGTTGGTCTGGCTGCCACAACCCTTAGTTCGGTTGGGGCTTAGACATGGAATGAACTCCCTAGGCCTAAGCCAACCCATGAAATGGGCATGCGGGCGCTCAGCCGGCCGGAGAGGCAGAATGCGCAAGTCGAGGATTGACCCGGTCCCCCCTACGTGCTATCGATCCTGCTGTCGCAACCCTCGGTTTGGTCTGATCGTAGACTGGGAATGAACTTCGTATACTTAGACTGGGGATGAACTCTGTTTGCCTAAGTCAACCGAAACGAGCATGCAGGCGCTCAGTCGGTCGAAGAGGCATAACGCGTAAGCCAGGGATCAGCTCGGTCCCTTTCTGCGTGCTGTCGATCCTGCTGTCGGTCCTACTGCCACAACCCTCGGTCTGGCTGGGGCTTAGACATGGAATGAACTCCGTATGCCTAAGCCAACCCATGAAACGAGCGTGCGGGCGCTCAACTGACCAGAAAGGTAGAATGCGCAAGCCGAGGATCAGCCCGGTCCCCCTTACGTGCTGTCGATCCTGCTGCTGGTCCTGCTACCACAACCCTCGATCCGGTCCGATCTTAGACTAGAAATGAACTCCGTATGCTTAGACATGGAATGAACTCCGTATGCCTAAGCCAACCCATGAAACGAGTGTGTGTGCGGGCATTCAATTGGCCGAAGAGGCATAATGCACAAGTTGGGGATCGGCCCGGTCCCCACCTGCGTGCTGTCGATCCTGCTATCGTAACCCTCGGTCCGATCTGATTTTTGAAACTTTTTGCCTTTCAGGATTTTTTAAAATTTTTCTAGAAAGAGTTTTACCCCCAAATTTGGTAGAGGGGATCCTTGTATTTTTTCTGGCATGCAAACAAAAATTTAGCTAGAAACTCGAAGTGAAGAAGATTTTGTGACTATTTGAAAAAAGTGTCCCCATTTCAAACACTTTAATGGCTACTGGCAGCAAACCTATAAAATCTCAAATGCTCTTTAAGGGGGTGTGAGTTCTCCAGGTTTGATGAGGGATAGGGGGCCAATATAAGGGTAAAGTACCAGCACCCATCGCACATCATGTGTGCACACCCCCGACCCCCCCAATCATCAGAAACCCCAATGCCGTCGGTTAGGCTCTCCTGTAATATTCTGACGATGCTTCGACAATGGTGCCCCAGGCGAAAAAAATGTGGCACCGACACATGGTCGAGCCCAGCATTTGCACCGTGGCTTAAAATCTTAGACTAGGAATGAACTCCGCATGCTTAGACATGGAATGAACTCCGTATGCCCAAGCTAACCCACGAAACGAACGTGTGGGAGCTCAACCAGTCGGAGAGCCAGAGTGCGCAAGTCGGGGATCGGCCCGACCCCCCTTTACATGCTACCGGTCCCACTGCCACAACCCTCTGTCCGACTGGGGCTTAGACATGGAATGAACTACCTATGCCTAAGCCAACCCATGAAACGGGCGTACGGGCGTTCAACCGGCCGGAGAGGCAGAATGCATAAGCTGGGGATCGACCTGGTCCCTCCTGTGTGCTGTCGATCCTGCTACCGCAACCCTCGGTCCGATTCAATCTTAGACTGGGAATGAACTTCGTATGCTTAGACTGGGGATGAACTTCGTATGCCTCAGTCAACCCATGAAATGAAAGTGCGAGTGCTCAACCGATCAAAAAGGGACAATGCGCAAGAGGGGGATCAGCCTGGTCCCCCCTGCGTGCTGCCGTTCCTGCTACTGGTCTTACTACTGCAACCCTCAGTCCGGTCCAATCTTAGACTAGGAATGAACTCCATATGCTTAGACATGGAATGAACTCCGTATGCCTAAGCCAACCCACAAAACGAGCGTGCGGGCGCTCAGCCGGTCGGAGGGGCAAAATACGCAAGCCAGGGACCGGCCCAGTCCCCCCTGCGTGCTATCGATCCTGCTGCCTCAACCCTTGGTCCAGTTTGATCTTAGACTGGGAATGAACTCCGTATGCCAAATTCAACCCATGAAACAAGCGTTTGGGCGTTGAGTCGGTCGGAGAGGCATAATGCGCAAGCCAGGGATCGGCCCGATCCCCCTCTAAGTTCTGTCAATCCCGCTGCCACAATACTCGGTCCAGCTGGGGCTTAGACATGGAGTGAACTCCCTATGCCTAAGCCAACCCATTAAACGGGCGTGCGGGTGCTCAACCGGCAGGAGAGGCCAGTCGAAGAGGCATAATGCGCAAGCTAGGGATCAGCCCAGTCCCCCTCTGCGTGCTATCGATCCCGCTGTCGATCCTGCTACCACAACCCGCGGTCCGACTGGGGCTTAGACATGGAATGAACTCCGTATGCCTAAGCCAACCCATGAAACGAGCGTGCGGGCGCTTAGCCAATCGGGGAGGCAAAATGCACAAGCCCGAGATCGACCTAGCCCCCCTGTGTGTTGTCGATCCTGCTGCTGGTCCTACTGCCGCAACCCTCGGTCTGGTTTGAACTTAGACTGGGAATGAACTCCGTATGCTTAGACGTGGAATGAACTCCGTATGCCTAAGCCAACCCATGAAACGAGCGTGCAGGTGCTCAACCGGCCGAAGAGGCAAAATGCGTAAGCCGAGGATTGACTCGGTCTCCCTCTGCGTGCTGTCGATCCTGCTATCACAACCTCGGTTCGGTCTGATCTTAGTCTGGGAATGAACTTCGTATGCCTAAGTTAACCCACGAAACGAGCGTACGGGCGTTGAGCCGACCGGAGAGGCTAATGCGCAAGCCGGGGATCTGCCTGATCCCCCTCTACGTGATGTCAATTTCGTTGCCACAACCCTCGGTCCGGTTGCGGCTTAGACATGGAATGAACTCCATATGCCTAAGCCAACCAACGAAACGGGCGTGCGGGCACTCAGCCGACGGAAGAGGTAGAATGGACAAGCCGGGGATCAACCCGATTCCCCCTGCGTGCTACAGATCCTACTGTCGCAACCTTCGATCTAGTCTGATCTTAGATTGGGAATGCACTCCGTATGCTTAGACTGGGGATGAACTCCGTATGCCTAAGTCAACCCATGAAATGAGCGTACGGGCGCTCCGCCAGCCAGAGAGGTAGAATGCATAAGCCGTGGTTTGACTCGGTCCCCCATTGCGTGCTGTCAATCCTGCTGCATGTTCTGCTGCCGCAACCCGCGGTCTGATCCAATCTTAGATTGGGAATGAACTCCGTATGCTTAGACATGGAATGAACTCCATATGCCTAAGCCAACCCACGAAACGAGCGTGCGGGAGCTCAACCGGCCGGAGAGGCAGAATGCCTAAGTCGGGGACCGGCCTGGTCCCCTCTGCATGCTGTCGATGCACCTATCACAACCCTTGGTCTGGTCTGATCTTAGACTCGGAATGAACTCTGTATGCCTAAGTCAACCCCTGAAATGAGCGTTCGGGCGCTGAGCTGGCCGAAGAGGCATAATGCGCAACTCAGGCATCAGCCCGGTCCTCCTCTGCGTGCTGTCGGTCCCGCTGCCACAACCCTCGGTCCGACTGGGGCTTAGACATGGAATGAACCAAACGGGCATGCGGGTGCTCAGTCAACCAGAGAGGTAGAATGTGCACGCCTGGGATCGGCCCAATCCCCCCTGCGTGTTGCCGATCTTACTTCCGCAACCCTCGGTCCGTTCTAATCTTAGACTGGGAATGAACTCCGTATGCTTAGACTGGGAATGAACTCCGTATGCTTAGACTAGGGATGAACTCCGTATGCCTAAGTCAACCCACGAAACGAGCGTGCAGGTGCTCAATCGACCGGAGAGGCTGGCCGGAGAGGCAGAATGCGCAAGCTGGGGATTGGCCCGATCCTTCGCTACGTGCTGTCGATCCTCCGGCTGGTCCTGCTGCCGCAACCCTCGGTCTGGTCCGATCTTAGACTGGGAATGAACTCTGTATGCTTAGACATGGAATGAACTCCGTATGCCTAAGCTAACCCACAAAATGAGCGTACGGGCGCTCTGTCGGCCAGAGAGGCAGAATGCGTAAGTCGGGGACCAACCCGATCCCCCTGCATGCTATCGATCCTGCTGCGTAACCCTCGATCCGGTCCGATCTTAGACTGGGAATGAACTCCGTATGCCTAAGTCAACCCATAAAATAAGCGTCCGGGAGCTGAGCCTGCCGGAGAGGCATAATGCGTAAGCCGGGGATCGGCTCGATCCCCCTACGCCTTCATGTGAAGTTTCGTGGCAAGATGACCCGTTTTCTACTTTTCATGATTTTCAAAAATTTTTGCGGTTCAGGATTTGTTAAAATTTTTTTAGAAAGAGTTTTGTCCCCAAATTTGGTAGAGGTGATCCTCGTATTTTTGTTGGCATGCACAAAAAAATTTAGCTAAAAACTTGAAATGGAGAAGATTTTGTGACCGTTTGAAAAAAGTGTCCCCATTTCAGACACTTTAATGGCTATTGGCAGCAAACCTATAAAATCTCAAATGCTCTTTAAGGGGGTGTGAGTTCTCGAGGTTTGATGGGGGTTAGGGGGCCAATATAAGGGCCAAGTGCCAGCACCCATCCCACATTATGTGCGCGCACCCCCCAGCCCCCCAATCACCGTAACCCCCAATGCTGCCAGTTAGGCTCTCCGACGATGCTCCGACGATGCTTCGGTGATGCTTTGGCAATGGTGCCCCGAGCGAAAAAAATGCGGCACCAGCCCATGCCTGAGCCCAGCATGTGGACCGTGGCTCAAACTCTTAGACTGAGAATGAACTCTGTATGCTTAGACATGGAATGAACTCCGCATGCCTAAGCCAACTGAAGAAACGAGCGTGCGGGCGCTCAGCCGACCGGAGAGGCAGAATGCGCAAGTCAGGGATCAGCCCGATCCCCCTTTGCATGCTGCCGGTCCCGCTGCCACAACCCTCTGTCCAGCTGGGGCTTAGACATGGAATGAACTCCTTATGCCTAAGCCAGCCCACGAAACGGACATGCGGCGCTCAGCCGGCCAGAGAGGCAGAATACGCAAGCCGTGGATTGGCCCAATCCCCCCTGTGTGCTTTCGATGCTGCTGCCGCAACCCTCGGTCCTGTGCGATCTTAGACTGGGAATGAACTCCGTATGCTTAGACTAGGGATGAACTCCGTATGCCTAAGTCAACCCATGAAACGAGCGTGTGGGCGCTCAATCGACCGAAGAGGCAGAATGCGCAAGTCGAGGATCGACCCAGTACCTCCCTGCGTGCTGTCGATGCAGTTGTCGCAACCCTCGGTCTGATTCGATCTTAGACTGGAATGAACTTTGTATGCCAAAGTCAACCCACAAAACGAGCGTTCGGGTGCTGAGCCGACCGGAGAGGCATAATGCGCAAGCCAGGGATCGGCTCGGTCCCCCTCTACGTGTTACCAGTCCCACTACCACAACCCTCAGTCCGGCTGGGGCTTAGACATGGAATGAACTCCCTATGCCTAAGCCAACCCATGAAATGGACGTGCGGGTGCTCAGTCGGGCGGAGAGGCAGAATGCGCAAGCCAGGGATCAGCCTGGTCCCCCCTGCGTGCTATCGATCCTGCTATCGCAATGCTCGATCCGGTCTGATCTTAGACTGGGAATGAACTCCGTATGCTTAGACTGGGGATGAGCTTCGTATGCCTAAGTCAACCAATGAAATGTGCGTGCGGGCGCAGAATCGGCCAGAGAGGCCGGTTGAAGGGTATAATGTGCAAGCCGGGGATCAGCTCAATCTCGCTCTGCGTGCTACCGATCACGCTACCAGTCCTGCTGCCACAACCCTCATCTGACTGGGGCTTAGACATGGAATGAACTCCGTTTGCCTAAGCCAACCCACAAAACGAGCGTGCGGGAGCTCAGTCGACCGAAGAGGCAGAATATGCAAGCTGAGGATCGGCCCGATCCCTCCCTCCATGCTGGCAATCCTGCTGCTGGGAATGAACTCCGTATGCCTAAGTCAACCCATGAAACGAGTGTGTGGGCAATGAGCCAGCCGGAGAGGCATAATGTGTAAACTGAGGATTGGCCTGATCCCCGTCTGCGTGCTACCGGTCTCGCTATCACAACCCTCGATTCGACTAGGACCAGCAACAGGAGTACGAGCGCTCAGCTGACCAGAGAGGCAAAATGTGCAAGCCGGGGATCGACCCGGTGCCCCCTGCGTGCTATCGATCCTGTTGCTGGTCCTACTACCGTAACCCTCGGTCCGGTCTGATCTTAGACTGGGAATGAACTCCATATGCTTAGACATGGAATGAACTCCGTATGCCTAAGCCAACCCATGAAACTAGCGTGCAGGCGTTCAACCGACCAAAAAGACAAAATACGTAAGCCAAGGACTGGCTCGGTCCCCTCTACGTGCTATCGATCCTGCTACCGTAACCCTCGATCCGGTCCGATCTTAGATTGGGAATGAACTCTGTATGCCTAAGTCAACCCACTAAACGAGCATTCAAGCATTGAGCCAGCCGGAAAGGCATAATGCGCAAGCCGGGGATCGACCCGGTCCCCTTCTGTGTGCTGTCGGTCCCACTACCACAACCCTTGATCCGGTTGGGGCTTAGACATGGAATGAAGTCCCTACGCCTAAGCCAACCCACGAAACGGGCATGCGGGCGCTCATCCGGCCAGAGAGGCAGAATGCGCAAGCTGGGGATCGGTACAGTCCCCCCTGCGTGCTACCGATCCTGATGCTGGTCCTACTATCGCAACCCTCGGTCTGATCCGATCTTAGAATGGGAATGAACTCCGTATGCTTAGACATGGAATGAACTCCGTATGCCTAAGCCAACTCACGAAACGAGCGTACGAGCGCGCAGCAGACTGGAGAGGTAGAATGCATAATGCGGGGACCAGCCCGATCCCCCTTACGTGCTGTCGATCCTACTATCGCAACCCTCAGTCCGGTCCGATTTTAGACTAGGAATGAACTTCGTATGCCTAAGTCAATGCAAGAAACGAGCGTTTGGGCGCTGAGCCAGTCGGAGAGGCATAATGCGCAAGCCAAGGATCAGCCCGGTCCCGCTCTACGTGCTACCAGTCCCACTGCCATAACCCTCATTCTGACTGGGGCTTAGACATGGAATGAACTCCCTATGCCTAAGCCAGCCCACGAAACAGGCATGCGGGCACTCAGCTGGCCGGAGAGGCAGAATGTATAAGCCGAGGATCAACCCGTCCTCCCTGCGTGCTGTCGATCCTGCTACCACAACCCTCAGTCTGATCGAATCTTAGACTGCGAATGAAGTCCATATGCTTAGATTGGGGATGAACTCCGTATGCCTAAGTCAACCCATGAAACGAGCGTGCGGGCGCTCAGCCGACCGGAGAGGCATAATGTGTAAGCCGGGGATTAGCCTGGTCCCCCTCTGCGTGCTGTCGATCCCGCTACCGGTCCTACTGCCACAACCCTCGAACCGACTGGGGCTTAGACATGGAATGAACTCCGTATGCCTCAGCCAACCCACAAAATGAGCGTGCGGGCGCTCAGCCGACCGAAGAGGCAGAATGAGCAAATCGAGGATCAACCCGATCCCTCCCTGCATGCTACAGATCCTGCTACTAGTCCTACTACCGCAACCCTCGGTCCAGTCCGATCTTAGACTGGGAATGAACTCCATATGCTTAGACATGGAATGAAGGCCGTATGTCGAAGCCAACCCACGAAATGAGCGTGCAGGCACTCAGTCGACCGAAGAGGTAGAATGCGCAAGCCGATGATCGGTTCAATCCCCCCTGCGTGATGTCGATCCTGCTGCTACAACCCTCCATCCGGTCTGATCTTAGACTAGGAATGAACTCCATATGCCTAAGTCAACCCATGAAATGCGTGTGCGAGCGCTGAGCCGGTCAGAGAGGCATAATGCGCAAGTCGGGGATCGGCTCGATCCCCCTCCGCGTGCTGCCGGTCCCGCTACCACAACCCCCGATTCAGCTGGGGCTTAGACATGGACTAAACTCCGTATGCCTAAGCCAACCCACGAAACGAGCGTGCAGGCGCACAGTCGGCCGAAGAGGCAGAATACACAAGCTGGGGATCAGCCTGGTCCCCCCTGCGTGCTGTCGATCTTGCTGCTGGTCCTACTGCCATAAACCTTGATCCGATCTGATCTTAGACTGGGAATGAACTCCGTATGCTTAGACATGTAATGAACTCTGTATGCCTAAGCCAACCCATGAAACGAGCGTGCGGGAGCTTAGTCAATCGGAGAAGCAGAATACGCAGCCTGAGACCGGCTTGGTCCCCCCTGCGTGCTGTCGATCCTGCTGCCGTGGCTCAAACTCTTAGACTGGGAATGAACTCCATATGATTAGACATGGAATGAACTCCGTAAGCGTAAGCCAACCCACGAAACGAGCGTGCGAGCGCTCAGTAGGTCGGAGAGGTAGAATGCGTAAGTCGAGGATTGGCTTGATCCCCCTCTGCATGCTGCCAGTCCCACTGCCACAACCCTCGGTCCGACTGGGGCTTAGACATGGAATGAACTCCCTATGCCTAAGCCAATCGACGAACCGGAGGTGCGGGCACTCAGTGTGCTGCCAATCCTGCTGCCGTAACCCTTAATCCAGTTCGATTTTGACTTGGAATGAACTTCGTATGCTTAGACTGGGGATGAACTCCGTATGCCTAAGTCAACCCATGAAACAAGCCTACCGAAGCTCAGTCGGTCGGAGAGGCAAAATGGGCAAGCCGGGGATTGGCCTGGTCCCTCCTACGTGTTGTCGATCCTACTGTCGGTCCTGCTACTGCAACCCTCAGTCCAGTCCGATTTAGACTGGGAATGAACTCCGTATGCTTAGACATGGAATGAACTCCGTATGTTTAAGCCAACCCACGAAACAAGCATGCGGGCGCTCAGCCGGTCGGAGCGGCAGAATGCGCAAGACGGGGAGCGGCCCGATCCCCCCTGCGTGCTATCGATCCTGCTACCGCAACCCTCGGTCCGGTCTGATCTTAGACTGAGAATGAACTCCGTATGCCTAAGTCAACCCACAAAATGAGCGTTCGGGCACTGAGCTGGCCAGAGAGGCATAATGCAAAAGCCGAGGATCGGCCCAGTCCATCTCTGAGTGCTATCGTTCCTGCTGCCACAACCCTCGGTCCGGCTGGGGCTTAGACATGGAATGAGCTCCCTATGCCTAAGCCAACCCATGAAACGAGCGTGCGGGCGCTCAGTCGGTCGGAGAGGTAGAATGCACAAGCTGGGGATCAGCCCGGTCCCCCCATACGTGCTGTCGATCCTACTACTGGTTCTGCTATCACAACCCTTGATCTGATCCGATCTTAGACTGGGAATGAAGTCTGTATGCTTAGACTAGGGATGAACTTCGTATGCTTAAGTCAACCCACGAAACGAGCGTACGAGCGCTGAGCCGATCGGAGAGGCATAATGCACAAGCCGAGGATCGACCTAGTCCCCCTATACGTGCTGCCGATCCCGCTGCCACAACCCTCGGTCCTACTGGGGCTTAGACATGGAATGAACTCCGTATGCCTAAGCCAACCTACGAAACGAGTGTGCGGGCACTCAGCCGGTCAGAGAGGCAGAATGCGTAAGTTGGGGATCAGCCCAGTCCCCTTTATGTGCTGTCAATCCGGCTACCGCAACCCTCAGTCCAGTCTGATCTTAGACTGGGAATGAACTCCGTATGCATAAGTCAACCCATGAAACGAGCGTGCGGGCACTGAGCCGGTCGAAGAGGCATAATGTGCAAGTCAGGGATCAGCCCGGTCCCTCTCTGCATGTTGTCGGTCTCGCTGTCACAACCCTCGGTCCAGCTAGGTCTTAGACATGGAATGAACTCCCTATGCCTAAGCCAACCCATGAAACGGGCATACGAGCGCTCAACCGGCCGGAGAGGCAGAATGTGTAAGCTGAGGATCGGCCCGATCCCCCTACGTGTTGCCGATCCCGTTGTCACAACCCTCGATCTGGCTGGGGCTTAGACATAGAATGAACTCCCCATGCCTAAGCCAACCCATAAAATGGGCGTGTAGGGTGCTCAGTCAGCCGGAGAGGCAGAATGCGCAAGCCAGGGATCAGGCCCGTCCCCCCTGCATGCTGCCGATCCTACTACCGCAACCCTCGGTCCGATCCGATCTTAGACTGGGAATGAACTCCATATGCTTAGATTGGAGATGAACTTCGTATGCCTAAGTCAACTCACGAAATGAGCGTACGGGTGCTCAACCGGCCGGAGCGGCCAGTCGGAGAGGCATAATGTACAAACCGAGGATCAACCCGATCCCCTTCTGTGTGCTGCCGATCCCACTGCTGGTCCTGTTGCCACAACCCTCGATCCGGCTAGGGCTTAGACATGGAATGAACTTCGTATGCCTAAGCCAACCCACGAAATGAGCATGCGAGCACTCAGCCTGTCGGAGAGGCAGAATTTAGCCTTTATTCTAGGGATATTGCCATTAAGTGTAAGCTGGAGCCTCAACTATAAATAGAAGGCTACTCTTCCCTCATTTGTACACCATAAAACACTTCTGTTTCAGTGAATACAAGGGCATTTCCAGAATTCTGCCTTCTTATCCTGTTTCTCTTTAACTTGTGTAATCAGCCCTTCCTATTGTTCTAGTGCCCGTACACTTGTGTTTTAGGCTGACTTAGGCATAAAGGAGGAGATTCCAAGCTTGAGGCCACACGGTTTTTGAGTCTAAGGTCAGAGCCCGTGACAGTTGGTATTAGAGCAAGTTCGATTCTATGTGTTTGTGTTGTGAAGGTTAGAGAAGAAGGCATCCCAAAGTGACGCTGCTAACCAACAACCAGAGGCCTAGAAGCATGGGTGTGGAAGAAGGAGGAAAACTAGTTCTAGAGATATCTGGTCTACCATGGACGGTAGGCTGGCCAAGGTGGAGGTGACCATGGACGACATGGGGGAAAAGCTTGAGGGGGTAGAGACTCACATTGCATCGCTAGACTCCATGAGGGAGGAGATCCAAAGTGAGCTACAAGCTGCTCTCAACAAAGGCTTGGATGTGTTCACTCAAAAGAATCAGACCTTGGAGGCTGAAGTGCTAACCTTGAGCGATGGCATGGAGGCCATGCACCAGCGGATGAAGGAGCTTACTAGTGAGCTCGTTGCTTGTAAGACTGCCATTGGGAATGGCATGTTTGCTGGAGTGTCCAAGTCCAGATTGGATGTCCCCAAGCCTAAGGAGTTCAAGGGGACTAGGGCAGCCAAGGAAGTAGATAACTACCGTTGGGGTATGTTGCAGTACTTCCAGGCCATGGGCATGCAAGACGAGGCGATAAAGGTAAGCACTGCTGCTATGTATCTCACTGATGTAGCCTTATTGTGATAGAGGTGCAGGTATGATGATGTCAGGCATGGGAGAACCAAGATTGGAACCTTGGCAGAGTTCCAAAAGGAGTTCAGAAAATAATTTTACCCGAAGTATGCTAATGATGAGGCACGGGCAAAGTTACGCAGGCTGAGCCAGCAAGGGGACATAAGGGAGTATGTCTAAAAATTCTCTGAACTGATGCTACAGATCTTGAATCTAGGTGAGAAGGACGCCTTATTTGCTTTCATGGATGGGTTGAAGCTGTGGGTGAAGCATGAGCTACAAAGGAGAGGAGTTCATGACTTGGCTAAAGCCATGACTACTGCCGAGGCCTTGATAGAGTTCAAGCCTCCGAACAAGTTCGAGTCTACCAAGCCCAAGGGTAAGGGCAGGGATGATAGGGATCGAAAGAAGCAATCCAAGGGGAAAGACCGTGATCGGGAGTCCAAGGATGGAGATCGAGATCGTTCAACCAAGGATGGTGAAAGAAAGCCACTAGCAGGCAAGTGGAAAGCAAAGGGGGACCGAGAGCCACTAGCATGCTACTTATGTGGAGGGAGCCATATAATGTATAATTACCTGCAGAAGGGCAAGCTGGCTACTGTAGACAAGGAGTCTGATGAGGAGCCAGAGTCAGGGGCAGCAAAGCTTGGGTCATTGGTGCTCAATGATGTCCAGAGTAAGGGGAGCCGCAGGCCAAAGGGCTTGATGTTTGTGGATCTGATGGTTACGGCTCAGAAGGTGACCGCACTAGTGGACACATGTGCCTCACATCTTTTTATTTTAGGTGATAGAGCTTGAAAGCTCAGACTAAAGGTGCAGAAAGGGACTGGTACCATCAAAACGGTGAACTTTAAGGAAGTTCCAGCCATTGGAGTAGCGCGAGGAGTGGAGTTGTAGCTTGGAGACTGGAAAGGCAAGGAAACCATTGAGGTAATACCCCTTGACAACTATGAGTTTGTGATTAGGTTGGATTTCCTTGTTTGGATTAACGCCCTCTTTGTGCCTTTTGCCGATTGTGTTTGCATCTTGGATGCATGGTGCCAATGCCTAGTGCCATTGAGGAGAGGGTCTGGAGTTGGGTCGCAGGTGGTGTCAGCCATCCAATTTGCCAAGGCGGTAAGCAGACAAGAAGACACCTTCTTGGCAGCCCTGAAATATGATGAGCCAAGGGAGAAAGAGACCGAGTCACCCTTGGAGGTGCTAAAAGTGCTGAAGACCTTTAGTGATGTGATGCCCATAAAGCTACCTAGCAAGCTACCACCTAAGAGGGAGGTGGACCATAAGATCGAGCTGGTGTTCGAGGCCAAGCCACCAGCTAGAGCCCCTTACCGAATGTCTCCACCAGAGTTGGAAGAGTTGAGGAAGTAGCTCAAAGAGTTAGTTGATGTTGGCTTCATCAAGCCATCGAAGGCACCCTATGGTGCACCGGTTCTATTTCAGCACAAGCATGATGGGTTGTTGCGGCTGTGCATAGACAACCGGGCTTTGAATAAGTTGACCATCAAGAACAAGTGCCCCATCCCACTCATTGCGAACTTGTTCGATCAACTTGGGAGCGCAAGGTGGTTCACCAAGCTAGATTTGAGGTCAGTCTAGTATCAAGTCAAGATCGCGAGGGAGATGTGCCAAAGATAGCATGTGTCACTCGGTATGGTTTGTATGAGTTCTTGGTGATGCCTTTCAGACTCCCAAATGCCCCAGCAACATTCTGCACCCTTATGAACAAGGTACTTCAGTCATTCTTTGATCGGTTTGTTGTGGTTTATTTGGATGACATTGTGATCTACAGCCAGACTTTGGGAGAGCATGTAGACCACTTGAGATAGGTGTTCGAGGTGTTACGGGCACATAAGCTATTTGTTAAGAGGGAGAAGTGCTCATTCGCCCAACAGGAGATCCCGGTCCTTAGCCATATAGTGGGAGGTGACAGGATATGCATGGATGAAGGCAAGATACATGCCATCCTGAAGTGGCAACTGCCAGCCAAGGTCACTGAGTTGAGATCATTCCTTGGGTTGGTCAACTACTACAGGCGCTTCATCAAAGGTCACTCAGCAATAGCCACGCCATTGACTGACTTGCTCAAGAAAGGGAAAGCATGGGAGTGGAGCGTAGGGTGCCATGAAGCCTTTGACAAGTTGAAGCGGGCTGTGACTGAAGAGCCAGTCTTGGCCTCGCCAGACCATGCCAAGCCATATAAGGTGCATACGGATGCATCAGACTTTGCCATAGAGGGTGTGTTGATGCAGGAGGGACGTCCAGTGGAGTCCGAGAGCAGAAAGCTAAACGAGACTGAGCGTAAGTACACGGTCCAAGAGAAGGAGATGACTGCAGTGGTGCACTGCTTGCGCACTTGGCGCCATTACCTGTTGGGGTTAAGGTTTGTTGTTAGGACGGACAATGTGGCGACCAGCTACTTCCAGACATAGAAGAAGCTGTCCCTCAAGCAGGCGAGATGGCAAGATTTTCTTGCAGAATTTGATTTCCAGATGGAGTACAAGCCGGGACGGGTGAACCTAGTGGTAGAGGCCCTGAGCAGAAAGGCTGACCTTGCTGCCATTAGCCAACCAGAGGGGTCACTGGTGCCGTACATCAAGGAGGGACTTGTGCATGATCCTACAGCCAAGGCTTTGATGGAGTACGCCCAGCAAGGTAAGACTAGGTGATTTTGGTTGCAGGATGGCTTGCTGTACACCAGGGGAAGTAGACTGTTTATGCCGCAGCACGAAAAGCTCTGCAAGGAAGTTTTGCAAGAATGCCATGATTCAAGGTGGGCTGGACACCCCGGAGTGAGCTGTACCTTGGCGTTGATCGAGGACCAGTACTACTGGCTGCACATGAAGGACGATGTGGAGGCCTATGTGAAGACTTGTCTTGTGTGCCAATAGGACAAGGTGGAGCTCAAGAAACCAGACAGTCTCTTGGAGCCATTGCCAGTGCCAGAGTGACATGGGAGAGTGTTTCTCTAGACTTTATAATCGGTCTACCCAAAGCAGAAGGGTTTGGAAGCATCATGGTAGTGGTGGATAGGTTTCCCAAGTATGGAATCTTCATTCCAGCAACCAAGGAGTGCCCAGTCGAGGAGGCAACTCGATTGTTCCTGAAGAACATACTTAAGTACTGGGGAGTGCCGAGGACCATTGTTAGTGATCAGGACGGGCGTTTCACGAGCAGGTTCTGGACTGAGTTGTTCAAGCTCTTAGGGTCAAGCTTGAACTTTTCCACCAGCATGCATCCGCAGATCGATGGGCAGACAGAACGAGTGAATGGACTATTAGAGGTCTACCTCAGGCACTATGTGAGTGCCACACAAAGGGACTGGCCAAAGCTGTTAGATATTGTACAGTTTTCCTACAACTTGCAAAGGAGCGAGGCAACGAACTAGAGCCCATTTGAGGTTGTGACAGGGCAACAACCACTAACACCTGGTTCAATTGCTGCAGGTTATACAGGGCTGAATCCAGTAGCATACAAGTTTGCCAAGGCATAGCAGGAGCAAACTGACTTGGCCAAAGTTTGTCTACACAAGGCAACCAAGAGGTCGACGAAGTGGGCAGACCAAAATAGGTGGGACGTGTAGTTCTAGGTTGGAGACTTTGTATTGGTGAAGCTGCATCCCATTGTGCGCCATAGGGGGCTGCACAAAGCCCTAGTCCGAAGGTATGAGGGACCTTTTCGAGTAGTCAAGAGGGTAGGCAAGGTTGCTTACAAGCTAGATTTGCCACCCAAGCTGAGGGTACACCTGGTGTTCCATGTGAGCATGCTCAAGCCGTTCCATGAGGATGAGGGAGATCCAGGATGGGCAGAGTCAAAGTGTGGACCATTGGCAGCAAGGGCCTCATATGAGAAAGAGGTCCACAGTATCATAGCTTACTGAGAGGTGAGACAGAAGAACTATCAGCCAAGACATGAGTACTTGCTGCACTGGAAGGGACTTCCAGACAGTGAGGTGAGCTGGGAACTAGCAGATGACTTATGGTAGTTCAGGGACTAGATCAGGCAGTACCATGCAGAAGACGCAATGAGGGCATTGCACAATTAGGTGAAGGAGAATGTCATGCACTGGGCGGCCACGCCAGGCACATTAGGTGAGCCAGCAAGTGAGCCAAAGGTTGAGGCCCGTAGACCAGGCGTGCTGGCTGGTATCTACGCGCAAAGCCTAGCAAACGAGTTCAGAATGCCCGCCCAACTTACAGGCCAGCCCGTGAGACCAAAGCCTGGCATACAAGCTGCCCGTACCATATCCAGAAGGGCCTAAGGTGCTGGACACGCAAAGGAAGCTTCTGGAAGCAAGCAGGATCAGCAGCAGCATCTTGGTAGATTTGGTTGATCCTAAAAATCAGGAGTTAGCATCCTGATTGATTGTAATTTGTATAATCTCATGATTTTAGCCTTTATTCTAGGGATATTGCCATTAAGTGTAAGGTGGAGCCTCAACTATAAATAGAGGGCTGCTCCTCCCTCCATTGTACACCATCAAACACTTCTGTTTCAGTGAATACAAGAGCATTTCCAGAATCCTACCTTCTTATCTTGTTTCTCTTTAACTTGCATAATCAGCCCTTCTCGTTGTTCTAGTGCACGTACGCTTGTGTTTTAAGCTAACTTAGGCATAAAGGAGGAGATTCCAAGCCTAAGGCCGCACGGAGTTTGAGTCTAAGGTTGGAGCCCATGACACAAGTACCAGTACCCACAAAACGAGCGTGCGGGCGCTCAGTCGGTCGGAGAGGCAAACTAGGCAAGTCGGGGATCGGCTCGATCCCCCCTGCGTGCTATCGATCTTGCTACTGGTCCTACTGCCGTAACCCTCAGTCCGATCCGATCTTAGATTGGGAATGAACTCCGTATGCTTAGACATGGAATGAACTCCGTATGCCTAAGCCAACCCACGAAATGAGCGTGCGAGTGCTCAGCTGGCCGAAGAGGTAGAATACTCAAGTTGGGGATCGACCTGATACCCCCTGCGTGCTGTCGATCTTGCTACCACAACCCTCAGTCTGGTCTGATCATAGACTGGGAATGAACTCCGTATGCAGAAGTCAACCCACGAAACGAGAGTGCAGGCACGGAGCTGGCCAAAGAGGCATAATGCGTAAGCCAGAGATCGGCTCGATCCCCCTCTACATGCTACCAATCATGCTGCCACAACCCTCGGTTTGGCTGGGGCTTAGACATGGAATGAACTCTCTATGCCTAAGCCAACCCACAAAACGAACGTGCGGGTGCTCAGCCGGTCGGAGAGGCAAAATGCGTAAGCCAAGGATCGGCCCGGTCCCCCCTACGTGCTACCGATCTTGCTGCCGCAACCCTCGATCCAGTCTGATCTTAGACTGGGAATGAACTCCGTATGGTTAGACTAGGGATGAACTCCGTATGCCTATGTCAATCCATGAAACGAGCGTATGGGTACTCAGCCGACCGGAGAGGTCGATCGGAGAGGCATACTGCGTAAGTCGGGGATCAGCCTGGTCCCCCTCTGTGTGCTACCGATCCCGCTGTTGGTCCTGCTGCCACCCTCAGTCCGACTGGGGCTTAGACATGGAATGAACTCCGTATGCCTAAGCCAACCCATGAAACGAGCATGCGGGTGCTCAACCGGCCGAAGAGGCAGAATACGCTAGCCGAGGATCACCCCAGTCCTCCTTACGTGCTATCGATCCTCCTGCTGGTCCTACTGCCACAACCCTTGGTTCGATCCGATCTTAGACTGGGGATGAACTCCGTATGCTTAGACAAGGAATGAACTCCATATGCCTAAGCCAACCCACGAAACGAGCGTGCGGGCGCTCAGCCGACCGGAGAGGCAGAATGCATAAGTCGAGGATCGGCCCGATCCCCCCTGCGTGCTGTAGATCTTGCTACTACAACCCTCAGTCTGGTTGATCTTAGACTGGGAATGAACTCCGTATGCCTAAGTCAACCCACGAAATGAACGTGCGGGCGTTGAGCCGATTGGAGAGGCATAATACGCAAGCCAGGGATCGGCCCGATCCGCCTCTGCGTGCTGTCAGTCCCGTTGCCACAACCCTTGGTCCGGCTGGGAATTAAACATGGAATGAACTCCCTATGCCTAAACCAACCCCCGAAATGGGCGTGCGGGCACTCAACCGGCCGGAGAGGCAGAATGCGCAAGCCGGGGATCGGCCCGGTCCCCCTGCATGCTACCGATCCTGCTGTCGCAACCCTCGGTCCGATCCGATCTTAGACTGGGAATGAACTCTTTATGCTTAGACTGGGGATGAACTCCGTATGCCTAAGTCAACCCATGAAACGAGCGTGCAGGCGCTCAGCCGACCAGAGAGGCAAGATGCGCAAGCCGGGGATCGAACGGGTGGTTGGTGGGTTCAAGCATATCTTCATATTTTTGCCATGCCAATGCCATTTTTATGGCTTGTAAATTCATACAATGGTCCCCTAAGCCTTCATGTGAACTCTCATGGCAAGACGACCTGTTTTCTATTTTTCACGATTTTTGAAACTTTTTCTGGTTCGAGATTTTTTAAAATTTTTTTAGAATGAGTTTTGTCGCCAAATTTGGTAGATGGGATGCTTCTATTTATTTGGTAGATCAGCCCGGTCCCCCTGTGTGCTGTCGATCCTGCTGCTGGTCCTGCTACCGCAAGCCTCGATCTGCTCCGATCTTAGACTAGGAATGAACTCCGTATGCTTAGACATGGAATGAACTTTGTATGCCTAAGCCAACCCATGAAATGAGCGTGCGAGCGCTCAACCGATCGGAGATGCAAAATGTGCAAGCCGGGGACCGACCCGATCCCCCGTGTGTGCTGTCGATCTTGCTACCGCAACCCTCGGTCCGGTCTGATCTTAGACTGGGAATGAACTCCGTATCCCTAAGTCAACCCACGAAAAGAGCGTTCAGGCACTGAGCCGGTCGAAGAGGCATAATGCGCAAGCCGGGGATCGGTCCGATCCCCCTCTGTGTGCTGTCGGCCCCGCTGCCACAACCCTCAATCCAGTTGGGGCTTAGACATGGAATGAACTCCCTATGCCTAAGCCAACCCACGAAACGGACGTGCGGCCGGTATGCCGATCGGAAAGGCAGAATGCGCAAGCCAGGGATCAGCCCGGTCCCCCCTGCATGCTGCCGATCTTGCTGTTGCAACCCTCGGTCCGGTCTGATCTTAGACTGGGAATGAACTCCATATGCTTAGACTAGGGATGAGCTCTGTATGCCTAAGTCAACCCACAAAACGAGCGTGCGGGCTGTCGATCCCGCTGTCGGTCCTGCTACCACAACCCTCGGTTCGACTGGGCCCTAGACATGGAATGAACTCCGTATGCCTATGCCAACCCACGAAATGAGAGTGCGGGTGCTCAGCCGGCCAGAGAGGTAGAATGCGCAAGCCAGGGACTGCCTTGGTCCCCCCTGCGTGCTGTCGATACTGCTACCACAAGCCTTGGTCCAGTCTAGTCTTGGACTAGGAATGAACTCCGTATGCCTAAGTCAACCCATGAAATGAGCGTACGGTTGCTGAGCCGATCAGAGAGGTATAATGCGCAAGCCGGGGATTAGCCCGACCCCCCTCTGCATGCTGTCAGTCCCGCTACCACAACCCTTGGTTTGGCTATGGCTTAGACATGGAATGAACTCCCTATGCCTAAGCCAACCCACGAAACGGACGTACGGGCGCTTAGCAGGCCGGAGAGGCGGAATGCGTAAGTTGGGGATCGGCTCGATCCCCCCTACGTGCTGTCGGTCTTACTGCTGCAACCCTCGGTCCGGTTTGATCTTAGACTCAGAATGAACTCCATATGCTTAGACTAGGGATGAACTCCGTATGCCTAAGTCAACCCACAGAATGAGCATGCAGACGTTCAGCCGACTAGAGAGGCAGGATGCGCAAGCTAGGGATCGAACGGATGGTAGGTGGGTTCAAGCACATCTTCATATTTCTGCCACGCCAATGCCATTTTTATGGCTTGTAAATTCATACAATGGTCCCTTTCACCTTCACGTGAAGTTTCGTGACAAGACGACCCTTTTTCTATTTTTCATGATTTTTGAAACTTTTTGTGGTTTGGGATTTTTTAAAAATTTTTTAGAAAGAGTTTTGTCCCCAACTTTGGTAGAGGTGATCCTTGTAATTTTTTTGGAATGCACAAAAAAATTCAGCCAAAAACTCGAAGTGGAGAAGATTTTGTGACTGTTTGAAAAAAGTGTCCCCATTTTAGACACTTTAATGGCTACTGGCAGCGAACCTATAAAATCTCAAATGCTCTTTAAGGGGGTGTGAGTTCTTGAGTTTTGATGAGGGATAGGGGGTCAATATAAGGGCCAAGTACCAGCACCCATCGCACATCATGTGCGCACACCCCCGGCCCCCCCAATCATCGGAACCCCCAATGCCGCCGGATAGGCTCTCCGACGATGCTCCGATGATGGTGCCCCGGGCGAAAAAAATGCGGCACCAGCACATGCCCGAGCCCAGCATGTGCACCATGGCTCAAACTTTTAGACTGAGAATGAACTTCGTATGCTTAGACATGGAATGAACTCCGTATGCCTAAGCCAACCCACGAAATGAGCGTACGGGTGCTCAACCAGGCGGAGAGCCAGAATGCGCATGCCAAGGATCAGCCCGGTCCACCTCTGTGTGCTGTTGGTCCCATTGGCACAACCCTCGGTCTGGCTGGGGCTTAGACATGGAATGAACTCACTATGCCTAAGCCAAACCACGAAATGGGCATGCGGGCACTCAGCTGGCCGGAGAGGCAGAATGCGTAAGCTGGGGATCAGATTCGTCCCCCCTACGTGCTATCGATCCTAGTGCCGCAACCTCGGTCTGATTGGATCTTAGATTGGGAATGAACGCCGTATGCTTAGACTGGGGATGAACTCCGTATGCCTAAGTCAACCCACGAAACAAGCATGCGGGCACTCTGTCGGTCGAAGAGGTCGGTCAGAGAGGCAGAATGCGTAAGTCGGGGATCAGCCTGATCCCTCCTGCGTGCTGCCGATCCTGCATCTGGTCCTATGGTCGTGACCCTCGGTCCAATCCGATCTTAGACTGGGAATGAACTTCGTATGCTTAGACATGAAATAAACTCCGTATGCCTAAGCTAACCCACGAAATGAGCGTCCGGGTGCTCAGCCAGTCAGAGAGGCAGAATGAGCAAGTCGGGGACCGACCCAGTCCACCCATGCGTTCTGTCGATCCTGCTGCCACAACCCTCAGTCCGATCCAATCTTAGACTGGGAATGAACTCCGTATGCCTAAGTGAACCCATGAAATGAGCGTTCGGGCATTGAGCCGACCGGAGAGGCATAATGCCCAAGCCGGGGATCGACCCGGTCCCCCCCGTGTGCTATTAGTCCCGCTGCCATAACCCTCGATCTGGCTGGGGCTTAGACATGGAATGAACTCCCTATGCCTAAGCCAACCCACTAAACAGGCGTGCGGGCACTCAGCTGGTCGGAGAGGCAGAATGCGCAAGCCAGGGATCAGCCCGGTCCCCCCTGCGTGCTACCGATCCTACTGCTAAAACCCTTGGTCCGGTCTGATCTTACACTGGGAATGAACTTCGTATGCTTAGACTGGGGATGAACTCTGTATGCCTAAGTCAACCCATAAAACGAGCGTGCAGGCGCTCAGCTGGCCGAAGAGGCATAATGCGAAAGTCGGGGATCAACCCGGTCCCTCTCTGCATGCTGTTAGTGCTGCTGCTGGTCCTGCTGCCACAACCTTTGGTCCGGCTGAGGCTTAGACATGGAATGAACTTCGTATTCCTAAGCCAACCCACGAAACGAGTGTGCGAGAGCTTAACTGGTCAGAGAGGCAGAATACGCAAGCCAGGGATCGACCTGATCCCCTCCCGCATGCTACCGATCCTATTACTGGTCCTACTACCCCAACTCTCGGTCCGGTCTGATCTTAGACTGGGAATGAACTCCGTATGCCTAAGCCAACCCATGAAACGAGCGTGCAGGCGCTCAGCCAGCCGGAGAGGC
The DNA here is from genome assembly GCF_047325235.1 of Durio zibethinus. Taxonomy (NCBI): domain Eukaryota; kingdom Viridiplantae; phylum Streptophyta; class Magnoliopsida; order Malvales; family Malvaceae; genus Durio; species Durio zibethinus. The sequence goes on along the minus strand of NC_143164.1, from coordinate 16,813,585 downwards.
AGAATGTGCAAGCCGGGGATCAGCTCGGTCCCCCCTGCGTGCTGTCGATCCTGTGACTGTAACCTTCGATCTGATCCGATATTAGACTGGGAACAAACTCTATGTGCCTAAGTCAACCCACGAAACTAGCGTGCGGGCACTGAGTCGGTCGGAGAGCCATAATGCGTAAGTCGAGGATCGGCCTGGTCCCCCTCTGCGTGCTGCCTGTCTCGCTGCCACAACCCTCTGTCCGGCTGGGGCTTAGACATGGAATAAACTCTGTATGCCTAAGCCAACCCACAAAACGAGCGTGTAGGAGCTTAGTCAATCAGAGAGGCAGAATGCGCAAGTCGGGGATCAGCCCGTCCTCCACTGCGTGCTGCTAATCCTATTGCTGGTGTGAGTTCTCGAGGTTTGATGAGGGATAGGGTGCCAATATAAGGGCCAAGTACCATCACCCATCGCACATCATGTGCGCACACCCCCTGGCCCCCCAATCGCCAAAACCCCCAATGCCGCCAGTTAGGCTCTCCGATGATGCTCCGGTGATGGTGCCCCGGGGGAAAAAAATGCGACACCAGCATACACCCGAGCCCAGCATGTGCACCGTGGCTCAAAATCTTAGACTGGGAATGACCTCCGTATGCTTAGACGTGGAATGAACTCCGTCTGCCTAAGCCAACCCATGAAATGAGCGTGCAGGCGCTCAGCTGGTCGGAGAGGCAGAATGTGCAAGATGGGGATCAACCCGATCCCCCCTGCTTGCTGTCAATCCTACTACCGGAACCCTCAGTCTGGTCTAATCTTAGACTAGGAATGAACTCCATATACATAAGTCACCCACGAATGAGCCGGTCGAAGAGGCATAATGCGCAAGCCAGGGATCGACCCGATCCCCCTCTACGTGCTGCCGGTCCCGTTGCCACAACCCTCAGTCCAGCTGGGGCTTAGACATCGAATGAACTCCCTATGCCTAAGCCAACCCACGAAACAGGCGTGCAGGTGCTCCGTCGATCGAAGAGGCAAAATGCACAAGCCGAGGATCGGCCCGGCCCCCCCAGCGTGCTACTGATCCTGCTACCGCAACCCTCGATCCGGTCCAATGTTAGACTGGGAATGAACTCCACATGCTTAGACTGGGGATGAACTCCGTATGCCTAAGTCAACCAACGAAACGAGCGTGCGGATGCTCAGCCGGCCGGAGAGGCATAATGCTCAAGTCGGGGATCAGCCCGGTCCCCCTCTACGTGCTGTCGATCCTGCTAGCTATCCTGCTACCACAACCCTCGGTCCGGCTGGGGCTTAGACATGGAATGAACCCCGTATGCCTAAGCCAACCCACGAAATGAGCGTACGGGATCAACCCCGTATGCACAAGCCGGGGATCAACTCGATCCCCCCTACGTGCTATCGATCCTGCTGCCGTAACCCTTAGTCCGATCCAATCGTATACTGGGAATGAACTCCGTATGCCTAAGTCAACCAACGAAATGAGCGTGTGGGAACTGAGCCGGCCGGAGAGGCATAATGCGTAAGCTGGGGATCGACCTCGTCCCCCTCTTCATGCTGTCAGTCCCGCTGCCACAACCCTCGGTCTGACTGGGGTTTAGACATGAAATGAACTCCCTATGCCTAAGTCAACCCATGAAACGGGGGTACGGGCGCTCAGCCGGCCTGAGAGGTAGAATGCGTAAGCCGGGGATCGGCCTGGTCCCCCCTGCGTGCTATCGATCTGCTGCTGCAACCCTCGGTTCGATCCGATCCGATCTTAGACTGGGAATGAACTCTGTATGCTTAGACTGGGGATGAACTCTTTATGCCTAAGTCAACCCACGAAATGAGCGTGCGGGCGCTCAGCCGACCAGAGAGCTAGGATGCGTAAGCCGGGGATCAAACGGGTGGCAGGTGGGTTCAAGCACATCTTCATATTTCTGCCATGCCAATGCCATTTTTTTGGCTTGTAAATTCATACAATGGTCCCCTAAGCCTTCATGTGAAGTTTCATGGGAAGACGACCCATTTTCTATTTTCTGGGATTTTTGAAACTTTTTACGGTTCAGGGTTTTTTTAAATTTTTTTAGAAAGATTTTTATCCCTAAATTTGGTAGAGGTGATCCTCGTATTTTTGCTGGCATGCACAAAAAAATTCAGCCAAAAACTCGAAGTGGAGAAGATTTTGTGACCGTTTGAAAAAAGTGTCCCTATTTCGGACACTTTAGTGGCTACTGGCAGCGAACCTATAAAATCTCAAATGCTCTTTAAAGGGGTGTGAGTTCTTGAGGTTTGATGAGGGATAGGGGGCCAATATAAGGGCCAAGTACCAGCACCCATCGCACATCATGTACACACACCCCTCGGCCCCCCTAATCACCGGAACCCCCAATGCTGCCGGTTAGGCTCTCCGGCGATGCTTCGACGATGCTCGAGCCCAGCAAGTGCACCGGGTGAAAAAAATGAGGCACCAGCACATGCTCGAGCCCAGCATGTGCACCGCGGCTCGAAATCTTAGACTAGGAATGAACTCTGTATGCTTAGACATGGAATGAACTCCGTATGCCTAAGCCAACCCACGAAACGAGCGTGCGGCCGCTCAGTCGGCAGGAGAGGCAGAATGCGCAAGCCAGGGATCGGCCTGATGCCCCCCTCGTGTGCTGCCAATCCTATTGCTGGTCCTGCTACCCCAACCCTCAGTCCAGTCCAATCTTAGACTAGGAATGAACTCGGTATGCTTAGACTGGGAATGAACTCCGTATGCTTAGACATGGAATGAACTCCATATGCCTAAACCAACCCACGAAATGAGCATGCGGGCACTCAGTCGACTGGAGCAGCAGAATGCGCAAGCCAAGGATCAGCCCGGTCCCCCTGGGTGCTATCGATCCTACGACTGGAACCCTCGGTCTGGTCCGATATTAGACTGGGAATAAACTCTGTAAGCCTAAGTCAACCCACGAAACGAGCGTGAGGGTGCTGAGCCGGCCGGAGAGGCATAATGCGCAAGCCGGGGATCGACCCGTCCCCCTCTGCGTGCTGCTAGTCCCACTGCCACAACCCTCAGTCTGGCTGGGGCTTAGACATGGAATGAACTTCGTATGCCTAAGCCAACCCACGAAACGAGCGTGCGAGAGCTCAGCCGATCGAAAAGGCAGAATGTGTAAGTCGGGGATCGGCCCGGTCCTCACCTGTGTGCTACCAATCCTACTGCTAGTATGAGTTCTCGAGGTTTGATGAGGGATAGGGGGCCAATATAAGGGCCAAGTACCAGCACCCATCGCACATCATGTGCGCACACCCCCCGGCCCCCCCAATCGCCGAAACCCCCAATGCCGCCAGTTAGGCTCTCTGACGATGCTCTGGCGATGGTGCCCGGGTGAAAAAAATGCGGCACCAGCACATGCTCAAGCCCAGCATGTGCGCCGTGGCTCAAAATCTTAGACTGGGAATGACCTCCGTATGCTTAGATATGGAATGAACTCTGTATGCCTAAGCTAACCCACAAAATGAGCGTGCGAAAGCTCAGTTGGCTGGAGAGGTAGAATGCACAAGCCGGGGATTGGCTCAGTCCCCCCCTACGTGCTGTCGATCTTGCTACCTCAACCTTCAATCCGATCCGATCTTGTACCGGGAATGAACTCCGTATGCCTAAGTCAACCCATGAAATGAGCGTGCGGGCGCTGAGTCGGTCGGAGAGGCATAATGCGCAAGCCAGGGATCGGCCCGATCCCCCTCTTCGTGCTATCGGTCCCGCTGCCACAACACTCGGTTTGACTGGGGCTTAGAGATGGAATGAACTCCCTATGCCTAAGTCAACCCATGAAACGGACGTACGGGCGCTCAGTCAATCGGAGAGGCAGAATGCGCAAGCCAGAGATCGGCCCGATCCCCCCTGCATGCTGTCGATCCTACTATCGCAACCCTCGATTTGGACCTATCTTAGACTGGGAATGAACTTCGTATGCTTAGATTGAGGATGAACTTCGTATGCCTAAGTCAACACACGAAATGATCGTGCGGGCACTCAGTCGATGGCAGAGGCCGATAGGAGAGGCATAATGAGCAAGCCGGGGATCAGCCTGGTCCCCCTCTGCGTACTGTCGATCTCAGTGTCGGTCCTGCTACCACAACCCTCGGTCCGACTGGGGCTTAGACATGGAATGAACTCCCTACTCCTAAGCCAACCCACGAAACGGGTGTGGGGGTGCTCAGCCAGTCAGAGAGGCAGAATGCGCAGGTCGGGGACCAACCCGATCCCCCTTACGCGCTGTCGATCCTATTACCGCAACCCTCGGTCTGGTCCGATCTTAGACTGGGAATCAACTCCGTATGCCTAAGTCAACCCATGAAATGAGCGTGAGGGTGCTCAGCCGACCGGAGAGCCCGATTGGAAAGGCATAATGGGCAAGTCAGGATTCAACCCGGTCCCCTTCTGCGTACTGCCGATCCCATTGTTGGTCCTACTGCCACAACCCTCGATCCGATTGGGGCTTAGACATGGAATAAACTCCGTATGCCTAAGCCAACCCACGAAACGAGCGTACGGGCGCTTAGCTGGTCGGAGAGGTAAAATACGCAAGTCGGGGATTGGCCCGGTCCCCACTGCGTGCTGTCGATCCTGTTGCTGGTCTTGCTGTCACAACCCTCAGTCCAGTCTGATGCTAGACTGGTAATGAACTCCGTATGCTTAGACATGGAATGAACTCCATATGCCTAAGCCAACCCACGAAACGAGCATGCGGGCGCTTAGCCGACCGGAGAGGTAAAATGCGCAAGCCGGGGATCGACCTGGTCCCCCCTGCGTGCTGTCGATCCTGCTACGTAACCCTCGATCCGGTCTGATCTTAGACTGGGAATGAACTCCGTATGCCTAAGTCAACCCATGAAACGAGCGTGCGGGCGCTCAACCGATCGAAGAGGCAGAATGCACAAGCAGGGGATCGACCCGATCCCCCCTGGGTGCTGTCAATCCTGCTGTCGCAACCCTTGGTCCAGTCTGATCTTAGACTAGGAATGAACTCTGTATGCATAAGTCAACCCCCGAAACGAGCGTGCGGGCACTGAACCGACCGAAAAGGCATAATGCACAAGCCGAGGATCGGCCCGGTCCCCCTCTGCGTGCTGCTGGTCTCACTGCCCAACCCTCGGTCCGGCTGGGACTTAGACAGGAATGAACTCCCTATGCCTAAGCCAAACCATGAAACGGCGTGCGGGTGCTCAGCCACCCGAAGAGGCAGAATGTGCAAGCTGGGGATCGACCCGGTCACCCCTGCGTGCTACCGATCCTGCTGCCGCAACCCTCCGTTCGGTCTGATCTTAGATTGAGAATGAACTCCATATGCTTATACTAGGGATGAACTCCATATGCCTAAGTCAACCCACGAAACGAGCGTACGGGCGCTAATCCGATCGGAGAGGTCGGCCGGAGAGGCATAATACGCAAGTCGGGGATCAACCTGATCCCGTTCTACGTGCTGTCGATCTCGCTGCCGATCCTGCTGCTGCAACCCTCAGTCCGACTGGGGCTTAGAAATGGAATGAACTCTGTATGCCAAAGCCAACCCACGAAACGAGCGTGCGGGCGCTCAGCCGGCCAGAGAGGTAGAATGCGCAAGCCGAGGATCGACCTGGACCCCCCTGTGTTGTCGATCCTACTGCTAGTCCTGCTATCGAAAACCTCGATCTGGTCTGATCTTAGACTGGGAATAAGCTCCGTATGCTTAGAAATGGAATTAACTCCGTATGCCTAAGCCAACCCATGAAACGAACGTGCGTACGGGTGCTCAGCCGACCGAAGATGCAGAATGCGCAAGCCGGGGACCGGCCCGGTCCCTCATTACGTGCTATCGATCCTGCTATCGCAACCCTCAGTCCGATCCTATCTTAGACTAGCAATGAACTCCGTATGCGTAAGTCAACCCACGAAACGAGCGTGCAGACGCTGAGCCGATTGAAGAGGTAGAATGCACAAGCCAAGGATCGACCCGGTCCCCCTCTGCGTGCTGTCGATCCCGCTGCCACAACCCTTGGTACAACTAGGCCTTAGACAAGGAATGAACTCCCTATGCCTAAGCCAACCCACGAAATGGGCGTGCGGGCACTCAGTCGACCGGAGAGGCAGAATGCACAAGCCGGGGATCAATCCGATCCCTCTTCATTGCTGTCGATCCTGCTGTCACAGCCCTCGATCTAGTCCAATCATAGACTGGGAATGAACTCCGTATGTTTAGACTGGGGATGAACTCTGTATGCCTAAGTCAACCCACGAAATGAGCGTGCGGGCGCTCAGCCGACCAGAGAGACAGGATGCGAAAGCCGGGGATCGAGCGGGTGGTAGGTGGGTTCAAGCACATCTTCATATTTCTGCCATGCCAATGCCATTTTTGTGGCTTGTAAATTCATACAATGGTCCCCTAAGCCTTCATGTGAAGTTTCGTGGCAAGACAACCCGTTTTTTATTTTTCATGATTTTTGAAATTTTTTGTGGTTCGGGATTTTTTAAAATTTTTTGTGAAAGATTTTTGTCCCCAAATTTGGTAGAGGTGATCCTTGTATTTTTTTTGGCATGCACAAAAAAATTTAGCTAAAAACTCGAAGTGGAGAAGATTTTGTGACCGTTTGAAAAAAGTGTCCCCATTTCAAACACTTTAATGGCTACTGGCAGCAAACCTATAAAATCTCAAATGCTCTTTAAGGGGGTGTGAATTCTCAAAGTTTGATGAGGGATAGGGGGACAATATAATGGCCAAGTACTAGCACCCATTGCAAATCATGTGCGCACACCCCTCGGCCCCCCCAATCGTCAAAACCCCCAATGCTGCCGGTAAGGCTCTCCAGCGATGCTCCAACGATGGTGCCCTAGGTGAAAAAAAGGTGGCACCAGCACATGCCCGAGCCCAGCATGTGCACCATGGCTCAAAATCTTAGACTAGGAAAGAACTCCATATGCTTAGACATGGAATGTACTCCGTATGCTTAAGCCAACCCATGAAACGAGCGTGCGAGTGCTTAGCCGATCGGAGAGGTAGAATGCGCAAGTCGGGGACCGACCTGGTCCCCCACTACGTGCTGTCGATCTCATTGCCGTAACCCTCAGTACGGTCTGATCTTAGATTGGGAATGAACTTCGTATGCATAAGTCAACCCACGAAATGAGCGTGCGGGCGCTAAGCCGATCGAAGAGGCATAATGCCAAGCCAAGGATCGGCCTGGTCCCCCTCTGCGTGCTACCGGTCCTGCTACCACAACCCTCGGTCCAGTTGGGGATTACACATGGAATGAACTCCCTATGCCTAAGCCAACCCATGAAATGGGCGTATCGATGCTCAGCCGGTTGGAGAGGTAGAACGCATAAGCCGGGGATCGACCCGAGCCCCCCTACGTGCTGTTGATCCTGCTACCATAACCCTCAGTCTGGTCCGATCTTAGACTGGGAATGATCTTCGTATGCCTAAGTCAACCCACAAAAGGAGCGTGCAGGTGCTGAGTGCTGCCGGTCCCGTTGCCAGAACCCTTGGTCCGACTGGGGCTTAGACATGGAATGAACTCCTTATGCCTAAGCCAACCCATGAAACGGGTGTGTGCAGCCGGTTGGAGAGGCAGAATGCGCAAGCCAGGGATCGGTCTGATCCCCTCTGCGTTCTATCGATCCTGCTGCCACAACCCTCGATCCAGTTCGATCTTAGACTGGGAATGAACTCCATATGCTTAGACTAGGGATGAACTCCATATGCCTAAGTCAACCCACGAAATGAGCGTCCGGGCACTCAGCCGACCAGAGGGGCAGGATGCGCAAGCCGGGGATCGAACGAGTGGTAGGTGGGTTCAAGCACATCTTCATATTTCTGCCATGCCAATGCCATTTTTATGACTTGTAAATTCATACAATGGTCCCCTAAGCCTTCATGTGAAGTTTCATGGCAAGACGACCCATTTTCTATTTTTCACGATTTTCAAAACTTTTTTCGGTTTGGGATTTTTTAAAATTTTTTTAGAAAGCGTTTTGTCCCCAAATTTGGTAGAGGTGATCCTTGCATTTTTTTTGGCATGTACAAAAAAATTCAGCTAAAAAATCAAAGCGGAGAAGATTTTGTGACTGTTTGAAAAAAGTGTCCCCATTTCAGACACTTTAATGGCTATTGGCAGCAAACCTATAAAATCTCAAATGCTCTTTAAGGGGGCATGAGTTCTCGAGGTTTGATTAGGGATAGGGGGCCAATATAAGGGTGAAGTACCAGCACCCATTGCACATCATTGGCGCACACCCCCCGGCCCCCCAATTGCCGTAACCCCCAATGCCTCTGGTTAGGCTCTCCGGTGATGCTCCGATGATGGCACCCCGGGCAAAAAAAATGCGGCACTAGCACATGCCTGAGCCCAGCATGTGCACCGTGGCTCAAATTCTTAGACTACAAATGAACTTTGTATGCTTAGACATGGAATGAACTCCGTATGCCTAAGCCAACCCACGAAGGGAGCTTGTGGGGGCTCAGTTGGCCGGAGAGGCATAATTCGCAAGCCAGGGATTGACCTGGTCCCCCTCTGTCTCCTGTAGGTCCCGTTGCCACAACCCTCGGTTCGGCTGGGGCTTAGACATGGAATGAACTCCCTATACGCAAGCCGAGGATCGGCCCGATCCCCCCTGCGTACTATCGATCCTGCTATCGTAACCCTCAGTCCTGTCTGATCTTAGACTGGGAATGAACTTTGTATGCTTAGACTAGGGATGAAATCCATATGCCTAAGTCAACCCATTAAACGAGCGTGCAAACACTCAGCCGACCAGAGAGGCAGGATGCGCAAGCCGGGGATCGAACGGGTGGTAGGTGGGTTCAAGCACATCGTCAAATTTCTGCCATGCCAATGCCATTTTTATGGCTTTGTAAATTCATACAATGGTCCCCTAAGCCTTCATGTGAAGTTTCATGGCAAGATGACCCGTTTTCTATTTTTCATGATTTTTGAAACTTTTTACGGTTTAGGATTTTTTAAAATTTTTTTAGAAAGAGTTTTGTCCCCAAATTTGGTAGAGGTGATCCTTGTATTTTTTTTGGCATGCACAAAATAATTTAGCTAAAAAATCGAAGTGGAGAATATTTTGTGACCGTTTGAAAAAGTGTCCCCATTTCAAACACTTAAATGGCTACTGGTAGCAAACCTATAAAATCACAAATGCTTTTTAAGAGGGTGTGAGTTCTCAAAGTTTGATGAGGGATAGGGGGACAATATAAGGGCCAAGTACCAGCACCCATCCCAAATCATGTGCACACACCCCCCGGCCCCCCCAATGCCGTCGGTTAGGCTCTCCGGTGATGCTCCGGTGATGGTGCCCTAGGCAAAAAAAATACGACACCAGCACATGCCCGAGCTCAGCATGTGCACCATGGCTCAAACTCTTAGATTGCGAATGAACTCCGTATGCCTAAGCCAACCCACGAAATGAGTGTGCGAGCACACAGCCGATCGGAGAGGCATAATGCACAAGCCGAAGATCGGGCCGGTCCCCCTCTGCGTGTTGCGGGTCCCGCTGCCACAACCCTCGGTCCGGTTGGGGCTTAGACATGGAATGAACTCCCTATGCCTAAGCCAACCCATGAAACGGGAGTGCGGGCGCTCAGCCGGTCGGAGAGGTAGAATGCGCAAGCCGGGGATCAGCCCGGTCCTCCCTGCGTGCTGTCAATCCTGTTATCGCAACCCTCGGTCTGGTCTGATCTTAGACTAGGAATGAACTCTGTATGCTTAGACTAGGGATGAACTCTGTATGCCTAAGTCAACCCATAAAACGAGCGTGTGGGCACTCAGCAGGTCGGAGAGGTAGAATAAGCAAGCCAGGGATTGACCCGATCCCCCATGCGTGCTGTCGATCCTGCTACTAGTCCTACTACCGCAACCCTCAGTTCGATCCGATCTTAGACTGGGAATGAACTCCATATGCTTAGACATGGAATGAACTCTGTATGCCTAAGCCAACCTACGAAACGAGCATGCAGGCGCTCAGCCGGTCGAAGAGGTAGAATGCGTAAGTTAGGGACCGGCCCGGTCCCCCCCTACGTACTGTCAATCCTGCTGTCGTAACCCTCGATCTGATCCAATCTTAGACTGGGAATGAACTCTGTATGCCTAAGTCAAACCACGAAACGAGTATTCAGGCGCTGAGCCGGTCGGAGAGGCATAATGCGCAAGTCGGGGATCGACCCGGACCCCTGCTGCGTGTTGTCGATCCTGCTGGCTCAACCCTCGGTTTGATTGGGGCTTAGACATGGAATGAACTCCCTATGCCTAAGCCAACCCACGAAATGGGCGTGCGGGGGCTCAGCCGATCGGAGAGGTAGAATGTGCAAGCCAGGGATCGGCCGGCTTCCCCCTGCGTGCTGTCGATCCTGTTGTCACAACCCTCGGTCTGGTCTAATCTTAGACTGGGAATGAACTCCGTATGCTTAGACTGGGGATGAACTCCGTATGCCTAACTCAACCCGTGAAACGAGCGTGCGGACGCTCAACCGACCAGAGAGGCAGGATGCGCAAGCCAAGGATCGAACGGGTGGTAAGTGGGTTCAAGCACATCTTCATATTTCTGCCCTGCCAATGCCATTTTTATGGCTTGTAAATTCATACAATGGTCCGGTAAGCCCTCATGTGCAGTTTCGTGGCAAGACGACCCGTTTTGTATTTTTCATGATTTTTGAAACTTTTTACAGTTTGGGATTTTTTAAAATTTTTTTCGAAAGATTTTTGTCCCCAAATTTGGTAGAGGCGATCCTTGCATTTTGGCTGGCATGCACAAAAAAATTCAGCTAAAAACTTGAAGCGGAGAAGATTTTGTGACCGTTTGAAAAAAGTGTCCCCATTTCAAACACTTTAATGGCTACTGGCAGCAAACCTATAAAATCTCAAATGCTCTTTAAGGGGGTGTGAGTTCTCGAGGTTTGATTAGGGATAGGGGGCCAATATAAGGGTCAAGTACCAGCACCCATCGCACATCCTGTGTGCACACCCCCCGGCCCCCCAATCACCGGAACCCCCAATGCCGTCGGTTAGGCTCTCCAATGATGCTCCGGTGATGGCGCCCCGGGCGAAAAAAATGTGGCACCAGCACATGCCCGAGCCCAGCATACGTACTGTGGCTCAAACTCTTAGATTGCAAATGAACTCCATATGGCTAGACATGGAATGAACTCCGTATGCCTAAGCCAACCCACGAAAGAGCGTGTGGGCGCTCAGCCGACCGGAGAGGCAGAATGCGCAAGCTGGGGATTGGCCCGATGCCACAACCCTCGGTCCGACTGGGTCTTAGACATGGAATGAACTCCCTATGCCTAAGCTAACACACGAAACGGGTGTGCGAGCACTCAGCCGGCCAGAGAGGCAGAATGCCCAAGCTGGGGATCGACTCGGTCCCACCTACATGATGCTGATCTTGCTACCGTAACCCTCGGTCCAGTCCGATCCTACGTGTGCAAAGTCACTTTCTTGCCTCTTCCACGCCCATGCTCTTGGGCCTCTGTTTGTTGGCTAGCAATGTCACTTTGGGATGCCATCTCCTCAATCACGATCTAACCTGCACAACACAAACACACAGAATCGAACTCGCTCTGATACCAACTGTCATGGGCTCTGACCTTAGACTCAGAAACCGTGCGACCTTAGGCTTGGAATCTCCTCCTTTATGCCTAAGTCAGCCTAAAACATAAGCGGGCGGGCACTAGAACAATGGGAAGGGCTGATTACGCATGTTAAAGAGAAACAGGATAAGAAGATAGAATTCTGGAAATGCTCTTGTATTCACTGAAATAGAAGTGTTTGATGGTGTACAAATGAGGGTGGAGTAGCCCTCTATTTATAGTTAAGGCTCGAGCTACAACTTAATGGCCTATCCCTAGAATAAAGGCTAAAATCATGGGATTATACAGATTACAATCAACCAGGATGCTAACTCCTGATTTTCAAGGTCAACCAAATCTACCGGGATGCTCCAGCTGATCCTGCCTGCTTCCAGAAGCTTCCCTTGCGTGTCCAGCACCTTGGGCCCTTCTAGATGTGGTACGGGCAGCTTGTATGCCAGACCTTGGTCTCACAGGCTAGCCTGCAAGTTGGGCGGGCATTCTGAACTCATTTGCTAGGCTTTGCGCACAGATACCCGTCAGCACGCTTGGTCTGCGAACCTTAACCTATGGCTCGCCTACTGGTGCGCCTGATGTGCTTGGCGCTCTCGTCCAGGGTGTGACATTCTCCCCCACCTGATTGTGTAATGCCCTCATTATGTCTTCTACATGGTACTACCTGATCTGGTCCTCGAATTGCCCTAAGTCATCTACTGGTTCCCAACTTGCCTCACTGTCTGGAAGTCCCTTCCAGTGCACCAAGTACTCTTGTCTTGGCTGATAATTCTTTTGTCTCACCTCTCGGTCAGCTATGATGCTGTGGACCTCCTTCTCATATGAGGCCCTTGCTCCCAATGGTGCATGGTTTGACTCTGCCTGTCCTGGATCTCCCTCATCCTTATGGAACGGCTTGAGCATGCTCACATGGAACATCGGGTATACCCTCGGCTTGGGTGGCATATCCAGCTTGTAGGCAACCTTGCCTACCTTATTGACTACTCGGAAAGGTCCCTCATACCTCTGGACTAGGCCTTTGTGCAGCCCCCTATGGTGCACAATGGGATGCAGCTTCACCAACACCAAGTCTCCAACCTAGAACTGCACGTTCTGCCTATTCTGGTCTGCCCACTTCTTCGACCTCTTGGCCACCTTGTGTAGACAAACTCTGGCCAAGTCAGTTTGCTCCTGCCATGCCTTGGCAAACTTGTATGCTGCTGGATTCGGCCCTATATAACCTGTAGCAATTGAATCGGGTGTTAGTGGTTGTTGCCTTATCACAAACTCAAATGGGCTCTGGTTCGTTACCTCGCTCCTTTGCAAGTTGTAGGAAAATTGTGCAATATCTAGCAGCTTTGGCTAGTCCCTTTGTGTGGCACTCACATAGTGCTTGAGGTAGATCTCCAATAGTCTATTTACTCACTCTGTCTGGCCATCAGTCTGTAGATGCATGCTGGTGGAAAAGTTCAAGTCTGACCCCAATAGCTTGAACAACTCAGTCCAGAACCTGCTCGTGAAATGCCTGTCCCGATCACTAACAATGGTCCTCGGCACTCCCCAGTACTTAACCATATTCTTCAGGAATGATCGAGCTGCCTCCTCAACTGGGCACTTCTTGGTTGCTGGAATGAAGATTCCATACTTGGAAAACCTGTCCACCACTACCATGATGCTTCCAAACCCTTTTGCTTTGGGTAGACCGACTATAAAGTCTAGAGAAACACTCTCCCATGGTCGCTCTGGCAATGGCTCTAAGAGACCCCTTAGTTTCTTGAGCTCCACCTTGTCCTATTGGCACACAAGACAAGTCTTCACATAGGCCTCCACATCATCCCTCATGTGCGGCTAGTAGTACTGATCCTCGATCAGCGCTAGGGTGCGGCTCACTCTAGGGTGTCCAGCCCATCTTGAATCATGGCATTCTTGCAAAACTTCCTTGTGGAGTTTCCCATGCTGTGGCACAAATAGTCTACTGCCCCTGGTGTACAGCAACCCATCCTGCAACCAAAATCGCCTAGTTTTACCTTCCTGGGTGTACTCCATCAAAGCCTTGGCTGTAGGATCATACGCAAGTCCCTTCTTGATGTGCGGCACCAGTGACCCCTCTGGTTGGCTAATGGCAGCAAGGTTAGCCTTTCTGCTCAGGGCGTCTGCCACTAGGTTCGCCCGTCCTGGCTTGTACTCCATCTAAAAATCAAATTTTGCAAGAAAATCTTACCATCTCGCTTGCTTGGGGGATAGCTTCTTCTGCGTCTGGAAGTAGCTGGTCACCACATTGTCCGTCCTCACCATGAACCTCAACCCCAATAGGTAATGGTACCAAGTGCGCAAGTAGTGTACCACTGCAGTCATCTTCTTCTCTTGGATCGTGTACTTGCGTTCAGTCTCGTTCAGCTTCTTGCTCTCGAACGCGACTGGACGTCCCTCCTGCATCAACACACCCCCTTTGGCAAAGTTTGATGCATCCGTATGTACCTCATATGGCTTGGCATGGTTGGGCAAGGCCAAGAGTGGCTCCTCGGTCATAGCCCGTTTCAACCTATCAAAGGCTTCCTGGCACCCTGCGCTCCACTTTCATCCTCTCCCTTTCTTGAGCAAGTCAGTCAATGGCGTGGCTATTGCTAAGTGACCTTTGATGAAGCGCCTGTAGTAGTTAACCAGCCCAAGGAACGATCTCAACTCAGTGACCTTGGCTGGCGGTTGCCACTCCAGGATGGCATGTATCTTGCCTTCATCCATGAGTATCCTGCCACCTCCCACTATATGGCCTTGGAACGGGATCTCTTGTTGGGCGAATGAGCACTTCTCCCTCTTGACAAACAGCTTGTGCACCCGCAACACCTCGAACACCTGTCTCAAGTGGTCTACATGCTCTCCCAAAGTCTGGCTGTAGATCACAATGTCATCCAAATAAACCACAACAAATCGATCAAGGAACGACTGAAGTACCTTGTTCATAAGGGTTCAAAATGTTGCTGAGGCATTCGTGAGTCCGAAAGGCATCACCAAGAACTCATACAAACCATACCAAGTGACACATGCTGTCTTTGGCTCATCTCCCTCTGCGATCCTGACTTGATAGTAGCCCGACCTCAAATCCAGCTTGGTGAACCACCTTGCACTCCCAAGTTGATCGAACAAGTCCATAATGAGTGGGATGGGGTACTTGTTCTTGATGGTTAGCTCGTTCAAAGCTCGATAGTCTATGCACAGCCACAACGACCCATCATGCTTGTGCTGGAATAGAACCGATGCACCATAGGGTGCCTTCGATGGCCTGATGAAGCCAGCATCAACTAACTCTTTGAGCTACTTCCTCAACTTCTCCAACTCTGGTAAAGACATTCGGTAAGGGGCTCTAGCTGGTGGCTTGGCCTCAGACACCAGCTCGATCTTATGGTCCACCTCTCTCTTAGGTGGTAGCTTGCTAGGTAGCTTTGCGTGCATCACATCACTAAAGGTCTTCAGCACCTTTAACACCTCCAAGGGTGACTCGGTCTCCTTCTCCCTTGGCTCATCATATTTTAGGGCTACCAAGAAGGTGCCTTCTTGTCTGCTTACCGCCTTGGCAAATTGGATGGTTGACACCATCCGTGACCCAACTCCGGACCCTCTCCTCAATGGCACTAGGCATTGGCACCGTGCATCCAAGATGCAAACACAATCGACAAAAGGCACAAGGAGGGCATTAATCCAAACAAGGAAATCCAACCCAATCACAAACTCATAGCCGTCAAGGGGTATTACCTCTATGGTCTCCTTGCCTTTCCAATCTCCAAGCTGCAACTCCACTCCCCGTGCTACTCCAATGGCTGAAACCTCCTTGGAGTTCACTGTTTTGATGGTACCAGTCCCTTTCTGCACCTTTAGTCTGAGCTTCCAGGCTCTATCACCTGAAATAAAAAGATGTGAGGCACCTGTGTTCACTAGTGTGCTCACCTTCTGACCCATAACCATTAGATCCACAAACATCAAGCCCTTTGGCTTACGGTTCCCCTTACTCTGGACAGCATTGAGCACCAATAACCTAAGCTTTGCTGCCCCTGACTCTAGCTCCTCGTCAGACTCCTTGTCTACAGCAGCCAGTTTGCCCTTCTACGGGTAATTGCGTGCTATGTGGCTCCCTCCACATAGGTAGCATGCTAGTGGCTCTCGGTCCCCTTTTGCTTTCCACTTGCCTGCTGGTGGCTTCCTCTCGCCATCTTTGGTCGAATGGTCTCGGTCTCCATCCTTGGACTTCTGGTCACGATCCTTCCCCTTGGACTGCTTCTTTCAGTCCCTATCGTCCCTGCCCTTACCCTTGGGCTTGGTAGACTCGAACTTGTTTAAAGGCTTGAACTTTATCAAGGCCTCAGCAGTAGTCATGGCTTTAGCCAAGTCATGAACTCCTCTCCTTTGTAGCTCATGCTTCACCCACGGTTTCAGCCCATCCATGAAAGCAAATAAGGCATCCTTCTCGCCTAGATCCGAGATCTGTAACATCAGTTCAGAGAATTTTTGGACATACTCCCTTATGTCCCCTTGCTGGCTCAGCCTGTGTAACTTTGCCTGCGCCTCATCATCGGCATACTCCGGGTAAAATTGTTCTCTGAACTCCTTTTGGAACTCTACCTAGGTTCCAATCTTGGTGCTCCCACACCTGACATCATCACACCTGCGT
Source organism: Durio zibethinus (assembly GCF_047325235.1). NCBI lineage: Eukaryota > Viridiplantae > Streptophyta > Magnoliopsida > Malvales > Malvaceae > Durio > Durio zibethinus. The sequence goes on along the minus strand of NC_143164.1, from coordinate 16,797,355 downwards.
CTCCACCATAATAAGGCTACATCAGTGAGATACATAGCAATGGTGCTTACCTTTATCGCCTCGTCTTGCATGCCCATGGCCTGGAAGTACTGCTCCTTGGTTGCCCTAGTCCCATTGAACTCCTTAGGCTTGGGGACATCCAATCTCGACTTGGACACTCCAGCAAACATGCCATTCCCAATGGCAGTCTTGCAAGCAACGAGCTCACTGGCAAGCTCTTTCATCCGCTGGCGCATGGCCTCCATGCCATCGTGCAAGGTCAGCACTTCAGCCTTCAAGGTCTGATTCTTTCGGGTGAACACGTCCATGCCTTTGTTGAGAGCAGCTTCCAGCTTACTTTGGATCTCTTCCCCCATGGAGTCTAACGATGTAATGTGAGTCTCTACCTCCTCAAGCTTCTCCCCCATGTTGCCTACGGTCACCTCCACCTTGGCCAGCCTACCGTCCATGGTAGACTAGATATCTCTAGAACTGGCTTTCTTGTTGCTTCCATGCCCATGCTCCTGGGCCTCTGGTTGTTGGCTAGCAACGTCACTTTGGGATGCCATCTCCTCAATCATGATCTAACCTGCACAACACAAACACGCAGAATCAAACTCGCTCTGATACCAACTGTCACGGGCTCCAAACCTTAGACTCAGAAAATCGTGCAGCCTTAGGCTTGGAATCTCCTACTTTATGCCTAAGTCAGCCTAAAACACAAGCGTGCGGGCACTAGAACAATGGGAAGGGCTGATTATGCAAGTTAAAGAGAAACAAGATAAGAAGACAGAATTCTGGAAATGCTCTTGTATTCACTGAAACAAAAGTGTTTGATGGTGTACAAATGAGGGTGGAGCAGCCCTCTATTTATAGTCGAGGCTCCAGCTACAACTTAATGGCATATCCCTAGAATAAAGGCTAAAATCATGGGATTATACAAATTACAATCAATCAGGATGCTAACTCCTGATTTTCAGGGTCAACCAAATCTGCCAGGATGCTCCAACTGATCTTGCCTGCTTCCAGAAGCTTCCCTTGCGTGTCCAACACCTTGGGCACTTATGGATGTGGTACGGGCAGCTTGTATGCCAGGCCTTGGTCTCACGGGTTGGCCTGCAAGTTGGGCGAGTGTTTTGAACTTGTTTGTTAGGCTTTGTGCATAGATACCCGCCAGCACGCCTGGTCTGCAGGCCTTAACCTCTGGCCCACCTGCGGGTGCACCTGATGTGCCTGGCATGCCCACCCAGGGAGTGACACGGGGGCTTTGTAGGTCAGAGAGGTAGAATGTGCAAGCCGGGAATCAGCCCGATCCTTCATGCATGCTGTCGATCCTGCTGCTTGTCCTACTGTCGCAACCCTCGGTCCGGTCTGATCTTAGATTGGGAATGAAAGTCGTATGCCTAAGTCAACCCACGAAACGAGTGTGCGGGTGCTGAGCCGGCCGAAGAGGCATAATACGCTAGCCGAGGATCGGCCCGATCCCTCTCTACGTGCTGCCGATCTGGCTACCACAACCCTCAGTTCGGCTGGGGTTTAGACATGGAATGAACTCCCTATGCCTAAGCCAACCCATGAAATGGGCATGCGGGCGCTCAACCGAGCGTAGAGGCAGAATACGCAAGCCGGGGATCGGCCTGGTCCCCCTGCATGCTACCGATCCTACTGCCGTAACCCTCGGTCCGGTTCGATCTTAGACTAGGAATGAACTCTATATGCTTAGGCTGGGGATGAACTCCGTATGCCTAAGTCAACCCACGAAACGAGCGTGCGGGCGCTCAACCGACCAGAGAGGCAGGATGCGTAAGTCGGGGATCGAACGGGTGGTAGGTGGGTTCAAGCACATCTTCATATTTTTGCCATGCCAAAATCATTTTTATGGCTTGTAAATTCATACAATGGTCCCCTAAGCCTTCATGTGAAGTTTCATGGCAAGACGACCCGTTTTCTATTTTTCACGATTTTTGAAACTTTTTACGGTTCAAGATTTTTTTAAATTTTTTTAGAAAGAGTTTTGTCCCCAAATTTGTTAGAGGTGATCCTTGTATTTTTCTTGGCATGCACAAAAAAATTCAGCTAAAAACTTGAAGTGGAGAAGATTTTGTGCCCGTTTAAAAAAAGTGTCCCCATTTCAAACACTTTAATGGCTACTGGCAGCAAACCTATAAAATCTCAAATGCTCTTTAAGGGGGTTTAAGTTCTTGAGGTTTGATGAGGGATAGGGGGCCAATATAAGGGCCAAGTACCAGCACCCATCGCACATCATGTACGCACACCACCCGCCCCCTCCAATCATCGGAACCCTCAATGCCGTCGATTAGGCTCTCCGACGATGCTTGGGCGATGATGCCCCTGGTGAAAAAGAAGTGGCACCAGCACATGCCCGAGCCCAGCATGTACACCATGGCTCAAAATCTTAGACTAGGAATGAACTCCATATGCTTAGACATGGAATGAACTCCGTATGCCTAAGCCAACCCACGAAACGAGCGTGCGGGTGCTCAGCCGGTCGGAGAGGCAGAATGCGCAAGTCGGGGACCAGCCCGATCCCCCCTGCGTGCTATCAATCTTGCTACCACAACCCTCAGTCCGGTCTGATCTTAGACTGGGAATGAACTCCGTATGCATAAGTCAACCCACGAAACGAGCGTGCGGGCGCTAAGCCGGCCGAAGAGGCATAATGTGCAAGCTTGGGATTAGCCTGGTCCCCCTCTGCGTGCTGCCAGTCCCGCTGCCACAACCCTCGACTCGGCTGGGACTTAGACATGGAATGAACTCCCTATGCCTAAGCCAACCCATGAAAAGGGCGTGTGGGCGCTCAGCCGGCCGGAGTGGCAGAATTCGTAAGCCAGGGATCAACCCAGTCCCCCTGCGTGCTGCCGATCCTGCTGTCGTAACCCTCGGTCGAGTTCGATCTTAGACTGGAAATGAACTCCGTATGCATAGACTGGAGATGAACTCTGTATGTCTAATTCAACCCATGAAACAAGAGTGCAGGTGCTCAACCGACCAGAGAGGCATAATGCGTAAGCCGGGGATCAGCCCGATCCCCCTTTACGTGCTGTCGATCCCGTTGCCGATCCTACTGCCACAAACCTCGGTCTAGCTGGGCCATAGACATGGAATGAACTCTGTATGCCTAAGCCAACCCACGAAATGAGCATGTGGGCACTCAACCGGTCGAAAAGGCGAAATGTGCAAGCCTGGGATCGGCCCGATCCCCCCTACGTGCTGTCGATCCTGCTGCTGGTCCTGCTGCCGTAACCCTCGGTTCGATCTGATCTTAGACTGGGAATGAACTCCATATGCTTAGACATGGAATGAACTTCGTATGCCTAAGCCAACCCACCAAATGAACGAACGGGCGCTCAGCCGGCCAGAGAGGCAGAATGCGTCAATCAGGGACCGACCCGGTCCCCCCTACGTGCTATCGATCCTGCTACCGAAACCCTCGGTCTGGTTCGATCTTAGACTTGGTATGAACTCTGTATGCTTAGACATGTAACGAACTCTGTATGCCTAAGCCAACCCACGAAACGAGCGTGCGGGCGCTCAGCCGGTCGGAAAGGCAGAATGCGCAAGCTGGGAACCGACTCGGTCCCCCTTGCGTGCTGTCGATCCTACTGCCGCAGCCCTCGATCTGGTTTGATCTTAAACTGGGAATGAACTCCGTATGCCTAAGTCAACCCACGAAATGAGCATGTGGGCGTTGAGTCCACCGGAGAGGCATAATGTGCAAGTCGGGGATCGGCTCGGTCCCCCTTTGCGTGTTGTCGGTCCCGCTGCCACAACCCTCGGTTTCGGTTGGGGTTTAGACATGGAATGAACTCCGTATGCCTAAGCCAACCCACGAAATGGGCGTGCGGGCGCTCAGTCGATCGGAGAGGCAGAATGCGCATGCCGAGGATCGACCCGATCCGCCCTGTGTGCTGTCGATCCTGCTACCGCAACCGTCGGTCCGGTATGATCTTATGCTTAGACTGGGGATGAACTCTGTATGCTTAGACTGGGGATGAACTCTGTATGACTAAGTCAACCCACAAAATGAAAGTACGGGCACTCAGCCGACCAGAGAGGCAGGATGCGCAAACTGGGGATCGAACGGATGGTAGGTGGGTTCAAGCACATCTTCATATTTCTGCCATGCCAATGCCATTTTTACAGCTTGTAAATTCATACAATGGTCCCCTAAGCCTTCACGTGAAGTTTCGTGGCAAGACGATCCGTTTTCTATTTTTCACGATTTTTGAAACTTTTTACGGTTTGGGATTTTTTAAACTTTTTTTAGAAAGAGTTTTGTCCCCAAATTTTTTAGAGGTGATCCTTGTATTTTTGTTGGCATGCACAAAAATATTCAGCTAAAATCTCAAAGTGGAGAAGATTTTGTGATCATTTGAAAAAAGTGTCCCCATTTCAGAAACTTTAATGGCTACTGGCAGCAAACCAATAAAATCACAAATGCTCTTTAAGGGGGTGTGAGTTCTCGAGGTTTGATGAGGGATAGGGGGCCAGTATAAGGGCCAAGTACCAACCCCCCCAATCGTCGGAACCCCCAATGCCGCCGGTTGGCTCTCCGGCAATGCTCCGACGATTGTGCCCCGAGAAAAAAAAATGCGGCACCGGCACATGCCCGAGCCCAGGATGTGCACCGTGGCTCAAAATCTTAGACTTGGAATGAACTTTGTATGCCTAAGCCATCCCACGAAACGAGCGTACGGGCGCTCAACCGATCGAAGAGGCAGAATACGCAAGTCGGGGATCGGCTCAGTCTCCCCTGCGTGCTGTCGATCCTGCTGCCGCAACCCTCATTCTGATCTGATCTTAGACTGGGAATGAGCTCCGTATGCATAAGTCAACCCATGAAATGAGTGTGCGGGCGCTGAGCCGATCGAAGAGGCATAATGCGCAAGTCGGTGATCGACCCAGTCCCCCTCTGCGTGCTACCGGTCCCGCTGCCACAACCCTCGGTCCGGCTGGGGCTTAGACATGGAATGAACTCCCTATGCCTAGGCCAACCCACGAAACGGGCGTGCGGGTAGTCAGCCGGTCGGAGAGGCAGAATGCGTAAGCTGGGGATCGACCTAGTCCCCCCTACGTGCTGTCGATCTTGCTATCGCAACCCTCAGTCTGATCCGATCTTGGACTGGGGATGAACTCCGTATGCCAAAGTCAACCCTTAAAATGAGTGTGCGGGCTCTTAGCCGGTCGAAGAGGCATAATGTACAAGTCGGGGATCAGCCCGGTCCCCCTCTGCGTGCTACCGATCCTGCTGCCGATCCTGCTGTCACAACCCTCGGTCCGGCTGGGGCTTAGACATGGAATGAACTCCATATATCTAAGCCAACCCACGAAACATGCGTGCGGGTGCTCAGTCGGCCGGAGAGGTAGAATGTGCATGCCGAGGATCGGCCCGATCCCCCCTGTATGCTGTCGATCCTTCTGCTGGTCCTGCTGCTGCAACCCTCGGTCCAGTCTGATCTTAGACTAGGAATGAACTCTGGATGCTTAGACATGGAATGAACTCTGTATGCCTAAGCCAACCCATGAAACGAGCGTGTGGGCGCTTAGCCAGCCGGAGAGGCAGAATGCGCAAGCCGGGGATCAGCCCGGTCCCCCCTGCGTGCTGTCGATCTTGCTGCTGCAACCCTCGGTCCGGTCCAATCTTAGACTGGGAATTAACTTCGTAAACCTAACTCAACCCATGAAATGAGCATGCGGGCGTTGAGCCGATCGAAAAGGCATAATGCGCAAGCCGAAGATCAGCCCGATCCCCCTCTGCGTGTTGTCGGTCCCGCTGCCACAACCCTCGGTTCGACTATGTCTTAGACATGGAATGAACTCCCTATGCCTAAGCCAACCCATGAAACGGGCATGCGGACACTCAGCAAATCGGAGAGGCAGAATGCGCAAGCCAGGGATCGGCCTGGTCCCCCCCTGTCCTGCTGCTGTAACCCTTGGTCCGGTCCATCTTAGACTGGGAATGAACTTCGTATGCTTAGACATGGGCTCCGTATGCTTAGGCTCTCCGACGATGCCCCGGTGATGGTGCCCCGGGTGAAAAAAATGTGGCACCAGCACATGCCCAAGCCCAGTATGTGCACTGTGGCTCAAAATCTTAGACTGGGAATGAACTCCGTATGCTTAGACATGGAATGAACTCCATATGCCTAAGCCAACCCATGAAACGAGCATGCGGGCGCTCAGCCGGTCAGAGAGGTAGAATGCGCAAGCCAGGGACTGACCCGATCCCCCCATGCGTGCTGTCGATCTTGCTACCACAACCCTCAGTCCGATCCAATCTTAGATTGGGAATGAACTCCGCAGGCTTAAGTCAACCCACAAAACGAGCGTGCGGGTGCTGAACCGACCGAAGAGGCATAATGTGCAAGTCGAGGATCAACCTGGTCCCCCTCGGCGTGCTGTCGGTCCCACTGCCACAACCCTCGGTCTGGCTAGGGCATAGACATGGAATGAACTCCCTATGCCTAAGCCAACCCATGAAACGGGCATGCGGGCGCTCAGCCGGCCAGAGAGGTAGAAAGCGCAAGTCGAGGATCGCCCGGTCCCCCCTGCGTGCTGCCGATCCTACTGTCACAACCCTCAGTCTGGTCCAATCTTAGACTGGGAATGAACTCCGTATGCTTAGACAGGGTATGAACTCCGCCTGCGTAAGTCAACCCATGAAACGAGCGTCCGGGCACTCAGCCAACCAGAGAGGCAAGATTCGCAAGCCATGGATCGAATGGGTGGTAGGCAGGTTCAAGCACATCTTCATATTTCTGCCATGCCAATGCCATTTTTATGGCTTGTAAATTCATACAATGGTCCCCTAAGCCTTCATGTGAAGTTTCGTGGCAAGATGACCGTTTTCTATTTTTCATGATTTTTGAAACTTTTTGTTGTTCGGGATTTTTTAAAAATTTTTTAGAAAGAGTTTTGTCCCCAAATTTGGTAGAGGTGATCCTTGTATTTTTGTTGGCATGCACAAAAAAATTTAGCTAAAAACTCGAAGTGGAGAAGATTTTGTGACCGATTGAAAAAAGTGTCCCCATTTTAGACACTTTAATGGCTATTGGCAGCAAACCTATAAAATCTCAAATGCTCTTTAAGGGGGCGTGAGTTCTTGAGGTTTGATGAGGGATAGGGGGCCAATATAAGGGCCAAGTACCAGCACCCATCGCACATCATGTGCCCACAACCCCCCGGCCCCCCAATCGTCGTAACCTCCAATGCCGTCGGTTAGGCTCTCCGGTGGTGCTCTGGTGATGCTTCGACGATGGTGCCCGAGGTGAAAAAAATGTGGCACCAGCACATGCCCGAGCCCAGCATGTGCACCATGGCTCAAAATCTTAGATTGTGAATGAACTCCGTATGCTTGGACATGGAATGAACTCTGTATGCCTAAGCCAACCCATAAAACGAGCGTGCGGGTGTTTAGCCGACCGGAGAGGTAGAATAAGCAAGCTGGGGTTCGGCCCGATGCCCCCTACGTGCTATCGATACTGCTGCCGCAACCCTTGGTCCGGTCTGATCTTACATTGGGAATGAACTCCGTATACATAAGTCAACCCACGAAACAAGTGTGCGGGTACTGACCCAGTCGAAGAGGCATAATGCGCAAACCGGGGATCGACCCGGTCCCCCTCTACGTGCTGCCAGTTCCACTGCCACAACCCTTGGTCTGGCTAGGGCTTAGACATGGAATGAACTCCCTATGCCTAAGCGAACCCACAAAAAGGGTGTGGGGGGGGTCAGCCAGCCGGAGAGGCAGAATGCACAAGCCGAGGATCGACCAGGTCCCCCTACGTGCTACAGATCCTGCTGCCGCAACCCTCGATCCAGTCCGATCATAGATTGGCAATGAACTCCGTATGCTTAGATCGAGGATGAACTCCGTATGCCTAAGTCAACCCATGAAATGAACGTGCGGATGCTCAGTCGGCCGAAGAGGCATAATGCGTAAGCCGAGGATCAATCCAGTTGCCCCCTGCATGCTGTCGATCCTACTGCTGGTCCTGCTATCGCAACCCTCAGTCCGGTTTGATCTTAGACTAGGAATGAACTCTGTAAGCTTAGACATGGAATGAACTTTATATGCCTAAGCCAACCCATGAAACGAGTGTGCGGGCGATCAGCCGACTAGAGAGGCAGAATGTGCAAGCTGAGGATCGACCCGATCCCCTCCTGCGTACTGTCGATCTTGCTACCGTAACCCTCGGTCCGGTCTGATCTTAGACTAGGAATAAACTTCGTATGCTTAAGTCAACCCACAAAATGAGCGTCTGGGCGCTGAGCCTGCCGGAGAGGCATAATGCGCAAGCTGGGGATCAGCCCGGTCCCCCCTACATGTTGTCGATCTCGCTGCCACAACCCTTGGTCCAGCTGGGGCTTAGACATGGAATGAACTCCCTATGCCTAAGCCAACCCATGGAATGGGCGTGCGGGTGCTCAGCTAGTCGAAGAGGTAGAATGCACAAGCTGGGGATTGGCCTGATCGCCCCTACGTGTTGCCGATCCTGCTGCCGCAACCCTCGGTCCGATCTGATCTTAGATTAGGAATGAACTTTGTATGCTTAGATTGGGGATGAACTCCGTATGCCTAAATCAACCCACGAAACGAGCGTGTGGGTGCTCAGCCTGTCGAAGAGGCCGATTGGAGAGGCATAATGCGTAAGCCGAGGATCAGCCCGGTCCCCCTCTGCGTGCTGTCAATCCCACTACCGGTCCTACTGCCACAACCCTCGGTCTGGCTAGGGCTTAGACATGGAATGAACTCCATATGCCTAAGCCAACCCAGGAAACGAGCATACGGGCACTCAGCCAGTCGGAGAGGTAGAATACGCAAGCCGGGGATCAGCCCGGTCCCCCCGTGCATGCTGTCAATCCTGCTACTGCAACCCTCGGTCTGGTTCGATCTTAGACTGGGAATGAACTCTGTATGCATAAGTCAACCCATGAAACGAGCGTGCAGGCACTGAACCGACCGAAAAGGCATAATGTGCAAATCGGGGATCGACCCGATCCCCCTCTATGTGCTACCAATCCCGCTGCCACAACCCTCGATCCGGCCAGGGCTTAGATATGGAATGAACTCCTTATGCCTAAGCCAACCCATGAAATGGGCGTGTAGGCACTCAGCTGGCTGGAGAGGCAGAATGCGTAAGTCCGGGATCGGCCTGGTCCCCCCTGCGTGTTGCTGATCCTGCTGTTGTAACCCTCGGTCCGATCCGATCTTAGACTGGGAATGAACTCCATATGCTTAGACTGGGGATGAACTCCGTATGCCTAAGTCAACCCACGAAATGACCGTATGAGCGCTCAGCCAGTCGGAGAGGCATAATGCGTAAGCCGGGGATCAGCAAGGTCCCCCTTTCCGTGCTGTCGATCTCGTTGTCAGTCTTGGTGCCACAACCCTCGGTCCGGTTGGGGATTAGACATCGAATGAACTCTGTATGCCTAAGCCAACCCATGAAACGAGCGCGCGAGCACTCAGCCAGTCAGAGATGCAGAATGCGTAAACCGGGAATCAGTCTGGTCCCCCCTGCATGCTGTCGATCCTGCTGCTGGTTTGGCTACCACAACCATCAGTCCGATCTGATCTTAGACATGGAATGAACTCCGTATGCCTAAGCCAACCCACGAAACGAGCGTGCAGGTGCTCAATCGGCCAGAGAGGCAAAATGCGCAAGCTGAGGATCGACCCAGTCCCTCCTTCGTTCTATCGATCCTGCTACCGTCACCCTTGATCTGGTCTGATCTTAGACTAGGAATGAACTCCGTATGCCTAAGTTAACCCACGAAATGAGCATGCGGGCACTGACTCGACCGGAGAGGCATAATGCGCAAGGTGGGGATCAGCCCGATCCCCCTCTGCGTGCTGCCAATCTCGTTGCGATAACCCTCGGTCCGACTGGGGCTTAGACATGGAATGAACTTCGTATGCCTAAGCCAACCCATGAAATGAGCGTGCGGGCGCTCAGCCGATCGGAGAGGTAGAATGCGTAACCCGAGGATCGGCTCAGTCCACCCTACTTGCTGTCGATCCTGCTGTCGCAACCCTTGGTTCGGTCCGATCTTAGATTGGGAATGAACTCCGTATGCTTAGAATGGGGATGAACTCCATATGCTTAGATTGGGGATGAACTTCGTATGCCTAAGTCAACCCACGAAACGAGCGTGCAGGCACTCAGCCGATTGGAGAGGCAGAATGCGCAAGCCAGGGATCGGCTCGATCCCTCCTGCGTGCTGTCGATCCTGCTGCCGCAACCCTTAGTTCGGTCTGATCTTAGATTGGGAATGAACTCTGTATGCATAAGTCAACCCACGAAACAAGCGTGCGGGCGCTGAGCCGGCCAAAGAGGCATAATGCGCAAGCCAAGGATCAGTTCGGTCCCCCGTTGCGTGCTGTCGGTCCCGCTGCCACAACCCTCAGTCCAGTTGGGGCTTAGACATGGAATGAACTCCCTATGCCTAAGCCAACCCATAAAATGGGCGTGCGGGCGCTCAGCCGGCCGAAGAGGCAGAATGCGTAAGCTAGGGATCGGCTCGGTCCCCCCGACGAGCTGCTGATCCCGCTGCCACAACCATTGGCCCAGCTGGGGCTTAGACATGGAATGAACTCCCTATGACTAAGCCAACCCATGAAACAGGCGTGCAGGGCGATCAACCAGCCGGAGAGGCAGAATGCGCAAGCCGGGGATCGGCCTGATCCCCCCTGCGTGCTGTCGATCCTGCTACCGCAACCCTCGGTCTGGTCTGATCTTAGACTGGGAATGAACTCTGTATGCTTAGATTGGGGATGAACTTCGTATGCCTAAGTCAACCCATAAAATGAGTGTACGGGCCCTCAGTCGGTCGGAGAGGCATAATGCACAAATCGGGGATCAGCCCGATGCCCCTTTGCATGCTGTCGATCCCGCTGTCGGTCCTGCTGCCACCTTCTGTGCAGCTGGGGCTTAGACATGGAATGAACTTTGTATGCCTAAGCCAACCCACGAAACGAGCGTGCGAGTGCTCAGCCGGTCGAAGAGGCAGAATGTGCAGGCCAGGGATCGGCCCGATCCCCCCTGTGTGCTATCGATCCTGCTGCTGGTCCTACTACCGCAACCCTCGGTCCGGTCTGATCTTAGACTGGGAATGAACTCCGTATGCTTAGACATGGAATGAACTCTGCATGCCTAAGCCAACCCATGAAACGAGCGTACGGGCGCTCACCCGGTCGGAGAGGCAGAATGCGTAAGCCAGGGTTCGGCCCGATCCCTCCTACGTGCTGTCGATCCTGCTGTCGCAACCTTCGATCCGGTCTGATCTTAGACTGGGAATGAACTTCGTATGCCTAAGTCAACCCACGAAACAAGTGTGCGGGCACTGAGCCGGCCGTAGAGGCATAATGCGCAAGTCAGGGATCGGCCTGATCTCCCTCTATGCGCTGTCGGTCCCGCTGCCATCCCTCGGTCCGGCTGGGGCTTAGACATGGAATGAACTCCCTATGCCTAAGCCAACCCACGAAACGGATGTGCATTTGCTCGACCGGTTAGAGAGGCAGAATGTGCAAGCCGGGGATTGGTCCAGTCCCCCCTGCGTGCTACCGATCCTGCTGTCGCAACCCTCGGTCTGGTCTGATCTTAGACTGGGAATGAACTCTGTATGCATAGACTGGGGAGGAACTTCGTATGCCTAAGTCAACCTACGAAACGAGCGTGCGGGCGCTCAGCCGACCAGAGAGGTAGGATGCGTAAGCCGAGGATCGGCCGGGTGGTAGGTGGGTTCAAGCACATCTTCATATTTCAGCCCTGCCAATGCCATTTTTATGGCTTGTAAATTCATAGAATTTTCCCCAAAGCCTTCATGTGAAGTTTTGTGGCAAGACGACCCATTTTCTATTTTTCATGATTTTCAAAACTTTTTACGGTTCGAGATTTTTTTAAATTTTTTTAGAAAGAGTTTTGTCCCCAAATTTGGTAGAGGTGATCCTTGTATTTTTGTTGGCATGCACAAAAAAAGTCAGCTAAAAACTCGAAGTGGAGAAGATTTTGTGATCGTTTGAAAAAAGTGTCCCATTTCAGACACTTTAATGGCTACTGGCAGCAAACCTATAAAATCTCAAATGCTCTTTAAGGAGGTGTGAGTTCTCGAGGTTTGATGAACCATTATAAAGGCCAAGTGTCACACCCTAGGCGGGTGCACCAGGCACATCAGGTGTACCAACAGGTGAGCCAGAGGTTGAGGCCCGCAGACCAGGAGTGCTAGAGGGTATGTCCGTGCAAAGCCTAGCAAACGAGTTCAGAACGCCCGCCCAACTTGCAGGCCAGCCCGTGAGACCAAGGCCTGGCATACAAGCTTCCTGCATGACATCCAGAAGGGCCCAAGGTGCTGGACATGCAAGGGAAGCTTTTGGAAGCAGGTAGGATCTGCAGCAGCATCCTGGCAGATTTGGTTGACCCTGAAAATCAGGAGTTAGCATCCTGATTGATTGTAATCTGTATAATCCCATGATTTTAGCCTTTATTCTAGGGATATTGCCATTAAGTGTAAGTTGGAGCCTCAACTATAAATAGAGGGCTGCTCTTCCCTCATTTGTACACCATCAAACACTTCTGTTTCAGTGAATACAAGAGCATTTCTAGAATTCTACCTTCTTATCCTGTATCTCTTTAACTTGTGTAATCAGCCCTTCCTGTTGTTCTAGTACCCGTACGCTTGTGTTTTAGGCTGACTTAGGCATAAAGGAGGAGATTCTAAGCCTAAGGCCGCATGGTTTCTGAGTCTAAGGTCAGAGCCCGTGATAGTTGGTATCAGAGCAAGTTTGATTCTGCATGTTTGTGTTGTGCAGGTTAGAGGAGATGGCATCCCAAAGTGACGCTGCTAACCAACAACCAAAGGCCTAGGAACATGGACTTGGAAGAGGAAAGAAAGCCAGTTCTAGAGATATCTGGTCTACCATGGACGGTAGAATGGCCAAGGTGGAAGTGACCATGGGCGACATGGGGGAGAAGCTTGAGGGGGTAGAGACTCACATTGCATCGCTAGACTCCATAGGGGAGGAGATCCAAAGTGAGCTACAAGCTACTCTCAACAAAGGCTTGGACGTGTTCACCCAAAAGAATTAGACCTTGGAGACTGAAGTGCTGACCTTGCGTGATGGCATGGAGGCCATGTGCCAGCGGATGGAGGAGCTTACCAGTGAGCTCGTTGCTTGCAAGACTGCCATTGGGAATGGCATGTTTGCTAAAGTGTCCAAGTCCAGATTGGATGTCCCCAAGCCTAAGGAGTTCAAGGGGACTAGGGCGGCCAAGGAAGTAGATAACTATCTTTGGGGTATGGAGCAGAACTTCCAAGCCATGGGCATGCAAGATAAGGCGATAAAGGTAAGCACCGCTGCTATGTATCTCACTGATGTAGCCTTATTGTGCTTGAGGCGTAGGTGTGATGATGTCAGGCATGGGAGTGCCAAGATTGGAACCTGGGCAGAGTTCCAAAAGGAGTTCAGAGAACAATTTTACCCAGAGTATGTTGATGATGAGGCACGAGCAAAGTTGCGTAGGCTAAGCCAACAAGGGGACATAAGGGAGTATGTCCAAAAATTCTCTAAACTGATGCTATAGATCTCAGATCTAGGTGAGAAGGATGCCTTATTTGCTTTCATAGATGGGCTGAAGCCATGGGTGAAGCATGAGCTACAAAGGAGAGGAGTTCATGACTTGGCTAAAGCCATGACTACTGCCAAGGCCTTGATAGAGTTCAAGCCTCTGAACAAGTTTGAGTCTACCAAGCCTAAGGTAAGGGCAGGGACGATAGAGATCGAAAGAAGTAGTCCAAGGGGAAGGACCATGATCGGGAGTCCAAAGATGGAGACCGAGATCATTTAACCAAGGATGGCGAGAGGAAGCCACCAGCAGGAAAGTGGAAAGCAAAGGGGGACCGAGAACCACTAGCATGCTACCTATGTGGAGGGAGCCACATAGCGCGCAATTACCCGTAGAAGGGCAAGCTGGCTGCTGTAGACAAAGAGTCTGACGAGGAGCCAGAGTCAGGGGCAACAAAGCTGGGTCGTTGGTGCTCAATGCTGTCCAGAGTAAGGGGAACCACAAGCCAAAGGGCTTGATGTTTACGGATCTGATGGTTGCGGGTCAGAAGGTGAGCGCACTGGTGGACACAAGTGCCTTACATCTTTTTATTTCAAGTGATAGAGCCCAGAAGCTCAGACTAAAGGTGCAAAAAGGGACTGGTACCATCAAAATGGTAAACTCCAAGGAAGTTCCAGCCATTAGAGTACGCGAGGAGTGGAGTTACAGCTTGGAGACTGGAAAGGCAAGGAGACCATTGAGGTAATACCCCTTGATGACTATGAGTTTATGATTGGGTTGGATTTCCTTGTTCGGATTAACGCCTTCCTTGTGCCTTTTTCCAATTGTGTTTGCATTTTGGATGCACGGTGCCAATGCCTAGTGTCATTAAGGAGAAGGTCTGGAGTTGGGTTGTAGGTGGTGTCAACCATCCAATTTGCCAAGGTGATAAGCAGACAAGAAGACACCTTCTTGGCAGCCCTAAATTATGATGAGCCAAGGGAGAAAGAGATCGAGTCACCCTTGGAGGTGCTAAAGGTGCTGAAGACCTTTAGTGATGTGATGCCTGCAAAGTTACCTAGCAAGCTACCACCTAAGAGGGAGGTGGACCACAAGATCGAGCTGGTGTCTGAGGCCAAGCCACCAGCTAGAGCCCCTTATCGAATGTCTCCACCAGAGTTAGAAGAGTTGAGAAAGCAGCTCAAAGAGTTAGTTGATGCTGGCTTCATCAGGCCATCGAAGGCACCCTATGGTGCATCAGTTCTATTTTAGCGCAAGCATGATGGGTTGTTGCAGCTATGTATAGACTACCGGGCTTTGAACAAGCTGACCATCAAGAACAAGTACCCCATCCCACTCATTGCGAACTTGTTCGATCAACTTGGGAGCGCAAGGTGGTTCACCAAGCTGGATTTGATGTCAGGCTACTATCAAGTTAGGATCGCAGAGGGAGATGAGCCAAAGACAGCATGTGTCACTCGGTATGGTTCGTATGAGTTCTTGGTGATGCCTTTCAGACTCACAAACGCCCCAGTAACATTCTGCACCCTTATGAACAAGGTACTTCAGTCATTCCTTGATCGGCTTATTATGTTTATTTGGATGACATTGTGATCTATAGCCAGACTTTGGGAGAGCATGTAGACCACTTGAGATAGGTGTTCGAGGTGTTGTGGGCGCACAAGCTATTTGTCAAGAGGGAGAAGTGCTCATTCGCCCAGCAGGAGATCCCGTTCCTTGGCCACATAGTGGGAGGTGACAGGATACGCATGGATGAAGGTGAGATACATGCCATCCTGGAGTGGCAACCACCAGCCAAGGTCACTGAGTTGAGATCATTCCTTGGGCCGGTCAACTACTACAGGCACTTCATTAAAGGTCACTCAGCAATAGCCACGCCATTGACTGACTTGCTCAAGAAAGGGAAAGCATGGGAGTGGAGCACAGGGTGCCAGGAAGCCTTTAATAGGTTGAAGCAGGCTATGACCGAGGAGCCAGTCTTGGCCTTACCAGACCATGCCAAGCCGTATAAGGTGCATACGGATGCATCAGACTTTGGCATAGGGGGCGTGTTGATACAGGAGAGACGTCCAGTCACGTTTGAGAGCAGGAAGCTGAACGAGACTGAGCGCAAGTACACGATCCAAGAGAAGAAGATGATTGCAGTGGTGCACTCCTTGCACACTTGGTGCCATTACCTGTTGGGGTCGAGGTTTATGGTTAGGACAGACAATGTGGTGACCAGCTACTTCCAGACGCAGAAGAAGCTATCCCTCAAGCAGACGAGATGGCAAGATTTTCTTACGAAATTTGATTTCCAGATGGAGTACAAGCTGGGGTGGGTGAACCTAGTGGCAGATGCCCTGAGCAGAAAGGCTAACCTTGTTGCCATTAGCCAACCAGAGGGGTCACTAGTGCCGTACATCAAGGAACGAATTGTCCATGATCCTACAGCCAAGGCTTTGATGGAGTACGCCCAGCAAGGTAAAACTAGGCTGTTTTGGTTGCAGGATGGCTTGCTGTATACCAGGGGAAGTAGAATATTTGTGCCGTAGCACGGGAAGCTTCGAAAGGAAGTTTTGTAAGAATGCCATGATTCAAGGTGGGTTGGACACCCCGGAGTGAGCCATACCTTGGCGTTGATCGAGGACCGATACTACTGGTCGCATATAAGGGACGATGTGGAGGCCTATGTGAAGACTTGTCTTGTGTGCCAATAGGACAAGGTGGAGCTCAAGAAACCAGGTGGTCTCTTGGAGCCATTGCCAGTGCCAGAGTGACCATGGGAGAGTGTTTCTCTAGACTTTATAGTCAGTCTACCCAAAGCAGAAGGGTTTGGAAGCATCATGGTAGTGGTGGACAGGTTTTTCAAGTATGGAATCTTCATTCCAGCAACCAAGGAGTGCCCAGCTGAGGAGGCAGCTCAATTGTTCCTGAAGAACATGGTTAAGTACTGGAGAGTGCCAAAGACCATTGTTAGTGATCAGGACGGGCATTTCACGGGTAGGTTCTGGACTGAGTTGTTCAAACTATTGGGGTCAAACTTTAACTTTTCCACTAGCATGCATCTGCAGATCGATGGGTAGACAGAATGAGTGAATGGACTATTGAAGGTCTACCTCAGGCACTATGTGAGTGCCACACAAAGGGACTGGCCAAAGCTACTAGATATTGCATAGTTTTCCTACAACTTGCAAAGGAGTGAGGTAACGAACTAGAGCCCATTTGAGGTTGTGACAGGGCAACAACCACTAACACCCGGTTCGATTGCTGTAGGTTATACAGGGCAGAATCCAGCAGTATACAAGTTTACCAAGGCATGGCAGGGGCAAACTGACTTGGCCAGAGTTTGTCTACATAAGGCGGCTAAGAGGTCGAAGAAGTGGGCAGACCAGAATAGGCGGGATGTGCAGTTCCAAGTTGGAGACTTGGTATTGGTGAAGCTGTATCCCATTGTGCGTCATAGGGGGCTACAAAAAGGCCTAGTCTAGAGGTATGAGGGACCTTTTCGAGTAATCAAAAGGGTAGGCAAGGTTGCCTACAAGCTGGATATGCCACCCAAGCTGAGGGTACACCCGGTGTTCCATGTGAGCATGCTCAAGCCGTTCCATGAGGATGAAGGAGATCCAGGATGGGCAGAGTCAAAGCGTGCACCATTGGGAGTAAGGACCTCATATGAGAAAGAGGTCCACAGCATCATAGCTGATCGAAAGGTTAGACGAAAGAACTATCAGCCAAGAGAAGAGTACTTGGTGCACCGAAAGGGACTTCCAGACAGTGAGGTGAGCTGGGAACCAGTAGATGACTTGTGGCAATTCGGGGACCAGATCAGGTAGTACCATGCAAAAGACACAATGAGGGCATTGTACAATCAGGTGGGGGAGAATGTCACACCCTGGGCGGGCACGCCAGGCACATCAGGCGCACCAGTAGGTGAGCCAGAGGTTGAGGCTTGTAGACCAGGCGTGCTAACGAGTATCTACACGCAAAGGCTAGCAAACGAGTTCAGAACACCCACCCAACTTGCAGGCCAGCCCGTGAGACCAAGGCCTGGCATACAAGCTTCCCGTACCACATTCAGAAGGGCCCAAGGTGCTAGACATCCAAGGGAAGCTTCTAGAAGCAGGCAAGATCAGCAGCAAGATCCTGGTAAATTTGGCTGACCCTGAAAATTGAGAGTTAGCATCCTAATTGATTGCAATCTGTATAATCCCATGATTTTAGCCTTTATTCTAAGGATATTGCCATTAAGTGTAAGCTAGAGCCTCAACTATAAATAGAGAGCTACTCCTCCCTCATCTGTACACCATCAAACACTTCCGTTTTAGTGAATACAAGGGCATTTCCAAAATTCTGCCTTCTTATCCTATTTCTCTTTAACTTGCGTAATCAGCCCTTCCCGTTGTTCTAGTGCCCATACGGTTGTGTTTTAGGCTGACTTAGGCATAAAGGAGGACATTCCAAGCCTAAGGCCATACGATCTCTGAGTCTAAGGTCGGAGCCCGTGACACAAGTACCAGCACCCATCAGACATCATGTGCGCACACCCCCTCGGGACCCCCAATCGTCGGAACCCCCAATGCCGTCGGTTAGGCTCTCCAGCGATGCTCCAACGATGGTGCCTCGAGCAAAAAAAATATGGCACCAGCACATGCCTGAGCCCTGCATGTGCACCGTGGCTCAAAATCTTAGGCTGGCAAAGAACTTCGTATGCTTAGACATGGAATGAACTCTGTATGCCTAAGCTAACCCACGAAACGAACGTGCGGGCGCTCAGCCAGTCGGAGAGGCAGAATGCGCAAGCCGGGGTCTGGCCCGATCCCCTCTTGCATGCTGTCGATCCTGCTATCGTAACCTTCGGTCCGATCCAATCTTAGACTGGGAATGAACTCTGTATGACTAAGTCAACCCATGAAATGAGTGTTCGGGCACTGAGCCAGTCAGAGAGGCATAATACGCAAGTCAGGGAAAGGCCCAGTCCCCCTCTGTGTGATATCGATCCCGCTACCACAACTCTCGGTCTGGCTGGGGCTTAGACATGGAATGAACTCCCTATGCCTAAGCCAACCCACGAAACGAGTGTGAGGGCACTCAGCATGCCGGAGAGGCAGAATGCGTAAGCCAGGGATCGGCCTGATCCCCCCTGCGTGCTATCGATCCTGCTACCGTAACCCTCGGTTCGATTTGATCTTAGACTGGGAATGAACTCCGTATACTTAGACTGGGGATGAACTCCGTATGTCTAAGTCAACCCATGGAACAAGCGTACGGGTGCTCACTCGATCGTAGAGGCCGACCGGAGAGGCATAATGTGCAAGTAGGGGATCAACCCAGTCCCCCTCTGCGTGCTGTCGATCCCGCTGCCAGTCCTGCTGCTATAACCCTCGGTCTGACTGGGGCTTAGACATGGAATGAACTCCGTATGCCTAAGCTAACCCACGAAATGAGCGTGTGGGTGCTCAGTCGATCGGAGAGGCAGAATGTGTAAGCCGGGGATCGACCCAGTCCCCCCTGTGTGCTGTCGATCCTACTATTGGTCCTACTACCACAACCCTCGGTCTGATCCGATCTTAGACTGGGAATGAACTTCATATGCTTAGACATGGAATGAATTCCGTATGCCTAAGCCAACCCATGAAACGAGCGTGCGGGCGCTCAACCGGTCAGAGAGGCAGAATGCACAAGCCGAGGTCTGGCCCGATCCTCTCCTGCGTGCTGTCAATCCTGCTATCGTAACCCTCGGTCCGATCCAATCTTAGATTGGGAATGAACTTCGTATGACTAAGTCAACCCATGAAACGAGCGTGCGGGCGTTGAGCCGGACAGAGAGGCATAATGTGTAAGCCGGGGATTGGCCTGGTCCCCCTCTGCGTGCTACCGATCCTGCTGCCACAACCCTCGATTCAACTGGGAATTAGATGTGGAATGAACTCCATATGCCCAAGCCAACCCATGAAATGTGCGTGCGGGTGCTCAGCTAGACAGAGAGGCAGAATGCGTAAGCCGGGGATCAGCATGATTCCCCCTGCATGCTGCCGGTCCCGCTACCACAACCCTCGATCCTGCTGGGAATTAGACGTGGAATGAACTCACTATGCCCAAGCCAACCAATGAAACGTGCGTGCGGGCGCTCAGCTGGCCGAAGAGGCAGAATGCGTAAGCTGAGGATCACCTTGGTCCCCCCTACGTACTGCCAATCCTACTGTCGCAACCCTCGGTCTGATCCGATCTTAGACTGGGAATGAACTCTGTATGCTTAGACTGGGGATGAACTTCGTATGCCTAAGTCAACCCACCAAACGAGCGTGCGGCGCTCAGCCGACTAGAGAGGCAGGATGCGTAATCCGGGGATCGAATGGGTGGTAAGTGGGTTCAATCACATCTTCATATTTCTGCCATGCCAATGCCATTTTTATGGCTTTTAAATTCATACAATGGTCCCCTAAGCCTTCATGTGAAGTTTCGTGGCAAGACGACCCGTTTTCTATTTTTCACGATTTTTAAAACTTTTTGCGATTCGGGATTTTTTAAAATTTTTTTAGAAAGTGTTTTGTCCCCGAATTTGGTAGTGGTGATCCTTGTATTTTTGTTGGCATGCACAAAAACATTTAGCTAAAAACTCAAAGTGGAGAAGATTTTGTGACCGTTTGAAAAAAGTGTCCCCATTTCAGACACTTTAGTGGCTATTGGCAGCAAAACTATAAAATCTCAAATGCTCTTTAAGGGGGTGTAAGTTCTCAAGGTTTGATGAGGGATAGGGGACAAATATAAGGGCCAACTCCCAGCACCCATCGCACATCATGTACGCACAGCCCCTTGGCCGCCCCAATCACCGGAACCCCTAATCAGTCGGTTAGGCTCTCCGATGATGCTCCTGCGATGCTCTGACAATGCTCTGACGATGGTGCCCTGGGTGAAAAAAATGCAGCACCAGCACATGCCCGAGCCTGGCATGTGCACCGTGGCTCAAAATCTTACACTGGGAATGAACTCCGTATGCTTAGACATGGAATGAACTCCGTATGCCTAAGCCAACCCACGAAACGAACGTGCAGGCGCTCAGTCGGTCGGAGAGGTAGAATGCGCAAGCCGAGAATCGGCCCATTCCCCCTGCGTGTTGTTGATCCTACTACTGCAACCCTCAGTCCGGTCTGATCTTAGACTGGGAATGAACTCCGTACGCTTAGACTGGGGATGAACTCTGTATGCCAAAGTCAACCCATGAAACGAGTGTGCGGGTGCTCAGTCGGTCGGAGAGGCAGAATGTGCAAGCCAGGGATCGGCCCGGTCCCCTCTGCGTGCTATTGATCTTGTTGCTGGTCCTGATACCGTAACCCTCAGTTCGGTCCGATCTTAGACTGGGAATGAACTCCGTATGCTTAGAAATGGAATGAACTCCGTATGCCTAAGCCAACCCACGGAATGAGCGTGCGGGCGCTCAGCCGGCCGAAGAGGCAGAATGCGCAAGCCGGGGATCGGCCCATTCCCCTCTACGTGCTGTTGATCCTGCTGCTGCAACCCTTGGTCCGGTCTAATCTTATACTGGGAATGAACTCCGTATGCTTAGACTGGGGATGAACTCCGTATGCCAAAGTCAACCCATGAAATAAGCATGCAAGTGCTCAGCCGATCGTAGAGGCATAATGCGCAAGCCGGGGATAGCCCGACCCCCCTCTACGTGCTGCCGATCCTGCTGCCGGTCCTGCTACCACAACCCTCAGTTCAGCTGTGGCTTAGACATGGAATGAACTCCGTATGCCTAGGTCAACCCATGAAACGAGCGTGCGGGCGCTGAGCCGGACAGAAAGGCATAATGCGCAAGCCGGGGATCGGCCCGATCCCCCTCTGCGTGCTGTCGGTCTTGCTACCACAACCCTTAATCCGGCTGGGAATTAGCCATGGAATGAACTCCCTATGCCCAAGCAAACCCATGAAACATGCGTGCGGGCACTCAGTTGGTCGGAGAGGTAGAATGCGCAAGCCGGGGATCGGCTCGGTCTCCCGTGCGTGCTGCCAATCCTGCTACCGCAACCCGTGGTCCAGTCTGATCTTAGACTGGGAATGAACTCCGTATGCTTAGACTGGGGATGAACTTCGTATGTCTAAGTTAACCCACGAAACGAGCGTGCGGGCGCTCAACCGACCAGACAGCTAGGATGCGCAAGCCGGGGATCGAACGGGTGGTAGGTGGGTTCAATCAGATCTTCATATTTCTCCCATGCCAATGCCATTTTTATGGCTGGTAAATTCATACAATGGTCCCTGAAGCCTTCATGTGAAGTTTCGTGGCAAGACGACCCGTTTTCTATTTTTCATGATTTTTGAAACTTTTTACGGTTTGGGATTTTTTAAAATTTTTTTAGAAAGAGTTTTGGCCCCAAAATTTGTAGAGGTGATTCTTGTATTTTTGTTGGCATGCAAAAAACAATTCAGCTAAAAACTCGATGTGGAGAAGATTTTGTGACCTTTTGAAAAAAGTGTCCCCATTTTAGACACTTTAATAGCTACTGGCAGCAAACCTATAAAATCTCAAATGCTCTTTAAGGGGGTGTGAGTTCTCGAGGTTTGATGAGGGATAGGGGGCCAATATAAGGGCTGAGTACCAGCACCCATCGCACATCATGTGCGCACACCTCCCAGCTCCCCAATCGCCGGAACCCCCAATGCCACCGGTTAGGCTCTCCGGCAATGCTCCGACGATGGTGGCCCGGGTGAAAAAAATGCTGCACCAGCACATGCCCGAGCCCAACATGTGCACCGTGGCTCAAAATCTTAGACTGGGAATGAACTCCATATGCTTAGACTGGGGATGAACTCCGTATGCCTAAGTCAACCCAAGGAACGAGCATGCGGGCGTTGCATCGGCCGGAGAGGCCAGACGGAGAGGCATAATGCGCAAGTCGAGGATCAGCCAGGTCCCCCTCTGCGTGTTGCCAATCTCACTACTGGTTCTGCTATCGTAACCCTCGATTCGGTCCGATCTTAGACTGGGAATGAACTCCGTATGCTTAGACATGGAATGAACTCCATATGCCTAAGCTAACCCACGAAACGAGCATGCGGGTGCTCAATCGGTCGGAGAGGCAGAATGTGCAAGCCGGGGATCAGCTCGATCCCCTCTGCTGCTACCGATCCTGCTACCGTAACCCTCGATCCGATCTGATCTTGGACTGGAATGAACTCCGTATGCTTAGACAGGGTATGAACTCCGTCTGCGTAAGTCAACCCATGAAACGAGCGTACGAGCACTCAGCCGACCAGAGAGGCAAAATTCGCAAGCCGGGGATCGAATGGGTGGTAGGCAGGTTCAAGCACATCTTCATATTTCTGCCATGCCAATGCCATTTTTATGGCTTGTAAATTCATACAATGGTCCCCTAAGCCTTCATGTGAAGTTTCATGGCAAGATGATCGTTTTCTATTTTTCATGATTTTTGAAACTTTTTGCTGTTCGGGATTTTTTAAAATTTTTTTAGAAAGAGTTTTGTCCCCAAATTTGGTAGAGGTGATCCTTGTATTTTTGTTGGGATGCACAAAAAAATTTAGCTAAAAACTCGAAGTGGAGAAGATTTTGTGACCGTTTGAAAAAAGTGTCCCCATTTCAGACACTTTAATGGCTATTGGCAGCAAACCTATAAAATCTCAAATGCTCTTTAAGGGGGTGTGAGTTCTCGAGGTTTGATGAGGGATAGGGGGCCAATATAAGGCTCAAGTACCAGCACCCATCATACATCATGTGCGCCCACCCCCTGGCACCCCCAGTCACCGGAACCCCCAATGCCGTCGGTTAGGCTCTTCGGTGATGCTCCGATGATGCTCAGGCAATGGTGCCCCGGGGGAAAAAAAGGTAGCACCAGCACATGCCCTAGCCCAGCATGTGCACCATGGCTCAAAATCTTAGACTGCGAATGAACTCCATATGCTTAGACATGGAATGAACTCCGTATGCCTAAGCCAACCCAGGAAACGAGTGTGCGGGCGCTCAGCCGACCGGAAAGGCAGAATGCGCAACCCGAGGATCAGCCCGGTCCCATCTACATTCAGTCGATCCTACTGCCTCAACCCTCGATCCGGTCTGATCTTAGACTGGGAATGAACTCCATATGCATAAATCAGCCCATGAAACGAGCGTGCGGGCGCTAAGCCGGTCGAAGAGGCATAATGCGCAAGCCAGGGATCGGCTCGGTACCCCTCTATGTGCTACCGGTCTCACTGCCACAACCTTCAGTTCGGCTGGGGCTTAGACATGGAATGAACTCCCTATGCCTAAGCTAACCCACTAAACAGCCGTGCGGGCACTCAGTCGGCTAGAGAGGCAAAATGCGCAAGCAGGGGATCGACCCGGTCCCCCCTGCGTGCTGCTGATCCTACTGCCATAAACGTCGGTCTGGTCCTATCTTAGACTGGGAATGAACTCCGTATGCTTAGACTGGGGATGAACTCCGTATGCCAATGTCAACTGATGAAACGAGCGTGCGAGTGCTCAACCGATCGGAGAGGCATAATACGCAAGCCGGGGATCAGCCTGACCCCCCTCTACATGCTGTCGATCCCGCTGCCGGTCTTATTGCCACAACACTCGGTTCGGCTGTGGCTTACACATGGAATGAACCCCGTATGCCTAAGCCAACCCACAAAACGAGCGTGCGGGCGTTTAGCCAATCGGAGAGGCTGAATGTGCAAGTCGGGGATCAGTCCGGTCCCCTCTGCGTGCAATCGATCCTGCTGCTGGTCCTACTGCCATAACCCTCAATCCGATCCGATCTTAGACTGGGAATGAACTCCGTATGCTTAGACATTGAATGAACTCAGTATGCCTAAGCCAACCCACGAAACGAGCATGCGGGCGCTCAGCCGGTCGGAGAGGCAGAATGTTCAAGTCAGGGATCGGCCCGATCCCCCCCTGCGTGCTTTCGATCCTGCTATCGTAACCCTCGGTCCGATCCGATCTTAGACTGGGAATGAACTCCGTATGCATAAGTCAACCCACAAAACGAGCGTGCGGACGTTGAGCCAGCCGGAAAGGCATAATACGCAAGCCGGGGATCGGCCCGGTCCCCTTCTGCGTGTTGCCGATCCCGCTACCAGTCCTGCTGCCACAACCCTCGGTCTGGCTGGGGCTTAGAGATGGAATGAACTTCGTATGCCTAAGCCAACCCATGAAACGAGTGTGCGGGCACTCAACCAGTCGGAGAGGGAGAATGCACAAGCCACGGATTGGTCTGATCCCCCATGCATGTTGTCGATCCTGTGCTGGTCCTACTATCGCAAACCTCGGTCCGATCTGATCTTAGACTGGGAATGAACTCCGTATGCTTAGACATGGAATGAACTCCGTATGCCTGAGCCAACACATGAAACTAGCGTGCGAGGGTTCAGCCGGTCGGAGAGGCAGAATGCACAAGGCGGGGGCCCGATCCCCCTCAGCGTGCTGTCGATTCTGCTGTCGTAACCCTTGGTCCGGTTTGATCTTAGACTGGGAATGAACTCCGTATGCATAAGTCAACCCATGAAACGAGCGTGCGGGTGATGAGTCGGCCGAAAAGGCATAATGCGTAAGTCGAGGATTAGCCCGGTCCTCTTTTGCATGCTATCGGTCCTGCTGCCACAACCCTCGGTCTGACTGGGGCTTAGACATGGAATGAACTCCCTATGCCTAAGCCAACCCACGAAACGGGCGTACGGGCGCTCAGCTGGCCAGAGAGGCAGAATGCAAAAGTCGAGGATCGGCCCGGTCCCCCCAGCGTGCTATCGATCCTGCTGCCATAACCCTCGATCTGGTCCGATCTTAGACTGGGAATGAACTCTGTATGCTTAGACTGGGGATAAACTCCGTATGCATAAGTCAACCCACGAAACGAGCGTGCGGGTGCAGAGCCGACCGAAGAGGCATAATGCATAAGCCGAGGATTGGCCCGGTCCCCCTGCGTGCTACCGATCCTCCTGCGTGCTACCGATCCTGCTATCGCAACCCTCGGTCCGGTTTGATCTTAGACTGGGAATGAACTCCGTATGCTTAGACTGGGGATGAACTCCGTATGCCTAAGTCAACCCACGAAATGAGCGTGTGGGCGCTCAGCCAGCCGGAGAGGCCGATCGAAGAGGTAGAATGCTCAAGTCAGGGATCGACCCGGTGCCCCCCTGCGTGCTATCGATTCTACTGTCACAACCCTCGGTCTGGTCCGATCTTAGGCTGGGAATGAACTACGTATACTTAGACATGGAATGAACTCTGTATGCCTAAGCCAACCCACGAAACGAGCGTGCAGGCGTTCAGTCGACCGGAGAGGTAGAATGTGCAAGCCGGGTCCGGCCCGATCCCCTCCTGTGTGCTGTGGATCCTGCTATCGTAACCCTCGGTCTGGTCTGATCTTAGACTGGGAATGAACTCCGTATGACTAAGTCAACCCATGAAATGAGTGTTTGGGCACTGAGCCAGTCGGAGAGGCATAATACGCAAGCCGGGGAAAGGCCCGATCCCTCTCTGCGTGCTACCAGTCCTGCTGCCACAACTCTCGGTTCGGCTGGGGCTTAGACATGGAATGAACTCCCTATGCCTAAGCCAACCCACAAAACGGGCGTGCAGGCCTAAGCCAACCCACGAAACGAGTGTGTGGGCGCTCAGCTGGTCGGAGAGGTAGAATGCGTAAGCCGAGGATCGACCCGATCCCTCCTACATGTTGTCGATCGAAGAGGTAGAATGCTCAAGTCAGGGATCGACCCGGTGCCCCCCTGCGTGCTATCGATTCTACTGTCACAACCCTCGGTCTGGTCCGATCTTAGGCTGGGAATGAACTACGTATACTTAGACATGGAATGAACTCTGTATGCCTAAGCCAACCCACGAAACGAGCGTGCAGGCGTTCAGTCGACCGGAGAGGTAGAATGTGCAAGCCGGGTCCGGCCCGATCCCCTCCTGTGTGCTGTGGATCCTGCTATCGTAACCCTCGGTCTGGTCTGATCTTAGACTGGGAATGAACTCCGTATGACTAAGTCAACCCATGAAATGAGTGTTTGGGCACTGAGCCAGTCGGAGAGGCATAATACGCAAGCCGGGGAAAGGCCCGATCCCTCTCTGCGTGCTACCAGTCCTGCTGCCACAACTCTCGGTTCGGCTGGGGCTTAGACATGGAATGAACTCCCTATGCCTAAGCCAACCCACAAAACGGGCGTGCAGGCCTAAGCCAACCCACGAAACGAGTGTGTGGGCGCTCAGCTGGTCGGAGAGGTAGAATGCGTAAGCCGAGGATCGACCCGATCCCTCCTACATGTTGTCGATCCTGCTGCCGCAACCCTCTGTCCATCTGATCTTAGATTGGGAATGAACTCCGTATGCTTAGACTGGGGATGAACTCCGTATGTCTAAGTCAACCCATGAAACGAGCATGCAGAGAGGCATAATGTGCAAGCCGGGGATCAGCCCGGTCCCCCTCTACGTGCTGTCGAACTCACTTTCGGTCCTGCTACCATAACCTTTGGTTCGGCTGGGGCTTAGACATGAAATGAACTCCGTATGCCTAAGCCAACCCACGAAACGAGCGTGCGGGCACTCAACCAGCCGAAGAGGTAGAATGCATAAGCTGGGGATCGACTCGGTCCCTCCCTGCGTGCTGCCGACCCTGCTACTGGTCCTGCTACCGCAACCCTCGGTCTGGTCTAATCTTAGACTGGGAATGAACTCCGTATGCTTAGGCATGGAATGAAGTCCATATGCCTAAGCCAACCCACAAAACGAGTATGCGGGCACTCAGCCGGTCGGAGAGGCAGAATGCGCAAGCTGGGGATCGACCCAATCACCCCCTGCGCGCTGTCGATCCTGCTACCGCAACCCTCAGTCTGGTCCGATCTTAGACTAGAAATGAACTCCGTATGCCTAGGTCAAACCAATGAAATGAGCGTACGGGCGCTGAACCGGTCGGAGAGGCATAATGCGCAAGTCGGGGATCGTCCCGATCCCCCTCTGTTTGCTGCCAATCCCGCTGCCACTACCCTCGGTCTGACTGGGGCTTAGACATGGAATGAACTCCCTATGCCTAAGCCAACCCACGAAACGGGCGTACGGGCGCTCAACCGATCGGAGAGGCAGAATGCGTAATCCGAGGATCGGCCCGGTCCCCCCTACATGCTACCGATCCTGCTACCGTAACCCTCGATCCGGTCTGATCTTAGATTGGGAATGAACTCCATATGCTTAGACTGGGGATGAACTCCGTATGCGTAAGTCAACCCACAGAATGAGCGTGCGGACGCTCAGCCCACCAGAGAGGCAAGATGCGCAAGCCGGGGATCGAACGGTTGATAGGTGGGTTCAAGCACATCTTCATATTTCTGCCATGCCAATGCCATTTTTATGGCTTGTAAATTCATACAATGGTCCCCTACACCTTCATGTGAAGTTTCATGGTAAGACGACCCGTTTTGTATTTTTCATGATTTTTAAAACTTTTTACGGTTCAGGATTTTTTAAAATTTTTTTAGAAAGAGTTTTGTCCCCAGATTTGGTAGAGGTGATCCTTGTATTTTTGTTGGCATGCGCAAAATAATTTAGCTAAAAAGTCGAAGTGGACAAGATTTTGTGACCGTTTGAAAAAAATGTCCCCATTTCAGACATTTTAATGGCTACTGACAGCAAACCTATGAAATCTCAAATGCCCTTTAAAGGGGTGTAAGTTCTTGAGGTTTAATGAGGGATAGTGGGCCAATATAAGGGCCAAGTACCAGCACCCATCGCACAACATGTGCGCACACCCCCCGGCCCTCCAATCACCGGAACCTCCAATGCTGCCGGTTAGGCTCTCAGGCGATGCTCCGATGATGGTGCCCCGAGCGAAAAAAATGAGGTACCAGCACATGCCCGAGCCCAGCATGTGTACCATGGCTCAAACTCTTAGACTGGGAATGAACTCCATATGCTTAGACATGGAATGAACTCCGCATGCCTAAGCCAACCCATGAAACGAGCGTGCGGGCGCTCAACCGGTCGGAGAGGCAGAATGCACAAGCCAGGGATCGACTTGGTCCCCCTCTGTGTGCTGCCCATCCCGCTGCCACAACCCTCAGTCCGGCTGGGGTTTAGACATGGACTGAACTCCCTATGCCTAAGACAACCCATGAAACAGGCATGCGGACGCACAGCTGGCCGGAGAGGCAGAATGCGCAAGTCGGGGATCGGCCCGATCCCCCTTGTGTGCTGCTGATCCTGCTGCCACAACCTTCGGTCCTGTTCAATCTTAGACTGGGAATGAACTCTGTATTCTTAGACTAGGGATAAACTCTGTATGCCTAAGACAACCCATGAAACAAGCATGCGAGCGCTCAGCAGGCCGGAGAGGTCGGCCAGAGAGGTAAAATGTGTAAGTCGGGGATCGGCCCTATTTCTCCCTGCATGCTACCGATCCTGCTGTTCGTCCTACTGTCGCACCCCTCGGTCTGGTTCGATCTTAGACTAGGAATGAACTCCATATGCTTAGACATCGAATGAACTCTATATGCTTAAGCCAACCCACGAAACGAGCGTGCGGGCACTCAGTTGACCGGAGAGGTAGAATGCGTAAGCCAGGGATCGGCCTGGTCCCCCCTACGTGCTGTCGATCCCACTTCCGCAACCCTCGATCCGGTCCGATCTTAGACTGGGAATTAACTCTGTATGCCTAAGTTAACCCATGCACCGAGCATTCGGGAACTGAGTCGGTCGGAGAGGCATAATGCACAAGCCGGGGATCGGCTCGATCCCCCTCTGCTTGCTGCCAGTCCCGCTGCCAGAACCCTCGGTCCGACTGGGGCTTAGACATGGAATGAACTCCCTATGCCTAAGCCAACCCACAAAATGGGCGTACGGGTGCTCAGCCGATTGGAGAGGCAGAATGTACAAGCCAGGGATCGACCCAGTCCCCCCTGCGCACTGCCGATCCTACTGCCGCAACCCTCGGTCCAATCCGATCTTAGACTGGGAATGAACTCCGTATGCTTAGACTGGGGATGAACTCCATATGCCTAAGTCAACCCATGAAACGAGCGTGCGGGCACTCAGCCGACTGGAGAGGCAGAATGCGCAAGCCGGGGATAGGCCCCGTCCCCCTCTACGTGCTGTCGATCCCGCTACCACAACCCTCAGTCCGACTAGGGCTTAGACATGGAATGAACTCTGTATGCCTAAGCCAACCAATGAAACAAGCGTGCGGGCGCTCAGCCGACCGGAAAGACAGAATGCGCAAGCCAGGGATCGGCCTGATCCCACTTCCGTGCTGTCAATCCTGCTACCCTAACCCTCGGTCTGGTCTAATCTTAGACTGGGAATTAACTCCGTATGCCTAAGTCAACCGACGAAACGAGCGTACGGGCACTGAGCCAAGCGGAAAGGCATAATGTGCAAGTCGGGGATCGGCCCGGTCCCCCTCTGCGTGCTGTCGGTCCCGTTGCCACAACCCTCGGTCTGGCTGGGGCTTAGACATGGAATGAACTCCCTATGCCTAAACCAACCCACAAAACGGGTGTACGGGCACTCAGCTGATCGGAGAGGTAGAATACGTAAACCGAGGATCGGCCCGGTCCCCCCTGCATGCTACCGATCCTGCTACCCCAACCTTCGGTCTGGTCCAATCCTAAACTGGGAATGAACTCCATATGCTTAGACTGGGGATGAACTCCGTATGCCTAAGTCAACCCACGAAACGAGCGTGCAGACGTTCAGTCGACCAGAGAGGCAGGATGAGCAAGCCGGGGATCGAACGGGTGGTAGGTGGGTTCAAGCACATGTTCATATTTCTGCCATGCCAATGCCATTTTTATGGCTTGTAAATTCATACAATGGTCCCCTACGCCTTCATGTGAAGTTTCATGGTAAGACGACCCGTTTTGTATTTTTCACGATTGTTAAAACTTTTTACGGTTCGAGATTTTTTAAAATTTTTTTAGAAAGAGTTTTTTCCCCAGATTTGGTAGAGGTGATCCTTGTATTTTTGTTGGCATGCACAAAATAATTTAGCTAAAAAGTCGAAGTGGGCAAGATTTTGTGACCGTTTGAAAAAAGTGTCCCTATTTCAGACATTTTAATGGCTACTGGCAGCAAACCTATAAAATCTCAAATGCTCTTTAAGGGATGTAAGTTCTTAAGGTTTGATGAGGGTAGTGGGCCAATATAAGGGCCAAGTACCAGCACCCATCGCACATCATGTGCGCACACCCCCCGGCCCCCCAATCGTTGGAACCCTTAATGCTGCCGGTTAGGCTCTCAGGTGATGCTCCGACGATGGTGCCCTAGGCAAAAAAAATGCGGCACCAGCACATGCCCGAGCCCAGCATGTGCACCGTGGCTCTAACTCTTAGACTGGGAATGAACTCTGTATGCTTAGACATGGAATGAACTCTGTATGCTTAGACATGGAATAAACTCTGTATGGCTAAGCCAACTCACCAAACGAGCGTGCGAGCACTCAGTCGGTCGGAGAGGCAGAATGTGCTAGTCGGGGATCAGGCCGGTCCCCCTCTGTGTCCTGCCAATCTCGTTACCACAGCCCTCGGTCCGATTGGGGCTTAGACATGGAATGAACTCCCTATGCCTAAGCCAACCCACAAAACGGGTGTGGGGGCGCTCAATCGGTCGGAGAGGCAGAATGCGTAAGCCGGGGATTGACCCGGTCCCGCCTGCGTGCTGCCGATCCTGCTACTGCAACCCTCAGTCCAGTTCAATCTTAGACTGGGAATGAACTCCGTATGCTTAGACTGGGGATGAACTCCGTATGCCTATGTCAACCCACGAAATGAGCGAACGGACGCTCAGTCAGCCAGAGAGGCAGAATGTGCAAGCCGAGGATCAACCCAGTCCCCCCCTGTGTGCTATCTATCCTGCTACTAGTCTTGCTACTGCAACCCTCAGTCCGGTCCGATCTTAGACTGGGAATGAACTCCGTATGCTTAGACATGGAATAAACTCTGTATGCCTAAGCCAACCCATGAAACGAGCGTGCGAGCGCTTAGCCGGTCGGAGCGGTAGAATGCATAAGCCGGGGACCAGTCGGGTCCCCCCTGCGTGCTGTCGATCCTGCTGTCGCAAACCTCGGTCCGACCCGATCTTAGACTGGGAATGAACTCCGTATGCCTAAGTCAACCCATGAAATGAGCATTCGGGCACTGAGCCGGTCGGAGAGGCATAATGCGTATGTCGGGGATCGGCTTGATCCTCCTCTGCATGCTGCCGGTCCCATTGCCACAACCCTCGATCGGACTGGGGCTTAGACATGGAATGAGCTCCCTATGCCTAAGCCAACCCACGAAACGGGTGTGTTGGCGCTCAGCCGATCGGAGAGGCAGAATGCGTAAGTCGGGGATCGGCTCAGTCCCCCCTGCGTGCTGTCGATCCTACTCTCGCAACGCTTGGTCCGATCAGATCTTAGACTGCAAATGAACTCCATATGCTTAGACTGGGGATGAACTCCATATGCCTAAGTCAACCCATGAAATGAGCGTGCGGGTGCTCAACCGATCGGAGAGGCTAATTGGAGAGGCATAATGCACAAGCTGGGGATCAGCCCGATCCCCCTCTGCGTGCTGCAGATCCCTCTACCGATCCTACTGCCATAACCGTCGGTCTGGCTGGGGCTTAGACATGGAATCAACTCCGTATGCCTAAGCCAACCCGTGAAATGAGCTTGCGGGCGCTCAGCCGGCCAGAGAGGCAGAATGCGTAAGCCGGGGATCGACCCGATCCCCCCTGCATGCTGTCGATCTTGCTGCTGGACCTGCTGTCGCAACCTTTGGTCCGATCTGATCTTAGACTGGGAATGAACTCCGTATGCTTAGACATGGAATGAACTCCGTATGTCGAAGCCAACCCACGAAACGAGCGTGCGGGCACTCAGCCGATCGGAGAGGTAGAATGCACGAGCCGGGGATCGACCCCATCCCCCCTGCGTACTATCGATCCTGCTGCCACAACCATTGGTCCGGTCCGATTTTAGACTAGGAATGATCTTTGTATGCCTAAGTCAACCCACGAAACGAGCGTGCGGGCGCTAAGCCAACCGGAGAGGCATAATGCGCGAGCCGGGGACCAACCCCATTCCCCTTACGTGCTGTTGATCCTACTGCCACAAACCTCGGTCCAGTCCGATCTTAGACTAGGAATGAACTCCATATGCCTAAGTCAACCCACGAAACGAGCATGCGGGCGCTGAGCTGGCCGGAGAGGCATAATGCACAAGCTGAGGATTGGCCCGATCCCCCTTGCGTGCTGTCGGTCTCGCTGCCACAACCCTCGGCCCAACTAGGGCTTACACATGGAATGAACTCCCTATGCCTAAGCCAACCCACGAAACGGGCGTGCGGGCCCTCAGCCGGTCAGAGAGGCAGAATGCGTAAATTGGGGATCGGCCCGGTCCCCACTGCGTGCTGTTGATCCTGCTGCCGCAACACTGGTTCGGTTGGATCTTAGACTGGGAATGAACTCCGTATGCTTAGACTAGGGATGAACTCCGTATGCCTAAGTCAACTCATGAAACGAGCGTGCGGGTGCTCAACCGGCCGGAAAGGCCGATCGAAGAGGCAGAATGCGCAAGCCGAGGATCGGCCCGATCCTTCATTGCATGCTGTCGATCCTACTCCTGGTCCTGCTACCGTAACCCTTGATCCGATCTGATCTTAGACTGGGAATGAACTAGGTATTCCTAAGTCAACCCATGAAACAAGAGTTCGGGCGTCGAGCCGATCGGAGAGGCATAATGCACAAGTCAGAGATCGACCCGATCCCCTATGAAATGAACGTCTGGGTGCCCAGCCAACCGGAGAGGTAGAATTCATAAGCCGGGGATCTACCCGGTCGCCCCTACGTGCTGTCGATCTTGCTGCCGCAACCCTCAGTCCGATCAGATCTTAGACTATGAATGAACTCAGTATGCTTAGGCTGGGGATGAACTCCGTATGCTTAAGTCAACCCATGAAATGAGCGTCCGGGTGCTCAGCCGACCGAAGAGGCTAATGCGCAAGTCGAGGATCAACCCGATCCCCTTCTATGTGCTATCGATCCCGCTGTCGATCCTGCTGCCATAACCCTCAGTCCAGCTGGGGCTTAGATAGGGAATGAACTCCGTATGCCTAAGCCAACCCACAAAATGAGCGTACGGGTGCTCAACCAGCCAGAGAGGCAAAATGCATAAGCCGAGGATCGGCCTGGTCCAACTGCATGCTGTCGATCTTGCTGCTGGTCCTGTTGCCACAATCCTCAGTCTGGTCTGATCTTAGATTAGGAATGAACTCCGTACACTTAGACATGGAATGAACTCTGTATGCCTAAGCCTACCCACAAAATGAGTGTACGGGTGCTCAACCGGTCGAAGAGGTAGAATGTATAAGCCAAGGGCTGACCCGATCCCTCCTGCGTGTTGTTGATCCTGCTACCGCAACCCTTGGTCCGGTCTGATCTTAGACTGGCAATGAATTTCGTATGTCTAAGTCATCCTACGAAATGAGTGTGCTGGCGCTGAGCCAACCGAAGAGGCATAATGCGCAAGCCAGGGATCGGCTCGATCCCCCTCAGTGTGCTGTTGGTCCCGCTACCACAACCCTCGATTCGGCTGGGGCTTAGACATGGAATGAACTCCCTATGACTAAGCCAACCCATGAAACGGGCGTGCGGGCGCTCAATCAGTCGGAGAGGCAGAATGTGCAAGTCGGGGATCAACCCGATCCCTCTTGCGTGCTGCTGATCCTACTGCCGCAACCCTCGGTCCGATCTAATCTTAGACTGGGAATGAATTTCGTATGCTTAGACTGGGGATGAACTCAGCCGACCAGAGAGGTAGGATGCACAAGCCGGGCATCGAACATGTGGTAGGTGGGTTCAAGCACATCTTCATATTTCTGTGATGCCAATGACATTTTTATGGCTTGTAAATTCATACAATGGTCCCCTATGGCTTTATGTGAAGTTTTGTGCCAAGACGACCCATTTTTTATTTTTCATTATTTTTGAAACTTTTTACGGTTCAGGATTTTTTAAAATTCTTTTAGAAAG
Organism: Durio zibethinus; assembly: GCF_047325235.1. NCBI lineage: Eukaryota > Viridiplantae > Streptophyta > Magnoliopsida > Malvales > Malvaceae > Durio > Durio zibethinus. The sequence continues at coordinate 16,762,804 of NC_143164.1, read as the reverse complement.
AGTTTTGTCCGTAAATTTGGTAGAGGTGACGTATTTTTGTTGGCATGCACAAAAAAATTCAGCTAAAAACTTGAAGTGGACAAGATTTTGTGATCATTTCAAAAAAGTGTCCCCTTTTCAGACACTTTAATGGCTACTGGCAGCAAACCTATAAAATCTCAAATGCTCTTTAAGGGGGTGTGAGTTCTCGAGGTTTGATGAGGGATAGGAGGCCAATATAAGGGCCAAGTACCAGCACCCATCGCACATCATGTGCGCACACCCCCCGGCCCCCCAATCATCGGAACCCCCAATGCCACCGATTAAGCTCTCCGACGATGCTCCGGTGATGGTGCCTCGGGTGAAAAAAATGTGACACCAGCACATGCTCGAGCCCAGCATGTGCACCATGGCTCAAACTCTTAGACTGGGAATAAACTCCGTATGCTTAGAAATTGAATGAACTCCGTATGCCTAAGCCAACCCACGAAACGAGCGTGAGGGTGTTCAGCCGATCGAAAAGGCAAAATGCATAAGCCGAGGATTGGCTCGGTCCCCCTATACGTGCTGTCGATCCCACTGCCACAACCCTCGATCTGGCTGGGGCTTAGACATGGAATGAACTTCCTATGCCTAAGCCAACCCACGAAATGGGCGTGCGGGCGCTCAGCCGACCGGAGAGGCAGAATGCGTAAGCTGGGGATCGACCCAGTCCCCCTTGCGTGCGATTGATCTTACTTCCGCAACTCTCAGTTTGGTTCAATCTTAGACTGGGAATGAACTCTGTATGGTTAGACTGGGAATGAATTCCATATGCCTAAGTCAACCCACGAAACGAGCGTGCGGACGCTGAGCCGGTCGGAGAGGTTTAATGCACAAGTCAGGGATCGACCCGATCCCCCTCTACGTGCTACTGATCCTGCTGCCACAACCCCCGGTCCGGCTGGGGCTTAGACATGGAATGAACTCCGTATGCCTAAGCCAACCATGAAATAAGCGTGCAGGCGCTCAACCGATCGGAGAGGCAGAATGTACAAGTCGGGGACCGGCTCGATCCCCCTTGCATGCTGTTGATACTGCTGCCGCAACCCTCGGTCCAGTCTGATCTTAGACTGGAAATGAACTCCGTATGCCTAAGTTAACCCATGAAATGAGCGTTCAGGCACTGAGCCGATCGAAGAGGCATAATGCGCAAGCCGGGGATCGGCCCGGTCCCTCTTTGCGTGCTATCGGTCCCGCTGCCACAACCGTCAGTCCGGCTGGGGCTTGGACATGGAATGAACTCCCTATGCCTAAGCCAACCCACGAAACAGGTGTGCGCGCGCTCAGCCGGTCGAAGAGGCAGAATGCGTAAGCCAAGGATCGGCCAGATCCCCCCTACATGCTGCCAATCCTATTGTCGCAACCCTCGGTCTGGTCTGATCTTAGACTAGGAATGAACTCCATTTGCTTAGACTGGGGATGAACTCCTATGCCTATGTCAACCCACGAAACGAACATTTGGACGCTCAGCCGACCAGAGAGGCATGATGCGCAAGCCTGGGATCGAACGGGTGGTAGGTGTGTTCAAGCACATCTTCATATTTTTGCCATGCGAATGCCATTTTTATGGCTTGTAAATTCATACAATGGTTCGCTACGGCTTCGTGTGAAGTTTCGTCACAAGATGACCCGTTTTCTATTTTTCATGATTTTTGAAACTTTTTGCAGTTCGAGATTTTTTATAATTTTTTAGAAAGAGTTTTGTCCCTAAATTTGGTAGAGGTGATCCTTGTATTTTTTTTGGCATGCACAAAAAAAATTAGCTAAAAACTCAAAGTGGAGAAGACTTTGTGACCGTTTGAAAAAGGTGTCCCTATTTCAGACATTTTAATGGCTACTGGCAGCAAACCTATAAAATCTCAAATGTTCTTTAAGGGGGTGTGAGTTCTCGAGGTTTGATGAGGGATAGGGGGCCAATATAAGGGCCAAGTACCAGCTCCCATCACAGATCATATGCGCACACCCCTCGACACCCCCAGTCGTCGGAATCCCCAATGCTGCCAATTAGGCTCTCCAATGATGCTTCGACAATGGTGCCCCGGGTGAAAAAAATACGACACCAGCACATGCCTGGGCCCAACATGTGCACCGTGGCTCAAACTCCTAGACTGGGAATGAACTCAGTATGCTTACACATGGAATGAACTCCGTATGCCTAAGCCAACCCATGAAACGAGCGTACGAGCACTCAGTCTGTCGAAGAGGCAGAATACGCAAGCCGGGGATCGACCCGGTCCCCCTCTACGTGCTGTCGGTCCTGCTACCACAACCCTCGATCCGACTGAGGCTTAGACATAGAATAAACTCCCTATGCCTAAGCCAACCCATGAAACGATCGTGCGGGCGCTCAGCCAGTCAGAGAGGTAGAATGAGCAAGCCGGGGATCGGCCCGGTCCCCCTATGTGCTGCTGATCTTGCTACCGCAACCCTTGGTCCGGTTCGATCTTAGACTGGGAATGAACTTTGTATGCTTAGACTGGGGATGAACTCCGTATGCCTTAGTCAACTCATGAAATGAGCGTGCAGGCGTTCAGCCGGCCAGAGAGGCCGACTGGAGAGGCAGAATGTGCAAGCTGGGGATCGGACCGATCCCTCCTTCGTGCTATCGATCTTGCTGCTGGTTCTTTTGCTGTAACCCTCGGTCCAGTCCGATCTTAGACTGGGAATGAACTCCGTATGCTTAGACATGCAATGAACTCTGTATGCCTAAGCCAACCCACGAAACGAGCATACAGGTGCTCAATCGAATGGAGAGGCAGAATGTGCAAGTCAGGGATCGACCCGGTCCCCCTGTGTGCTACCAATCCTGCTACCGCAACCCTCGGTCCGGTCTGATCCTAGACTGGGAATGAATTCCATATGCCTAAGTTAACCCACGAAACGAGCGTACGGATGCTGAGCCGATCGGAGAGGTTTAATGCGTAAGTCAAGGATCGACTCGATCCCCCTCTACGTGCTACCGATCCTGCTGCCACAACCCTTGGTCCGGCTGGGGCATAGACATGGAATGAACTCCGTATGCCTAAGCCAACCCATGAAACAAGCGTACGGGCACCGAACCGATAGAAGAGGCAGAATGTGCAAGCCGGGGACCGGCCAGGTCCCCCCTGCATGCTATCGATCTTACTACCGCAACCCTCAGTCCGGTCTAATCTTAGACTGGAAATGAACTCCGTATGCCTAAGTCAACCCATGAAACAAGCGTTCGAGCGCTGACCCGGTCGAAGAGGCATAATGCGCAAGCCGGGGATCGACCCGGTCCCTCTCTGCGTGCAGTCGGTCCCACTACCACAACCGTCGGTCTGGCTGGGGCTTGGACATGGAATGAACTCCCTATGCCTAAGCCAACCCATGAAACGGGTGTGCGGCTGCTCAGCTGGTCGGAGAGGCAGAATGCGTAAGCCAGGGATCGGCCCGATCCCCCCTGCGTGCCACCAATCCTACTACCGTAACCCTCGGTCCGGTCTGATCTTAGACTGGGAATGAACTCCGTTTGCTTAGACTGGGGATGAACTTCTTATGCCTAAGTCAACCCATGAAATGAACGTTCGGACGCTCAGTCAACCAGAGAGGCAGGATGCACAAGCCTGGGATCGAACGGGTGGTAGGTGTGTTCAAGCACATCTCCATATTTCTGCCATGCCAATGCCATTTTTATGGCTTGTAAATTCATACAATGGTCCCCTATGACTTCGTGTGAAGTTTCGTCGCAAGATGACCCGTTTTCTATTTTTAATGATTTTTGAAACTTTTTGCAGTTCGAGAATTTAAAATTTTTTAGAAAGAGCTTTGTCCCTAAATTTGGTAGAGGTGATCCTTGTATTTTTGTTGGCATGCACAAAAAAATTCAGCTAAAAACTTGAAGTGGAGAAGATTTTGTGACCGTTTGAAAAAAGTGTCCCCATTTCAGACATTTTAATGGCTACTGGCAGTAAACCTATAAAATCTCAAATGTTCTTTAAGGGGGAGTGAGTTCTCGAGGTTTGATGAGGGATAGGGGGCCAATATAAGGGCCAAGTACCAGCTCCCATCACACATCATGTGCGCACACCCCCCGACGCCCCAGTCGTCGGAACCCCCAATACCGCCAGTTAGGCTCTCCGACGATGATCCGACGATGGTGCCCTGGGGGAAAAACATGCGGCACCAGCACATGCCTGAGCCCAACATGTGCACCGTGGCTCAACCTCCTAGACTGGGAATGAACTCAGTATGCTTAGACATGAAATGAAGTCCGTATGCCTAAGCCAACCCATGAAACGAGCGTACGGGCACTCAGCCGGTCGGAGACGCAGAATGCGTAAGCTAGGAATCGACCCGGTCCCCCTCTGCGTGCTGTCGGTCCCACTGCCACAACCCTCAATTTGGCTGGGGCTTAGACATGGAATGAATTCCCTATCCCCTGTGTGCTACTGATCTTGCTACCACAACCCTTGGTTCGGTTCGATCTTGGACTGGGAATGAACTCTGTATGCTTAGACTGAGGATGAACTCTGTATGCCTAAGTCAACTTAGGAAATGAGCGTGTGGGTGTTCAACGGGCCAGAGAGGCCAATCGGAGAGGCAGAATGTGCAAGTCGGGGATCGGACTGATCCCTCCCTGCGTGCTGGTCCTTTTGCTGCTGGTCCTTTTGCTGCAACCCTCAGTCCGGTCCGATCTTAGACTGGGAATGAACTCCATATGCTTAGACATGGAATGAACTCCGTATGCCTAAGCCAACCCACGAAATGAGTGTGCGGGCGCTCAGCCGGCCGAAGATAGGCCTGGTCCCCCCTACATGCTGTCGATCCTGTTGCCGTAACCCTCGATCTGGTCCGATCTTAGACTGAGAATGAACTCCGTTTGCCTAAGTCAACCCACAAAACTAGCGTTCGGGCACTGAGTCGGCCAGAGAGGCATAATGCGCAAGCCGGGGATCAGCTTAGTCCCCCTCTGCGTGCTGTCGGTCCTACAGTCACAACCCTCAGTCCGACTGGGACTTAGACATGCGGGCGTTCAGCCGGCCGAAGAGGCAGAATGTACAAGTCGGGGATCGACCCGATCCCCCCTGTGTGCTACCGATCCTGCTGTCGCAACCCTCGGTCTGGTCTGATGTTTTGACTGGGGATGAACTCTATATGCCTAAGTCAACCCATGAAACAAGCATACGGGGGCTCAGCCGGTCGGAGAGGCATAATGCGCAAGCCGGGGATTAGCCCGATCCCCCTTTGCGTGCTGTCAATCTCGCTTTCGGTCCTGCTGCCACAACCCACAGTCCGACTAGGGCTTAGACATGAAATGGACTCCGTATGCCTAAGCCAACCCATGAAACGAGCATGCGGGCACTCAGCCGGTCGAGAGGTAGAATGCACAAGTCAGGGATCGACCCGGTCCCCCCTACGTGCTATCAATCCTGCTGTTGGTCCTGCTGCCGCAACCTTCGGTCCGATCTGATCTTAGACTGGGAATGAACTCCCTATGCCTAAGTCAACACACAAAACGAGTGTGCGGGCGCTGAGCCGATCGGAGAGGCATAATGCGCAAGCCGAGGATCAGCTCGATCCCCTTCTGCGTGCTGTCGGTCCCACTGCCACAACCCTTGATCCAACTGGGGCTTAGACATGGAATGAACTCCCTATACCTAAGCCGACCCACGAAACGGGCGTACGGGTGCTCAGACGGTCGGAGAGGTAGAATGCGCAAGCCGGAGATCGACCCGATCCCTCTTGCGTGCTACCGATCCTGCTCTCGTAACCCTCGATCCGGTCTGATCTTAGACTGGGAATGAACTCCGTATGCTTAGACTAGGGATGAACTCTGTATGCCTAAGTCAACCCACAAAACGAGCGTGTGGACACTCAGCCAACCATGGAGGCAGGATGCGCAAGCCGGGGATCGAACGGCTGGTAGGTCGGCTCAAGCACATCTTCATATTTCTACCATTCCAATGCCATTTTTATGGCTTGTAAATTCATAAAATGGTCCCCTACACCTTCATGTGAGGTTTCATGGCAAGACGACCCGTTTTCTATTTTTTACGATTTTTGAAACTTTTTACGGTTCGGGATTTTTTAAAATTTTTTTTGAAAGAGTTTTGTCCCCAAATTTATTAGAGGTGATCCTTGTATTTTTTTTGGCATGAAAAAAAAAATTCAGCCAAAAACTCAAAGTGGAGAAGATTTTGTGACCGTTTGAAAAAAGTGTCCCTATTTTAGACACTTTAATGGCTACTGGCAGCAAACCTATAAAATCTCAAATGCTCTTCAAGGGGGTGTGAGTTCTCGAGGTTTGATGAGGGATAGGGGGCTAATATAAGGGCCAAGTACCAGCACCCATCGTACATCTTGTGCACACATTCCCCGGCCCCCCCAATCACTGGAACCCCTAATGCCGTCGGTTAGGCTCTCCGACGATGCTTCGACGATGGTGCCCCAGGCAAAAACAATGCTGCACCAGCACATGCCCAAGCCCAGCATGTGCACCGTGGCTCAAACTCTTACTCTAGGAATGAACTCCGTATGCTTAGACATGGAATGAAATCCGTATGCCTAAGCCAACCCACGAACCGAGCATGCTGGCAGTCAGTCGACCAGAGAGGCAGAATGCACAAGCTGGGGAGTTGCCCGGTCCCCCTCTGCGTGCTGCCGGTCCTGCTGCCACAACCCTTGATCCGGCTGGAGCTTAGACATGGAATGAACTCCCTATGCCTAAGCGAACCCACGAAATGAGCGTGCGGGCACTCAGCTGGTTAGAGAGGTAGAATGCGTAAGCCGGGGATCGGTCGGGTCCCCTTATGTGCTACTGATCCTAGTGCCGAAACCCTTGGTCTGGTTTGATCTTAGATTGGGAATGAACTCTGTATGCTTAGACTGGTGAAGAACTCCGTATGCCTACGTCAACCCACAAAAGGAGCGTGCGGGCGCTCAGCAGGTCGGAGAGGCAGAATGCGCGAGTCGGGGATTGGCCCGATCCCCCCTGCGTGCTGCCAATCCTGTTGCTGGTCCTGCTATCGCAACCCTCAGTCCGGTCTGATCTTAGACTGGGAATGAACTCTGTATGCTTAGACATGGAATGAACTCCGTACGCTTAGACATGGAATGAACTCCGTATGCCTAGGCCAACCCACAAAACGAACGTGCGGGCCCTCAGCCAGTCCGAGAGGCAGAATGAGCAAGTCGGGGATCGCCCTGATCCCTCCTGCATGCTATCAATCCTGCTACTGCAACCCTCGGTCCGGTTTGATCTTAGATTACGAATGAATTCCGTATGCCTAAGTCAACCCACGAACAAGCGTTCGGGCGCTGAGCCGATCGGAGAGACATAATGCGCAAGCTTGGGATCGACCTGGTCCCTCTCTACGTGTTGCCAATCCCACTGTCACTACCTCGATCCAACTTGGGCTTAGACATGGAATGAACTCCCTATGCCCAAGCCAACCAACGAAACGGGCGTGCGGGCGATCAGTTGGTCGGAGAGGCAGAATGTGCAAGTCGAGAATCGGCCCAGTGCCCCTGCATGCTACCGATCCTGCTGCTGCAACCTTCAATCTGGTCTGATCTTAGACTGGGAATGAACTCCGTATGCTTAGACTGGGGATGAACTCTGTATGCCTAAGCCAACCCACGAAACGAGCGTGCGGGCTTTCAACCGATCGGAGAGGCAGAATGCGTAAGCCGGGGATCAGCCTGATCCCCCTTGCATGCTATCGATCCTGTTGCCGTAACCCTCGGTCTGGTTCGATCTTAGACTGGGAATGCACTCCATATGCTTAGACTGGGGATGAACTTCGTATGCGTAAGACAACCCATGAAACGAGCGTGCGGGCACTGAACCGGCTGGAGAGGCAGAATGCGCAAGCTGGCGATCGGCCTGGTCCCCCCCTGTGTGCTGTCGATCCTGCTGTCGTAACCCTCAGTCCAATCTGATCTTAGACTGGGAATGAACTTCGTATGCTTAGACATGGAATGTACTCCGTATGCCTAAGCCAACCCATGAAACGAGCGTCCGGGCGCTCAGCTGGCCAGAGAGGTAGAATGCGTAAGCCGGGGACCGGCCCGATCCCCTCCTGCGTCCTGTCGATCTTGCTACCGCAACCCTCAGTCTGGTCCGATCTTAGACTGGGAATGAACTTCGTATGCCTAAGTCAACCCACGAAATGGGCGTTCGGGCGTTGAACCGATCGGAGAAGAATAATCGTAAGCCAGGGATCGACCCGGTCCCCTTCTGCGTGCTACCGGTCCCGCTGCCATAACCCTCGGTCCGGTTGGGGCTTAGACTTGGAATGAACTCCATATGCCTAAGCTAACCCACGAAATGGGCGTGCGGGCGCTCAGCTGGCCGGATAGGCGGAATGCATAAGTCGGGGACCGACCCGATCCCCCCTTGCGTGCTGTTGTAACACTCGGTCCGGTTTGATCTTAGACTGGGAATGAACTCCGTATGCTTAGACTGGGGATGAACTCTGTATGCCTAAGTCAACCCATGAAACGAGCGTGCGGGTGCTCAGCCGGTCGGAAGGCCGATCGGAGAGGCATAATGCATAAGCCAGGGATCAGCCCAGTCCCCCTCTACGTGCTGCCGATCCCACTGTCAGTCCTACTGCCACAACCCTCAGTCCGACTAGGGCTTAGACATGGAATTAACTCCATATGCCTAAGCGAACCCATGAAACGAGCGTGCGGGCGCTCAGCCGGCCGGAGAGGCAGAATGCACAAGCCAGGGATCAGCCCGATCCCCTCTGCATGCTGTCGCAACCCTCAATCCGGCCCGATCTTAGACTGGGAATGAACTCCGTATGCTTAGGCATGGAATGAACGCCGTATGCCTAAGCCTACCCACGAAATGATCGTGCGGGCACTCAGCTGGTCGGAGAGGCAGAATGCGTAAGTCGGGGACCGACCCGATCCCCCCTGCGTGTTATCGATCCTGCTACCACAACCCTCAGTTCGATCTGATCTGAGACTAGGAATGAACTCCGTATACCTAAGCCGATCCGAGAGGCATAATGCGCAAGCCAGGGATCGGCCCGATCCCCCTCTGCATGCTACTGGTCCCGCTGCCACAACACTCGGTCCGACTGGGGCTGAGACATGGAATGAACTCCCTATGCCTAAGCCAACCCACGAAACGAGCATACGGTACCAGCACATGCTCGAGCCCAGCATGTGCACCGTGGCTCAAACTCTTAGACTAGGAATGAACTCCATATGCTTAGACATGGAATGAACTCCGTATGCCTAAGCCAACCCATGGAACGAGCGTGTGGCCGCTCAGCCAACTGGAGAGGTAGAATGCGCAAACTCCGGACTGGCCCAATCCCTCCTACGTGTTATCGATCTGGCTACTGCAACCCTCGGTTCGGTCCGATCTTAAACTAGGAATGAACTTCGTATGCCTAAGTCAACCCACGAAATGAGCGTTCGGGCATTGAGCCGACCGAAGAGTCATAATGTGCAAGCCAGGGATCGGCCCGGTCCCCTTCTATGTGTTGTCGGTCCCGCTGCCACAACCCTCAATCTGGCTGGGGCTTAGACAAGGAATGAACTCCCTATGCCTAAGCAAACCCACGCAACGGGCGTGCAGGCGCTCAGCCGATCGGAGAGGCAGAAAGTTCAAGCCGAGGATCGTCTTGATCCCCCCTGCGTGCTGCCAATCCTGCTACCGCAACCCTCAGACCGATCCGGTCATAAACTGGGGATGAACTCCGTATGCTTAGACTATGGATGAACTCCGTATGCCTAGGTGAACCCGCGAAACGAGCGTGCGCGCGCTCAGTCGGCCGAAAAGGCCGAATGGAGAGGCATAATGTGTAAGCTGAGGATTAGCCCGGTCCCCCTCTGTGTGCTATCGATCCAGCTACCAGTCCTGCTACCATAACCTTAGGTTCGATTGGGGCTTAGACATGGAATTAATTCTGTATGCCTAAGCCAACGCATGAAACGAGCGTACGGGCGCTCAGCCGACCGGAGAGGCAGAATGCGCAAGCCAAGGATCGGCCTGATCCCCCCTGCGTGCTATCGATCTTGCTGCTGGTCTTGCTACCGTAACCTTCGGTCCGGTCCGATCTTAGACTGGGAATGAACTTCGTATGCTTATACATGGAATGAACTCCGTATGCCTAAGCCAACCCACGAAACGAGCATACGGCCTTTAGCCGATCGAAGAGGCAGAATGCGTAAGTCGGGGACCGACCCGGTCCCCTCTGTGTGCTATCGATCTTACTGTCGTAACCCTCGGTCCTGTCTGATCTTAGACTGGGAATAAACTCCTTATGCCTATGTCAACCCACGAAACGAGCGTACGGGCACTGAGCCGGTCGGAGAGGTAGAATGCTTAAGCCGAAGATCGACCCGGTCCCCCCTGCATGCTGTCGATCCTGCTGTTGGAACCCTCAGTCTGGTCTGATCTTAGACTGGGAATGAACTCCGTATGCCTAAGTCAACCCATGAAATGAGCATGCAAGTGCTGAGCCGATCAGAGAGGCATAATGCGCAAGTCAGGGATCGGCCCGATCCCCCTTTGCGTGCTGTCGATCCTCCTGCCACAACCCTCGATCCGGTTGGGGCTTAGACATGGAATGAACTCCCTACACCTAAGCCAACCCATGAAATGGGTGTGCGAACGCTCAGCTGGCCAGAAAGGTAGAATGCATAAGCTGGGGATCTATCCGGTCCCCCTACGTGCTGCCAATCTTGTTACCGTAACCCTCGATCTGGTCCGATCTTAGATTGAGAATGAACTCTGTATGCTTAGATTGGAGATGAACTCTGTATGCTTAGACTGGGGATGAACTCCGTATGCCTAAGTCAGCCCACGAAATGAGCGTGCGGGCGCTCAACCGAACAGAAAGGCAGGATGGGCAAGCCGGGGATCGAACGGGTGGTAGGTTCAAGCACGTCTTCATATTTTGCCCATGGCAATGCCATTTTTATGGGTTGTAAATTCATACAATGGTCCCCAAGCCTTCATGTGAAGTTTCGTGGCAAGATGACCCGTTTTCTATTTTTCATGATTTTTTAAACTTTTTTAGAAAGAGTTTTGTCCCCAATTTCCTAGAGGTGATCCTTGTATTTTTTTTGGCATGCACAAAAAAATTCAGCTAAAAACTCAAAGTGGAGAAGATTTTGTGACCGTTTGAAACAAGTGTCCCCATTCTAGACACTTTAATGGCTACTGGCAGCAAACCTATAAAATCTCAAATGCTCTTTAAGGAGGTGTGAGTTCTCGAGGTTTGATGAGGGATAGGGGGCCAATATAAGAGCCAAGTACTAGCACCCATTGCACATCATGTGCGCACACCCCCTCGGCCCCCCCAATCGCCAGAACCCCCAATGCCGCCGGTTAGGCTTTTCGGAGACGATGGTGCCATAGGCGAAAAAAATGCAGCACCAACACATGCCCGAGCCCAGCATGTGCACCGAGGCTCAAAATCTTAGACTAGGAATGAACTCCGTATTCCTAAGCCAACCCACTAAACGAGCGTGTGGGTGCTCTGCCGGTCGGAGAGGCAGAATAAGCAAGCATGGATCAACCTGGTCCCCCTGCGTGCTGTCGATCCTACTATCGCAACCCTCGGTCCAGTCCGATCTTAGACTGGAATGAACTCCGTACGCATAAGTCAACCCACGAAATGCGCGTGTGAGAGCTGAGCCGGCCAAAGAGGCATAATGCTTAAGTCGGGGATTGGCCCGGTCCCCCTCTGTGTGCCGTCAATCCCGCTGCCACAACCCTCGATCCGGTTGGGGCTTAGACATGGAATGAACTCGCTATGCCTAAGCCAACCCACGAAATGGGCTTACGGGCGCTCAGCCAGTCGGAGAGGCAGAATGCGTAAGTCAAAGATCGGCCTGGTCCCCTTTGCGTGCTATCGATCCTGCTATCGTAACCCTCGATCTAGTCTGATCTTAGACTGGGAATGAACTCCATATGCTTAGATGGGGGGATGAACTCCGTATGCCTAATTCAACCCACGAAACGAGCGTGCGGGCGCTCAGCCGACCAGAGAGGCTGGATGCGCAAGCCGGGGATCGAACAGGTGGTAGGTGGGTTCAAGCACATCTTCAAATTTCTGCCATGCCAATGCCATTTTTATGGCTTGTAAATTCATACAATGGTCCCCTAAGCCTCCGTGTGAAGTATCGTGGCAAGACGTCCCGTTTTCTATTTTTCATGATTTTTGAAACTTTTTACGGTTTGGGATTTTTTAAAGTTTTTTTAGAAAGAGTTTTGTCCCCAAATTTGGTAGAGGTGATCCTTGTATTTTTGTTGGTGCGCACAAAAAAATTCAGCTAAAAACTCGAAGTGGAGAAGATTTTGTGACCGTTTGAAAAAAGTGTCCCCATTTCAAACACTTTAATGGCTACAGGCAGAAAACCTATAAAATCTCAAATGCTGTTTAAGGGGGTGTAAGTTCTTGAGGTTTGATGAGGGATAGGGGGCCAATATACGGGCCAAGTACCAGTACCCATCGCACATCATGTGTGCACACCCCCCGGCCCCCTCAATCGTCGAAACCCTCAATGCCATCGGTTAGGCTCTCCGACGATGCTTCGACGATGCTCCGACGATGGTGCCCCGGGTAAAAAAAAAATGCAGCACCAGCACATGTCCGAGCCCAGGATGTGCACTGTGGCTCACAATCTTGGATTGGAAATGAACTCTGTATGCTTAGACATGGAATGAACTCCGTATGCCTAAGCCAACCCACGAAACGAGCGTATGGGCGCTCAGCCGATCGGAGAGGTAGAATGCGCAAGTCGGGGATGGGCTCGGTCCCCCCTGTATGCTGTCGATCTTGCTGCTACAACCCTCGGTTCGGTCTGATCTTAGACTGGGAATAAACTCCGTATACATAAGTCAACCAACGAAACAAGCATGTGGCCTGGTCCCCCTCTGCGTGCTGTCGATCCCGCTGCCACAACCCTCTGTTCCACTAGGGCTTAGACTTGGAATGAACTCCCTATGCCTAAGCCAACCAACGAAACGAGCGTGCGGGCTCTTAGCCGATCGGAGAGGCAAAATGCGCAAGCCGAGGCTTGGCCCAATCCCTCATGCGTACTGTCTATCTTGCTGCCGCAACCCTCGGTCTGGTCCGATCTTAGACTGGGAATGAACTCCGTATGCCTAAGCCAATGCACGAAACGAGGGTGCGGGTGCTGAGCCGATCAGAGAGGTATAATGCGTAGTCGAGGATAAGCCCGATCCCCCTCTGCGTGCTGCCGGTCCCGCTGCCATAACCCTCGATCTGACTGGGGCTTAGACATGGAATGAACTCCCTATGTGTAAGCCAAAATGTGAAATGGGCGTGCAGGCGCTCAGCCGGTCGGAGAGGCAGAATGCATAAGTCGGGGATCGGTTCGATCCCCCCTACGTGCTGCCTATCCTGCTGCCGCAACCCTTGGTCCGATCTTATCTTAGACTGGGAATCAACTCCATATGCTCAGATTGGGGATGAACTCTGTATGCTTAAGTCAACCCACGAAACAAGCGTGCGGGCGCTCAATCGGCTAGAGAGGTCGATCGGGGAGGTAGAATGCGCAAGCTGGGGATTAGGCCGGTCCCTCCTGCATGCTGTCGATCCTATAAATGGTCCTGCTGCCGTAACCCTCGGTCCAATCTGATCTGAGACTGGGAATGAACTCTGTACGCTTAGACATGGAATGAACTCTGTATGCCTGAGCCAACCCATGAAACGAGCGTGCGGGCGCTCAGCCTACTGGAGAGACAGAATGCGCAAGTCAGAGATCAGCCCAGTCCCCCCTGCGTGTTGTCGATCCTGCTGCTGAAACCCTCGGTTTGGTCTGATCTTAGACTGGGAATGAACTCCGTATGCGTAAGTCAACCCACGGAAAGAGCGTTCGGGCGCTGAGCCGACCGGAGAGGCATAATGCGCAAGCCAAGGATCGACTTGGTCCCCCTCTGCATGCTACCAGTCCTGCTGCCACAACCCTTGGTCTAGCTGGGGCTTAGACATGGAATGAACTCCCTATGCCTAAGCCAACCCATGAAACGGGCGTGAGGGCACTCAGCCAACTGGAGAGGCAGAACGCGCAAGCTAGGGATCGACACGGTCCCCCCTACGTGCTACCAATCCTGCTGTCGTAACCCTCGGTCCAGTCTGATCTTAGACATGGAATGAACTCCGTATGCTTAGACTGGGGATCAACTCCGTATGCCTAAGTCAACCCACGAAACAAATGTGCGGACGCTCAACTGGGGATCGAACGAGTGATAGGTGGGTTCAAGCACATCTTTATATTTCTGCCATGCCAATGCCATTTTTATGGCTTGTAAATTCATACAATGGTCCCCTAAGCCTTCATGTGAAGTTTCGTGGCAAGACGACCTGTTTTCTATTTTTCATGATTTTCGAAACTTTTTACGGTTCGAGATTTTTTAAAACTTTTTTAGAAAGAGTTTTGTCCCCAAATTTGGTAACAGTGATCCTTGTATCTTTTTTGGCATGCACAAAAAATTCAGCTAAAAACTTGAAGTGGAGAAGATTTTGTGACCGTTTGAAAAAAGTGTCCCCATTTCAGACACTTTAATGGCTACTGGCAGCAAACCTATAAAATCTCAAATGCTCTTTAAGGGGGTGTGAGTTCTCGAGGTTTGATGAGGGATAGGGGGCCAATATAAGGGCCAAGTGCCAGCACCCATCACACATCATGTGCGCACACCCCTCGGCCCCCTCAATCACCGGAACCCCTAATGCCTCCTATTAGGCTCTCCGACGATGCTCCGACTATGGTGCCCTGGGTGAAAAAAATGTAACACCAGCACATGCCTAAGCCCAGCATGTGCACCGTGGCTCAAACTCTTAGACTAGGAATGAACTTCGTATGCTTAGACATGGAATGAATTCCGTATGCCAAAGCCAACCCACGAAACGAACGTGCGGGCACTCAGCCGGTAGGAGAGGTAGAATGCGCAAGCTGGGGATCGACCCGGTCCACCTCTGTGTGCTGCCTGTCCCACTATCACAACCCTCATTTTGGCTGGGGCTTACACATGGAATGAACTTTGTATGCCTAAGCCAACCCACAAAACAGGAGTGCGGGCGCTCAACCGATCGGAGAGGCAGAATGCCTAAGCTGGGGATCGACCCGGTCCCCCCTGTGTGCTGCCGATCCTGCTGTCGCAACCCTCGATCTGATCTGATCTTAGACTAGGAATGAACTCCATATGCTTAGGTAAGGGATGAACTCCATATGCATAAGTCAACCCATGAAACGAGCGTGTGGGCGCTTAGCCGACTGGAGAGGTCGATCAGGAAGGCAGAATGCGTAAGCTGGGGATTGGCTCGATCCCCCCTGCATGCTATAGATCCTGCTGCTGCAACCCTCCGTCCGATCTGATCTTACACTGGGAATGAACTTCGTATGCTTAGACTAGGGATGAACTCTGTATTCTTAGACTGGGGATGAACTCCGTATGCCTAAGCCAACCCAAAAAATGAGCATGCGGGCGCTCAGGCAGTAGGAGAGGTCGAATGCGCAAGTTGAGGACCGGCCCGGTCCCCCCTGCGTGTTGTCGATCCTACTACTGCAACCCTCGGTTCGGCCCGATCATAGATTGGGAATGAACTCCGTATGCCTAAGTCAACCCACGAAACGAGCGTTCAGGCGCTGAGCCGACCGTAGTGGCATAATGCGCAAGTCGGGGATCAGCCCGATCCTTCTCTACGTGTTACCGATCCTACTGCCATAACCCTCAGTCCGACTGGGGCTTAGACATGGAATGAACTCCGTATGCCTAAGCCAACCCACGAAACGAGCGTACGAGCGCTCAGCCAATCGGAGAGGCAGAATGTGCAAGCCGGGGACCGGCTCGGTACCCCCTGCGTGTTGTCGATCTTACTACTGGTCTTGCAGCTGCAACCTTCGATCTGGTCCAATCTTAGACTGGGAATGAACCCCATATGCTTGACATGGAATGAACTCCGTATGCCGAAGTCAAACCATGAAACGAACGTACGGGCGCTCAGTCGATCGGAGAGGCAGAATGCGTAAGTCGGGGACCGACTCGGTCCCCCCTACGTGCTATCAATCCTACTACCACAATGCTCGGTCCGGTCCGATCTTAGATTGGGAATGAACTCCTCATGCCTAAGTTAACCCACGAAATGAGCGTTCGGGCCAGTCCCCCTTTGCGTGTTGCCAGTCCCGCTGCCACAACCCTCGGTCTGGCTGGGGCTTCGACATGGAATAAACTCCCTATGCCTAAGCCAACCCACGAAACGGGCGTGCGGGCACTCAGCCGACCGAAGAGGCAGAATGCGCAAGTCGGGGAACGGCACGGTCCCCCTGCGTATTACCGATCCTGCTGCCGTAACCTTCGGTCCGATCCGATCTTAGACTACGAATGAACTCCGTATGCTTAGACTGGGGATGAACTCCGTATGCCTAAGTCAACCAATGAAATGAGCGTGCGGGCGCTCAGCCGGCTAGAGAGGCCAGCCAAAGAGGCATAATGCACAAGCCGGGGATCAACCCGGTCCCTCTCTATGTGCTGTCGATCCCACTGCCGGTCCTGCTGCCATAACCCTCGGTCTGGCTGGGGCTTAGACATGGAATGAACTTTGTATGCCTAAGCCAACCCACGAAACGAGCGTGCGTGCGCTCAACCGACCGGAGAGGAAGAATGCATAAGTCAGGGATCGGCCTGATCCCCACTGCATGCTACCGATCCTGCTATCGCAACTCCCGGTTCAGTCCAATCTTAGACTAGGAATGAACTCCGTATGCTTAGACATGGAATAAACTCCGTATGCCTAAGCCTACCCATGAAATGAGCGTGTGGGTGCTCAGTCAACCAGAGAGGCAGAATGTGTCGATCCTGCTATCACAACCTTCAGTCCGGTCTGATCTTAGACTGGGAATGAACTCCGTATGCCTAAGTCAACCCACAAAATGAGCTTTCAGGTGCTAAGCCGATCGAAAAGGCATAATGCACAAGTCGGGGATCGACGCGGTCCCCCTCTGCATGCTGTTGATCCCGCTACCACAACCCTCAGTTCGGCTGGGGTTTCGACATGGAATGAACCTCTATGCCTAAGTCAACCCATGAAACGGGCGTGCAGGTGCTCAACCGACCGGAGAGGCAGAATGCGCAAGCCGGGGATCGACCCGGTCCCCTCAGTGCTATCGATCCTGCTGTTTCAACCCTCGGTCCGGTCTGATCTTAGACTGGGAATGAACTCTGTATGCTTAGACTGGGGATGAACTTCGTATGCCTAAGTCAACCCATGAAACGAGCGTGCGGGTACTCAACCGACCGAAGAGGCTGACCGGAGAGGCATAATGCACAAGCTGGGGATCAGCCCAGTCCCTCTCTGCGTGCTACCGATTTTACTGCTGGTCCTACTGCCATAACCCTCGGTCCGGCTGGGGCTTAGACATGGAATGAACTCCGTATGCCTAAGCCAACCCACGAAACGAGCGTGCAGACACTCAGCCGGTCGGAGAGGCAGAATGTACAAGCCGGGGATAGACATGATCGCCCCCTGCATGCTGTCGATCCTGCTACTGGTCCTGCTACCGCAACCCTAAGTCCAGTCTGATCTTAGATTGGGAATGAACTCCATAGGCTTAGATATGGAATGAACTCCGTATGCCTAAGCCAACCCACGAAATGAGTGTGCGGGCGCTCAACCGACCGGAGAGGCAGAATGTGTAAGCTGGGGACCAGCCCAGTCCCCCCTTCTGTGCTATCAATCCTGCTGCCGTAACCCTCGGTCCGATCCGATCATAGACTGGGAATGAACTCCGTATGCCTAAGCCAACCCACGAAATGAGCGTGTAGGCGCTGAGCCGATCGGAGAGGCATATTGCGCAATCCGGGGATTGGCTAGGTCCCCTTCTGCGTGTTGTCGATCCCGCTGCCATAACCCTAGGTCTGGAATGAACTCCCTATGCCTAAGCCAACCCATGAAACGGGTGTGCGGGCGCTTAGCCAGCCGGAGTGGCAGAATGCGCAAGCCAGGGATCGACTCGGTCCCCCTACGTGCTGTCGATCCAGCTATTGCAATCCTCGATCCGATCTGACTTAAACTGGGAATAAACTCCGTATGCTTAGACTGGGGATGAACTCCGTATGCCTAAGTCAACCCATGAAACGAGCGTATGGGCGCTCAGTCGGTCGGAGAGGTTGGTCGGAGAGGCATAATGCACAAGTCGGGGATCAGCACGGTCCCCCTCTGCGTGTTGCCAATCCCACTGCTGGTCCTACTGCCATAACCCTCGGTCCGACTGGGGCTTAGACATGGAATGAAGTTTGATGCCTAAGCCAAGCCATGAAACGAGCATGCGGGCGCTCAGTCAGTCGGAGAGGTAGAATGCGCAAGTCAAGGATCGGCCCGATCCCCCCCTGCGTGCTGCCGATCCTGCTGCTGGTCCTGCTGCCACAACCCTCAGTCTGATCCGATCTTAGACTGGGAATGAACTCCGTATGCTTAGTGTAGACACCCAATTGGGTCCAGGCCCAGATCAATTGGGCCTGGCCCAAATGGGTAACGCCAATTCAATTTTATCCTGTATTTTTTTTTTCTTTTTCTTTTTTCTTCTTTTGTATTTTACATATATTATTATTCATTATTATTATTATATATTAATATATGTATATCTTTATTTATTTATTTATTTTTTTCTCTGTTAATATTTATATGTATTATATTTATATAATTATATATTTATTATTATATTATAATTATTTTCTTTTCTTTTTTTCTTGTAATATTTTTTTTGGTTGGTTTATCTTATTGTGTCCCTAATTATCTGTTAATAATCTTTTTTTTTCTCTCTTTTCTTGATCCGTATCTGATTTTTTTACTATTATTATTATTATTTTTTCTTTGTTTTCTTTTTTGGATGGCTGGGATTAAAAGATGAAGAATCCCACTGTGGAGGGCCAATTGGATTCAAAGATTGAATCCCCGTCCAAGAAGGAATTGAGATTGATCAGGAACTCCTGATCAACCCCTATAAAAGGCACCTCTTGGAACAGATTGAACAGACAGAAAACAGAAGCCAGAGCTATTGATTTGAGAGAAAAGGAGGCGTATAGGAAGCTAAGAAAAGTTTAGGAGTGTTCTGGGAGTGAGAAAAAATTTTTAGAAATTTTTGGCGAAAAAAATTTTCTAGAAATTTCTGGGAAATTTCCAGATTCCGGTGAATTTTTCGGCAAGGGTTGAATTTTTCGACAATAATTCTGACCAAATTTGAAGTTTCTGGTGACCTGCCCAGTCTTCGGCGAAGAATCCCAGAAACCGGTGATCTTTCGGCAACTTCCGGTGAAATTTTCCTGATTTCGACGATAATTTCCAAAATCCTGTGAAATCCCCACCAGAGTTCTTCAGCCCTTAGAGAGAAGGGAGAGAAAAAGGGGAGAAGAGAGAGAGAGGGGGGGGGTGTTCTACCGAAAAACGAAGGGGACTGCCTTTTATACCCTTCCAAAACGACGTCATTTTGGCTTTAAGTTAATCAGAGGATCCGCGCGTTTTGCCGAAAACCTGACCCGACCCAAGCGTCGACCCGCTTCTTGACCCACGCGTGCCAGCCCCCTCCGAGCCGAGCCAAGCCGAGCTGAGCTGCCAAGCCGCTCCCCCGAGCCGTTTCTCTGCCTTGAGCCGAGCCGAGCCGAGCCGCGATCCGAGCCGCTCCAGGTTTTTTTTTTCTATTTTTTTATTAGATTAGATTTATTTAATATTTTTTATCTTTATCTTATTTTTATTTTTTTTCTTCTTTATTTACTTTTACTTTTATTTTGTTTTGTATTCTTTAAATAAAAATCAAAAAAATATTTTTGAGGAAAAGTTGAAAGTATCAATTTTCCTTAGAAATAAATTTCAAAAAAAAGATTTTTGAGGAAAAGTTGAAAGTATCAATTTTTCTTAAAAATAAATTTTCAAAAAAAAAAGATTTTTGAGGAAAAGTTGAAAGTATCAATTTTCCTTGGAAATCAAAGTTTCAAAAAAAAATTTTTTGAGGAAAAGTTGAAAGTATCAATTTTCCTTAGAAATAAATTTCAAAAAAAATATTTTTGGGGAAAGTTGAAAGTATCAATTTTCCCTACACAAGAACAATCATCATCTCCTTCCTTTCTATTTTGATTTTGATTTTGATTTTGATTTTTCTTTAAATAATCCAACGACGGAGCCTCTGCAAATGAAACAGTAGTTTTTCTTGCATACTCTTGAGGTGAGGGAATTTTCTCAATTTTCTGCTAAAAGTATTAGAGTCAATTGAGAAAAATTTTCAATAATTAATTACTTGATAAAATTTTAAGGCTTTTGGATAACAAGAATTTTAGCTGGTACCATCTTTTGATGGGCGTTGTGAGGGTGCTATAACCTTCTTCACACGTAACCGAACTCCTGAACTCTGTTCTGGTTAGTAGACCTAAACCTATTCTTTTAGGGACCTTTGAACTTAGGTGTTCTCTGAAAGGACAGATTCCTTAAGGTGGCCAATCGCACCTAGATAAAAAAAGATTGGTGGCGACTCCCTAAAAGCCAATGTCTAGCGATAGATCCCGGATCTAGACGTTATGATAGCTTGGCGACTCCACTGGGGACTTTGAGAGTCAGGCCAGCAAATAATTTGTGTTATCCAAAAGCCTAATAAAATTGAACCCTTTTGTATATATGTATTATTGTTCATTCATGTTTATTTACCTTGTTAATTATGTCATTCATATGCATGTGCATAACATGAGCTCTATACCCAAGCTCCGTCCCTCTAGGAGGGAGTAAAGTACCTATTGCTTTCGTGAGGTCTAATGCCTCCGCAGTGGCTAGCGAAATACTCCCACTCAAATTGAACCTTTTCCGCTTGTAGCCTATAATGGGTAAGGATTAAGGTGCCTTACTAGTCTGTAATGGACAGGGATGTAAAGAGCAATTTGAGAACCTTTAGACTTTGACCTAAAAACCGCATGTAGTGAACCTTAAGAGTGCCTACACCTAAGATAGAGCCCTTTCTACCCAATGATAGATATACCCTGAAATTAGGACACAAAAAGGGTGTTTGTCTAATAATTTTGATTGTTTAACTTTGTGTATTATTTTTATCATATGTAACATTATGCATCAACATCACTTACGTTTCATCCACGGAACTAACTATGTTGTTTGTCTGATTGTATGCATCTGTATTCTTTTCATGATCATGTTTCAACACAATCATTTGCATTCATTTCATACTAGATTTCGTTCAAAAAATGTACATTTCATTTGTGTATCAAAGCATCATACATAAGGCACAGCATAACATTTCTAATCATAAGTATGGTACTCAAGGTCCGAGGATAGCTCCATCTAGCGAAAACCCTGCTCATCCATACAACATAAGATCCAGAGCAAGGCAAATGGAAGAAGAAAGTTCTCATAGATTTGAAAAGCTAGAAAAAGCTCAGGAGAAGATTGAAAGTGAACTAAGCAAGATTCTGGAGGCCCTCAATAATATGAATAAAGGAAAAAGAGTTGAAGGAAGTACAAGCCAGCAAGAAGTGGCTGACCCTTTGTACCCTCTAGGTTTTGGCCCACCTCAAGCCCAGTCTGCCCAAGAGGTCCCACCATAACATTTTGCATATCCAACATATCCTGGAATGCCATCAGCTTTCAACCCAGGGCAGTATAATAGCTATATAAATCCTGTCTTCACTGAAAAGGTAGCAGAACCAATTCCTGATCTAGAAGAGAAGGAGAAGGAAAAGATAAGGGTGGAAGCTGAGGAAAGCTCTAAAATTAGCATGCTAGAGCAGAGGCTACGAGCTGTGGAAGGATTTAGCTGTTATGGATCAGTTGATGCTGCTGGGCTCTGCCTAGTTCCTGATGTGGTTATCCCCCATAAGTTCAAAGTACCGAAGTTTGAAAAATATGACGGTACAAAGTGCCCCAAAACCCACATCACCATGTATTGCAAAAAGATGGCAGCTCATGCACATGATGAAAAACTCTTGATGCATGTCTTCCAAGATAGCCTTACTGGTTCTGCTGCCAGGTGATATGTTCAGTTGGATAGGACCCACATTCGCTCTTGGAGCGATATGGCTCATGACTTCATCAGTCAATATCGACACATCATCGATTTGGCCCCTGATCGTTTATCTTTACAAAATCTAGAGAAAAAGTCAAATGAGTCTTTTAAAGAGTATGCCCAGAGGTGGAGGGATATTGCTTCTCAAGTACAACCTCCTTTGACTGAGAAAGAAACTACAGTGTTATTTGTCAGTACTTTGAAGCCTCCCTATTATGAAAAGATGATAGGGAATGCAACTAAGAATTTTGCCGACATGGTGATCTCTGGAGAAATTATTGAAAGTGCCATAAAAAATGGCAAGTTGAAAGGAGGAGAAACCAAGAAGGCATCAGAAAAGAAAGAAACTGAAGCTCAAGCTGTGAGCTTTGATAGACAACAATTCGGGGGTTATCAACCCTATCCATCCCAAGGTTACTCTCCATACTATCCTGCTGTGAATAATGCCTCATCCTACCCATACTAGCTAGCCCCACAACCATCTTATTCATCCACTTACCGCCTTAACATTCAAGCTCCTGTAAGAACCCAAATTCGTCCTACTAACCCAGCAAGTGGCTCACGAGAACAACGGACTACTCGAGAAGAACCTGTATTTGATCCAATCCCTATGACTTATACAGAGTTATATCGAGAACTCTATAATAGCCACTTGATTGCCCCCAGCCATGTGGAACCACTTAAACCACCCTATCCAAAGTGGTATGATCCTACAGCCCGTTGTGACTACCATTATAGAATTACTGGCCATTCTACTGAAAATTGCACTGCTTTAAAGTATAAAGTGCAATGGTTGATCAATGATGGAATGGTAAGTTTTGATCAAGGAAAAGCAACAGCACCTAATGTTAGTGTACTGAGCAAAAGTCAAGAACAGAAAGGATCCGGAGATTCACAATGAATTGAGGGGCAAGATGTCAATAGAGATTCTTCACCTGATCGCATAGGGGGACAATTTTAAAAATGGAGATAAGGCTAGTTGAAGGTTTCTTCTATCATTTTAGGATTTCTTTTCAAACAATGTTAGATTTTTTTTTGCAATATGACTTCACTTGTTATCATTTTAATAAAGGCAAGTCAATGCATTTCATTACATTTTTCTCTTTCACTTGACCATTACTCCATGCTTTGTTACCTTTCATAACTTTATACTCCCTTTCTTAGATTTCAGATGATGAATATTTAGACAATGATAACAATAATTCTGGGATTTAATTTTGAGAACTCATCCACGTCAATGTGAGGAGATGATTTGAGCAAAAAGTAAGCTGTTACTGAAGGTGAAATAGATATGTCTTGAAGGTGTGCAATCTTTTATACAAGTTCATGAGCTTTGTTCAATAGATGATGTTCAAGAAAGGTATTCACAATTGAGATGAAAAATGGCCATCTTTCTTTTACCATTTGAAAAACCATTTATTGTTACCCCTTTGAGCTTATCATTTTTTTTGAAGAACCCTAACCAAGGATCACCCTCTACACTGGAGGGCAATTTAAAAAAAAAAACTCACAAAAGATCTAAAAAAAAAAAAGAAAAAATAAATAAATGCCACACCTGACTTGGGGCAAAGTAATGAGAATCTTTTGTGTGAGGAAAGAAAAAAGTAGTGAAATGATGTGGGGGCAAAATGCCAAGCTGCATCAAATGATCCTTCGGTCTTGAACCTTTTTAATATATGTTTTGAGCCTATTATATCCATTTTTTTTATGACCTTTCACCTTGGCCTACATTACAACCTTGAAAAGTCCATTTGGATCAAGTGTGAATACTCAACTTGAATGATCATATGTTGAACGAAGGTATACTCATGATGAAGCAATGGAATCATGCTACATTGCTCTAAAGTTTGATGTATGAAAGATATCAACAATGGATGAAAAATGAGAAAAGAGAAAAAAAAAAAGAAAAAAAAGGGGAAAAAATGAGAAAATGAAAAAATAAAAAAAGATATTCAAATTGAAAACCTGAAAGGGTGATTTTGGTACAAAAAAAAAAAAGATCCAGGTCAAATGGCTCACATGAATGAAAGATCAAAGACATCTGAAGATCCCTTAAAGACTGGGGCAGAGTTCGCCAAGCTCAAGATGACTTCAACAGTAAATGGAATGAGTTTTTGAAAAAGAATCCTAGATTAATGTTGAAATTTGTTTGAATATTCATCATTTGGACATACCATTCACCTCAATGACATCCAATTTATTTCTTTTCCCATTTATTTTCTACCAAAATAGATCTCCATTGATTATCTTTACCATAATTCACCTTCTGTTCTCTTATTGTTTCACCCCTAGAATGAATTGAGAAAATGCTTGATTGCATTATATTTGTCAAGAATTGAAATGATAATGAATGAATGAATATGTGTTTAAAAGAATCTTACATTCATTTGAAAAGAAATCTAAGATAATGAAGAAATGGTAGAAACCTAAAAGAGATGATTTAGAAGGATGTATGATGTGACCAAATAGAGAATATGATGGGGCAAATCTTGAAAAGCGATACAACCAAGTGATGAGTACAAGGATGAATTGGTCGAATGGTGGGAACAATTAGTGGATAGTTTGTTTTGGAATGGTTGATGCTGAGACAAGGACCCAGTGATGGTGGATGAAATTTGTTTTGAAATTTGCTAGTGCTGAGAAATTCATTGAATGATGGTCAAGGGATGATCGATTGATGAAGCTTATTCCAAAGTATTGAGAAATTGAACAAGGAAAGAATGTGAGTGGAAAGGACAATTGAGAGCTACACTGGTTCGATCTTAGAAGAGCAGTGCAATTGGATCCTTGAGGAATCAAAGGGCTTGACACCCAAGAAAGAAAAAAAAGAGCTTGAGAAACTTGAGTACCATACATTGAACAGGAATTAATTGGCCAACATTTGCATAGCATGCATTGAAAATCATGCACATTGCATAGCATACACTACTTTCAGGAAAGTATAGTGTATAAATTCAAGAAGCAGGGGTGTTCCAACATCCCATATGGAGAAGACAAATATGAAGATATTTTGCAAGATGGAGAAGAAACTTGTTAGGTAAGTTCCTAATCCTTGAAATAGGATGTCTTTTGGTATCAGGGTTGATTTATAAGACCTTTGGGCATGATCTCCTGAAATTCCCTCAAACACAACTTTCAACTCCTTCGGACATGATTGTCTAGGAGTATTTACGTTTCCAAGTTTGTTGCCTCTATTTAGAGGAGCAATTTACTTTCCAAGTTCGTTGCCTCTGTTTAGAGGAGCTCTTTACTTTCCAAAGTCGTGGTGCCTCTGTTTAGAGGAGCAATTTACTTTCCAAAGTCGTGGTGCCTCTGTTTAGAGAAGCAATTTACTTTCCAAAGTCGTGGTACCTCTGTTTAAAGGAGCAATTTATTTTCAAAGTCGTGGTGCCTCTGTTTAGAGGAGCAATTTATGTTTCTCAAAGTCGTTGAGCCTCTGTTTAGAGGAGCTTTGGTCAAAAACAAAAAAACAAAAAAACAAAAAAAACAAAAAATGACAATGTTGAGTTGAGTCTTGATTGGGTGTCTACGTCTTTGCGCAATTTTTGTTTCACAGAAAATGTGCAAAGAGGGGCAGCTGTAGACACCCAATTGGATCCAGGCCCAGATCAATTGGGCCTGGCCCAAATGGGTAAGGCCCAATTCAATTTTATCCTGTATTATTTTTTTTCTTTTTCTTTTTTCTTCTTTTGTATTTTACATATTTTATTATTCATTATTATTATTATATATTAATATATGTATATCTTTATTTATTTATTTATTTTTTTCTCTGTTAATATTTATATGTATTATATTTATATAATTATATATTTATTATTATATTATAATTATTTTCTTTTCTTTTTTTCTTGTAATTTTTTTTTGGTTGGTTTATCTTATTGTGTCCCTAATTATCTGTTAATAATCTTTTTTTTTCTCTCTTTTCTTGATCCGTATTTGATTTTTTTACTATTATTATTATTTTTTTTTCTTTGTTTTCTTTTTTGGTTGGCTGGGATTAAAAGATGAAGAATCCCACTGTGGAGGGGAACTCAATCAGAAGAGTCCAATTGGATTCAAAGATTGAATCCCCGTCCAAGAAGGAATTGAGATTGATCAGGAACTCCTGATCAACCCCTATAAAAGGCACCTCCTGGAATAGAATGAACAGACAGAAAACAGAAGCCAGAGCTACTGATTTGAGAGAAAAGGAGGCGTATAGGAAGCTAAGAAAAGTTTAGGAGTGTTCTGGGAGTGAGAAAAAATTTTTAGAAATTTTTGGCGAAATTCTGACCAAATTTTTCGGCAAGGGTTGAATTTTTCGGCAATAATTCTGACCAAATTTGAAGTTTCCGACGACCTGCCCAGTTTTCGACGAAGAATCCCAAAAACCGGTGATCTTTCGGTAACTTCTGGTGAAATTTTCCAGATTCTGACGATAATTTCTAGAATCCGACGAAATCCCCACCGGAGTTCTTCAGCCCTTAGAGAGAAGGGAGAGAAAAAGGGGAGAAGAGAGAGAAAAAAGAGGGGTGTTCTACCGAAAAATGAAGGGGACTGCCTTTTATACCCTTCCAAAACGACGTCGTTTTGGCTTTAAGTTAATCAGAGGATCCACGCGTTTTGTCGAAAACTCGACCCGACCCGAGCGTCAACCCGCTTCTTGACCCGCGCGTGCCAGCCCCCTCCGAGCTAAGCCGAGCTGCCAAGCCGCTCTCCCGAGCCATTTCTCTACCTTGAGCCGAGTCGAGCCGAGCCGCGATCTGAGCCGGTCCAGGTTTTTTTTTTTTCTATTTTTTTATTAGATTAGATTTATTTAATATTTTTTATCTTTATCTTATTTTTATTTTTGTTTTACTTTTTTTTATTTTTTTTCTTCTTTATTTACTTTTACTTTTATTTTGTTTTATATTCTTTAAATAAAAATCAAAAAAATATTTTTGAGGAAAAGTTGAAAGTATCAATTTTCCTTAGAAATAAATTTCAAAAAAAAGATTTTTGAGGAAAAGTTGAAAGTATCAATTTTTTTTAAAAATAAATTTTCAAAAAAAAAAAGATTTTTGAGAAAAAGTTGAAAGTATCAATTTTCCTTGGAAATCAAAGTTTAAAAAAAAATATATTTTTGAGGAAAAGTTGAAAGTATCAATTTTCCTTAGAAATAAATTTCAAAAAAAAGATTTTTGAGGAAAAGTTGAAAGTATCAATTTTCCTTGGAAATCAAAGTTTCAAAAAAAAAAATTTTTGAGGAAAAGTTGAAAGTATCAATTTTCCTTAGAAATAAATTTGAAAAAAAATATTTTTAGGGAAAAGTTGAAAGTATCAATTTTCTCTACACAAGAACAATCATCATCTCCTTCCTTTCTATTTTGATTTTGATTTTGATTTTGATTTTTCTTTAAATAATCCGACGACGGAGCCTCTGCAAGTGAAACAGTAGTTTTTCTTGCATACTCTTGAGGTGAGGGAATTTTCTCAATTTTCTACTAAAAGTATTAGAGTCAATTGAGAAAAATTTTCAATAATTCATTACTTGATAAAATTTTAAGGCTTTTGGGTAACACGAATTTTAGCTGGTACCATCTTTTGA
The DNA here is from genome assembly GCF_047325235.1 of Durio zibethinus. Lineage (NCBI taxonomy): Eukaryota > Viridiplantae > Streptophyta > Magnoliopsida > Malvales > Malvaceae > Durio > Durio zibethinus. The sequence continues at coordinate 16,735,200 of NC_143164.1, read as the reverse complement.
TGGGCGTTGTGAGGGTGCTATAACCTTCCTCACACGTAACCGAACTCCCGAACTCTGTTTTGGTTAGTAGACCTAAAACTATTCTTTTAGGTACCCTTAAACTTAGGTGTTCTCTGAAAGGATAGATTCCTTAAGGTGGCCAATCGTACCTAGATAAAAAAAGATTGGTGGCGACTCTCTAAAAGCCAATGTCTAGCGATAGATCCCAGATCTAGACGTTATGACACTTAGATATGGAATGAACTTCGTATGCCTAAGCCAACCCATGAATTGAGCACGCGGGCGGTCAGCCGACCGGAGAGGCAGAATGCGTAAGTCGAGGACCGACGCGATCCCCCCGACGTGCTATCGATCTTGCTGTCACAACCCTCGGTCCGATCCGATCTTAGACTAGGAATGAACTTCGTATGCTTAGACTGGGGATGAACTCTGTATGCTTAAGTCAACCCACAAAACGAGTGTACGGGCGCTCAGCCGGCCAGAAAGGCAGAATGAGCACGTCGAGGATCAGCCCGGTCCCCCTTTGTGTGCTGCCAGTCCCGCTGCCGCAACCCTCAGTCCGGCTGGGGCTTAGACATGAAATGAGCTCCCTATGCCTAAGCCAACCCATGAAATGGGCGTGCGGGTGCTTAGTCCATCGAAGAGGTAGAATGCGAAAGTCGAGGATTGGCCCGATCCCCCCTGTGTGTTGTCGATCCTGCTACCGTAACCTTTGATCCGGTTTGATCTTAGACTGGGAATGAACTCTGTATGCTTAGACTGGGGATGAACTTCATATCCCTAAGTCAACCCACGAAACAAGCGTACGGGTGCTCAGCCGGTCGGAGAGGGAGAATGCGTAAGTCGAGAATCGACTCGGTCCTCCCTGCGTGCTGCCGATCCTGCTGCTGGTCCTGCTGCCACAACCCTAGGTCCAATCTGATCTTAGACTAGGAATGAACTCCGTATGCTTAGACATGGAATGAACTTCGTATGCCTAAGCCAACCCATGAAACGAACGTGCGGGCGCTCAACCGGTCGGAGAGGCAGAAAGCGCAAGTCGAGGATCGACCCGGTCCCCCCTGTGTGTTGTCGATCTTGTTGCCTCAACCCTCAGTCTGGTCTGATCTTAGATTGGGAATGAAGTCCGTATGCCTAAGTCAACCCACAAAACGAGCGTGCAGGCGTTGAGTCGATCGGAGAGGCATAATGCGCAAGCCGAGGATCGGCCCAATCCCCTTCTGCGTGCTGTCGATCCCACGGCCACAACCCTCGGTCTGATTGGGGCTTAGACATGGAATGAACTCCCTATGCCTAAGCCAACCCATGAAACGGGCGTGCGGGCGGTCAGCCGACCGATGAGACAGAATGCGCAAGCTGGGGATCTACCCGGTCACCCCTGCGTGCTGCCGATCCTACTGTCACAACCCTCGGTCTGATCCAATCTTAGACTGGGAATGAACTTCATATGCTTAGACTGGGGATGAACTCCTTATGCCTAAGTCAACCCACGAAACGAGCATGCGGACGCTCAGCCGACCAGAGAGGCAAGATGCGCAAGTCAGGGATCGAAGGGGTGGTAGGTGGGTTCAAGCACATCTTCATATTTCTATAGTGCCAATGCCATTTTTATGGCTTGTAAATTCATACAATGGTCCCCTACGCCTTCATGTGAAGTTTTGTGTCAAGGTGACCCGTTTTCTATTTTTCATGATTTATGAAACTTTTTATGGTTCGAGACTTTTTAAAATTGTTTTAGAAAGAGTTTTGTCCCTAAATTTGGTAGAGGTGATCCTTTTATTTTTGTTGGCATGTACAAAAAAATTCAGCTAAAAACTTGAAGTTGAGAAGATTTTGTGACCGTTTGAAAAAAGTGTCCCAATTTCAGACGCTTTAATCACTACTAGAAGAAAACCTATAAAATCTCAAATGCTTTTTAAGGGGGTGTGAGTTATCGAGGTTTGATGAGGGATAGGGGGCCAATATAAGGGCCAAGTACCAGCACCCATCGCACATCATGTGTGCACCCCTAATGCCGTCGGCTAGGCTCTCCGATGATGCTCCGGTGATGGTGCCCCGGGCAAAAAAAATGTGGCACCAGCACATGCTCGAGCCCAGCATGTGCACCGTGGCTCAAACTCTTAGACTGGGAATGAACTCCGTATGCTTAGACATGGAATGAACTCCGTATGCCTAAGCCAACCCACGAAACGAGCGTGCGGGCGCTCAGCCGACCGGACAGGCAGAATGCTCAAGCCGGGGATCAGCCCAGTCCCCCTCTGTGTGCTACCGATCCCGCTGCCACAACCCTCGGTCTGGTTGGGGCTTAGACATTGAATGAACTCCCTATGCCTAACCCAACCCACGAAACAGGCGTGCAAGCGCTCAGCCACCCGGAGAGGCAGAATGCGCAAGCTGGGGATCAGCCCGATCCCCCTCGCGTGCTGTCAAAACCCTATATGCCTAAGTCAACCCACGAAACATGCGTACGGGCACTGAACCGGTCGGAGAGGCATAATGCGTAAGCCGGGCATCGGCTCGATCCCCCTCTGCGTGCTGTCAGTCCCGGTACCACAACCCTCTGTCCGGCTGGGGCTTAGACATGGAATGAACTCCCTATGCCTAAGCCAACCCGCAAAACAAGTGTGCGGGCACTCAGCCGATTGGGGAGGCAGAATACGCAAGCCGGGGATCGGCCCGATCCCCCTGCGTGCTGCCGATCTTGTTATCGCAACCCTCGGTCCGATCCGATCTTAGACTGGGAATGAACTCTGTATGCTCAAACTGGGGATGAACTCTTATGCTTTAGTCAACCCACAAAACGAGCGTGCAGGCGCTCAGCCAACCAGAGAGGTAGGATGCGCAAGCCGCAGATCGAACGGGTGGTAAGTGGGTTCAAGCACATCTTCATATTTCTGCCATGCCAATGCCATTTTTATGACTTGTAAATTCATACAATGGTCTCCTAAGCCTTCATGTGAAGTTTCGTGGCAAGACAACCCGTTTTCTATTTTTCATGATTTTTGAAACTTTTTAAGGTTCAGAATTTTATAAAATTTTTTTAGAAAGAGTTTTGTCCCCAAATTTGGTAGAGGTGATCATTGTATTTTTGTTGGCATGCGTAAAAAAATTCAGTTAAAAACTCGAAGTGGAGAAGATTTTGTGACCGTTTGAAAAAAGTGTCCCCATTTCAAATACTTTAATGGCTACTGGCAGCAAACCTATAAAATCTCAAATGCTCTTTAAAGGGGTGTGAGTTCTCGAGGTCTGATGAGGGATAGGGGCCAATATAAGGGTCAAGTACCAGCACCCATCGCACATCATGTGCGCACACCCGTCGGCCCCCTAATCGTCGGAGCCCCCAATACCGTCGGTTAGGTTCTCTGACGATGCTCCGACGATGGTGCCTCGGGCGAAAAAAATGCGGCACCAGCACATGCCCGAGCCCAACATGTGCACCGTGGCTCAAAATCCTAGACTAGGAATGAACTCCGTATGCTTAGAAATGGAATGAACTCCGTATGCCTAGCCAACCCACGAAATGAGCGTACAGACGTTCAGCCAGTCGGAGAGGTAGAATACGTAAATCGAGGATCAGCCTGGTCCCGCCTGCATGCTGTCGACCCTACTGCTGCAACCCTCAGTCTGATCTGATCTTAGACTGGGAATGAACTCTGTATGCATAAGTCAACCAAGAAACGAGTGTACGGGCGCTGAGCCGGTCGAAGAGGCATAATGCGTAAGCCGAGGATCGACTCGATCCCCCTCTGTGTGCTGTCGGTCCCGCTACCACAACCCTCGGTCCGGCTGGGGTTTAGACATGGAATGAACTCCCTATGCCTAAGCCAACCCACGAAACGGGCGTGCGGGCGCTTAGTCGGTCGGAGAGGCAGAATGCGCAAGCTGGGGATCAGCCCGGTCCCCCCCTCCGTGCTACTGATCCTGCTGCTAGTCTTGCTACCGTAACCCTCGGTTCGATCCGATCTTAGACTGGGAATGAACTCCGTATGCTTAAACAGGGAATGAACTCCGTATGCCTAAGCCAACCCATGAAATGAGCGTGCGGGAGCTCAGTCGGTTGGAGAGGTAGAATGCGCAAGCCGGGGATCAGCCTGGTCCCCCTCGATGTGCTGTCGATCCCGCTGTCGATCCTGCTGTCATAACCTTCGGTCCGACTGGGGCTTAGACATGGAATGAACTCCGTATGCCTAAGCCAACCCACGAAACGAGCGAGCGGGTGCTCAGTCGATCGGAGAGACAGAATGGGCATGTCGGGGACCGACCCGATCCCCCCTACGTGTTGTCAATCCTGCTACCACAACCCTCGGTCTGGTCTGATCTTAGACTGGAAATGAACTCCGTATGCCTAAGTCAACCTATGAAACGAGCGTTCGGGCACTGAGTCAGCCGGAGAGGCAAAATGTTCAAGCCGGGGATCGGCCTTGTCCCCCTCTGCGTGCTATCGGTCTCGCTGCCACAACCCTCGATCCGACTGGGGCTTAGACAAGGAATGAACTCCCTATGCCTAAGCCAACCCATGAAACAGGCGTGCGGGCACTCTGCCAGTCAGAGAGGCAGAATGTGCAAGCCGGGGATCGACCTGGTCCCCCTGCGTGCTGCCAATCCTGCTGTCGCAACCCTCGGTCCGGTCTGATCTTAGACTGGGAACGAACTCCATATGCTTAGACTGGGGATGAACTTTGTATGCCTAAGCCAACCCATGAAACGAGCATGCAGCGCTCAGTTGATCGGAGAGGCCGGTCGGAGAGGCAGAATGTGCAAGCCAGTGATCGGCCCGATCCCCCTTACGTGCTCTCGATCCTGCTGCTGGTTTTGCTACCGCAACCGTCGATCTTGTCCGATCTTAGACTGGAAATGAACTCTGTGTGCTTAGATATGGAATGAACTCCGTATGCCTAAACCAACCCACGAAACGAGCGTGCGGGCACTCAGCCGACCGTAGAGGCAGAATGTGCAAGCCGGGGACCAGTCTGATCCTTTCCTACGTGCTACCGATCTTGCTATCGCAACCCTTGATCTGGTCCAATCTTAGACTCAGAATGAACTCAGTATGCCTGAGTTAACCCATGGAACGAGCGTTCGGGCATTAAGCTGATCGGAGAGGCATAATGCGCAAGTCGAGGATCGACCCGGTCCCTCCTGCGTGCTACCGATCCTGCTATCGCAACCCTTAGTCTGGTCTGATCTTAGACTAGGAATGAACTCCGTATGCTTAGACTGGGGATGAACTCCGTATGCCTAACTCAACCCATGAAACGAGCGTGCTGGCGCTCAGCTGGCCGGATAGGCCGATCGAAGAGGCATAATGCATAAGCCGGGGATCAGCCTGGCCCCCCTCTGCATGCTGCCGATCCCGCTACCATTCCTACTACCACAACCCTCGGTTCGACTTGGGCTTAGACATGGAATGACCTCCGTATGCCTAAGCCAACCAACGAAACGAGCGTGCTGGTGCTCAGTCGGCCAGAGAGGCAGAATGCGCAAGTCGGGGATCGACCTAATCCCCCTCTGTGTGCTGTCGATCCCGTTACAACAACCCTCGATCCGACTGGGGCTTAGACATGGAATGATCTCCCTACGCCTAAGCCAACCCATGAAAAGGGCATGCGGGTGCTCAGCCGACCAGAGAGGCAGAATGCACAAGCCGGGATTGGCCCGGTCCCCTCCTACGTGCTATCGATCCTACTGTCGCAACACTCGAACCAGTCCAATCTTAGACTGGGAATGAACTCTGTATGCGTAAGTCAACCCACAAAATGAGCGTACAGGCGCTGAGCTGGTCGAAGAGGCATAATGCGTAAGCTGGGGATCGACCCGTCCCCTTCTGTGTGCTGTCGATAGCACTGCCACAACCCTCGGTTCGACTGGGGCTTAGACATGGAATGAACTCCCTATGCCTAAGCCAACCCACGAAACAGGCATGTGGGCGCTCAGCTGACCGGAGCGGCAGAATGCGTAAGCCGGGGATTGGCCCAGTCCCTCCTGCATGCTGCCGATCCTAATACCGCAACCCTCATTCTGGTCTGATCTTAGACTGGAAATGAACTCCGTATGCTTAGACTGGGGATGAACTCTGTATGCTTAGACTGGGGATGAACTTCGTATGCTTAGACTGGGGATGAACTCCGTATGCTTAGACTGGGGATGAACTCCGTATGCCTAAGTCAACCAACGAAACAAGCATACAGGTGCTCAGCCAGCCGGAGAGGCATAATCTGTAAGCCGGGGATCAACCTGGTCTCTCTCTGCGTGCTGCCGATCCCGCTGTCGGTCATGCTACCACAACCCTCGGTCCGACTAGGGCTTAGACATGGAATGACCTCCGTATACCTAAGCCAACCCACGAAACGAACGTGCGGGCGCTCAGTCAACCGGAGAGGTAGAATGTGCAAGCGAGGGATCGACCCGATCCCCCCCTCCGTGTTGCCTATCCTGCTGCTGGTCCTGCTATCGCAAACCTTGATTCGGTTCAATCTTAGACTGGGAATGAACTCCGTATGCTTAAACATGGAATGAACTCTGTCTGCCTAAGCCAGCCCACGAAACGAACGTACGGGAGCTCAGTCAGCTGGAGAGGCAGAATGTACAAGCCGGGGATCAGCCCGGTCACCCCTACGTGCTGTCGATCCTGCTACCGCAACCCTCGGTCTGGTCCGATCTTAGACTGGGAATGAGCTCCGTATGCCTAAGTCAACCCACGAAACTTCCGCACGGGAGTTGAGTCGATTGGAGAGGCATCATGTGCAAGCCGGGGATCGGCCCGGTCCTCCTCTGCGTGCTGCCGGTCTCACTACCATAGCCCTTAATCTGGTTAGGGCTTAGACATGGAATGAACTCCCTATGCCTAAGCCAACCCACGAAATGGGCGTGCGGGTGCTCAGTCGACCAGAGTGGCAGAATGCGTAAGTCAGGATCGACCCGGTCCCCTCTACGTGCTGCCGATACTGCGACCGTAACCCTTGGTCTGGTCCGATCTTAGACTGGAATGAACTCCTTATGCTTAGACTGAGGATGAACTCCGTATGCCTAAGTCAACCCACGAAACGAGCGTGCGGGCACTCAGCCGACCAGAGAGGCAGGATGCATAAGCCGAGGATCGAACGGGTGATAGGTGGGTTCAAGCACATCTTCATATTTTTGCAATGCCAATGCCATTTTTATGGTGTGTAAATTTATAAAATGGTCCCCTAAGCCTTCAGGTGAAGTTTCGTGGCAAGACGACCCGTTTTCTATTTTTCACAATTTTTGAAACTTTTTACGGTTGGAGATTTTTTAAAATTTTTTTAGAAAGAGTTTTGTCCCCAAATTTGGTAGAGGTGACCCCTGTAATTTTATTGGCATACACAAAACTATTTAGCTAAAAAATTGAAGTGGAGAAGATTTTGTGACCGTTTGAAAAAAGTGTCCCCATTTTAGACACTTTAATGGCTACTGGCAGCAAACCTATAACATCTCAAATGCTCTTTGAGGGGGTGTGAGTTCTTGAGGTTAGATGAGGGGTAGGGGGCAAATATAAGGGCCAAGTACCAGCACCCATCGCACATCATGTGCGCACACCCCCCGGCCCCCCCAATCGTCGAAACCCCCAATACCGTCGGTTAGGCTCTCCGATGATGCTTCGACGATGGTGCCCCGGGTGAAAAAAATGCGGCACCAGCACATGCCCGAGCCCAACATGTGCACCGTGGCTCAAAATCTTAGACTGGGAATGAATTTCGTATGCTTAGACATGGAATGAACTCCATATGCCTAAGCCAACCCGCGAAACGAGCGTACGGGCGCTCAGCCGGTCGGAGAGGCAGAATGCGCAAGCCGGGGATCGACCCGGTCCCCCCTGCGTGCTGTCGATATTGCTACCACAATCCTCAGTCCGGTCTGATCTTAGACTGTGTATGAACTCCATATGCATAAGTCAACCCACGAAACGAGCGTGCGGGTGCTGAGCCAACCGAAAAGGCATAATGCGCAAGCCGGGGAACGGCCTGGTCCCACTCTACGTTCTGTCGATCTTGCTGGCACAACCCTCGGTTCGGCTGGGGCTTAGACATGGAATGAACTCCCTATGCCTATGCCAACCCACAAAACGGGCGTACGGGCGCTGAGCTGGCCAAAGAGGCATAATGTGCAAGCCGGGGACCGGCCCGGTCCCCCTCTACGTGCTATCAGTCCCACTGCCACAACCTTCTGTCCGACTAGGGCTTAGACATGGAATGAACTTCGTATGCCTAAGCCAACCCATGAAACGAGCGTATGGGCGCTCAGTTGGCCGAAAAAGCAAAATGCGCAAGCTAGGGATTGGCCCGGTCCCCCATGCGTGCTGTCGATCCTGCTGCCGTAACCCTTGGTTCGGTCTGATCTTAGACTGAGAATGAACTCCATATGGTTAGATTCTGCATGAGCTCCGTGTGCGTAAGTCAACCCATGAAACGAGCATGCGGGCGCTCAGCCGGTTGAAGTGGCATAATATGCAAGCCGGCGATCAACCTGGTCCCCCTCGATGTGCTGTTGATTCCGCTGCCGGTCCAACTGCCACAACCCTCGGTCCAACTGGGGCTTAGAAATGGAATGAACTCCGTATGCCTAAGCCAACCCACGAAACGAACGTGCGGGTGCTCATTCGGCCGGGAGGCAGAATGCACATACCGAGGACCGACCCGATCCCCTCCTACGTGCTGTCGATCCTGCTGCCACAACCCTCAGTTCAATCAGAACTTAGACTGGAAATGAACTCTGTATGCCTAAGTCAACCTAAGAAACGAGCGTTCGGGTGCTGAGCCGGCCGGAGAGGCATAATGTGCAACCCAGGGATCGGCCCGGTCCCTCTCTGCGTGCTGTCGATCTCGCTACCAAAACCCTCGGTCCGGCTGGGGCTTAGACATGGAATAAACACCCTATGCCTAAGCCAACCCACAAAATGGGTGTGCGGGCACTCTACCGGTCGGAGAGGCAGAATGCGCCAGCCGGGGATCGGCCCGATCCTCCTTGCGAGCTGCTGATCCTGCTACCGCAACCCTCAGTTCAGTTTGATCTTAGACTGGGAATGAACTCCGTATGCTTAGACTGGGGATGAACTTCGTATGCCTAAGTCAACCCATGAAACGAGCGTGCGGGCGCTCAGTCGATCGGAGAGGCTGGCCGGAGAGGTAGAATGCATAAAACGGGGATCGACCTGATCCCCTCTACGTGGTCCCAATCTTGCTGCTAGTCCTGCTACCGTAACCCTCGATCCTGTCCGATCTTAGACATGGAATGAACTTTGTATGCCTAAGCCAACCCACGAAATGAGCGTACGGGCGCTCAACCGACCGGAAAGGCAGAATGTGTAAGTTGGGGACCGGTTCAATCCCCCTTACGTGCTGTCGATCTTGCTGCCACAACCATTGGTCCGATCCGATCTTAGACTGGGAATGAACTCCGTATGCCTACGTCAACCCATGAAACGAGCGTTCGGGCATTGAGCTGACTAGAGAGGCGTAATGCACAAGTCAGGGATCGGCCCGATCTCCCCTGCGTGCTGTCAATCCTACTGCCACAACCCTCGGTCTGGTCTGATCTTAGACTAGGAATGAACTCCGTATGCTTAGACTGGGGATGAACTTCGTATGCCTAAGTCAACCCACGAAACAAGCGTGCGGGCGCTCAGTCGATCGAATAAGCAGGCCGGAGAGGCATAATGTGTAAGCCAAGGATCAGCCTGGTCCCCCTCTGTATGCTATCGATCTCACTGCCAGTCCTGCTGCCACAACCCTCGGTCCGAAAGGGGCTTAGACATGGAATGACCTTCGTATGCCTAAGCCAACCCACGAAACGAGCGTGCGGGCGCTCAACCAGCCAGAGAGGTAGAATGCGCAAGTCAGGGATCAGCCTGATCCCCTTTTATGTGCTACCGGTCCCATTACCACAACCCTTGGTCCGACTGGGGCTTAGACATGGAATGATCTCCCTATGCCTAAGCCAACCCATAAAATGGGCGTGCGGGCGCTCAATCGGCCGGAGAGGTAGAATGCACAAGTCGGGGATCGACCCGGTCCCCCCTACGTGCTGTTGATCCTGCTACCGTAACCCTCGATCCGATCTGATCTTAGACTAGGAATGAACTCTGTATGCTTAGACTGGGGATAAACTCCGTATGCCTAAGTCAACCCACGAAACGAGTGTGCGGGTGCTTAGCCGACTGGAAAGGCATAATGTGCATGCCGAGGATCAATCCGGTCCCCCTCTGTATGTTGTTGATCCAGCTGCCACAACCCGTATGCCGGGGCTTAGACATGGAATGAACTCCATATGCCTAAGCTAACCCATGAAATAAGTGTGCGGGTGCTCAGCCGATCGGAGAGGCAAAATGCACAAACCGAGGATCGACCTAGTCCCCCCTGCGTGCTGCCAATCGTGCTGTTGGTCCTACTGCCACAACCCTCGATCCGATTCGATCTTAGACTGGGAATGAACTTCGTATGCTTAGACAAGGAATGAACTCCGTATGGCTAAGCCAACCCACAAAACGAGCATGCGGGCACTCAGCCAATCGTAGAGGTAGAATGCGCAAGCCAGGGACTGGCCCGGTCCCCCCTTGCATGTTGTCGATCCTGCTGCCACAACCTTCAGTCTGATCCGATCTTAGACTGGGAATGAACTCCGTATGCCTAAGTCATCCCACGAAACGAGCGTGCAGGCGTTGAGCCAGCCAGAGAGGCATAATGCGCAAGCTGGTGATCGACCCAGTCCCCCTCTACGTGCTGTCGATCCCGTTGCCACAACCCTCTGTCCGACTGGGGCTTAGGCATGGAATGAACTCCCTATGCCTAAGCCAACCCATGAAACGGGCGTGCGGGTACTTAGCTGGTCGGAGAGGCAGAATGAGCAAGCCGAGGATCAGCCCGGTCCCCTCTGCGTGCTGTCGATCCTACTGCCGCAACCCTCGATCCGGTCCGATCTTAGACTGGGAATGAACTCCGTATGCCTAAGTCATCCCACGAAACGAGCGTGTGGGCACTGACTCAACCGGAGAGGCATAATGCGCAAGTCGGGGTTTGGCCCGATCCCCTTCTGTGTGCTGTCGGTCCCGCTGCCACAACCCTCGGTTTGACTAGGGCTTAGACATGGAATGAACTCCCTATGCCAAAGCCAACCCATGAAACGGGCGTGCGGGCGTTCAGCCGGTCGGAGAGGCAGAATGCGTAAGCTGGGGATCGATCCTGTCCCCCCTGCGTGCTGTCGATCCTGCTGTCGCAACCCTCAGTTGATCCGATCTTAGACTAGGAATGAACTTCGTATGCTTAGACTGGGGATGAACTCTGTATTTCTAAGTCAACCCACGAAACGAGCGTGCGGACGCTCAGTAGACCAGAGAGGCAGGATGCGCAAGCTGAGAATCGAACGGGTGGTAGGTGGGTTCAATCACATCTTCATATTTCTACCATGCCAATGCCTTTTTATGGCTTGTAAATTCATAAAATGGTCCCCTACACCTTCATGTGATGTTTCGTGGCAAGACGACCCGTTTTCTATTTTTCATGATTTTTGAAACTTTTTGCGATTCGAGATTTTTTAAAATTTTTTTACAAAGATTTTTGTCCCCAAAATTGGTAGAAGTGATCCCTGTATTTTTGTTGGCATGCAAAAAAATATTCAGCTAAAAACTCGAAGTGGAGAAGATTTTGTGACCATTTGAAAAAAGTGTCCCCATTTTAGACACTTTAATGGCTACTGGCAGCAAAACTATAAAATCTCAAATGCTCTTTAAGGGGGTCTGAGTTCTCAAGGTTTGATGAGGGATAGGGGGTCAATATAAGGGCCAAGTACCAGCACCCATCTCACATCATGTGCACACACCACCTGCCCCCCAATCGTCGGAACCTTCAATGCCACCGGTTAGGCTCTCCGACGATGCTCTGACGATGGTGCCTCGGGCGAAAAAAATGTGGCACTAGCACATGCCCGAGCCCAGCATCTGCACCATTGCTCAAACTCTTAGACTAGGAATGAACTTCCTATGCTTAGACATGGAATGAACTCCGTATGCCTAAGCCAACCCATGAAACGAGCGTGCGGGCAGTCAGCCGACCGGATAGGCAAAATGAGCAAGTTAGGGATTAGCTTGGTCCCCCCCTACGTGCTGTCCATCCTGCTATCGCAACCCTCAGTCTGGTCAGATCATAGACTGGGAATGAACTTCGTATGCTTAGACATGGAATGAACTCCGTATGCCTAAGCCAACCCACGAAACGAGCGTGCGGGCGCTCAGTCGGTCAGAGAGGTAGAATGCGCAAGCCAGGGACTGGCCTGGTCCCCCTGCGTGCTATCAATCCTTCTACCACAACCCTTGGTCTAGTTCGATCTTAGATTGGGAATGAACGCCGTATGCCTAAGTCAACCCACGAAACAAGCGTTCAGGCACTGAGCCAGTCGAAGAGGCATAATGCGCAAGCTGGGGATCAGCTCGGTCCCCCTTTGCATGCTACAGGTCACGCTGCCACAACCTCAGTTCGGCTGGGGCTTAGACATGGAATGAACTCCCTATGCTTAAGCCAACCCACGAAATGGACGTGTGGGCGCTCAGCCGATCGGAGAGGCATAATGCGCAAGCCAGGGATCGGCCCGGTTCCCCCTGTGTGCTGCCGATCCTATTGCCGCAACCCTCGATCCGATCCGATCTTAGGCATGGAATGAATTTCGTATGCTTAGACTGGGGATGAAATCCGTATGTCTAAGTGAACCCATAAAACGAGCGTGCGGGCGCTCAGCCAGTCGGAGAGGCCGACCAAAGAGGCATAATGTGCAAGCAGGGGATCAGCCCGGTCCCCCTCTGCATGCTGTCGATCCCACTGCCGGTCCTGCTACCACAACCCTCGGTCTGACTGGGGCTTAGACATGGAATTAACTCCATATGCCTAAGCCAACCCACGAAACGAATGTGTGGGTGCTCAGCCGGTTGGAGAGGCAAAATGCACAAGCCGGGGATCGGCCCTGTCCCCCTCTACATGCTACAGATCCTGCTACTGGTCTTGCTACCGTAACCCTCGATCTGGTCCAATCTTAGACTGGGAATGAACTCTGTATGCTTAGACTGGGGATGAACTCCGTATGCCTAAGTCAACCCACGAAACGAGCGTGCGGGCGCTCAACCGACCAGAGAGGCAGGATGCGCCAGCCAGGGATCGAATGGGTAGTAGGTGGGTTCAAGCACATCTTCATATTTCTGCCATGCCAATACCATTTTTATGGCTTGTAAATTCATACAATGGTCCCCGAAGCCTTAATGTGAAATTTCGTGGCATGATGACCCGTTTTCTATTTATCATGATTTTTGAAACATTTTACGGTTCGAGATTTTTTAAAATTTTTTTAGAGGTGATCCTTGTATTTTTGTTGGAATGCACAAAAAATTCAGCTAAAAACTCAAAGTGTAGAATATTTTGTGACCGTTTGAAAAAAGTGTCCCCATTTCTGACACTTTAATGGCTACTAGCAGCAAACCTGTAAAATCTCAAACGCTCTTTAACGGGGTGTGAGTTCTCGAGGTTTGATGAGGGAGAGGGGGCCAATATAAGGGCCAAGCACCAGCACCCATCGCACATCATATGTGCACACCCCCCCAGCCCCCCAAATCGTCGGAACCCCCAATGCCGCCGGTTAGGCTCTCCGACGATGGTTCCCCGGGCAAAAAAAATGCAGCACCAGCACAAGCCGGCCAGAGAGGCAGAATGCACAAGTCAAGGATCAGCTCGGTCCCCCTCTGCGTGCTGTCGGTCCCGATGCCGCAACCCTCGGTCCGGCTGGGGCTTAGACATGGAATGAACTCCCTATGCCTAAGCCAACCCACGAAACGGGCGTGCGGGCACTCAGTCGGCCAGAGAGGTAGAATGCGCAAGCTGGGGATCAGCTCGATCCCCCCTACGTGTTACCGATCCTACTGCCATAACCCTCGGTCTGGTTAGATCTTAGACTGGGAATGAACTTCGTATGCTTACACTGGGGATGAACTCCGTATGCCTAAGTCAACCCACAAAATGAGCATACGAGCGCTCAGCTGGTCGGAGAGGTAGAATGCAAAAGCTGGGGATCGGCTCAGTCCCCCCTACATGCTGTCGATCCTGCTACTGGTCCTGCTACCGTAACCCTCGGTCTGATCCGATCTTAGACTAGGAATGAACTCCGTATGCCTAAGTCATCCCACGAAACGAGCGTTCGGGTGCTGACCCATCGGAGAGGCATAATGCGCAAGCTGGGGATGGACCTGATCCCTCTCTACGTGTTGTCGGTCCCGTTACCACAACCCTCGGTCCGGATGGGGCTTAGACATGGAATGAACTCCCTATGCCTAAGCCAACCCATGAAACGGGCGTGCGGGCGCTCAGCCGGCCAGAGAGGCATAATGCGCAATTAGGGGATCGGCTCGGTCCCCCTGCGTGCTGCCGATCTTACTGTCGCAACCCTCGGTCCTATCCGATCTTAGACTAAGAATGAACTCCGTAAGCTTAGACTGGGAATAAACTCCGTACGCCTAGGTCAACCCATGAAACAAAGCATACGGGCGATCAGTCGACCGGAGAGGCCGGTCAGAGAGGCATAATGCGCAAGCTGCGAATCAGCCCGATCCCCCTCTACGTGCTGCCGATCCTGCTGTCGATCCTGCTACCACAACCCTCGGTCCGGCTGGGGCTTAGACATGGAATGAACTCCGTATGCCTAAGCCAACCCACGAAACGAGTGTAGGGGCGCTTACTCGATCGGAGAGGCAGAATGCACAAGACGAGGACTAGCTCGATCCCCCCTGCGTGCTGTCGATCTTGCTATCGCAACCCTCGATCCGATTTGATCTTAGATTGGGAATGAACTCCGTATGCCTAAGTCAACCCACGAAACGAGCGTTAGAGTGTTAAGCCAGCCGGAGAGGTATAATGCGCAAGCCGAGGATTAGCCCGGTCCCCCTCTGCGTGCTACCGATCACGCTGCCACAACCCTCAGTCCGACTGGGGCTTAGACATGGAATGAACTCCCTATGCCTAAGCCAACCCATGAAATGGGCGTGCGGGCGCTCAACCGATCAGAGAGGCAGAATGCGTAAGTCGGGGATCGGCTCGGTCCCCCCTGTGTGCTGCCAATCTTACTGTCGCAACCCTCGGTCTGGTTTGATCTTAGACTGGGAATGAAGCTTGTATGGTTAGACTGGGGATGAACTCCGTATGCCTAAGTCAACCCACAAAACGAGTGTACGGGCACTCAGCCGACCGGAGAGGTCGATCGGAGAGGCAGAATGCGTAAGCCAGGGATCAACCCGATCCCTCTCTGCGTACTGCCAATCCTGCTGTCGCAACCCTCAGTCCAGTCCGATCTTAGACTGGGAATAAACTCTGTATGCTTAGACATGGAATGAACTCCGTATGCCTAAGCCAACCCACCAAAATGAGCATGCGGGCACTCAGTCGATCGGAGAGGCAGAATGCGTAAGTCGAGGATCGGCCCGGTCACCCCCTACGTGCTGTCGATCCTACTGTCGGAACCCTCAGTCCAGTCCGATCTTAGACTGGGAATGAACTACGTATGCCTAAGTCAACCCACGAAATGAGCATTTGGGCACTGAATCGGCCGGATAGACATAATGTACAAATCAGGGATCGGCTTGATCCCCCTCTGCGTGCTATCGGTCTCGCTGCCACAACCTTCAGTCCGACTGGGGCTTAGACTTGGAATGAACTCCCTATGCCTAAGTCAACCCATGAAACGGGCATGTGGGAGCTGAGCCGACCGGAGAGGTAGAATGCGCAAGCCAGGGATCAGCCCGATCCCCCTGTGTGCTATCGATCCTATTACTGCAACCCTCTGTCCGGTCTGATCTTAGACTGGGAATGAACTCTGTATGCTTAGACTGGGGATGAACTCCGTATGCTTAAGTCAACCCACGAAACGAGCATGTGGGCGCTTAGTCGGTCGGAGAGGCCGACCAGAGAGGCATAATGCACAAGTCGAGGGTCAGCCCGATCTCCATCTGAGTGCTACCGATCCCGTTGCCGATCTTGTTGCCACAACCCTCGGTCCGACTGGGGCTTAGACATGGAATGAACTCTGTATGCTTAAGCCAACCCACAAAATGAACGTGCGGGTGCTCAGTCGGCCAGAGAGGTAGAATGCGCAAGCCGAGGATCGGCCCGGTCCCCCCGCGTGCTGTCAATCCTGCTGTTGGTCCTGCTATTGCAAACCTCGGTCCGGTCCAATCTTAGACTGGGAATGAACTCCGTATGCTTAGACATGGAATGAACTCTGTATGCCTAAGCCAACCCACGAAATGAGTGTGCAGGTGCTCAGCCAGTCGGAGAGGTAGAATGCGCAAGCCGGGGATCACCCGATCCCTCCCTGCGTGCTGTCGATCCTGCTACCGCAACCCTCGGTTCGATCTAATGTCAGATTGGGAATGAACTTCGTATGCCTAAATCAACCCAAGAAACGAACGTGCGGGTGCTGAGCCGACCGGAGAGGCATAATGCGCAAGCTGGGAATCGGCCCGATCCCCCTCTACGTGCTGCCTGTCCCGCTACCACAACCCTCTATCCGACTGGGGCTTAGAGATGGAATGAACTCCCTATGCCTAGGCCAACCCATGAAACGGGCGTGCGGGTGCTCAACAGGCCGGAGAGGCAGAATACGAAAGCCGGGGATCGGCTCAGTCCCCCCTATGTGCTGTGGATCCTACTACCGTAATCCTCGATCTGATCTGGCCTTAGACTGGGAATGAACTTTGTATGCTTAGACTGGGGATCAACTCCGTATGCCTAAGTCAACCCACGAAATGAGCATGCAGACACTCAGTCGACCAGAGAGGTAGGATTCGCAAGCCGAGGATCGAACGGGTGGTAGGTGGGTTCAAGCACATCTTCATATTTTTGCCATGCCAATGCCATTTTTATGGCTTCTAAATTCATACAATGGTCCCCTACACCTTCATGTGAAGTTTTGTGGCAACATGAATCGTTTTCTAATTTTCACAATTTTCAAAACTTTTTACGGTTCGAGATTTTTTAAAATTTTTTTAGAAAGAGTTTTGTCACCAAATTTGGTAGAGGTGATCCTTGCATTTTTGTTGGCATGCACAAAAACATTCAATTAAAAACTCAAAGTGGAGAAGATTTTATGGTCGTTTGAAAAAAATGTCCCCATTTCAGACACTTTAATGGCTAATGGTAGCAAACCTATAAAATCTCAAATGCTCTTTAAGGGGGTGTGAATTTTCGAGGTTTGATGAGGGATAGGGGGCCAATTTAAGGGTTAAGTACCACCTCCCACCCACATCATGTGCGCATACCCCCCGACCACCCCAATCGTAGGAACACCCAATGTTACCGGTTAGGCTCTTCGACGATGCTCCGACGATGGTTCCCCGAGCAAAAAAAATGCTGCACTAGCACATGCCCGAGCCCAGCATGTGCTCCGTGGCTCAAACTCTTAGACTGGGAATGAACTTTGTATGCTTAAACATGGAATGAACTCCGTATGCCTAAGCCAACCCACGAAACGAACGTACGGGCGCTCAGCCAGTCGGAGAGGTAGAATGTGCAAGCTGGGGATCGGCCTGGCCCCCCTCTGCATGTTACCGGTTCTGTTGCCACAACACTCAATCCGGCTGGGGCTTAGACATGGAATGAACTCCCTATGCCTAAGCTAACCCGTTAAACGGGCGTGCGGGCGCTCAGCAGGTCAGAGAGGCAAAATGCACAAGTCGAAGATCAGCCCGGTCACCCTTACGTGCTGCTGATCCTGCTGTCGTAACCCTCAAACCAGTTCAATCTTAGACTAGGAATGAACTCCATATGCTTAGACTGGGGATGAACTCCATATGCCTAAGTCAACCCACGAAACGAGCGTACGGGCGCTCAGCCGGCCAGAGAGGCTGGTCGGAGAGGCAGAATGTGCAAGTCGGGGATCGACCCGATCCCCCCTGCGTGCTACCTATCCTGCTGCTAATCCTGCTCCCGTAACCCTCGATCTGGTCTGATCTTGAACTGGGAATGAACTTCGTATGCTTAGACATGGAATGAACTCCGTATGCCTAAGCCAACCCACGAAACGATCGTGCGGGTGCTCAGGCAGCCAGAGAGGCAGAATGTACAATCCGGGGATCAGTTTGATCCCCTCCTATGTGCTGTCGATCTTGCTACGGCCACCCTCGGTCCGGTCCAATCTTAGACTGGGAATGAATTCCATATGCTTAGACTGGGGATGAATTCCATATGCTTAGACTGGGGATGAACTCCGTATGCCTAAGTCAACCCATGAAACGAGCGTCCAGGTGCTCAACCGGTCGAAGAGGCTGAATGCACAAGTCGGGGATCGACCCGATCTACCCTGCATGCTGTCGATCCTACTACCGTAACCCTCGGTCCAAATGGGGCTTAAACATGGAATGAACTCCCTATGCCTAAGCCAACCGATGAAACAGGTGTGCGGGCTCTCAGCCGGTCAGAGAGGCAGAATGCGCAAGCCGGGGATTGACCCGATCCCCCCTGTGTACTGCCGATCCTGCTGCTGTAACCCTCGATTCAGTTCGATCTTAGATTGGGAATGAACTCCGTATACTTAGACAAGGGATGAACTCCGTATGCCTAAGTCAACCCATAAAATGACCGTGCGTGCGCTCAGCCAATCGGAGAGGCAGAATGCGCAAGCTGGGGATCGACTCGGTCCCCCCTACGTGCTACCAATCTTGCTGCTGGTCCTGCTGCCGCAACCCTCAGTCCAGTCCGATCTTAGACTGGGAATGAACTCCGTATGCTTAGACATGGAATGAAATCCGTATGCCTAAGCCAACCCACGAAACGAGCGTGCGGGTGCTCAACCGACCGGAAAGGCAGAATGTGCAAGCCAAGGATCGATCTGATCCCCCCTGCGTGCTGTCAATCCTGCTACCGTAACCCTCGGTCTGATCTGATCTTAGACTGGGAATGAACTCCGTATGCTTAGATTAAGGATGTACTCCGTATGCCTAAGTCAACCCACGAAATGAACGTGTGGGCGCTCAACCAGTCAGAGAGGCGTAATGCGTAAGTCGAGGATCAGCCCGGTCCCCCTCTGTGTGCTGCCATTCTCGCTGCCAGTCCTGCTGCCACAACCCTCGGTCCGACTAGGGCTTAGACATGGAATAAACTTTGTATGCCTAAGCCAACCCACGAAACGAGCATACGGGTGCTCAACCGGTCGAAGAGGCAAAATGTGCAAGCCAAGGATCGGGTCAGTCCCCCCTATGTACTGTCGATGCTACTGCTGGTCCTGCTGCCGTAACCCTCAGTTCGGTCTGATCTTAGACTAGGAATGAACTCCGTATGCCTAAGTCAACCCATGAAATGAGCGTGTGGGTACTGAGTCGATCGGAGAGGAATAATGCGCAAGCCGGGGATAGGCCTGATCCCCCCTGCGTGCTGCCGGTCCCGCTGCCACAAACCTCTGTCCGGCTGGGGCTTAGACATGAAATGAACTCTCTATACCTAAGCCAACCCATGAAATGGGCGTGCGGCTGCTCAACCGGCCAGAGAGGTAGAATGCGCAAGCCGGGGATCGACTCGGTCCCCCCTGCGTGCTGTCGATCCTATTGTCGCAACCCTCAGTAGGTCTGATCTTAGAATGGGAATGAACTTTGTATGGTTAGACTGGGGATGAACTCCGTATGCCTAAGTCAACCCACGAAACAAGCGTGCGGGCACTCAGTCGATCGGAGAGGTCGATCAGAGAGGCATAATGCACAAGCTGGGGATAAGCTCGATCCACCTCTGCGTGCTACCGATCTTGCTACTGCAACCCTTGCTCCGATCTGATCTTAGACTAGGAATGAACTTCGTATGCTTAGACTGGGGATGAACTCCGTATACCTAAGTCAACCCACGAAATGAGTGTACGAGTACTCAATCGATCGGAGAGGCATAATGCGCAGGCTGGGGATAAGCTCGGTCCACCTCTACGTGCTATCGATCCTGCTGCAGCAACCCCTGGTCCGATCCGATCTTAGACTAGGAATGAACTCCGTATGCTTAGACTGGGGATGAACACTGTATGCCTAAGTCAACCCATGAAACGAGCATACGGGCGCGCAACCGGTCGGAGAGGTATAATGCGCAAGCCAGGGATCAGCCCAATCCCCCTCTGCGTGCTGTCGATCCCGCTATCGGTTCTGCTACCAGAACCCTCAGTCCGGCTGGGCCTTCGACGTGGAATGAACTCCGTATGCCTAAGCCAACCCACGAAATGAGCGTGCGGACGCTCAGTCGGCTGGAGAGGCAGAATGCACAAGCCGGGGATCGATCCGGTCCCCCCTACATCCGGTCGATCCTGCTGCTGGTCTTGCTACCGCAACCCTCGGTCTGGTCCAATCTTAGACTAGGAATGACCTCCGTATGCTTAGACATGGAATGAACTCTATATGCCGAAGCCAACCCATGAAACGAGCGTGCGGGCACTCAGCTGGTCGGAGAGGCAAAATACGCAAGCCGGGGATCGGCCCGATCCCCCCTGTGTGCTATCGATCCTGCTGCTGCAACCTTCGGTCCGATCCAATCTTAGACTGGGAATGAACTCCATATGCCTAAGTCAACCCATGAAATGAGCGTGTGTGCGCTGAGCCGGTCGGAGAGGAATAATGCGCAAGCCGGGGATAGGCCCGATCCCCCTCTTCGTGCTACCGGTCCTGCTGCCACAACCCTCGGTCCGGCTGGAGCTTAGACATGGAATGAACTCCCTATGCCTAAGCCAACCCATGAAACAGGCATGTGGGTGCTTAGCCGACCGGAGAGGCAGAATGCGTAAGTCGGGGATCGGCCAGATCCCCCCTGCATGATATCGATCCTGCTGTCGCAACCCTCAGTCCAGTCCGATCTTAGACTAGGAATGAACTCCATATGCTTAGACTAGGGATGAACTCTGTATGCCTAAGTCAACCCACGAAATGAGCGTGCGGGTGCTCAATCGACCAGAAGGGCAGGATGCGCAAGCCGAGGATCGAACGGGTAGTAGGTGGGTTCAAGCATAGCTTCATATTTCTTCCATGCCAATGCCATTTTTATGGCATGTAAATTCATACAATGGTCCCCTAAGCCTTCATGTGAAGTTTCGTGGCAAGATGACCCATTTTCTATTTTTCACGATTTTTGAAACTTTTTACGATTCGGGATTTTTTAAAATTTTTTTAGAAAGAGTGTTGTCCCCAATGTAAGGGCCAAGTACCAACACCCATCACACATCATGTGCGCACACCCCTTGGCCCCCCAATCACCGGAACCCCTAATGTCGTCGCTTAGGCTCTCCGACGATGCCCAAAGATGGTTCCCTGGGCGAAAAAATACGGCACCAGCACATGCCCGAGCCCAGCATGTGCACCATGGCTCAAAATCATAGACTAGGAATGAACTCCATATGCTTAGACATGGAATGAACTCCGTATGCCTAAGCCAACCTATGGAACGAGCGTGCGGGCGCTCAACCGGTCGAAGAGGTAGAATGGGCAAGCTGCGGATCAGCCTGATCCCCCTTGCGTGCTGTCGATCCTGCTATCGCAACCCTCGGTCTGGTCTGATCTTAGAGTGGGAATGAACTCTGTATGCATAAGTCAACCCACGAAATGAGCGTGCGGGCACTGAGCTGGCCGAAGAGGCATAATGCGCAAGTCGAGGATCAACCCGATCCCCCTCTGCGTGCTACCGATCCCACTGCCACAACCCTCAGTCCGGCTGGGGCTTAGACATGGAATGAACTCCCTATGCCTAAGCCAACCCACAAAATGGGCGTACGGGCGCTCAGCCGGCCGAAGAGGTAGTATACGCAAGCCGAAGATCGGCCCGGTCCCCCCTGCGTGCTGTCGATCTGCTACCGTAGCACTCGGTCCGGTCCGATCTTAGACTGGGAATGAACTTTGTATGCTTAGACTGGGGATGAACTCCGTATGCCTAAGTCAACCCACGAAACAAGCGTGCGGGCGCTCAGTCGACCAGAGAGGCAGGATGCGCAAGCTGGGGATCGAACTGGTGGTAGGTGGGTTCAAGCACATCTTCATATTTCTACCATGCCAATGCCATTTTTATGGATTGTAAATTCACACAATGGTCCCCTAAGCCTTCCTGTGAAGTTTCGTGGCAAGACGACCCATTTTTTATTTTTCATGATTTTGGAAACTTTTTACGGTTCGGGATTTTTTTAAATTTTTTTAGAAAGAGTTTTGTCCCCAAATTTGGTATAGGTGATCCTTGTATTTTTTTTGGCATGTATAAAAAAATTCAGCTAAAAACTAGAAGTGGAGAAGATTTTGTGACCGTTTGAAAAAAGTGTCCCCTTTTCAAACACTTTAATGGCTACTGGTAGCAAACTTATAAAATCTGAAATGCTCTTTAAGGGGGTGTGAGTTCTCAAGGTTTGATGAGGGATAAGGGGCCAATATAAGGGCCAAGTACCAGCACCCATCGCACATCATGTGCACACATCCCCCCGGCCCCCCCAATCGTCGGAACCCTCAATGCTGTCAGTTAGGCTATCCGACGATGATCCGACGATGCTCCGACGATGCTCCGACGATGCTTCGTCCCCCCTGTATGTTGTTGATCTTGCTGCCGCAACCCTCGGTCCGGACTGATCTTAGACTGGGAATGAACTCCGTATGCATATGTCAACCCACGAAATGAGCGAGCGGGCGTTGAGCTGGCCGAAGAGGCATAATGAGCAAGCCGGGGATCGGCCTGGTCCCCCTCTGCGTGCTGCCAGTCCTGCTGCCAGAACCCTCAGTCCGGCTGGGGCTTAGACATGGAATGAACTCCCTATGCCTAAGCCAACCCACTAAACGGGCGTGCGAGCGCTCAGCCAACCGGAGAGGCAGAATGCGCAAGCCGGGGATTAGCCCGGTCCGCCCTGCGTGCTATCGATCTTGCTGCCGCAACCCTCAGTCCGGTCCAATCTTGGACTGGGAATGAACTTCGTATGCTTAGACTGGGGATGAACTTCGTACGCCTAAGTCAACACATGAAATGAGTGTGTGGGCGATCAGCCGGCTGGAGAGGCCGGTCGGAGAGGCATAATGCGCAAGCCAGGGATCAGCCTGATCCCTCTCTGCGTGCTGCCAATCCCGTTGTCGGTCTTGCTGCCACAACCCTTGGTCCAACTGGGGCTTAGACATGGAATGAACTCTGTATGCCTAAGCCAACCCATGAAACGAGCATGCGGGCGTTCAGTCGGTCGGAAAGGCAGAATGCGCAAGCCGAGGATCGGCCTGGTCCCCCCCTACGTGCTATCGATCCTGCTACTGGTCTTGCTACCGCAACCCTCGATCCTGTTCAATCTTAGACTGGGGATGAACTCCGTATGCTTAGACATGGAATGAACTCCATACGCCTAAGCCAACCCAAGAAACAAGCGTGCCAACGCTCAGCCGGTCAGAGAGGCAGAATGCGCAAGCTGCGAACCAGCTCGGTCACCCGTACATACTATCGATCCTACTGCCGTAACCCTCAGTCCGATTTGATCTTAGACTGGGAATGAACTCTGTATGCCTAAGTTAACCCACGAAACGAGCGTGCGGGTGCTGAGCCGGTCGAAGAGGCATAATGCGTAAGTCGAGGATCGACCCGGTCCCCCTCTGTGTGCTGTCGGTCCCACTGCCACAACCCTTGGTCTGGCTGGGGCTTTGACATGGAATGAACTCCCTATGCCTAAGCCAACCCACAAAATAAGCGTGCGGGTGCTCAGCCAGTCGGAGAGGCAGAATGCGTAAGCCGGGGATCAACCT
This sequence comes from Durio zibethinus, assembly GCF_047325235.1. Taxonomy (NCBI): domain Eukaryota; kingdom Viridiplantae; phylum Streptophyta; class Magnoliopsida; order Malvales; family Malvaceae; genus Durio; species Durio zibethinus. Next base: position 16,711,451 of record NC_143164.1, on the reverse strand, counting down.
GGTCCCCCCTGGGTGCTGCCGATCCTGCTGTCGCAACCCTCGGTCTGGTCTGAACATAGACTGGGAATGAACTCCGTATGCTTAGACTGAGGTTGAACTTCGTATGCCTAAGTCAACCCACGGAACGAGCGTGCGGGCGCTCAGCCGACCAGAGAGTTAGGATGCGCAAGCCGGGGATCGAATGGGTGGTAGGTGGGTTCGATCACATCTTCATATTTCTGTCATGCCAATGCCATTTTTATGGCTTGTAAATTCATACAATGGTCCCCTAAGCCTTCATGTGAAGTTTCGTGGCAAGACGACCCGTTTTTTATTTTTCATGATTTTTGAAACTTTTTACGGTTTAGGATTTTTTAAAATTTTTTTAGAAAGAGTTCTCTCCCCAAATTTGGTAGAGGTGATCCTTGTATTTTTTTTGGCATGCACAAAAAAATTCAGCTAAAAACTTGAAGTGTAGAAGATTTTGTGACCGCTTAAAAAAAGTGCCCCCATTTCAAACACTTTAAAGGCTACTGGTAGCAAACATATAAAATCTCAAATGCTCTTTAAGGGGGTGTGAGTTCTCGAGGTTTCATGAGGGATAGGGGGCCAATATAAGGGCCAAGTACCAGCACCCATCGTACACATGTGTGCACACCCCCCGACCCCCCCAATCATCGGAACCCCTAATGCAGTCGGTTAGGCTCTCCGACGATGCTCCGACGATGGTGCCCCGAGCGAAAAAAATGTGACACCAGCACATGCCCGAGCCCAGCATGTGCACCATGGCTCAAAATCTTAGACTGGGAATGAACTCCGTATGCTTAGACATGGAATGAACTCCGTATGCCTAAGCCAACCCACAAAAATAAGCGTACGGGCGCTCAGCCGATCGGAGAGGCAGATTACGCAAGTCAGAGATCGGCCCGGTCCCCCTCTACGTGCTATCGATCTTGCTACTGCAACCCTTAATCCGTTCTGATCTTAGACTGGGAATGAACTCCGTATGCGTAAGTCAACCCACGAAACGAGCGTGCGGGCGCTGAGCCGATCGAAAAGGCATAATGCGAAGCCGACAATCAGTCATGTCCCCCTCTACGTGCTATTAGTCCCGCTGCCACATCCTTCGGTCTGACTGGGGCTTAGAAATGGAATGAACTCCGTATGGCTAAGCCAACCCATGAAATGAACGTGTAGGTGCTCAGCCAACCGAAGAGGCAGAATGCGTAAGCCAGGGATCTACCTGGTCCCCCCTACATGCTATCGATCCTGCTGCTGGTCCTGCTATCGCAACCCTCTATTTGGTCTGATCTTAGATTGGGAATGAACTCCGTATGCTTAGACATGGAATGAACTCCGTATGCCTCAGCCAACCCATGAAACAAGCGTGCGGGCGCTCAGTCGATCGGAGAGGAAGAATGCGTAAGCTAGGAATCAGCCCAGTCCCCCCTGCGTGCTGTCGATGTTGTTACCGCAACCCTCGGTCTAATCTGATCTTAGACTGAGAATGAACTCCGTATGCCTAAGTCAACCTACGAAATTAGCGTGGGGGCGCTGAGCCGACCGAAGAGGCATAATGCGCAGGCCGGGGATCGGGCCGGTCCCCCTCTACGTGCTACCAGTCCTGCTGCCACAACCCTCAGTCTGATTGGGGCTTAGACATGGAATGAACTCCCTATGCCTAAGCCAACCCATGAAAGGGGTGTATGGGCGCTCAGCCGATCGGAGAGGCAGAATGCGCAAGTCGGGGATCAGCCTGATCCCCTCTGCATGCTGTCGATCCTGCTGTCGTAACCCTTGGTCCTGTCTGATCTTAGACTGGGAATGAACTCTGTATGCTTAGACTGAGGACGAACTCCGTATGCCTAAGTCAACCCACGAAACGAGCGTGCGGGCGTTTAGCCGACCAGAGAGGCAAGATGCGCAAGTCAGGGATCAAACGGGTGGTAGGTGGGTTCAAATACATCTTCATATTTCTGCCATGCCAATGCCATTTTTATGGCTTGTAAATTCATACAATGGCCCCCTAAGCCTTCATGTGAAGTTTCGTGGCAAGACGACCCGTTTTCTATTTTTCACAATTTTTGAAACTTTTTACGGTTCGGGATTTTTTAAAATTTTTTTAGAAAGGGTTTGTCCCCAAATTTGGTAGAGGTGATCCTTGTATTTTTGTTGGAATGCATAAAAAAATTCAGCCAAAAACCCGAAGTGGAGAAGATTTTGTGACCGTTTGAAAAAAGTGTCCCCATTTCAAACACTTTAATGGCTACTGGCAGGAAACCTATAAAATCTCAAATGCTCTTTAAGGGGGTGTGAGTTCTCAAGGTTTGATGAGGGATAAGGGGCCAATATAAGGACCAAGTACCAGCACCCATCGCACATCATGTGTGCACACCCCCCGGCCCCCCAATCGTCGAAACCCCTAATGCCGTCAGTTAGGCTCTCCGGTGATGCTCCGGCAATGGTGGCCCGAGTGAAAAAAATGTGTCACCAGCACATGCCTGAGTCCAGCATGTGGACAAAATGGGCGTGCGGGCGCTCAACCGATCGGAGAGGTAGAATGTGCAAGCCGGGGATTGGCCCGATCCCCCTTACGTGCTGCCGATCCTGCTACCGTAACCCTCGATCTGGTCCGATCTTAGACTGTGAATGAACTTCGTATGCTTAAACTGGGGATGAATTTCATATGCCTTAGTCAACCCATGAAACAAGCGTGCGGACGCTCAACCGACCAGAGAGGCAGGATATGCAAGTCGAGGATCGAATGGGTGGTAGGTGGGTTCAAGCACATCTTCATATTTCTACCATGCCAATGCCATTTTTATGGCTTGTAAATTCATACAATGGTCCCCTAAGCCTTCATGTGAAGTTTCGTGGCAAGACGACCCATTTTCTATTTTTCTTGATTTTTGAAACTTTTTGCGGTTCGATATTTTTTAAAATTGTTTTAGAAAGATTTTTGTCCCCAAATTTGGTAGAGGTGATCCTTGTATTTTTGTTGGCATGCACAAAAAAATTCAGCTAAAAATTGGAAGTGGAGAAGATTTTGTGATCATTTGAAAAAAGTGTCCCCATTTCAGACACTTTAATGGCTACTAGAAGCAAACCTATAAAATCTCAAATGCTCTTTAAGGGGGTGTGAGTTCTCGAGGTTTGATGAGGGATAGGGGGCCAATATAAGGGCCAAGTACCAGCACCCATTGCACATCATGTGCACACACCCCCCAGCCCCCCAATCGTCGGAACCCCCAATGTCGTCGGTTAGGCTCTTTGGCGATGCTCCGACGATGGTGCCCCAGGCGAAAAAAATGTGGCACCAGCACATGCCCAAGCCCAGAATGTGCACTGTGGCTCAAACTCTTAGACTAGGAATGAACTCTGTATGCCTAAGCTAACCCATGGAACGAGCGTGCGGGCGCTCAGTCGATCGGAGAGGCAGAATGCGCAAGCTGGGGAATAGCCCGGTCCCCCTCTACGTGCTGGCCATCCCGCTGCCACAACCCTCTGTCCGTCTAGGGCTTAGACACGGAATGAACTCCCTATGCCTAAGCCAACCCACGAAACGGGCGTGCGGGCGCTCAGCCAACCGGAGAGGCAGAATGTGCAAGCTGAGGATCGACCTGGTCCCCCCTGTGTGCTGTCGTAACCCTCGGTCTGGTTTGATCTTAGACTGGGAATGAGTGTTTGGGCGTTGAGCCACTGGAGAGGCATAATGCGTAAGTCAGGGATCGGCCCGGTCCCCCTTTGTGTGCTGTCGGACATGCTACCACAACCCTCGGTCCGGCTGGGGCTTAGAAATGGAATGAACTCCCTATGCCAAAGCCAACCAACGAAACGGGCGTGAGGGTGCTCAGTCGATCGGAGAGGTAGAATGTGCAAGTCGGAGATCGCCAAGTCCCCCTACGTGCTGTCGACCCTGCTGTCGTAACCCTCGGTCTGGTCCGATATTAAACTGTGAATGAACTTTGTATGCTTAGACTGGGGATGAACTCCATATGCCTAAGTCAACCTATGAAATGAGCATACGAGCGCTCGGCCGACCGGAGAGGTTGGGCAAAGAGGCATAATGCGCAAGTCGAGGATAAGCTTGGTCACCCTCTGTGTGCTGTCGATCCCACTGCTGGTTCTGCTGGCGCTTAGACATGGAATGAACTCTGTATGCCTAAGCCAACCCACGAAACGAGCGTGCGGGCGTTCAGCCGGCCAGAAGGGTAGAATGCGTAAGTAGGGGACCGACCTGATCCCCTCCTACGTGCTGTCGATCCTACTATCGCAACCCTTGATCCGATCCGATCTTAGACTAGGAATGAACTCTGTTTGCCTAAGTCAACCCATGAAACAAGCGTGCGGGTGCTGAGCTGACCGAAGAGGCATAATGCGTAAGCCGAAGATCGGCCTGATCCCCCTCTGTGTGCTACCGGTCCCGCTGCCACAACCCTCGGTCCGACTGGGGCTTAGACATGGAATGAACTCCCTATGCCTAAGCCAACCCATGAAACGAGTGTGCGGGTGCTCAACCGGGCGGGAGAGGCAGAATACGCATGCCGGGGATCGGCCCGATCCCTCCTACATGCTGCTGATCCTACTGTCGTAACCTTTGGTCCGGTCTGATCTTAGACTGGGAATGAATTCTGTATACTTAGATTGGGGATGAACTCCGTATGCCTAAGTCAACCCACGAAACGAGCGTGCGGACGTTCAACCGACCAGAGGGGCAGGATGTGCAAGCCGGGGATCGAACGGTTGGTATGTGGGTTCAAGCACATCTTCATATTTCTGCCATGCCAATGCCATTTTTATGGCTTTTAAATTCATACAATGGTCCCCTATGCCTTCATGTGAAGTTTCGTGGCAAGACGACCCGTTTTCTATTTTTCATGATTTTCAAAATATTTTACGGTTCAGGATTTTTAAAAATTTTTTTGGAAAGAGTTTTGTCCCCAAATTTGGTAGAGGTGATCCTTGTATTTTTGGTGGCATGCACAAAAAAATTCAGCTAAAAACTCAAAGTGGAGAAGATTTTGTGACCGTTTGAAAAAAGTGTCCCCATTTCAGACACTTTAATGGCTACTGGCAGCAAACCTATAAAATCTCAAATGCTCTTTAAGGGGGTGTGAGTTCTCAAGGTTTGATGAGGGATAGGCAGCCAATATAAGGGCCAAGTACCAGAACCCATCGGACATCATGTGTGCACACCCCCCGGCCCCCTCAAACGTCGGAACCCCCAATGCCGTCGGTTAGGCTCTTCGGTGATGCTCCGACGATGCTCCGACAATGGTGCCCCTGGTGAAAAAAATGCAACACCAGCACATGCCCGAGCCCAGCATATGCAACATGGCTCAAACTCTTAGACTGGGAATGAACTCCATACGCTTAGACATGGAACGAACTCTATACGCCTAAGCCAACCCACGGAACGAGCGTACGGGCACTCAGCTGGTCGGAGAGGCAGAATGCACAAGCCGGGGATCAGCCTGGTCCCCCTCTGCGTGCTGTCGGTCTCGCTGCCACAACCCTCAGTCCACCTGGGGCTTAGACATGGAATGAACTCCCTATGCCTAAGCCAACCCATGAAATGGGCGTGCGGGTGCTTTACCGGCCGGAGAGGCAGAATGCGCAAGCCGGGGATCGGCCCGGTCCCCCTATGTGCTGCCGATCCTATTGCCGCAACCCTCGGTCCAATTAGATCTTAGACTGGGAATGAACTTTGTATGCTTAGACTGGGGATGAACTCCATATGCCTAAGTCAACCCATGAAACGAGCGTGCGGGCACTCAATCGGCCGGAGAGGCCGGTCGAAGAGGCAGAATGCCTAAGCCGGGGATAGGCCCCGTCCCCCCTGCATGCTATCGATCCTGCTGCTGGTCCTGCTATCGTAACCCTCTGTCCGGTCCAATCTTAGACTGGGAATGAACTCCGTATGCTTAGACATGGAATGGACTTCGTATGCCTAAGCCAACCCATGAAATTAGCGTGCGGGCGCTCAATCGACTGGAGAGGCAGAATGCACAAGCCGGGGACCAGCTTGGTCCCCTCTGCATGCTGTCGATCCTACTGCCGCAATCGTCATTTCGGTCTGATCTTAGACTGGGAATGAATTTCGTATGCCTAAGTCAACGCACGAAACAAGCGTTCGAACGCTGAGCCGGTCGGAGAGGCATAATGCGCAAGCCAGGGATCGACCCGATCCCCCTCTGCGTGCTGCCATCTCGCTGCCACAACTCTCGATCCGGCTGGGGCTTAGACATGGAATGAACTCCCTATGCCTAAGCCAACCCACGAAACGGGTGTGCGGGCATTCAGTCGATCGGAGAGGCAAAATGCCCAAACCGAGGATCGACCTTGTCACCCCTGCGTGCTACCTATCTTACTGCCGCAACCCTCGGTCTAGTCCGATCTTAGACTAGGAATGAACTCCGTACGCCTAGACTAAGGATGAACTCCATATGCCTAAGTCAACCAACGAAAAGAACGTGCAGGCGCTCAACCGACCGGAGAGGCATAATGCATAATCCGGCAATCAGCCCGATCCCCCTCTTCTTGCTGTCGATCCCACTGCCGTTCCTGCTACCACAACCCTTGGTCCGGCTGGAGCTTAGACATGGAATGAACTTCGTATTCCTAAGCCAACCCATGAAACGAGCGCGCGGGCACTCAGCCCGCTGGAGAGGCAGAATGTGCAAGTCGGGGATCGGCCTAGTCCCCTCCGGCGTGCTGCCAATCCTGCTGTTGGTCCTGCTATCGCAACCCTCAATCTGATCCGATCTTAGATTGGGAATGAACTCCGTATGCTTAGACATGGAATGAACTCCGTATGACTAAGCCAACCCATGAAACGAGCGTGCGTGCGCTCAGCAAGCCAGAGAGCCAGAATGCGTAAGCTAGGGATCAGACCGGTCCCCCCTGCATACTGTTGATCCTGTCTAAGTCAAATTGGGAATGAACTCCGTATGCCTAAGTCAACCCACGAATCGAGCATACAGGCGCTGAGCCGGTCGGAGAGGCATAATGCATAAGTCAGGGATCGGCCCGATCCCCCTCTACGTGCTGTCGATCCCGCTACCATAGCCCTCAGTCCGATTGGAGCTTAGACATGGAATGAATACCTAATACCTAAGCCAACCCATGAAACGGGCGTGCGGGTGCTCAGCCGACTAGAGAGGCAGAATGCGCAAGCCGGGGATCGGCCCGATCCCCCCTACGTGCTATCGATCTTGCTACCGTAACCCTCGGTTCGGTCTGATCTTAGGCTGGGAATGAACTCCGAATGCTTAGACTAGGGATAAACTCCGTATGCCTAACTCAACCCATGAAATGAGCGTGCGGGTGCTCAACCGACCGAAGAGGAGTCGAAGACGCATAATGCGTAAGTAGGAGATCAGCCTAGTCCCCCTCTGCGTGCTGTCGATCCCGCTGCCAGTCCTACTGTCGTAAACCTCGGTCCGGCTGGGGCTTAGACATGGAATGAACTCCGTATGCCTAACCCAACCCACAAAACGAGCATGCGGGCCCTCAGTCGATTGGAGAGGCAGAATGCACAAGTCAGAGATCGGCCCGGTCCCTCCTGCATGTTGTCGATCCTGCTGTTGGTCCTGCTACCGTAACCCTAGGTCTGATTCGATCTTAGACTGGGAATGAACTCCGTATGCCTAAGTCAACCCATGAAACGAGCGTGTGGATGCTCAGCCGACCAGAGAGGCAGGATGCGCAAGCCGGGGATCGAACGGGTGGTAGGTGGGTTCAAGCACATCTTCATATTTCTGTCATGCCAATGCCATTTTTATGGCTTGTAAATTCACAAAATTGTCCCCTACACCTTCATGTGAAGTTTCGTGGCAAGACGACCCGTTTTCTATTTTTCACGATTTTCAAAACTTTTAAGGTTAAGGATTTTTGAAAATTTTTTTAAAAAGGGTTTTGTCCCCAAATTTCGTAGAGGTGATCCCTGTATGTTTTGTTGGCATGCACAAAAAAATTCAGCTAAAAACCCGAAGTGGAGAAGATTTTGTGATCGTTTGAAAAAAGTGTCCCCATTTCAGACACTTTAATGGCTACTGGCAGGAAACCTATAAAATCTTAAATGCTCTTTAAGAGGGTGTGAGTTCTCGAGGTTTGATGAGGGATAAGGGGATAATATAAGGGCCAAGTACTAGCACCCATCGCACATCATGTGCGCACACCCCCTCGGCCCCCCCAATCGTTGGAACCCCCAATGCTACCTGTTAGGCTCTCCGACGATGCCTCGATGATGGTGCCCCAGGCGAAAAAAATGTGGCACTAGCACATGCCCGAGCCTAGCATGTGTACCATGGCTCAAACTCTTAGACTGGGAATGAACTCCGTATGCTTAGACATGGAATGAACTCTGTATGCCTAAGCCAACCCATGAAACGAGCGTGCAGGCGCTTAGCCGGCTGGAGAGGCAGAATGCGCAAGCTGGGGATCGACCCGATCCCTCTCTGCATGCTACCGGTTCCACTGCCACAACCCTCAGTTCGACTGGGCCTTACACATGGAATGAACTCCCTATGCCTAAGCCAACCCACGAAACGGGCATGCGGGCACTCAGCCGACCGGAGAGGCAGAATGCGCAAGACGGGGATCGGCCCGGTCCCCCCTACGTGCTGTCGATCCTGCTGCCTCAACCCTCAGTTCGATCTGATCTTAGACTGGGAATGAGCTCCATATGCTTAGACTGGGGATGAACTCCGTATGCCTAAATCAACCCATGAAATGAGCGTACGGGTGCTTAGCCGTCGGAGAGGCCGGTCGGAAAGGCAAAATGCACAAGCCGAGGATCGACTCGGTCCCTCCTTGTGTGCTACCGATCCTACTGCTGGTACTGCTACCGCGACCCTCGGTCTGGTCTGATCTTAGACTTGAAATGAACTCCATATGCCTAAGTCAACCCATGAAACGAGCGTCCGGACGCTGAACAGGTCAGAGAGTCATAATGCGCAAGCCGAGAATCAGCCCGATCCCCCTCTGCCTGCTGCCGATCCCGCTGCCACAACCCTCGGTCCGACTGGGCTTAGACATGGAATGAAATCCCTATACCTAAGCCAACCAACGAAATACGCATGTGGGCGCTCAGCCAGTCGGAGAGGCAGAATGGGCAAGCCGGGGATCAACCCAGTCCCCCCTGCGTGCTACCGATCCTGCTGCTGCAACCCTCAGTCCGGTCCGATCTTAGACTGGGAATGAACTCCGTATGCTTAGACTAGGGATGAACTCCGTATGCCTAAGTCAACCTATGAAACGAGTGTACAAGTGCTCAACCGGCCGGAGAGGCATAATGCGTAAGCCGAGGATCAGCCTGACCCCCCTCTGCGTGCTGCCGATGCCGCTGTCGGTCCTACTACCACAACCCTCCATCCGACTGGGGCTTAGACATTGAATGAACTCCGTATGCCAAAGCAAACCCACAAAACGAGTGTGCGGGCGCTCAGCCAACCAGAGAGGTAGAATCTACAAGCTGGGGATCAGCTCGGTCCCCCCTGCTTGCTGTCGATCCTGCTGCTGGTCTTGTTACTGTAACCCTTGATCCGATCCGATCTTAGACTGGGAATGAACTCCGTATGCTTAGACATGGAATGAACTCTATATGACTAAGCCGGGGATCAGCCCGGTCTACCTCTGCGTGCTGTCGATCCTGCTGCCGGTCCTGTTGCCACAACCTTCGGTTCGACTGGGGCTTAGACATGGAATGAACTCCGTATGCCTAAGCCAACCCATGGAACGATGGTCCGAGCACTCAGCCAGCCGGAGAGGCAGAATGCGTAAGCTAGGGATTAGCCCAGTCGCCTCCTACATGCTGTCAATCCTGCTACTGCAACCCTCAGTCCAGTCCGATCTTAGACTGAGAATGAGCTCCGTATGCCTAAGTCAACCCACGAAATGAGCGTGCGGGAGCTAAGTCGGCCAGAGAGGCGTAATGCGCAAGTTGAGGATCAGCCTGATCCCCCACTGCTTGCTATCGGTCCCGTAGCCACAACCCTCGGTCTGACTGGGGCTTAGACATGGAATGAACTCCTTATGCCTAAGCCAACTCATGAAATGAGAGTACCGGTGCTCAACCGATCAGAGAGGCAGAATGCATAAGCCGGGGATCGACCCGGTCCCCCCTACGTGCTGTCGATCCTGCTACCGCAACCCTCGGTCCGATCCGATCTTAGGCTGGGAATGAACTTCGTTTGCTTAGACTAGGGATGAACTCCGTATGCCTAAGTCAACCCACGAAACTAACGTGCGAGCGCTCAGCCGCTCGAAGAGGCATAATGCACAAGCCGAGGATCAGCCCGATCCCCCTCTGCATGCTGTCGATCTCGCTACCGGTCCTGCTGCCACAACCCTCGATCCGACTGGGGCTTAGACATGGAATGAACTTTGTATGCCTAAGCCAACCCATGAAATGAGCGTGCGGGTATTCAGCTGGCCGAAGAGGCAGAATGCGCAAGTCGGGGATCGACCCGGTCCCCTCCTGCGTGCTGCCAATCCTGCTGCTAGTCCTGCTTCCGAAACCCTCGGTCCGATTCAATCTTAGACTAGGAATGAACTCCGTATGCTTAGACATGGAATGAACTCCGTATGCCTAAGCCAACCCATGAAACAAGCGTGCAAACGCTCAGCCGACCAGAGAGGCAGAATGTGCAAGCTGGGGATCGGTCCGATCCCTCCTGTACGATGCCACAACCCTCGGTCTGATCTGATCTTAGACTGCGATTGAACTTCGTATGCTTAGACTGGGGATGAACTCCGTATGCCTTAGTCAACTCACGAAACGAGCGTGCGGGCGCTCAGTCGGTCGGAGAGGCCGGCCAAATTGACATAATGCACAAGCCGGGGATCAGCTCGGTCCCCCTCTACGTGCTACCGATCCCGCTGTCGGTCCTGCTGCCACAACCCTCAGTCCGGTTGGGGATTAGACATGGAATGAACCTCGTATGCCTAAGCCAACCCACAAAATTAGCGTGCGAGCGCTGAACCGATCGAAGAGGTAGAATGTGTAAGCCGAGGATCGACCCAGTTCCCCCTACGTGCTGTCGATCCTACTGTTGGTCGTGCTACTCCAACCCTTGATCCAGTCTAATCTTAGATTGGGAATGAACTATGTATGCTTAGACATGGAATGAACTCCGTATGCCTAAGCCGAGGATCAGCCAAGTCCCCCTCTACGTGCTGTTGATCCCACTGCTGGTCTTGCTACCACAACCCGCGGTCCGACTGGGGCTTAGACATGGAATGAACTTCGTATGCTTAAGCCAACCCACGAAACGAGTGTACGGGTGCTCAGCCGGTTGGAGAGGTAGAATGAACAAATCGGGGATCGGCCCGATCCCTCCCTGCATGCTACCGATCCTGCTGTCACAACCATCAGTTCGGTCTGATCGTAGACTAGGAATGAACTTCATATGCTTAAGTCAACCCACGAAATGAGCGTGCGGGTGCTGAGCCGGTCGGAGAGGCATAATGCACAAGCCAGGGATCGGCCTGGTCCCCCTCTACGTGCTGTCGGTCCCGCCGCCACAACCCTCGGTCCTACTAGGGGTTAGACATGGAATGAACTCCCTATGCCTAAGCCAACACATGAAACAGGCGTGCGGGTGCTCAGCTAGTTGGAGAGGCAGAATGCGCAAGCCGGGGATTGGCCCGATCCCCCTTGCGTGCTGCCGATGCCTGCTGCCGCAACCCTTGGTCTGATCCGATCTTAGATTGAGAATGAACTCTGTATGCTTAGACTGGGGATGAACTTCGGATGCCTAAGTCAACTCACGAAACGAGCGTGCGGCCGCTTAGCCGACCAAAGAAGCAGCATACGTAGGCCAAGGATCGAACGGATGGTAGGTGGGTTCAAGCAGATCTTCATATTTCTGCCATGCCAATGCCATTTTTATGGTTTGTAAATTCATACAATGGTCCCCTAAGCCTTCATGTGAAGTTTCGTGGCAAGACGATCCGTTTTCTATTTTTCACAATTTTCCAAACTTTTTTCGATTCAAGATTTTTTAAAATTTTTTTAGAAAGAGTTTTGTCCCCAAATTTGGTAGAGGTGGTCCTTGTATTTTTGTTGGCATGGAAAAAAAATTCAGCTAAAAACCCGAAGTGGAGAAGATTTTGTGACCATTTGGAAAAAGTGTCCCCATTTCAGACACTTTAATGGCTACTGGCAGTAAACCTATAAAATCTCAAATGCTTTTTAAGGAGGCGTGAGTTCTCGAGGTTTGATGAGGGATAGGGGGCCAATATAAGGGCCAACTACCAGCTCCCATCACACATCATGTGCGCACACCCCCCCGACCCCTCCAATCGCTCGAACCCCCAATGTCGTCGGTTAGGCTCTCCGACGATGCTCCGGCGATGGTGCCCCAGGCGAAAAAAAATGCGGCACCAACACATGCCCGAGCCCAGCATGTGCACCGTGGCTCAAAATCTTAGACTGGGAATGAACTCTGTATGCTTAGACATGGAATGAACTCCGTATGCCTAAGCCAACCAACGAAACAAGCGTATAGGCGCTCAGTCGATCGGAGAGGCAGAGTGCGCAAACTGGGGATCGGCCCAGTCCCCCCCTGTGTGCTATCGATCCTACTGCCGTAACCCTCGGTCTGGTCTGATCTTAGACTGGGAATGAACTCCGTATGCATAAGTCAACCCATGAAACGAGCATACGGGTGCTGAGCCGGTCGAAGAGGCATAATGCGTAAGCTGAGGATCGGCCCGATCCCCCTCTGCGTGCTACCGGTCTCACTGCCACAACCCTCAGTCCAACTGGGGCTTAGACATGGAATGAACTCCCATGCCTAAGCCAACCCACGAAACGGGCGTGCGGGTGCTTAACTGGCTGGAGAGGAAGAATGTGCAAGTCGGGGATCGGCTCGATCCCCGTTACGTGCTGTCAATCCTACTGCTACAACCCTCGGTCCGATCTGATCTTAGACTGGGAATGAACTCCGTATGCCCAAGTCAACCCACAAAATGAGCGTGCGAGCGCTGAGCCGACCGGAGAGGCATAATGCGCAAGCCGGGGATCAGCCCGGTCCCCCTTGCGTGCTGTCGATCCTGCAGCCGTAACCCTCGATCCGATCCGATCATAGACTGGGAATGAACTCCGTATGCTTAGACTAGGGATGAACTCCGTATGCCAAAGTCAACCTACCAAACGAGCATGCGGGCGCTCAGTCGATCGAAGAGGCTGGCCGAAAAGGCATAATGCGCAAGCTGGGGATCAGCCCGATCCCCCTCTGCATGCTGTTGATCCCGCTGTCAGTCTTACTGCCACAACCCTCGATTCGGCTGGGGCTTAGACATGGAATGAACTCTGTATGCCTAAGCCAACCCACGAAATGACCGTGCGGGCGCTCAGCCGGTCGGAGAGTCAGAATGTGCAAGCCGGGGATAGGCTCGATCCCCCCCTTCGTGCTGCCGATCCTACTGCCGTAACCTTTGGTCTGGTCTGATCTTAGACTGTGAATGAACTCTGTATGGTTAGACATGGAATGAACTCCGTATGCCTAAGCCAACCCATGAAATGAGCATACGGGCGCTCAGCCGACCGGAGAGGCAGAATGCGCAAGCCGGGGATCGGCCCGGTCCCCCCTGCATGCTATCGATCCTGCTACCGCAACCCTCGGTCTGATTCGATCTTAGACTGGGAATGAACTCCGTATGCCTAAGTAAACCTATGAAATGAGCGTACGGGCGCTGAGCCGATCGGAGAGGCAAAATGCACAAGCCGGGTGTCTTTAGCCAACCTTGTATAGGGCCATGATCGGGACTTAGGTTGCCATAAGCCACCCATGTATAGGGCCATGGCCGGGTAGATCCCTTGTTCTAGGAAAAGTGTGCCCATTTCAAACTTTGTAATGGTTATTGGTAGCATAGCTCTAAAATCTCTAAGGCTCTTTAGGGGGGGTGAACCGGTAGCGTAGTGTTGGGCTGTCTTGCTATACGAGCCTAGGCCACCCACCAAGGGCTGCCCCCTAGCCCTGGTGATGGTGGGAAGTCCCGATGTATGATTCTCGACTATAATAAAACTCACCCCGATTGAATGTCCTGATTGTTGCCTCGATGTGTTTTTTCTTTTTCTCGATGCGAATATGCCTTCTTGTGTGTGTGCTTGAGATCGATCTCGATATATTGTGTCTTATTGTGAATGCTTGGGACTAACCATGGCTTATGGTTATTTGTTCAGATATCGATCTATTGAAGGCTGACTTGGTTGGAAGTGCCCATTCAAGTGTCGCACGGTCTATTGCTTGCTGAGAGAAAGCTTAGTCCGTGACACATGGTATCAGAGCACGGTTGAGAAGTGCCAAAAAAATGGATGAGATGGCCATAAGTGGTGGACCCAATCATCAATAGAGAATTGAAGAACTTGAGGCCGCGATGGCCGTAATGAAAACTAATATGGTGACTAAAGACCGAGTGAGGGAGATCGAGACAACCCAGCGGGAGTTGTCCGATACTCTCCACAACGTGAGTGAAGAGGCTAGAGATGCCTTGAACATTCTCCAAAAGGAGTTTGAGGAGCTCAGAGCACAGGTGAGCATCCTACAAATGGTTGTGGCTAGATCGGGTTTGAGCTTGATGAAAAAGGGAAAAAGGCCTAAGGTGCCAGAGCCTCAATGCTATGAGGGGGCAAGGGATGCTAAGGAACTTGAAAATTTCTTGTTTGACATGGAGCAGTACTTTCGAGCTGTACACACGGATTCAAAGGAAGACAAGGTAGCAATGGCGTCGATGTACCTCGCAGGGGATGCCAAGCAGTGGTGGCACTCCAAGTTTGTCGATGATGAGTGCCCGATTATGACTTGGACGGATCTGAAGCAAGAATTGAGAAACCAATTTTTCCCTGAGAATGTGGAGTATATGGCTAGAAGGAGACTTCGAGAATTGGTGCAAACAGGAACGGTGCGAGAGTTTGTAAGGAGCTTTTCTACCCTAATGTTGGATATTCGGGACATGTCTGAAAAGGACAAGATGTTCTATTTTCTTGAGGGCCTCAAGCCTTGGGCGAGGACAAAACTACAAAGGCAGAAAGTGCAAGATGTGGCCACGGCCATGGCTGCAGCTGAATGTCTCCACGATTACAATGATGGCTCTTCAAAATGGAAAAATCCTCCATCAGCTGGTAGTAGCTTCAACTTTGGGAGTGAGGGAAAGATGACCAGGTTGGATCGGCCCTTCAGTGGGGGATCAGACAGGAGGTCCTTTGGTCGAGATAGCACCCAACCCAAGATAAGCAACGTAGGGATTTTCAAGCCTAGGCAACCGCTAGCTTGCTTTCTTTGTAAGGGGCCGTATCGGGTGGCTGAATGCCTGCACAGGGGAGCCCTTAATGCCTTAAGGACCTCGTCTCAAGAGTTCACAAAAGTGCCAAAGAGCGTTGAAGAAGCTGAAGAGGAGCTAGCCAGGATGGGTTCAATAAGGTTCCTCAATGCCTTCCGCACCCAATTGAACACTACAAAGAAAGAACAGAGTAAACGCTTGATGTATGTGAACTTAACGATCAATGAGAAAGCCACTAAGGCTATGGTGGATACAGGTGCAACTGACACTTTCATCACACCAGAAGAAGCAAAAAGGTGTGGTCTTCAGATTAATAAAAATTATGGATGAATGAAGGTGGTTAACTTGCTAGCCTTTACGATCAGTGGAAGCTCTAAGAGTGTGACAACCCGATTAGGGCCATGGGAAGGGAAGGTAGACTTTATTATTTTTTCCGTGGATGACTTTGATGTTGTTCTTGGATTGGACTTCATGATGTTGGCTCAGGTCATCCCTATCCCCGCTGCTAGTTGCTTGTTGTTCTTAGGGGAAAACCCATGTGTGGTGCCAGCCAACATCTTAACAAAGAGTGGGAAGAAAATGATTTTAGCTTTGTAGTTCAAAGAAGGGGTAAAAAGAAGGGAACCCTCCTTTGTGGTTGTGCTGATCTACAAAGAAGGGTCAGAAGTAGAACCAATACCTGATGGTATGGGAAAAGTGTTGGAAGAATTCGAAAAGGTGATGCCAAAGATGTTGCCTAAGGTTCTTACCCCTCGACGAGCAGTGAACCATGAAATTGAGCTCCTCCTAGGAGCAAAACCCCCTACTAAGAAAACAATTAGATGAGCTGCTACAAGTCAAGTTCATCAGACCATCAAAGGCTCCTTTCGGAGCGTCAGTGCTATTTCAGAAGAAGCATGATGGAAGTTTACAATTATGTGTTGACTACAGGGCCTTGAACAAATTCATCGTAAGAAACAAATATCCCATCCCCCTTATAGCAGACTTGTTTGATCAATTGAGTCGAACCAAGTACTTTTCCAAATTGGACCTGAGATCTGGCTACCATCAGGTCAAAATCGTTGAGGGAGATGAGCCAAAGACCACTTGTGTGACACGGTATGGTGTATTTGAATTTCTTGTTATGCCCTTTGGACTGACCAATGCTCCTGCCACATTTTGTACATTGATGAATCAGGTATTCCATGACTACCTAGACAAATTTGTAGTCATCTATTTAGACGATATAGTGGTATATAGCTCCACCTTGGAAGAACATAAAGAACACCTACGCCAGGTACTTCAAAGATTACAGGACCACCAGTTATACATAAAAAGGGAGAAGTGTGCATTTGCTCAGACCCAAATCCATTTTCTCGGTCACATTGTTGAATGTGGCCACATTCGAATAGACATGAAAAAGGTTAGGGCCATCAAGGAGTGGACAACACCGAAGAACGTTAGTGAGCTCTGCTCATTTTTGAGACTAGCCAACTATTATAAAAGGTTTGTGGAAGGGTACTCTCGTAAGACCATGGCCCTCACGGAGCTATTGAAGAAAGAGCATAAATGGTGTTGGACGAGTGAGTGCCAAGAGGCTTTCGAGGGATTGAAAGATGCTATTATGAAAGATCCCATCTTAGCTCTCCTTGATATTGAAAAGCCTTTCGAAGTTCAGATGGATGCATCTGATTTTGCTATTGGATGAGTGTTTTTGCAACAACATCAACCAGTAGCGTTTGAAAGTAGGAAGCTAAGTGAAGCTGAAAGGAAATATACGACCCAAGAAAAAGAACTCCTGGCGGTGGTTCACTACTTGAGGGCTTGGCGACATTACTTGTTGGGTTCACACTTTATCGTGAAGACAGACAATGCGGCCGTTAGCCATTTTCTCACCCAACCAAGGCTTACGGTAAAACAAGCTAGGTGGCAGGAATTTTTAATAGAGTTTGACTTTTATTTTGAGCACACCGCTGGAAAGACCAATCAAGTAGCCGATGCATTGAGCAGACCAGCAGATTTAGCGGCCCTTAGAAGAATTACCCCAATGGTGGCTAGCAGAGCCACTACAGACATTCACAAGTTGATTGGAGATCACTTAGGGAAGGACCCGCAAGCTTGTGCCATCTTAAAGCTAGTGGAAAAAGGGAAGTCCAAGTACTTCTGGCAAGAAAATGGGATCTTATGGACCAAGGGGCCTCAAGTGTTTGTGCCAAAAGCAGAAGGTCTGAGACAGATGCTGATGAGGGAATGTCATGACACACCATGGGCAGGACACCCGGGCTGGCAACACACTTTGGTGTTATTGAAACACGGATACTATTGGCCTCACATGCGATAAGATGTGATGGACTATACGAAGACTTGCCTCATTTGCCAACAAGACAAGATTGAAAGGAGGAAACCTGCAGGCATGCTTGAACCACTACCAGTACCCGCCAAATCGTGGGAAAGCATCTCCCACGATTTAATTTCGAGCCTACCCAAGGTTGGTGACCTTGGAGCTATTTTGGTGGTGATTGACCGATTCTCTAAGTACACCACATTCATTCCCGCTCACAAGTATTGCACAGCGAAAGACACAGCTCGACTATTGTTCAAACATGTGGTCAAATACTGGGGCCTCCCTCAAAACATTGTCAACGATCGAGATCCGAGATTCAAGGGGTCTTTCTGGAGAGAACTTTTCAAGATATTGAGGTCCCAACTCAACATTTCCTCAAGCTATCACCCTCAAACCGATGGTCAAACAAAATGGTTCAACAGATTATTAGAGGAATACTTGAGGCACTTTGTTCAAGCTAATCAGAAAAAGACTGGCCTTCATTATTGGACATGGCTCAACTCTGCTTTAATTCCAACAAAAGCTCTTCCACCAATAAGAGCCCATTTGAGGTGGTCACCAGATAATTACCAAGGCTACCCCACACTTCCTTGGAACAATATGGAGGAAAGAATCTGAGAGCCTTCAATCTCAGCAAGGAATGGAAACAAAACACAGAGATTGCATAAGCCTACCTAGAGAAAGCATCAAAGCGGATGAAGAAATGGGCAAACAAGGGTCGTAGGGCTCAACAATTTCAAGTTGGTGATTTGGTTCTTGTCCGACTAGTTCCTGAACAAACCAGGTTCTTGAGAAAGAGAGATCATAGACTGGTGCATAAATATAAAGGTCCAGTAAGGGTCCTTTCCAAGGTGAGGAATGCTTCTTACAAAATCGACCCACCAAAGTGGATAAAGGTGCACCCAATATTTCATGTGAGCAATCTGAAACCTTTCCATGTAAATCCTATAAATGCTAGCCAAAGGGAGCCAACCGGAGCTGCCATCACCATGAAGCCACCCTCAGAGCATCGAGTCGAAGAGATCTTAGCTGATAGGGAAACCAAGATATCTCGAAGACTAGTTTGAGAGTACTTAGTGAAGTGAGAGGGATTAAGACTAGAAGAAACCAACTGGGAGAGAGAACATGACCTCCAGAGATTTCAAAGGAAGATCAAAGAATTTCAAGCCAGCAAGTTGACGAGGACGTCGATAGAATAGGTGGGGGAGGATGTCATGAGCCAACCTTGTATAGGGCCATGACCGGGACTTAGGTTGCCATAAGCCACCCATGTATAGGGCCATGGTCGGGTAGATCCTTTGTGCTAGGAAAAGTGTCCCCATTTCAAACATTGTAATGGTTACTGGTAGCATAGCTCTAAAATCTCTAAGGCTCTTTAGGGGGTGAACCGGCAGCATAGTGTTGGGCTGTCTCACCGGTTGCTATGCGAGCCTAGGCCACCCACCAAGGGCTGCCCCCTGGCCCTGGTGATGGTGGGTGGTCCCGATGTATGATTCCCGACTATAATAAAACTCACCCCGATTGAATGTCTTGATTGTCGCCTCGATGTGTTTTTCTTTTTCTCGATGCGAATATGCCTTCTTGTGTGTGTGCTTAAGATCGATCTCGATATATTGTGTCTTATTGTGAATGCTTGGGACTAACCATGGCTTATGGTTATTTGTTCAGATATCGATCTATTGAAGGCTGACTTGGTTGGGAGTGCCCATTCAAGTGCCGCACGGTCTATTACTTGCTGAGAGAAAGCTTAGTTCGTGACACCAGGGATCGGCCCGGTCCCCCTCTGCATGTTACCGATCTCACTGCCACAACCCTCGGTCCGGATGGGGCTTAGACATGGAATGAACTCCCCATGCCTAAGCCAACCAATGAAATAGGCATGCGGGTGCTCAGCTAGTCGGAGAGACAGAATACGTAAGTCGGGGATCGGCTCGGTCCCCCCTGCGTGCTGTCGATCCTGCTACCGCAACCCTCGGTCCAGTTCGATCTTAGATTGGGAATGAACTCCATATGCTTAGATTGGGGATGAACTCTGTATGCCTAAGTCAACCCAAGAATCGAGCTTGTGGGTGCTCAATCGGCCAGAGAGGCCGACCGGAGAGGCATAAAATGTAAGCTAGGGATCAACCCGATCCCTCTCTACATGCTGTCGATCCCACTGCCGGTCCTACTACCACAACCCTCGATCCGGCTGGGGCTTAGACATGGAACGAATTCCGTATGCCTAAGCCAACCCACGAAACGAGCGTACGGGTGCTCAGCCGGTCGAGAGGTAGAATGTGCAAGCCAAGGATCGACCTGGTCCCCCTGTGTGCTGCCTCGGGCAAAAAAAATGCGGCACCAGCACATGCCCAAGCCCAGCATGTGCACCGTGGCTCAAAATCTTAGACTGGGAATGAACTCCGTATGCTTAGACATGGAATGAACTCCGTATGCCTAAGCCAACCCACAAAACGAGCGTGCGGGCGCTCAGTCGACCGGAGAGGTAGAATGTGTAAGCTGGGGATCGGCCTAGTCCCCCCTTCGTGCTGTCGATCCTGCTACTGCAACCCTCGATCCGGTCTGATCTTAGACTGAGAATGAACTACGTATGCATAAGTCAACCCACGAAACGAGCGTGCGGGCGCTGAACCGATCGAAGAGGCATAATGAGCAAGCCGAGGATCGACGAACTCCGTATGCATAAGTCAACCCAAGAAACGAGCGTGCGAGCACAGAGCCGGTCAAAGAGGCATAATGCGCAAGCCGGGGATCGGCCCGGTCCCCCTCTGTGTGCTGTCGGTCCCGCTGCCATAACCCTCGGTCCAGTTGGGGCTTAGACATGGAATGAACTCCCTATGCCTAAACCAATCCATGAAACCGGCGTACGGGTACTCAGTCAGCCGAAGAGGCAGAATGCGCAAGTCAGGGAATGGCCCGATCCCCCCTGCGTGCTGCCGATCCTACTGCCACAACCCTCAGTTTGCCTGATCTTAGACTGGGAATGAACTTCGTATGCCTAAGTTAACCCATGAAATGAGCGTTCGGGCACTATGCCGACCGTAGAGGCATAATGCGCAAGCCGAGGATCGGCCCAATCCCCCTCTGCGTGTTGTCGGTCCTGCTGCCACAACCCTCGGTCCGACTGGGGCTTAGACATGGAATGAACTCCCTATGCCTAAGCCAACCCATGAAACGGGCGTGCGGGCACTCAACCAGCCGGAGAGGCAGAATGCGCAAGCCGGGGATCGGCCTGGTCCCTTCTGCGTGCTGCAGATCCTGGTGCCGTAACCCTCAGTCTGATCCGATCTTAGACTGGGAATGAACTCTGTATGCTTAGACTAGGGATGAACTCCGTATGCCTATGTCAACCCATGAAATGAGCGTACGGACATTCAGCCAACCAAAGAGGCAGGACGCGTAAGCCAAGGATCGAACGGGTGGTAGGTGGGTTCAAGCACATCTTCATATTTCTACCTTGCCAATGCCATTTTTATGGCTTGTAAATTCATACAATGGTCCCCTAAGCCTTCATGTGAAGTTTCGTGGCAAGACGACCCGTTTTCTATTTTTCACGATTTTTGAAACTTTTTGCGGTTTGGGATTTTTTAAAAATTTTTTAGAAAGAGTTTTGTCCCCAAATTTGGTAGAGGTGATCCTTGTACTTTTGTTGGCATGCACAAAAAAATTCAGCAAAAAACTCGAAGTGGAGAAGATTTTGTGACCGTTTGAAAAAAGTGTCCCCATTTCAGACACTTTAATGGCTACTGGCAGCAAACCTATAAAATCTCAAAAGCTCTTTAAGGGGGTGTGAGTTCTCGAGGTTTGATGAGGGATAGGGGGCCAATATAAGGGCCAAGTACCAGCACCCATCGCACATCATGTGCGCACACCGCCCCGACCCCCCAATCGTCGGAACCTCTAATGCTGCCGGTTAAACTCTCCAGTGATGCTCCAACGATGCTCCGACGATGCTCCGACGATGGTACCCCAGGTGAAAAAAATGTGGCACCAGCACATGCCCGAGCTCAGCATTTGCACCGTGGCTCAAACTCTTAGATTGGGAATGAACTCCGTATACTTAGACATGGAATGAACTCCGAATGCCTAAGCCAACCCATGAAATGAGCGTGCGGGCGCTCAGCCAGTCGGAGAGGCAGAATGCACAAGCTGAGGATCGGCCCGGTCCCCCTCTGTGTGCTGCTGGTCCCGCTGCCACAACCCTCAGTTCAGCTGGGGCTTAGACATGGAATGAACTCCCTATGCCTAAGCCAACCCACGAAACGAATGTGCGAGCATTCAGTCACCCGGAGAGGCATAATGCGCAAGCCGAGGATTGGCCCGGTCCCCCTTGCGTGCTACTGATCCTGCTGCCGCAACCCTCAATCCAATCCAATCTTAGATTGGGAATGAACTCCGTATGCTTAGACTGGGGATGAACTTCGTATGCCTAAGTCAACCCACAAAACGATTGTGCGGGCGCTTAGCCGATCGGAGAGGCCGACCGGTGAGGCATAATGCACTAGTCAGGGATCGATTCGGTCCCCCCTACGTGCTGTCGATCCTGCTACCGTAACCCTTAGTCCGATCCAATCTTAGACTGGGAATGAACTCCGTATGCCTAAGTTAACCCACGAAACGAGCATTCGGGCGCTAAGCCGATCGGAGAGGCATAATGCGCAAGCTGGGGATCGGCTCGATCCTCCTCTGCGTGCTATCAGTCCCACTGCCATAACCCTCGGCCCGGCTAGGGCTTACACATGGAATGAACTCCCTATTCCTAAGCCAACCCACAAAATGGGCATGTGGGCGCTCAGCCGGTCAGAGAGGCAGAATGCACAAGTTGGGGACCGACCCAGTCCCCCCTACCTGCTGTCGATCCTGCTGCCGCAACCCTCGATCCGGTCTAATCTTAGACTGGGAATGAACTTCATATGCCTAAGTCAACCCATTAAACGAGCGTACGGGTGCTCAGCAGATCGGAGAGGCAGAATGCACAAGTCAGGGACCGGTCCGGTGCCTCCTTGGGTGCTGTCGATCCTGCTGCCACAACCCTCGGTCCGGTCCGATCTTAGACTGGAAATGAACTTCGTATGCCTAAGTCAACCCACGAAACGAGCGTTCGGGCATTGAGCCGATCGGAGAGGCATAATACGCAACCCGGGGATCAAGCCAATCCCTCTCTACGTGCTGTCGTGTCGCTACTAGAACCCTCGGTCTGGCTGGGGCTTAGATGTGGAATGAACTCTGTATGCCTAAGCCAATCCATGAAATGAGTGTGTGGGTGCTCAGCCGACTGGAGAGAAAGAATACGCAAGCTGAGGATCGACCTGGTCCCCCCTGCGTGTTGCCATTCCTGCTGTCGCAACCCTCATTCTAACTGGGGCTTAGACATGGAATGAACTTCGTATGCCTAAGCCAACCCATGAAACAAGCGTGTGGGCACTCAACCGGCCGAAGAGGCAGAATGCGCAAGCCGAGGATTACCTCGGCCCCCCTCTGCGCGTTGTCAGTCCCGCTGCCACAACCCTCGATCCTGCTGGGGCTTAGACGTGGAATGAACTCCCTATGCCTAAGCCAACCCATAAAATGGGAATGCGGGCACTCAGCAGGCCGGAGAGGCAGAATGCGTAAGTCGGGGACCAGCCCAGTCCCCCCTTACGTACTGTCGATCCTGCTGCCACAACCTTCGGTCTGGTCTGATCTTAGACTGGGAATGAACTCTGTATGCCTAAGTCAACCCACGAAATGAGCGTGCGGGCGTTGAGCAGGCCGGAGAGGCATAATGCGCAAGTCGGGGATTGGCCCGATCCCCCTCAGCATGCTACCGGTCCCGTTGCCACAACCCTTGGTTCGGTTGGGGCTTAGACATGGAATGAACTCCCTATAATTAAGCCAACCGACAAAATGGATGTGCAGGCACTCAACCGATCGGAGAGGGAGAATGCGCAAGCCGGGGATCGGCACGGTCCCCCCTGTGCGCTGCCGATCCTGCTGCCACAACCCTCGATCCAATTCGATCTTAGACTAGGAATGAACTCTATATGCTTAGACTGGGGATGGACTCTGTATGCCTAAGTCAAACCATGAAACGAGCGTGCGGGTGCTCAATCGATCGGAGAGGTCGATTGGAGAGGCAAAATGCGCAGAATGTGCTATCGATCCTGCTACTGGTCTTGCTGCCACAACCCTCGGTCCAGTCCGATCTTAGACTGGGAATGAACTTCGTATGCCTAAGTCAACCCATGAAACGAGCGTGCAGGCGTTGAGCCGGCCAGAGAGGCATAATGCACAAGCTGGGGATCAACCCGATCCCCCTCTAGGTGCTGCCAGTCCCACTGCCACAACCC
The DNA here is from genome assembly GCF_047325235.1 of Durio zibethinus. NCBI lineage: Eukaryota > Viridiplantae > Streptophyta > Magnoliopsida > Malvales > Malvaceae > Durio > Durio zibethinus. Next base: position 16,687,532 of record NC_143164.1, on the reverse strand, counting down.
TCGGTCCGACTGGGGCTTAGACATGGAATGAACTCCCTATGCCTAAGCCAACCCATGCAAAGGGCGTGCGAGTGCTCAACCGACCGGAAAGGTAGAATGCGCAAGCTGAGGATCGACCCGGTCCTCCCTGCGTGCTGTCGATCCTGCTACCACAACCCTCGGTCCAATCTGATCTTAGATTTAGAATGAACTTCGTATGCTTAGACTGGGGATGAACTCTATATGCCTAAGTTAACCCACCATACGAGCGTGCGGACACCCAGCCGGCTAGAGAGGTAGGATGCGCAAGCCGAGGATTGAACGGGTGGTAGGTGGGTTCAAGCATATCTTTATATTTCTACCGTGCCAATGCCATTTTTATTTTTCATACAATGGTCCCCTACACCTTCATGTGAAGTTTCTTGGCAAGATGACCCGTTTTCTATTTTTCACGATTTTCAAAACTTTTTGTGGTTTGGGATTTTCGAAAATTTTTTTAGAAAGATTTTTGTCCCCAAATTTGGTAGAGATGATCCTTGTATTTTTGTTGGCATGCACAAAAAAATTCAGCTAAAAACTCGAAGTGGAGAAGATTTTGTGTATGTTTGAAAAAAGTGTCCCCATTTCAGACACTTTAATGGCTACTAGCAACAAATCTATAAAATCTCAAATGCTCTTTAAGGGGGTGTCAGTTCTCAAGGTTTGATGAGGGATAGGGGGCCAATATAAGGGCCAAGTACCAGCACCCTTCGCACATCATGTGCGCACACCCCCCGGCCCCCCAATCGTCGGAACCCCCAATGCCACCGTTAGGCTCTCCGACGATGCTCCGACGATGGTGACTCGGGCAAAAAAAATGCAGTACCAATACATTCCCGAGCCCAGCATGTGCACCGTGGCTCAAACTCTTAAATTGGGAATGAACTCCATATGCTTAGACATAGAATGAACTCTGTATGCCTAAGCCAACCCATGAAACGAGCGTGCGGTCGCTCAGTCGGTCGGAGAGGCAGAATGCGCAAGCCGGGGATCGGTACGGTCCCCCTCTATGTGCTGTCGGTCCTACTGCCACAACCCTCGATCCAGTTGGGCATAGACATGGAATGAACTCCCTATGCCTAAGCCAACCGATGAAATGGGCGTGCGGGCACTTAGCCGGCAGGAAAGGCAGAATGCGCCAGCCGGGGATCGGCCAGGTCCCCCCTGCGTGCTGCCGATCCTGCTACCTTAACCCTCGATTCGATTTGATCTTAGACTGGGAATGAACTCTGTATACTTAGACTAGGGATGAACTACATATGCCTAAGTCAACCAACGAAATGAGCGTGCGGACGCTCAGTCGACTGGAGAGGCCTGTCGGAGAGGTAGAATGCGCAAGCCAGGGATCAGCCCGGTCCCCCTTTACGTGTCACCAACCTGCTGCTGGTACTGCTACCATAACCCTCTGTCCAGTCTGATCTTAGACTGGGAATGAACTCCGTATGCCTAAGCCAACCCACGAAACGAGCGTGCGGGTGCTCAGTCGATCGGAGAGGCAGAATGCGCAAGTCGAGGACCGACCCGGTCCCCCTACGTGCTGTCGATCTTGCTATCGTAACCCTCAGTCCGATCTGATCTTAGACTGGGAATGAACTCCATATGCCTAAGTCAACCCATGAAATGAGCGTGCGGGTGCTGAACTGGTCAGGGAGGTATAATGCGCAAGTCGGGGATCGACCCGATCCCCCTCTACGTGCTGCCGGTCTTGCTGCCACAACCCTCGATCCGGCTGGGGTTTAGACATGGAATGAACTCCCTATGCCTAAGCCAACCCACAAAACGGCCGTGCGGGCGCTCAGTCGGCCAGAGAGGTAGAATACGCAAGTCGGGGATTGGCTCGGTCCCCCCTGCGTGCTACCGATCCTACTGTCGCAACCCTCGATCCGGTCCGATCTTAGACTGGGAATGAACTCCGTATGCTTAGACTGGGGATGAACTCCGTATGCTTAGACTGGGGATGAACTCCGTATGCCTAAGTCAACCCACAAAATGAGCATGCGAACGCTCAGTCGACCAGAGAGGCAAGATGCGCAAGCTGGGGATCGAACGGGTGGTAGGTGGGTTCAACCACATCTTCATATTTCTACCATGCCAATGCCATTTTTATGGCTTGCAAATTCATACAATGGTCCCCTACGCCTTCATGTGAAGTTTCGTGGCAAGACGACCCATTTTCTATTGTTCACGATTTTCAAAACTTTTTGTGATTCGAGATTTTTTAAAATTTTTTTAGAAAGAGTTTTGTCCCCAAATTTGGTAGAGGTGATCCTTGTATTTTTGTTGGCATTCACAAAATAGTTCAGCTAAAAACTTGAAGTGGAGAAGATTTTGTGACCGTTTGAAAAAAGTGTCCCCATTTCAGACACCTTAATGGCTACTGGCAGCAAACCTACAAAATCTCAAATGCTTTTTAAGTGGGTGTTAGTTCTCGAGGTTTGATGAGGGATAGGGGGCCAATATAAGGGCCAAGTACCAGCACCCATCACACATCATGTGCGCACAGCCCCCCGGCCCCCTAATCGCCGAAACCCCCAATGCCACCGGTTAGGCTCTCCGACGATGCTCCGGCGATGGTGCCCCGAGCAAAAAAAATGCGGCACCAACACATTCCCGAGCCCAAGATGTGCACTGTGGCTCAAACTCTTAGACTGGGAATGAACTCCGTATGCTTAGACATGGAATGAAATCCATATGCCTAAGCCAACCCATGCAACGAGTGTGCGGGTGCTCAGCCGACTGGAGAGGCAGAAAGTGTAAGCCGAGAATGGGCCTGGTCCCCCTCTACGTGCTGCCGATCCCGCTGCCACAACCCTCGATCCAGCTGGGGCTTAGACATGGAATAAACTCCCTATGCCTAAGCCAACCCATGAAACAGGCGTGCGGACGCTCAGCCAACCGGAGAGGCAGAATGCGCAAGCCGGGGAACGGCACGGTCTCCCCTGCGTACTGCTGATCCTGCTGCCACAACCCTCAGTCTGGTCCAATCTTAGACTGGGAATGAAATCCGTATGCTTAGACTGGGGATGAACTCCGTATGCCTAAGTCAACCCATGAAACGAGCGTACGGGCGCTCAGCCTGCCAGAGAGGTCGACCAGAGAGGCTTAATGCGTAAGCCGGGGATCAGCCTGATCCCCCTCTACATGCAGCATCCCGCTGCTGGTCCTCCTACCACAACCCTTAAACCGGCTGGGGCTTAGACATGGAATGAACTCCGTATGCCTAAGCCAACCCACGAAATGAGCGTACGGGCGCTCAGCCGGTTGGAGAGGTAGAATGCGCAAGCGGGGACCGGCCCGATCCTCCTCTACGTCCTGTCGATCCCGCTACCATAACCCTCGGTCCGATCCGATCTTTGACTGGGAATGAACTTCATATGCTTAGACATGGAATGAACTCTGTATGCCTAAGCCAACCCATGAAATGAGCGTGCGAGTGCTCAGCCGACTGGAGAGGTAGAATGCGTAAACCGAGGACCGACCTGGTCCCCCCTACGTGCTGTTGATCCTACTGTCACAACCTTCGGTTCGATCTGATCTTAGACTGGGAATGAACTTCGTATGCCTAAGTCAACCTATGAAACGAGCGTTCGGGCGCTAAGCCGGAGGGAGAGGCATAATGCGCAAGTCGGGGATCAGCTCGGTCCCCCTCAGGGTGCTGTCGATCTAGATGCCACAATCCTTGGTCTGGCTGGGGCTTAGACATGGAATGAACTCCCTATGCCTAAGCCAACCCATGAAACGGGAGTACGGGCGCTCAGCCGACCAGAGAGGCTCGGTCCCCCCTGCGTGCTGCCGATCCTGCTGCCGTAACCCTCGGTCCGATCCGATCTTTGATTGGGAATGAACTTCATATGCTTAGACATGGAATGAACTCTGTATGCCTAAGCCAACCCATGAAATGAGCGTGCGAGTGCTCAGCCGACTGGAGAGGTAGAATGCGTAAACCGAGGACCGACCCGGTCCCCCCTACGTGCTGTTGATCCTACTGTCACAACCTTCGGTTCGATCTGATCTTAGACTGGGAATGAACTTCGTATGCCTAAGTCAACCTATGAAACGAGCGTTCGGGCGCTAAGCCGGAGGGAGAGGCATAATGCGCAAGTCGGGGATCAGCTCGGTCCCCCTCAGGGTGCTGTCGATCTAGATGCCACAATCCTTGGTCTGGCTGGGGCTTAGACATGGAATAAACTCCCTATGCCTAAGCCAACCCACGAAACGGGTGTACGGGCGCTCATCCGGCCGGAGAGGCAGAATGCACAAGCCGGGGATAGGCCCGGTCCCCCCTGCATGCTGTCGATCTAGCTGCCATAACACTCAGTCCAGTCCGATCTTAGACTGGGAATGAACTCCTTATGCTTAGACATGGAATGAACTCCGTATGCCTAAGCCAACCTACGAAACGAGCGTTCGGGTGCTCAACCGACTGGAGAGGCAGAATGTGCAAGCTGAGGATCGACCTGGTCCCCCTGCGTGCTGTTGATCTTGCTGCTGGTCCTGCTGCCACAACCCTCGGTTTGGTCTGATCTTAGACTAGGAATGAACTTCGTATGCTTAGACATGGAATGAACTCCGTATGCCTAAGCCAACCCACGAAACGACACGGTCCCCCCTGCGTACTACCGATCCTACTACCGCAACCCTCGGTCCGATCTGATCTTAGACTGGGAATGAACTCTGTATGCTTAGACTGGGGATGAACTCCATATGCCTAAGTCAACCTATGAAACGAGCGTACGGGAGCTCAGCCTACCGGAGAGGCCGGCTAGAGAGGCATAATGTGCAAGCCGGGGATCAGCCTGATCCCTCTCTATATGCTATCGATCCCGCTGTCGGTCCTACTGGCACAATCCTCAGACCGGCTGGGGCTTAGACATGGAATGAACTCCGTATGCCTAAGCTAACCCACGAAATGAGCGTGCTGGTGCTAAGACAACTGGAGAGGCAGAATGTGCAAGTTAGGCACCGGCCCGATCCCCCTCTGCGTGCTACCGATCCCGCTGCCATAACCCTCGGTTCGGCTGGGGCTTAGACATGGAACGAACTCCCTATGCCTAAGCTAACCCACGAAACGGGCGTGCGGGTGCTCAGCCGACCGAAAAGGCTCGATCCCCTCTGCGTGCTGTCGTAACCTTCGGTCTGATCCGATCTTAGACTGGGAATGAACTCCGTATGCTTAGACATGGAATGAACTCTGTATGCCTAAGCCAACCCACGAAACGAGCGTGCGGGTGCTCATCCGACTACAGAGGCAGAATGCACAAGTCGGGGATCGGCCCGATCCCCTCCTACGTGTTGTCGTAACCTTCGATCCGGTCCGATCTTAGACTGGGAATGAACTCCGTATGCCTAAGTCAACCCATGAAATGAGCTGTCAGGCGTTAAGCCGGACGGAGAGGCATTATGTGCAAGCCGGGGATCAGTCCGGTCCCCCTCTACGTGCTGTCGATCCCGATGCCACAAGCCTCGGTCCGGTTGGGGCTTAGACATGGAATAAACTCCCTATGCCTAAGCCAACCCATGAAACGGGCGTGCAAGTGCTCAGCCGACCAGAGAGGCAGAATGCGCAAGCCAGGGATCGGCCCGGTTCCCTTTGCATGCTGTCGATCCTACTGCCGTAACCCTCGGTCCAGTCTGATCTTAGACTGGGAATAAACTCCTTATGCTTAGACTGAGGATGAACTCTGTATGCCTAAGTGAACCCAGAAAACGAGAGTACGGACGCTCAATCGGTCGAAAAGGCCGATCGGAGAGGCATAATGCACAAGCTGGGGATCAGTCCAATCCCTCTCTACGTGCTCTGCTGATTCCACTTCCTGTCCTGCTGCCATAACCCTCGGTCCGACTGGGACCTAGACATGGAATGAACTCTGTATGCCTAAGCCAACCCACGAAATGAGCGTACGAACGCTCAGCCAATCAGAGAGGCAAAATACGTAAGTCAGGGATCAGCCCGATCCCCCCTGCATACTGTCGATCCTGCTACTGGTCCTGCTGCCGCAACCCTTAGTCCGGTCTAATCTTAGACTGGGAATGAACTCCGTATGCCTAAGCTAACCCACAAAATGAGTGTGCGGGCACTCAGCCGATCGGAGAGGCAGAATGCGTAAGTCGAGGACCGGCCCGATCCCCCCTGTGTGCTGTCGATCCTGTTACCGCAACCCTCAGTTCGATTCAATATTAGACTGGGAATGAACTCCGTATGCCTAAGTCAACCCACGAAACGAGCGTGCGGGTGCTGAGCTGGTCGGAGAGGCATAATACGCAACCAGGGGACGGCCCGGTCCCTTTCTGCGTGCTGTCGGTCCCGCTACCATAACCCTAGGTTCGGCTAGGGCTTAGACATGGAATGAACTCCCTATGCCTAAGCCAACCCATGAAACAGGCGTGCAGGCACTTAGCTGGCCGGAGAGGCAGAATGCGCAAGTCGGGGATCAGCCTGGTCCCCTCTGCGTGCTATCGATCCTATTGTCGCAACCCTCAGTCCGGTCTGATCTTAGACTGGGAATGAACTCTATGTGCTTAGACTGGGGATGAACTACATATGCCTAAGTCAACCCACTAAACGAACGTGCGGACGCTCAGCCGACCAGAGAGGTAGGATGCGTAAGCCGGGGATCGAATGGGTGGTAGGCGGGTTCAAGCATATCTTCATATTTCTGCCGTGCCAATGCCATTTTTATGGCTTGTAAATTCATACAATGGTCCCCTATGCCTTCATGTGAAGTTTCATGGCAAGACGACCCGTTTTCTATTTTTCATGATTTTTAAAACTTTTTACGGTTCGGGATTTTTTAAAATTTTTTTAGAAAGAGTTTTGCCCCAAAATTTGGTAGAGGTGATCCTTGTATTTTTTTTGGGATGCACAAAAAATTCAGCTAAAAACTCGAAGTGGAGAAGATTTTGTGATCGTTTGAAAAAAGTGTCCCCATTTCAGACACTTTAATGGCTACTGGCAGCAAACCTATAAAATCTTAAATGCTCTTTAAAGGGGTGTGAGTTCTCGAGGTTTGATGAGGGATAGGGGGCCAATATAAGGGCTAAGTACCAGCACCCATCGCACATCATGTACGTACACCCCCCGGCCCCCCCAATCGTCGAAACCCCCAATGCCGCCGGTTAAGCTCTCCGATGATGCTTTGACGATGCTCCAACGATGGTGCCCTGGGCGGAGAAAATACGGCACCAGCACATGCCCGAGCCCAGCATGTTCACCGTGGCTGTAACTCTTAGACTGGGAATGAACTCCGTATGCTTAGACATGTAATGAACTCCGTATGCCTAAGCCAACCCACGAAATGAACGTGCGGGCGCTCAACCCACTGGAGAGGCAGAATGTGCAAGATGGGGATCGATTCAGTCCCCCTTTGTGTGCTGTCGATCCCGCTACCCCAACCCTCTGTCCGACTGGGGCTTAGACATGGAATGAACTCCCTATGCCTAAGCCAACCCACGAAACAGGCATGCGAGTGCTCAGCCAGCTGGAGAGGCAGAATGTGAAAGCCGGGTATTGGCCCGATGCTATCTGCATGCTGTCGATCCTGCTCTCGCAACCCTCGGTCCGATTCGATCTTAGACTGGGAATGAACTCCGTATGCTTAGACTAGGAATGAACTTCGTAAGCCTAAGTCAACCCATTAAACGAGCGTGCAGGCGTTCAGTCGACCGGAGAGGTAGAATGCACAAGCCGAGGATCAACCCGATCCCCCCTGCATGCTACCGATCTTGCTGCTGGTCCTACTACCGCAACCCTCGGTCCGGTCCGATATTAGACTGGGAATGAACTCCGTATGCTTAGAAATGGAATGAACTCCGTATGCCCAAGCCAACCCATGAAACGAGCGTGCGGGCGCTCAGCCGGTCGGAGAGGTAGAATGTGAAAGTCGGGGACCGGCCTGACCCCTCCCTACGTGCTGTCGATCCTGCCATCGTAACCCTCGGTTAGACTGGGAATGAACTACGTATGCCTAAGTCAACCGATGAAACGAGCGTTCGGATGCTGAGCCGGTCGAAGAGGCATAATGCGCAAGCCGAGGATCGACCCAATCCCCCTCTGTATGCTGCCGGGCCGTTGCCAAAACCCTCGGTCCGGCTGGGGCTTAGACATGGAATGAACTCCCTATGCCTAAGCCAACCCACGAAACTGGTGTGCGGGCGCTCAGCCAACCGGAGAGGCAGAATGTGTAAACCGGGGATCGACCTAGTTCCCCATGCATGCTGCCGATCTTGTTGTCGCAACCCTCGGTCTGGTCTGATCTTAGACTGGGAATGAACTCCGTATGCTTAGACTTGGGATGAACTCCGTATGCCTAAGTCAACCCATGAAACGAACGTGCGGGCGCTCAGCTAGCCGGAGAGGTATAATGCACGAGCCGGGGACCAACCCGATCCCTCTCTGCGTGCTATCGATTTTGTTGCTGATCCTGCTGCCACAACCCTCGGTCTGGCTGGGGCTTAGACATGGAATGAACTCCGTATGTCTAAGTCAACCCACGAACCGAGCGTGCGGGTGCTCAGCCTACCGGAGAGGCAGAATACGCAAGCTGGGGACTGACCCGATCCCCCCTATGTGCTGTCGATCCTACTGTTGCAACCTTCATTTTGGTCTGATCTTAGACTAGGAATTAACTCTGTATGCCTAGGTCAACCTATGAAACGAGCATTCAGGTGCTAAGCCGATCGGAGAGGTATGATGCACAAGCCGGGGATCGACCTGGTCCCCCTCTGCGTGCTATCGATCCCACTGCCACAACCCTCGGTCCGGCTGGGGCTTAGACATGGAATGAACTCCCTATGCCTAAGCCAACCCACGAAACGGGCGTGTGGGTGCTCAGCCGACAGGAGAGGTAGAATGTACAAGTAGGGGATTGGCCCGATCCCCCCTATGTGCTATCGATACTGCTGTCGCAACCCTCGATCCGATCCGATCTGATCTTAGACTGGAAATGAACTCCGTATGCTTAGACTGGGGATGAACTCCGTATGCCTAAGTCAACCTACGAAACGAGCATGCGGGTGCTCAGTCGGTTGGAGAGGCCGGCCAGAGAGGCATAATACACAAGCTGGGGATAGCCCAGCCCCCTTCTGTGTGCTGTCGATTCCACTGCCGGTCCTGCTACCACAACCCTCGATTTGACTGGGGCTTATACATGGAATGAACTCCGTATGCCTAAACCAACCACGAAACGAGCGTGCGGATGCTCAGCCGGTTAGAAAGGTAGAATATGCAAGCCGGGGATCAACCCGGTCTGCCCTGTATGCTGTCGATCCTGCTACTGGTTCTGCTGTCGCAACCCTCGGTCCGGTCTGATCTTAGACTGGGAATGTACTCCGTATGCTTAGACATGGAATGAACTTCGTATGCCTAAGCCAACCCATAAAATGAGCGTGCAGGTGCTTAGCCGATCAGAGAGGCAGAATGCACAAGCCGGGGACCGGCCCGATCCCCCTTACGTGCTGTCGATCTTGCTACCGTAACCCTCAGTCTAGTCCTATCTTAGACTGGGAATGAACTTCGTATGCCTAAGTTAACCCACAAAATGAGCGTGCAGGCATTGAGCTGGTCGAAGAGGCATAATGCACAAGTAGGGGATCGGCCAGGTCCCCCTCTACGTGCTGTCGGTCCCGCTGCCATAACCCTAGGTCCGACTGGGGCTTAGACATGGAATGAACTCCCTATGCCTAAGCCAATCCATGAAACAGGCGTGCAGGTGCTTAGCCGGCTGGAGAGGCAAAATTCGAAAGCCAGGGATCGGTCTGGTCCCCCCTACGTGCTACCGATCCTACTGCTGCAACCCTCGGTCCGATCTGATCTTAGACTGGGAATGAACTCCATTTGCTTAGACTGGGGACGAACTCTGTATTCAGCTAAAAGATCGAAGTCGAGAAGATTTTGTAACTGTTTGAAAAAAGTGTCCCCATTTCAGACACTTTAATGGCTACTGAAAGCAAACCTATAAAATCTCAAATGCTTTTTAAGGGGGTGTGAGTTTTCAAGGTTTGATGAGGGATAAGGGGCCAATATAAGGGCCAAGTACCAGCACCCATCGCACATCATGTGTGTGCACCCCCTCGGCCCCCCAATTGTCAGAACCACCAATGCCACCGGTTAGGCTCTCCGACGATGCTCCGACGATGGTGCCCCAGGTGAAAAAAATACGGTACCAGCACATGTCCGAGCCCAGCATGTGCACCGTGGCTCAAAATCTTAGACTGGGAATAAACTCCGTATGCTTAGACATGGAATGAACTCTGTATGCCTAAGCCAACCCATGAACCGAGCATGCGGGTGCTCAGCCGATCGAAAGGCAAAATATGAAAGCCGGGGATCGACCCGGTCCCCCCTGTGTGTTGCTGATCCTGCTGCTGGTCCTGCTACTGCAACCCTCGGTCCGATCCGATCTTAGACTGGGAATGAACTCCGTATGCTTAGACTGGGGATGAACTCCGTATGCTTAGATTGGGGTTGAACTCTGTGTGCCTAAGTCAACCCACGAAATGAGCGTACGGCATAACTGACCGGAGAGGCATAATGCACAAGTCGGGGATCAGCCTGGTCCCTCTCTGCTACTGCCGATCTCGCTTCCGATCCTGCTATCACAACCCTTGGTCCGGTTGGGCCTTAGACATGGAATGAACTCCGTATGCCTAAGCCAACCCACGAAACGAATGTGCGAGCACTCAGCCGGTCAGAGAGGCAGAATGCGCAAGCCGGGGATCAGCCTGATCCCCTCCGACGTGATGTCGATCCTGCTGCTGGTCTTGCTGTCGTAACCCTCGGTCTGGTCCAATCTTAGACTGGGAATGAACTCCATATGCCTAAGCCAACCCACGAAACGAGCATGCGGGCGCTCAGCCGGTAGGAGAGGCAGAATGTGCAAACCAGGGATCGACTCGATCCCCTCCTGCATGCTATCGATCCTGCTATCGCAACCCTCGGTCTGATCCGATCTCAGACAGGGAATGAACTCCGTATGCCTAAGTCAACCCACGAAATGAGTGTACAAGTGCTGAGCCAATCGGACAGGCATAATGTGCAAGTCGAGGATCTGCCCGATCCCCCTGTACGTACTATCGATCCCGCTACCACAAACCCTCGATCCGACTGGGGCTTAGACATGGAATGAACTCCATATGCCTAAGCCAACCCACGGAATGGGCACGCGGGCACTCAATCGACCGAAGAGGCAGAATGCGTAACCCGAGGATTGACCCGGTCTCCCCTGCGTGCTGCCGATCCTGCTATCGAAACCCCCGGTCTGGTCTGATCTTCGACTGGGAATGAACTCCGTATGCTCAGACTGGGGATGAACTTCGTATGCCTAAGTCAACCCACGAAATGAGCATGCGGACGGTTAGCAGACCAGAGAGGCAGGATGCGCAAGTCGAGGATCGAACGGGTGGTAGGTGGGTTCAAGCACATCTTCATATTTCTGCCATGCCAATGCCATTTTTATGGCTTGTAAATTCATAGAATGGTCCCCTACGCCTTCATGTGAAGTTTCGTGGCAAGATGACCCGTTTTCTATTTTTCATGATTTTTGAAACTTTTTGTGGTTTGAGATTTTTTAAAATTTTTTTAGAAAGAGTTTTGTCCCCAAATTTGGTAGAGGTGATCCTTGTATTTTTGTTGGCATGCACAAAATAATTCAACTAAAAACTCGAAGTGGAGAAGATTTTGTGACCATTTGAAAAAAGTGTCCCCATTTCAGACACTTTAATGGTTACTGGCAGCAAACCTATAAAATTTGAAACGCTCTTTAAGGGGGTGTGAGTTCTCGAGGTTTGATGAGGGATAGGGGGCCAATATAAGGGCCAAGTACCAGTACCCATTGCATATCATGTCCGCACAGCCCCCCGGCCCACCCAATCGTCAGAACCCCCAATCCAGCGATGGTGCTCCGGGCAAAAAAAATGCGACACCAGCACATGACCGAGCCCAGTGTGCACCGTGGCTCAAACTCTTATACTGGGAATGAACTCCATATTCTTAGACATGGAATGAACTCCGTATGCCTAAGCCAAGCCACGAAATGAGTGTACGGGCGCTCAGCCGACCGGAGAGGCAGAATGTGCAAGCCAGGCATCGACCCGATCCCCCTCTGCGTGTTGCCGGTCCCACTACCACAACCCTCGGTTTGGTTGGGGCTTAGACATGGAATGACCTCCCCATGCCTAAGCCAACCCATGAAACGGGCATGTGGGCGCTCAGCCGGTTGGAGAGGCAGAGTGTGCAAGTCAGGGATTTGACTGGTCCCCCCTGCATGCTATCGATACTGTGACTGTAACCCTCGGTCCGGTTCGATCTTAGACTAGGAATGAACTCCGTATGCTTAGACTGGGGATGAACTCTGCATGGCTAAGTCAACCCACGAAACGAGCGTACGGGCGCTCAGTCGACCGGAGAGGCTGGTCGGAAAGCTAGAATGCGTAAGTCGGGGATCAGCCCGGTCCCCGCTGCGTGTTTTAGATCCTACTGTTGGTCTTGCTGCCGTAACCCTCGGTCTGGTCTGACCTTAGACTGGGAATGAACTCCGTATGCTTAGACATGGAATGAACTCCGTATGCCTAAGCCAACCCACAAAACGAGTGTGCGGGTGCTCAACCGACCAGAGAGGCAGGATGCACAAGCCGAGGATCGAACGGGTGGTAGGTGGGTTCAAGCACATCTTCATATTTCTGCCATGCCAATGCCATTTTTATGGCTTGGAAATTCATACAATGGTCCCCATTTCAGACACTTTAATGGCTACTGGCAACAAACCTATAAAATCTCAAATGCTCTTTAAGGGGGTGTGAGTTCTCGAGGTTTGATGAGGGATAGGGGGCCAATATAAGGCCAAGTACCAGCACCCATCGCACATCATGTGCGCACATCCCTCGGCCCCCCGAATCTCTGGAACCCCCAATGCCATCGATTAGGCTCTCCGGTGATGGTGCCCCGGGTGAAAAAAATACGGCACCAGCACATGCCCGAGCCCAACATGTGCACCGTGACTCAAAATCTTAGACTGGTACTGAACTCCATATGCTTAGACATGGAATGAACTCCGTATGCCTAACCCAACCCACGAAACGAGTGTGCGGGCGCTCAGCCGGTCGAAGAGGAAGAATGCGCAAGCTGGGGATCGACCCGGTCCCCCCCTACATGCTGTCGATCCTACTATCGCAACCCTCAGTCTGGTTTTATCTTAGATTGGGAATGAACTCCGTATGCATAAGTCAACCCACGAAACGAGCATGCGGGTGCTAAGCCGACCGAAGAGGCCTAATGCGAAAGTTGGGGATCGGCCCGATCCCCTTCTACGTGCTGTCGGTCCCGCTGCCACAACCCTCGGTTTGGCTGGGGCTTAGACATGGAATAAACTCCCTATGCCTAAGCCAAACCATGAAACGGGTGTGCGGGCGCTCATCCAGCCAGAGAGGTAGAATGCGCAAGCCAGGGATCGGCCCGATCCCCCCTGCGTGTTGCCGATCCTGCTGCCGTAACCCTCTGTTCGGTTTGATCTTTGATGATGAATGAACTCTGTATGCTTAGACTGGGGATGAACTCCGTATGCCTAAGTCAACCCACGAAACGAGCGTACGGGTGCTCAGCCAACCAGAGAGGCAGGGGGATCGAACAGGTGGTAGGATGGTTTAAGCACATCTTCATATTTCTGCCATGCCAATGCCAATGCCATTTTTATGGCTTGTAAATTCATACAATGGTCCCCTAAGCCTTCATGTGAAGTTTCATGGCAAGACGACCCGTTTTCTATTTTTCACGATTTTGGAAACTTTTTGCGGTTTGGGATTTTTTAAAATTTTTTAAGGAAGATTTCTGCCCCCAAATTTGGTAGAGGTGATCCTTTTATTTTTGTTAGCATGCAGAAAAATATTCAGCTAAAAACACGAAGTGTAGAAGATTTTGTGATCATTTGAAAAAAGTGTCCCCATTTCAGACACTTTAATGGCTACTGGCAGCAAACCTATAAAATCTCAAATGCTCTTTAAGGGGGTGTGAGTTCTTGAGGTTTGATGAGGGATAGAGAGACAATATAAGGCCAAGTACCAGCACCCATCAGACATCATGAGCGCACACCCCTCCCGGGCCCCCAATCGTCGGAACACCTAATGCTGCCGATTAGGCTCTCCAACGATGGTGCCCCGGGCGAAAAACATGCGGCACCAGCACATGCTCGAGCCCAACATGTGCACCATGGCTCAAAATCTTAGACTGGGAATGAACTCTACATGCTTAGACATGGAATGAACTCCATATGCCTCTGCCAACCCAAGAAACGAGCGTACGGGCACTCAGCTGATCGGAGAGGCAAAATGCGCAAGCCGGGGATCGACTCGACCCCCCTACGTTCTGTCGATCTTGCTGCAACAACCCTCGGTCCGGTCTGATCTTAGACTAGGAATGAACTCCGTATGCATAAGTCAACCCACGAAATGAGCGTGCGGGAGCTGAACCGGCCGAAGAGGCATAATGCACAAGTCGGGAATCGGCCCGATCCCCCTCTTCGTGCTGCTGGTCCCGCTGCCACAACCCTCTGTTCAGCTGGGGCTTAGACATGGAATGAACTCCCTATGCCTAAGCCAACCCATGAAACGGGCGTGCGGGCACTCTGTCGGCCGGAGAGGCAGAATGCGCAAGCTGGGGATCGACCTAGTCCCCCCTGCGTGCTGTCGATCCTGCTATCGCAACCCTCGGTCCGATTCGATCTTAGACTGGGAATGAACTCCGTATGCTTAGACTGGGGATGAACTCCGTATGCCTAAGTCAACCCATGAAACGAGCGTGCGGACGCTCCACCGACCAGAGAGGCAGGATGCGTAAGCCGGGGATCGAACGGGTGGTAAGTGGGTTCAAGCACATCTTCATATTTCTGCCATGCCAATGCCATTTTTATGGCTTGTAGCAATGGTCCCCTAAGCCTTCATTTGAAGTTTCGTGGCAAGACGACCCGTTTTCTATTTTTCATGATTTTTAAACCTTTTTGCGGTTCGGTATTTTTTAAAATTTTTTTAGAAAGAGTTTTGTCCCAAATTCGGTAGAGATGATCCTTGTAGTTTTGTTGGCATGCATAAAAAAATTCAGGTAAAAAGTCAAAGTGAGAAGATTTTGTGACCGTTTGAAAGAAGTGTCCCCATTTCAGACACTTTAATGGCTACTGGCAGCAAACCTATAAAATCTCAAATGCTCTTTAAGGGGGTGTGAGTTCTTGAGGTTTGATGAGGGATAGGGGGATAATATAAGGCCAAGTACCAGCACCCATCGCACATCATGTGCGCACACCCTCCCAACCCCCCAATCATCGGAACACCCAATGCCGCAGGTTAGGCTCTCCGGCGATGCTCCTATGATGGTGCCTAGGGCAAAAAAAATGCGGCACCAGCACATGCCCAAGCCCAGCATGTGCACCGTGGCTCAAAATCTTAGACGGGAAATGAACTCTGTATGCTTAGACATGGAATGAACTCCGTATGCCTATGCCAACCCACGAAACGAGCGTGCAGACGCTCAACTGACCGGAGAGGCAGAATGCGCAAGTCGAGGATCGTCCTGATCCCCCCTGCGGTCTGTCTATCCTACTATCACAACCCCCGGTTCGGTCTAATCTTAGAGTAGGAATGAACTCCGTATACATAAGCCAACCCATGAAACGAGCGTGCGGGAGCTGAGCCGACTGAAGAGGCATAATGCGCAAGCCGGGGATCAGCCTGATCTCCCTCTGCGTGCTGCCGGTCCCACTGCCACAACCCTTGGTTCAACTAGGGCTTAGACATGGAATGAACTCCCTATGCCTAAGCCAACCCATGAAACGAGCGTGCAGGCACTGAGCCGGCTAGAGAGGCAGAATACACAAGCCGGGGATCGGCTCGGTCCCCCCTGCGTGCTGTCGATCCTGCTGTCGTAACCCTCGATCCAATCCGATCTTAGATTGGGAATGAACTCCGTAAGCTTAGACTGGGGATGAACTCCGTATGCCTAAGTAAACCCACAAAACAAGCGTGCGGGCGCTCAGCCGTCCGGAGAGGCATAATGCACAAGTCGGGGACTAGCCAGATCCCTCTCTGCGTGCTGTCAATCCCGTTACCGGTCCTGCTGCCACAACCTTCAGTCTGGCTGGGGCTTAGACATGGAATGAACTCTGTATGCCTAAGCCAACCCACGAAACGAGCGTGCAGACGCTCAGTCGACCGGAGAGGCAGAATGCACAAGCCGGGAATCGACCTGGCCCCCCCTTGCGTGCTGCCGATCCTGCTGCTGGTCCTGCTACCGTAACCCTCGGTCCGGTCTGATGTTAGACTGGGAATGAACTCATATGCTTAGACATGGAATGAACTCCGTATGCCTAAGCGAACCCACGAAACGAGCTTGCGGACGCTCAGCTGACCGGAGAGGCAGAATACGCAAGCTGGGGATCGGCCCGATCCCCCCTACGTGTTATCGATCCTGTTGTAGCAACCCTCGGTCTGGTCTGATCTTAGACTATGAATGAACTCCGTATGCCTAAGTCAACCCATGAAACGAGCGTGCGGGTGCTGAGCCGGTCGGAGAGGCATAATGCGCAAGCCGGGGATTGGCCCGATCCCCCTCTGCGTGCTGTCGGTCCCGCTGCCCCAACCTTCGATTCGACTGGGCTTAGACATGGAATGAACTCCCTATGCCTAAGCCGACCCACGAAACGGGCGTGCGGGCGCTCAGTTGGCCGAAGAGGCTGAATGCGTAAGTCGGGGATCGGTTCGGTCCCCCCTGTGTGCTGTCGATCTTGTTGCCACAAACCTCGGTCTGGTCTGATCTTAGATTGGGAATGAACTCTATATGCTTAGACCAGGGATAAACTTCGTATGCCTAAGTCAACCCATGAAATGAGCGCTCGGTCCTCAGTCGACCAAAGAGGTAGGATGTGCAAGCCAGGAATCGAACGGGTGGTAGGTTGGTTCAAGCACATCTTCATATTTCTGCCATGCCAATGATATTTTTATGGCTTGTAAATTCATGCAATGGTCCCCTAAGCCTTCATGTAAAGTTTTGTGGCAAGATGACCCATTTTCTATTTTTCATGATTTTCAAAACTTTTTGTGGTTCGGGATTTTTTAAACTTTTTTTAGAAAGAGTTTTGTCCCCAAATTTGGTAGAGGTGATCCTTGCATTTTTGTTGGCATGCACAAAAAAATTCAGGTAAAAAGTCAAAGTGAGAAGATTTTGTGACCGTTTAAAAAAAGTGTCCCCATTTCAGACACGTTAATGGCTACTGGCAGTAAACCTATAAAATCTGAAACGCTCTTTAAGGGGGTGTGAGTTCTCGAGGTTTGATGAGGGATAGGGGGCCAATATAAGGGCCAAGTACCAGCACCCATCGCACATCATATGCGCACACCCCCCGGCCCCTCCAATCGTCGGAACCCCTAATGTTATCGGTTAGGCTCTCCGACGAAGGTGCCCTGGGGAGAAAAATGCAGCACTAGCACATGCCCGAGCCCAGCATGTGCATCGTGGCTCAAAATCTTAGACTGGGAATGAACTCTATATGCTTAGACATGGAATGACCTCCGTATGCCTAAGCCAACCCACGAAACAAGCATGCGGGTGCTCAGCTAGCTGGAGAGGTATAATGCGCAAGCCAGGGATCAGCCCGATTCCACCTGCGTGCTGTCGATCCTGCTACCACAACCCTCGGTCCGGTCTGATCTTAGACTGGGAATAAACTCCGTATGCATAAGTCAACCCATGAAATGAGCGTGCGGGCACTGAGCCGATCGAAGAGGCATAATGCATAAGCCAGGGATCGGCCCGGTCCCCTCCTGCGTGCTGTCGGTCCCGCTGCCACAACCCTCGATCTGGCTGGGGCTTCGACATGGAATGAACTTCCTATGCCTAAGCCAACCCACGGAACGAGCGTGCGGGCGCTCAGCTGACCGTAGATGCAGAATGCGCAAGCCGGGGATCACCCCGGTCCCCCCTGCATGCTGTCGATCTTGCTGCCGCAACCCTCGGTCCGGTCTGATCTTAGACTGAGAATCAACTCCGTATGCTTAGACTAGGGATGAACTCTGTATGCCTAAGTCAACTCATGAATCGAGCGTACAGGCGCTCAATCGGCCAGAGAGGCAGAATGCGTAAACTGGGGATCGACCCGATCCCCCCTACGTGCTGTCGATCCTAGTGCTGGTCCTGCTGTCGTAACCCTCGATCTGGACTGATCTTAGACTGGAAATGAACTCCGTATGCTTAGACATGGAATGAACTCCGTATGCCTAAGCCAACCCACGAAACGAGCGTGTGGGCACTTAGCCGGCCGGAGAGGCAGAATGCGCAGGCCGGGGATGGACCTGATCCCCCCTATGTGCTATCGATCCTATTGTCACAACCCTCGGTCTGGTCTGATCTTAGACTGGGAATGAACTCCGTATGCCTAAGTCAACCCATTAAACGAGCGTGCGTGCGCTAAGCTGGCCAGAGAGGCATAATGCACAAGCCAGGGATCGGCCTGGTCCCCCACTGCGTGCTATCGGTCCCGCAACCTCAACCTTCAGTCCGGCTGGGGCTTAGACATGGAATGAACTCCCTATGCCTAAGCCAACCCATGAAACGGGTGTACGGGCACTCAGCCAGTCGGAAAGGCATAATGAGCAAACTGGGGATCGACCCGGTCCCCCCTACGTGCTGTCGATCCTGCTACCGTAACCCTCAGTCCGGTCTGATCTTAGATTGGGAATGAACCCCGTATGCTTAGACTGGGGATGAACTCCATATGCCTAAGTCAACCCATGAAATGAGCGTGCGGGCGGGTGCTCAGCCAACCATAGAGGTAGGATGTGCAAGCCAGGGATCGAACGGGTGGTAGGTGGGTTCAAGCACATCTTCATATTTCTGCCATGCCAATGCCATTTTTATGGCTTGTAAATTCATACAATGGTCCCCTAAGCCTTCATGTGAAACCCGATTTCTATTTTTCACGATTTTTGAAACTTTTTACGGTTCGAGATTTTTTTAAATTTTTTTGGAAAGAGTTTTATTCCCAAATCGTGAGCCCAGCATGTGCACCGTGGCTTAAACTCTTAGACTGGGAATGAACTCCGTATGCTTAGACGTGGAAAGAAACTCCGTATGCCTAAGCTAACCCATGAAACGAGCGTGCGGGCGCTCGACCGACTGGAGAGGCAGAATGCGCAAGCCGGGGATCGGCCCGGTCCCCCTTAGGTGCTATCGATCCTGCTACTGCAACCCTCTGTCCGATCTGATCTTAGACTGGGAATGAACTCCGTATGCATAAGTTAACCCACGAAACGAGCGTGCGGGCGCTGAGCCGGTCGAAGAGGCATAATGTGCAAACTGAGGATCAGCCTGGTCCCCCTTTGCGTTCTGTCGGTCCCGCTGCTGCAACCCTCGGTCCAACTGGGGCTTAGACATGGAATGAACTCCCTATGCCTAAGCCAACCCATTAAACGGGCGTGCGGTCACTCAGTTGGCCGGAGAGGCAGAAAGCGCAGACTGGGGATTGGTTCGGTCCCCCTGCGTGCTGCCAATCCTGTTGTTGCAACCCTCGATCCGGTCTGATCTTAGACTAGGAATGAACTCCGTATGCTTAGATTGGGGATGAACTCCGTATGCCAAAGTCAACCCATGAAACGAGCGCGCGGGCGCTCAGTCGATCAGAGAGGGCAACCGGTGAGGCATAACGCGTAAGCCGAGGATCAGCCCAGTCCCTCTCTGCGTGCTGCCGATCCCGCTGCCAGTCCTATTGCCACAACCCTTGGTCCAGCTGGGGCTTAGACATGGAATGAATTCCCTATGCCTAAGCCAACCTATGAAATAGGCGTGCGGGCTCTCAGTTGTGCGCAAGCCAGGGATCAGCCTGATCCCCCCTGTGTACTATTGATCCTGCGATCGCAACCCTCGATCCGGTCTGATCTTGGACTGGGAATGAACTCCGTATCCAAAGACTTGGAATGAACTCTGTATGCCTAAGCCAACCCACGAAATGAGCATGCGGGCGTTCAGCCAGTCGAAGAGGCAGAATGTGCAAGCTGGGGATCGGCCCGATCCCTCCCTACGTGCTACCGATCCTGCTGCTGGTCCTGCTATCACAACCCTCAGTCTGGTCCGATCTTAGACTGAGAATGAACTCTGCATGCTTAGACATGGAATGAACTCCGTATGCCTAAGCCAACCCACGAAACGAGCGTGCAAGAACTCAGTCGGTCGGAGAGGCAGAATGCGCAAGTCGGGGATCGACCCGATCTCGCCTGCATGCTGTCGATCCTGCTACCACAACCCTCGGTCCGTTCTGATCTTAGACTAAGAATGAACTCCGTATGCCTAAGTTAACCCACGAAATGAGCGTGCGGGCACTGAGCCGGCCAGATAGGCATAATGCGAAAGTCGAGGATCGGCCCGGTCCCTCTCTGCGCGCTGCTGATCCTGCTGCCACAACCCTCGATCCGGTTGGGGCTTAGACATGGAATGAACTCCCTATGCCTAAGCCAACCCATGAAATGGGCGAGCGGGTGTTCAGTCGGTCGAAGTGGCAGAATGCGTAATCCGGGGATCGGTCCGGTCCCCCCTGCGTGTTGGCGATCCTGCTGCCGCAACCCTCGGTCTAGTTCGATCTTAGACTGGGAGTGAACTCTGTATACTTAGACTAAGGATGAACCCCGTATGCCTATGTCAACCCATGAAACTAGAGTGCGGGCGCTCAGCCGACCAGAGAGGCAGGATGCACAAGCCGAGGATCGAATGGGTGGTGGGTGGGTTCAAGAACATATTCATATTTCTACCATGCCAATGCCATTTTTATGGCTTGTAAATTCAAACAATGGTCCCCTAAGCCTTCATCTGAAGTTTCGTGGGAAGAATACCCGTTTTTTATTTTTTATGATTTTTGAAACTTTTTGCGTTTCAAGATTTTTAAAAATTTTTTTAGAAACAGTTTTGTCCCCAAATTAGGTAGAGGTGATCCATGTACTTTTTTTGGCATGCACAAAAAAATTCAGCTAAAAACTCGAAGTGGATAAGATTTTGTGACTGTTTGAAAAAAGTGTCCCCATTTTAAACACTTTAATGTCTACTGGCAGCAAACCTATAAAATCACAAATGCTCTTTAAGGGCGTGTGAGTTCTGGAGGTTTGATGAAGGATAGGGGGCCAATATAAGGGCCAAGTACCAGCACCCATCGCACATCATGTGCGCACACCCCTCAGCCCCCCTAATCGCTGGAACCCCCAATGCCGCCGGTTAGGCTCTCCGGTGATGCTCCGGTGATGTTTCAACGATGGTGCCCCGGGCGAAAAAAATGCGGCACCAGCACATGCCTGAGCCCAGTACTTGCATCGTGGCTCAAAATCTTACACTGGGAATGAACCCGTATGCTTAGACATGGAATGAACTCCATATACCTAAGCCAACCCGTGAAACGAGCGTGCGGGCGCTCAGTCGGTCGGAGAGGCAGAATACGCAAGCCAGGGATCGGCCTGGTCCCCCTTACGTGTTGTCAATCCTGCTACCGTAACCCTCGGTCCGGTCTGATCTTAGACTGGGAATGAACTCCGTATGCGTAAGTCAACCCATGAAATGAGCGTGCGGGCGTTGAGCCGGCCGAAGAGGCATAATGCGCAAGCTGGGGATCGACCCAGTCCCCCTCTGCGTGCTGCCGATCCCACTGCCACAACCCTTGGTCCGGCTGGGGCTTAGACATGGAATGAACTCCCTATGCCTAAGCCAACCCACGAAACCGGCGTGAGGGTGCTGAGACGGTCGGAGAGGTAGAATGCGTAAGTTGGGGATCGGGTCGATCCCCCCCACGTGCTGTCGATCTTGCTGCCGTAACCCTTGGTCTGATTCGATCTTAGACTGGGAATGAACTCCATTTGCTTAGATTGGGGATGAACTCTGTATGCCTAAGTCAACCCACGAAATGAGTGTGTGGGCGCTCAGCCGGTCGAAAAGGCATAATGCGCAAGCCAGGGATTAGCCCGATCCCCCGCTGCGTGCTGTTGGTCCCGCTGCCACAACCCTCGGTCCGACTGGGGCTTAGACATGGAATGAACTCCCTATGCCTAAGCCAACCCACGAAACGAGCGCACAGGCGCTCAGTCGACCGGAGAGGCAGAATGCACAAGTCAAAGATCGGCTCGGTTCCCCCTACGTGCTGTCGATCCTGCTGCTACAACCCTCAGTCCGATTCGATCTTAGACTGGGAATGAACTCCGGATGCTTAGACTGGGGATGAACTCCGTATGCCTAAGTCAACCTACGAAACGAGCGTGTGGGCGCTCAGTCGATTGGAGAGGCATAATGCGTAAGCCGAGGATCTGCCCTGTCCCTCACTGCGTGCTGCAGGTCCCACTGCCACAACCCTCAGTCCGGCTGGGGCTTAGACATGGAATGAACTCCCTATGCCTAAGGCAACCCACAAAACGGGCATGCGGGCACTCAGCCGACCGGAGAGGCAAAATGCGCAAGCCAAGGATCGGCCCGATCCCCCCTGCGTGCTGTCGATCTTCCTATCGCAACCTTCAGTCCAGTCTGATCTTAGATTGGGAATGAACTCCATATGATTAGACTGGGGATGAACTCCGTATGCCTAAGTCAACCCACAAAATGAGCTTGTGGGCGCTCAGCTGATCGGAGAGGCATAATGCGTAAGCCGGGGATTAGCTCGTTCCCCCGTTGTGTGCTGTCGGTCCTGCTACCACAACCCTCGGTCCGGCTAGGGCTTAGACTTGGAATGAACTCCCTTTGCCTAAGCCAACCCACGAAACGGGCGTACGGGTGCTCAGCCGGCCAGAGAGGCAGAATGCGCAAGTCGGGGATCGGCCCGGTCCTTCCCTGCGTGTTGTCAATCCTGCTGCCTGTCCTGCTACCGTAACCCTCGGTCCAGACCGATCATAGACTAGGAATGAACTCTGTATGCTTAGACATGGAATGAACTCCGTATGCTTAAGCCAACCCACAAAACGAGCGTGCGGGCGTTCAGTCGGTCGGAGAGGCAGAATACGTAAGTTGGGGATCGGCCCGGTCCCCCCTATGTGCTGTTGATCCTGCTACCGTAACCTCGGTCTGATCCCATCTTAGACTGAGATTTAACTCCGTATGCCTAAGTTAACACACGAAACAAGCATGCGGGCACTGAGTCAATCGAAAAGGCATAATGCGCAAGCCAGGAATCAGCCTAGTCCCCCTCTACGTGCTACCGGTCCCGCTGCCACAATCCTCGATCTGGCTGGGGCTTAGAGATGGAATGAACTCCCTACGTCTAAGCCAACCCACGAAACGGGCGTCCAAGCGCTCAGCCGACCGGAAAGGTAGAATGCATAAGCCAGGGATCGACCTGGTCCCCCCTGTGTGCTGCCGATCTTGCTGCTGTAACCTTTGGTCCGGTCTGATCTTAGACTGAGAATGAACTCCGTATGCCTAAATCAACCCATGAAAACTAGCATGTGGGTGCTCAGTCGATCGGAGAGGCATAATGCGTAAGCCAAGGATCAACCTGGTCCTCCGCTGTGTGCTGCCGATCTCGCTGCCACAACCTTCGATCCGGCTGGGGCTTAGACATGGAATGAACTCCCTATGCCTAAGCCTACCCATGAAATAGACGTGTGGACGCTCAGCCGGCCGGAGAGGCAGAATGCACAGGTTGGGGATTGGCCCGGTCCTTCCTACATGCTGTCGATCCTGCTATCGCAATCCTCGGTCTAGTCTGATCTTAGACTGGGAATGAACTCTGTATGCTTAGACTGGGGATGAACTCCGTATACCTAAGTCAACCCATGAAATGAGCATGCTGACGCTCAGCCGATAGGAGAGGCCTATCGGATAGGCTTAATGCGTAAGCCGAGGATCAACCCAATCCCCCTCTGGGTTCTACCGATCTCGCTGTCTGTCCTGCTGCCACAACCCTCGGTTTGACTGGGGCTTAAACATGGAATGAACTCCGTATGCCTAGGCCTACCCACGAAACGAGCGTGCGGGCATTCAGTCGATCGAAGAGGTAGAATGTGCAAGTCAGGGAATGGCCCGATCCCCCCTTGTGTGCTGTTGATCCTGCTTGGCAATCCTCGGTTCGGTCTGATATAAGACTGGGAATGAACCCCCGTATGCTTAGACATGGAATAAACTCCATATGCCTAAGACAACCCTCGAAACGAGCATGCGAGCGCTTAGCCAACCGAAGAGGCAGAACGCACAAGCTGGGGACCGGCTCGGTCCCCCCTGCGTGCTGTCGATCATGCTACCGCAACCCTCGGTTCGATCTGATCTTAGACTAGGAATGAACTCTGTATGCCTAAGTCAACCTACGAAACGAGCGTGCGGGTGCTCCGTCGGTCGGAGAGGCATAATGCGCAAGCCGGGGATCAGCCTGGTCTCCCTCTACGTGCTGTTGATCCTACTACCGCAACCCTCGGTCTGATCCGATCTTAGACTAGGAATGAACTCTGTATGCTTAGATTGGGGATGAACTTCGTATGCCTAAGTCAACCCACAAAATGAGCGAGTAGGTGCTCAACCAGTCGGAGAGGCATAATACACATGCCAGGGATCAGCCCGGTTCCCCTCTGCGTGCTACCGATCCTGCTACCGATCCTGCTACCACAACCCTCACTCCAACTGGAGCTTATACATGCAATGAACTCCCTATGCCTAAGCCAACCCACAAAACGGGCATACGGGCGCTCAGCCGATCGGAGAGGCAAAATGTGTAAGCCTAGGATTGGCCCGGTCCCTTCTGTGTGCTGCCAATCCTGTTGCCATAACCCTTGGTCTGGTCTGATCTTAGATTTGCAATGAACTCCGTATGCTTAGACTGGGGATGAACTCCATATGCCTAAGTCAACCCACGAAACGAGCGTGCAGGCGCTCAGCCGACCAGAGGGGCAGGATGCGTAAGCCGGGGATAGAACGGGTGGTAGGTGGGTTCAAGCACATCTTCACATTTCTACCATGCCAATGCCATTTTTATGGCATGTATTTTCATACAATGGTCCCCTAAGCCTTCATGTGAAGTTTCATGGCAAGACGACCCATTTTCTATTTTTCACGATTTTTGAAACATTTTACGGTTCGGGATTGTTTAAAATTTTTTTAGAAAGAGTTTTGTCCCAAAATTTGGTAAGGTGATCCTTGTATTTTTGTTGGCATGCACAAAAAAATTCAGCTAAAAACTTGAAGTGGAGAAGATTTTGTGATCGTTTGAAAAAAGTGTCCCAATTTCTGACACTTTAATGACTACTGGCAGCAAACCTATAAAATCTCAAACGCTCTTTAAGGGGGTGTGAGTTCTCAAGGTTTGATGAGGGATAGGGGGCCAATATAAGGGCCAAGTAACAGCACCCATCGCACATCATGTGCGCACAACCCCCCGGCCCCCCCAATCACCAAAACCCCAATGCCGCCGGTTAGGCTCTCCGGCAATGCTCCGGTGATGGTGCCCTGGGCGAAAAAAATGCGGCACCAGCACATGCCCAAGCCCAGCATTTGCACCGTGGCACAAAATCTTACATTGGGAATGAACTCCGTATGCTTAAGCCAACCTACGAAATAAGCGTGCGGTCGCTTAGCCGACCGGAGAGGTAGATTGCGTAAGCCGGGGATCGGCTCGACCCCCCCTCTGTGCTATCAATCCTACTACCACAACCCTCGATCAGATCCGATCTTAGACTTGGAATGAACTTCGTATGCATAAGTCTACCCACAAAACAAGCGTACGGGTGTTGAGCCGATCGAAGAGGCGTAATGCGCAATTCGGGGATCGGTTCGGTCCCCCTCTGCGTGCTACCGGTCCCGCTGCCACAACCCTCGATCCAGCTGGGGCTTAGACATGAAATGAACTCCCTATGCCTAAGCCAACCGACAAAACGGGCGTGCGGGCGCTCAGTCGGCCGAAGAGGGTCTCGCTGCCACAACCCTCTATCCGGCTGGGGCTTAGACATGGAATGAACTTCCTATGCCTAAGCCAACCCACAAAACGAGCGTGCAGGCGCTCAGCCAGTCAGAGAGGTAGAATGCGTAAGCCGGGGACCGGCTCAGGCCCCCCTGCGTGCTATCGATCCTGCTGTCGTAACCCTCGGTCTGGTCCGATCTTAGACTGGGAATGAACTTCGTATGCTTAGATTGGGGATGAACTTCATATGCCTAAGTCAACCCACAAAACGAGCGTGCGGGCGCTCAGTCGGCCGAAGAGGCCAACTGAATAGGCATAATGCGCAAGCCGGGGATCAGCCCAATCCCTCTCTGTGTGCTGCTGATCCTGCTACCACAACCCTCGGTCCGACTGGGCCTCAGACATGGAATGAACTCCGTATGCCTAAGCCAACCCATGAAATGAGCGTGCGGGCGCTCAGTCGGTTGGGGAGGCAGAATGTGCAAGCCGTGGATCGGCTCAATCCCCCCTATGTGCTGTTGATCCTGCTACTGCAACCCTCGGTCCGGTCTGATCTTAGACTGAGAATGAACTCCGTATGCCTAAGTCAACCCACGAAACGAGCGTGCGGGCGCTGAGCCTGTCGGAGAGGCATAATGCGCAAGTCGGGGATCGACCCGATCCCCCTGTGCATGCTATCAGTCCCACTGCCACAACCCTCCATCCAGATGGCACTTAGACATGGAATGAACTCCCTATGCATAAGCTAACCACGAAATGGGCGTACGGGTGCTCAGCCAGCCGGAGAGGCAGAATGTGCAAGCCGAGGATTGGCCCGGTCCCCCTACGTGCTACCGATCCTGTTGTCACAACCCTCAGTCTGGTCCGATCTTAGATTGGGAATGAACTCCGTATGCTTGGACTGGGGATGAACTCTGTATGGCTAAGTCAACCCACAAAACGAACGTGGGGGCGCTCAGCCGACCAGAGAGGCAGGATGCGCAAGCCGAGGATCGAATGGGTGGTAGGTGGGTTCAAGCACATCTTTATATTTCTGGCATGCCAATGCCATTTTTATGGCGTGCAAATTCATACAATGGTCCCCTAAGCCTTCATGTGAAGTTTCATGGCAAGACGACCCGTTTTCTATTTTTCATGATTTTTGAACATTTTGTGGTTCGAGATTTTTGAAAATTTTTTTAGAAAAAGGTTCATCCCCAAATTAGGTAGAGGTGATCCTTGTATTTTTGTTGGCATGCACAAAAAAGTTCAGCTAAAAACTCGAAGTGGAGAAGATTTTGTGACCATTTGAAAAAAGTGTCCGCATTTCAAACACTTTAATGGCTACTAGTAGCAAACCTATAAAATCTCAAATGGTCTTTAAGGGGGTGTGAGTTCTTGAGGTTTGATGACGGATAGGGTGCCAATATAAGGGCCAAGTGTCACACCCTGGGTCGGTGTGCCAGGCACATCAGGTGCACCAGCAGGCGAGCCAGAGGTTGAGGCCCGCGGACCAAGCGTGCTGGCGGGTATCTGCACGCAAAGCCTAGCAAACGAGTTCAGAACGCCTGCCCAACTTGCAAACCAGCCCGTGAGACCAATGCCTAGCATATGAGCTGCCCACACCACATCCAAAATGGCCCAAGGTGCTGGACATGCAAGGGAAGCTTCTGGAAGCAGGCAAGATCAGTAGCAGCATCCTGGCAGATTTGGTTGACCCTGAAAATCAGGAGTTAGCATCCTGATTGATTGTAATCTGTATAATCCCATGATTTTAGCCTTTATTCTAGGGATATTGCCATTAAGTGTAAGCTGGAGCCTCAACTATAAATAGAGGGCTGCTCCTCCCTCATTTGTACACCATCAAACACTTCTGTTTCAGTGAATACAAGAGCATTTCCAGAATTCTACCTTCTTATCCTGTTTCTCTTTAACTTGCGTAATCAGCTCTTCCTATTGTTCTAGTGCCTGTATGCTTGTGTTTTAGGCTGACTTAGGCATAAAGGAGGAGATTCCAAGCCTAAGGCCACACGGTTTCTGAGTCTAAGGTCAGAGCCCGTGACAGTTGGTATCAGAGCAAGTTTGATTCTGCGTGTTTGTGTTGTGCAGGATAGAGGAGATGGCATCCCAAAGTGACGCTGCTAACCAACAAGCAGAGGCCCAAGAGCATGGGTGTGGAAGAGGGAGGAAAGCCAGTTCTAGAGATATCTGGTCTACCATGGACGGTAGGTTGGCCAAGGTGAAGGTGACCAAGGGCGACATGGGGGAGAAGCTTGAAGGGGTAGAGACTCACATTGCATCACTAGACTCCATGGGGGAGGAGATCCAAAGTGAGCTATAAGCTGCTCTCAACAAAGGCTTGGATGTGTTCACCCAAAAGAATCAAACCTTGGAGGCTGAAGTGCTGACCTTGCACGATGGCATGGAGGCCATGCGCCAACGGATGGAGGAGCTTACCAGTGAGCTCGTTGCTTACAAGACTGTAATTAGGAATGGCATGTTTGCTGGAGTGTCCAAGTCCAGATTGGATGTCCCCAAGCCTAAGGAGTTCAAAGGGACTAGGGTAGCCAAGGAATTAGATAACTACCTTTGGGGTATAGAGCAGTACTTCCAGGCCATGAGCATGCAAGATGAGGCGATAAAGGTAAGCACCGCTGCTATGTATCTCACTGATGTAGCCTTATTGTGGTAGAGGCGTAGGTGTGATGATGTCAGGCATGGGAGCACCAAGATTGGAACCTAGGCAGAGTTCCAAAAGGAGTTCAGAGAACAATTTTACCTAGAGTATGCCGATGATGAGGCACGGGCAAAGTTGCACAGGCTGAGCTAGCAAGGGGACATAAGGGAGTATGTCCAGAAATTCTCTGAACTGATGCTACAGATCTCGGATCTTGGCGAGAAGGATGCCTTATTTGCTTTCATGGATGGGCTGAAGCCGTGGGTGAAGCATGAGCTACAAAGGAGAGGAGTTCATGATTTGGCTAAAGCCATGACTACTGCTGAGGCCTTGATAGAGTTCAAGCCGCTGAACAAGTTTGAGTCTACCAAGCCCAAGGGTAAGGGCAGGGACGATAGGGATCGGAAGAAACAGTCCAAGAGGAAGGATCGTGACCGAGAGTCCAAGGATGGAGACTGAGACCGTTCAACCAAAGATGGCGAGAGGAAGCCACCAGCAGGCAAGTGGAAAGCAAAAGGGGACCGAGAGCCACTAGCATGCTACCTATGTGGAGGGAGCCACATATCGTGCAATTACCCACAGAAGGGCAAGCTGGTTGTTGTAGAGAAGGAGTCTGACGAAGAGCCAAAGTCAGGGGCAGTAAAGCTTGGGTTGTTGGTACTCAATGCTGTCCAGAGTAAGGGGAGTCGCAAGCCAAAGGGCTTGATGTTTACGGATCTGATGGTTGCTGGTCAGAAGTGAGCGCACTGGTGGACACAGGTGCCTCACATCTTTTTATTTCAGGTGATAGAGCTTGAAAGCTCAGACTAAAGGTGCAGAAAGGGACTGGTACCATCAAAACGGTGAACTCCAAGGAAGTTCCAGCCATTGGAGTAGCACGGGGAGTGGAGTTGCAGCTCGGAGACTGGAAAGGCAAGGAGACCATTGAGGTAATACCCCTTGATGACTATGAGTTTATGATTGGGTTGGATTTCCTTGTTCGGATTAACGCCCTCCTTGTGCCTTTTGTTGATTGTGTTTGCATCTTGGATGCACGGTGCCAATACCTAGTGCCATTGAGAAGAGGGTCTGGAGTTGGGTCGCGGGTGGTGTCAGCCATCCAATTTGCCAAGGCAATAAGCAGACAAGAAGACACCTTCTTGGCAGCCCTAAAATATGATGAGCCAAGGGAGAAGGAGACTGAGTCACCCTTGGAGGTGCTAAAAGTGTTGAAGACCTTTAGTGATGTGATGCCCACAAAGCTACCTAGCAAGCTACCACCTAAGAGGGAGGTGGACCACGAGATTGAGCTGGTGTCCGAGGCCAAGCCACCAGCTAGAGCCCCTTACTGAATGTCTTCACCAGAGTTGGAGGAGTTAAGGAAGTAGCTTAAAGAGTTAGTTGATGTTGGCTTTATCAGGCCATCGAAGGCACCCTATGGTGCAACGATTCTATTTCAGCGTAAGCATGATGGGTCGTTGTGGCTGTGTATAGACTACTGGGCTTTGAACAAGCTGACCATCAAGAACAAGTACCCATCCCACTCATTACGGTGATTCACCAAGCTGGATTTGAGGTCAGGCTACTATCAAGTCAGGATCATGAAGGGAGATGAGCCAAAGATAGCATGTGTCACTCGGTATGGTTCGTATGAGTTCTTGGTGATGCCTTTCAGACTCACGAACGCCCCAGCAACATTCTGTACCCTTATGAACAAGGTACTTCAGTCATTCCTTGATCAGTTTGTTATGGTTTATTGGGATGACATTATAATCTACAGCCAGACTTTGGGAAAGCATGTAGACCACTTGAGATAGGTGTTCGAGGTGTTGCGGGCACACAAGCTATTTGTCAAGAGGAAGAAGTGCTCATTTGCCCAACAGGAGATCCCATTCCTTGGCCACATAGTGGGAGGTGGCAGGATACACATGGATGAAGGCAACATACAAGCCATCCTAGAGTGGCAACCGCCAGCCAAGGTCACTGAGTTGAGATCGTTCCTTAGGCTGGTCAACTACTACAGGTGGTTCATCAAAGGTCACTCAGCAACAGGCACGCCATTGACTAACTTGCTCAAGAAAGGGAAAGCATGGGAGTGGAGCGTAAGGTGCCAGGAAGCCTTTGACAGGTTGAAATGGGCTGTGACTGAGGAGCCAGTCTTGGCCTTGCCAGACCATGCCAAGCCGTATGAGGTGCATACGGATGAATCAAACTTTGCCATAGGGGGCGTGTTGATGCAGGAGGGACGTCCAGTCGCGTTTGAGAGTAGGAAGCTAAATGAGACTGAGTGCAAGTACACAGTCCAAGAGAAAGAGATGACTGTAGTGGTGCACTGCTTGCGCACTTGGTGCCATTACCTGTTGGGGTCGAGGTTCGTGGTTAGGACGGACAATGTGGCGACCAGCTACTTCCAGACGCAGAAGAAGTTGTCCCCCAAGCAGGCGAGATGGCAAGATTTTCTTACAGAATTTGATTTCCAGATGGAGTACAAGCCGGGGCGGGTGAACCTAGTGACAGACGCCCTGAGTAGGAAGGCTAACCTTGCTGCCATTAGCCAACCAGAGGGGTCACTGGTGCCACGCATCAAGGAGGGACTTGCACATGATCCTATAGCCAAGGCTTTGATGGAGTATGCCCAGCAAGGTAAGACTAGGCAGTTTTAGTTACAGGATGGCTTGCGTACACCAGGGGCAGTAGACTGTTTGTGCCACAGCAAGGGAAGCTCCGTAAGGAAGTTTTACAAGAATGCCATGATTCAAGGTGGGTTGGACACCCCAGAGTGAGTCGTACCTTGGTACTGATCGAGGACCGGTACTACAAGCCGCACATGAGGGATGATGTGGAGGCCTATGTGAAGACTTGTCTTATATGCCAACAGGACAAGGTGGAGCTCAAGAAACCAGGCGGTCTCTTGGAGCCATTGCCAGTGCCAGAGCGACCATGGGAGAGTGTTTCTCTGGACTTTATAGTCGGTCTAACCAAAGCAGAAGGGTTTGGAAGCATCATGGTAGTGGTGAACAGGTTTTCCAAGTATGGAATCTTCATTCCAGTAACCAAAGAGTGCCCAGCCGAGGAGGCAACTCAGTTGTTCCTGAAGAACATGTTTAAGTACTGGGGAGTGCCAAGGACCATTGTTAGTGATCGGGACGGGCATTTCACAGGCAGGTTCTAGATTGAGTTGTTCAAGCTGTTGGTGTCAGACTTGAACTTTTCCACCAGCATGCATCCGCAGGCTGATGGGCAGACAGAACGAGTGAATGGACTATTGGAGGTCTACCTCAGGCACTATGTGAGTGCCACACAAAAGGACTAGCCAAAGCTGCTAGATATTGTGCAGTTTTCCTACAACTTGCAAAGGAGCGAGGCAACGAACCAAAACCCATTTGAGGTTATGACAAGGCAACAATGACGAACACCCGGTTCGATTGCTGCAGGTTATACAGGGTCGAATCCAGCAGCATACAAGTTTGCCAAGGCATGGTAGGAGCAAACTGACTTGGCCAGAGTTTGTCTACACAAGGCGGCCAAGAGGTCGAAGAAGTGGGCAGACCAGAATAGGCGAGACGTGCAGTTTCAGGTTGGAGACTTGGTGTTGGTGAAGCTGCATCCCGTTATGCACCATAGAGGGTTGCACAAAGGCCTAGTCCGGAGGTATGAGGGACCTTTTTGAGTAGTCAAGAGGGTAGGCAAAGTTGCTTACAAGATGGATATGCCACCTAAGCTGAGGGTACACCCAGTGTTCCATGTGAGCATGCTCAAGCCGTTCCATGAGGATAAGAGAGATCCAGGACGGGCAGAGTCAAAGCGTGCACCATTGAGAGCAAGGGCCTCATATGAAAAGGAGGTCCATAGCATCATAGCTGATCGAAAGGTAAGACGGAAGAACTATCAGCCAAGACAAGAGTACTTGGTGCACTGGAAGGGACTTCTAGATAGTGAGGTGAGCTAGGAACCAGCAGATGACTTATGGTAGTTCGGGACCAGATCAGGCAGTACCATGCAGAAGACACAATGAGGGTGTTGCACAATCAGGTGAGGGAGAATGTTACGCCTTGGGCGGGCGCGCCAGGCACATCAGGCACACCAGCAGGCGAGCCAGAGGTTGAGGCCCGTAGACTAGGCGTGTTGGCGGGTATCTGCGCGCAAAGCCTAGCAAACGAGTTCAGAACGCCCGCCCAACTTGCAGGCCAACCCGTGAGACCAAGGCCTGGCATACAAGCTACCCGCACCACATCCAGAAAGGCCCAAGGTGCTGGACACGCAAGGGAAGCTTCTGGAAGTAGGCAGGATCAGTAGTAGCATCCTGGTAGATTTGGTTGACACTGAAAATCAGGAGTTAGCATCCTGATTGATTGTAATCTATATAATCCCATGATTTTAGCCTTTATTCTAGGGATATTGCCATTAAGTGTAAGCTGGAGCCTCAACTATAAATAGAGGGCTGCTCTTTCCTCATTTGTACACCATCAAACACTTCCGTTTCAGCGAAACAAGAGTATTTCCAGAATTCTACCTTCTTATCCTGTTTCTCTTTAACTTGTGTAATCAGCCCTTCCCGTTGTTCTAGTACCCGTATGCTTGTGTTTTAGGTTGACTTAGGCATAAAGGAGGAGATTCCAAGCCTAAGGCCGCACAATTTTTGAGTCTAAGGTCGGAGCCCATGACATAAGTACCAGCACCCATTGCACATCATGTGCGCACACCCCCCGACCCCTCCAATCGTCGAAACTCCCAATGCCGTCGGTTAGGCTCTTCTGCGATGCTCCAGTGATGCTCCGACGATGGTGCCTCGGGTGATAAGAATGTGACACCAGCATATGCCCGAGCCCAGCATGTGCACCGTGGCTCAAAATCTTAGACTGGGAATGAACACTGTATGCTTAGACATGGAATGAACTCCATATGCCTAAGCCAACCCATGAAACGAGTGTGCCGGCGTTCAGCCAGTCGGAGAGGTAGAATGCGCAAGCTAGGGATCGGCTCGGTCCCCCCTGCGAGCTGTCGATCCTACTACCGCAACCCTCAGTCCGATCTGATCTTAGACTGGGAATGAACTCCATATGCATAAGTCAACCCACGAAACGAGCGTGCGGCGCTGAGCCGGCCGAAGAGGTATAATGTACAAGCCGGGGATCAGCCCGATCCCCCTCTGCATGCCATCGATCCCACTACCACAACCCTCGGTCTGGCTGGGGCTTAGACATGGAATGAACTCCCTATGAAGCTAACCAACGGAATGGGCGTGCGGGCGCTCAGCCGATCGGAGAGGCAGAATGCGTAAGCTACAG
The DNA here is from genome assembly GCF_047325235.1 of Durio zibethinus. Taxonomy (NCBI): domain Eukaryota; kingdom Viridiplantae; phylum Streptophyta; class Magnoliopsida; order Malvales; family Malvaceae; genus Durio; species Durio zibethinus. The sequence continues at coordinate 16,653,717 of NC_143164.1, read as the reverse complement.
ATCGGCCCGATCACCCCTGCGGCCATAACCCTCGATCCGGTCTGATCTTAGACTGGGAATGAACTCCGTATGCTTAGACTAGGGATGAACTTCGTATGCCTAAGTCATTCCACGAAATGAGCGTGTAGGCGCTCAGTCGGTTGGAGAGGCCAGTCGAAGAGGCATAATGACCAAGCCAGGAATCAGCCGGATCCCCCTCTACGTGCTACCAATCCCGCTACCGATCCTACTGCCACAACCCTCAGTCCGACTGGGGCTTAGACATGGAATGAACACCGTATGCCTAAGCCAACCCATGAAACGAGCACACGGGTGCTCAGCCGGTCAGAGAGGCAGAATGCGCAAGCCAGGGATCGGCTCGATCCCCCTGCATGCTGTCGATCCTGCTGCTGCTCCTTCTGCCACAACCTTCGATCCGATCTGATCTTAGACTAGGAATGAACTCCGTATGCTTAGACATGGAATGAACTCCATATGCCTAAGCCAACCCACGAAACGAGCGTGAGGGCGCTCAGCCAGTCGGAGAGGCCGAATGTTCAAGCCGGCGATCAGCCCGATCCCCCCTACGTGCTATCTATCCTACTACCGCAACCCTCAATTCGATCCGATCTTAGACTGGGAAGGAATTTCGTATGCCTAAGTCAACCCACGAAAAGAGCGTGCGGGTGCTGAGCCAGCTGGAGAGGCATAATGCGTAAGCCGGGGATCGGCCCGTCCCCCTCTTCATGCTATCGGTCCCGCTGCCACAACCCTCGGTCCGGCTGGGGCTTAGACATAGAATGAACTCCCTATGCCTAAGCCAACCCAGGAAACGGGTGTACGGGCGCTCAGTCGATCGGAGAGGCAGAATGCACAAGCCAGGGATCGGCCCGGTCCCCCCTACATGCTGTCGATCCTGCTATCGCAACCCTCGATCCGATCTGATCTTAGACTGGGAATGAACTCCGTATGCTTAGATTGGGGATGAACTTCGTATGCCTAAGTCAACCCACAAAACAAGCGTGCGAGCGCCGAGTAGACCAGATAGGCAGGATGCACAAGCCGGGGATCGAACGGGTGGTAAGTGGGTTCAAGCACATCTTCATATTTCTGCCACGCCAATGCCATTTTTTGGCTTGTAAATTCATACAATGGTCCCCTAAGGCTTCATGTGAAGTTTGGTGGCAAGACGACCCGTTTTCTATTTTTCATGATTTTGGAAACTTTTTACAGTTCGAGATTTTTTAAAATTTTTTTAGAAAGAGTTTTGTCCCCAAATTTGGTAGAGGTGATCCTTGTATTTTTTTTGGCATGCACAAAACAATTCAGCTAAAAACTCTAAGTGGAAAAGATTTTGTGACCATTTGAAAAAAGTGTCCCCATTTCAGACACTTTAATGGCTACTGGCAGCAAACCTATAAAATCTCAAATACTCTTTAAGGGGTGTGAGTTCTCGAGGTTTGATGAGGGATAGGGGGCCAATATGAGGGCCAAGTACCAGCACCCATCGCACATCAGGTGTGCACACTCCCCCGACCCCCCCAATCGCCGGAACCCCCAATGCCGTCGGTTAGGCTCTCCGACGATGCTCCGACGATGGTGCCCCAGGCGGAAAAAATGCAGAACCAGCACATACCCAAGCCCAGCATCTGCACCGGGGCTCAAAATCTTAGACTGGGAATGAACTCTGTATGCTTAGAAATGGAATGAACTCCGTATGCCTAAGCCAACCCACGAAACGAGCGTGCGGGCACTCATTCGACCGGAGAGGTAGAATGCGCAAGCTGAGGATCGGCCCGATCCCCCTCTGTGTGCTATCGGTCCCCCTGCCACAACCCTCAGTCTGGCTAGGGCTTAGACATGGAATGAACTCCCTATGCCTAAGCCAACCCAAGAAATGGATATGCGGGCGCTTAGTCGGTCGGAGAGACAGAATGCACAAGCCAAGGATCGACCTAGTCCCCCCTGCGTGCTGTCGATCCTGTTGTTGCAAGCCTTGATCCGGTTTGATCTTAGACTTGGAATGAACTCCATATGCTTAGACTGAGGATGAACTCCATATGCCTAAGTCAACCCATGAAATGAGCGTGCGGGCGCTCAGTCGATCGGAGAGGCCGACTGGAGAGGCATAATGAGCAAGTCGAGGATCAGCCTGGTCCGCCTATGCGTGCTGCCGATCTCGCTGCCAATCCTACTGCCACAACCTTCGGTCCTGTTGGGGTTAGACATGGGATGAACTCCGTATGCCTAAGCCAACTCACGAAGCAGGCGTGCGGGCGCTCAGCCGACCGGAGAGGCAGATTGCGTAAGTCGAGGAATGGCCTGGTCCCTCCTGCGTGCTGTCGATCCTGCTGTCGCAACCCTCGGTCTAGTCTGATCTTAGACTGGGAATGAACTTTGTATGTGGGGATGAACTCCGTATGCCTAAGTTAACCCACGAAATGAGCGTACGGGCACTCAGTCGACCAGAGAGGTAGGATGCACAAGTCGGGGATCAAACGGGTGGTAGGTGGGTTCAAGCACATCTTCATATTTTTGCCGTGCCAATGCCATTTTTATTGCTTGTAAATTCATACAATGGTCCCCTAAGCCTTCATGTGAAGTTTCGAGGCAAGACAACTCATTTTCTATTTTTCACGATTTTTGAAACTTTTTACGGTTCGAGATTTTTTAAAATTTTTTTAGAAAGATTTTTGTCCCCAAATTTGGTAGAGGTGATCCTTGTATTTTTGTTGGTATGCGCAAAAACATTCAGCTAAAAACTTGAAGTGGAGAAGATTTTGTGACTATATGAAAAAAGTGTCCCCATTTCAGACACTTTAATGGCTATTGGCAGCAAACCTATAAAATCTCAAATGCTCTTTAAGGGGGTGTGAGTTCTTGAGGTTTGATGAGGGATAGGGGGCCAATATGAGGGCCAAGCACCATCACTCATCACACATCATTTGCGCACACCCCCTCGGCCCCCCAATCACCAAAACCCCCAATGCCGCTGGTTAGGCTCTCCGACAATGCTACGACGATGGAGCCCCGAGCGAAAAAAATGCCACACCAGCACATGCCCGAGCCCAACATGTGCACCGCGGCTCAAAATCTTAGACTGGGAATGAACTCCGTATGCTTAGACATGGAATGAACTCCGTATGCATAAGCCAACACACGAAACAAGCATACGGGTGCTTAGCCGACCGGAGAGGCAGAATGCGCAAGCCGGGGATCGGCCCGGTGCCCCTCTGCGCGCTACCGGTCCCGCTGCCACAACCCTCGGTCTGGCTAGGGCTTAGACATGGAAAGAACTCCCTATGCCTAAGCCAACCACGAAACGGGCGTGCAGGGGCTCAGTCGACCGGAGGGGCAAAATACGTAAGCCAGGGATCAGCCCGGTCCCCCCTGCGTGCTGTCGATCCTGTTGTCGCAACCCTCGATCCAGTCCGATCATAGAATGGGAATGAACTCCATATGCTGAGACTAGGGATGAACTCCGTATGCCTAAGTCAACCCACGAAACGAGCATGCGGGCGCTCAGCCGACCAGAGAGGCAGGATGCGCAAGCCGGGGATCGAACGAGTGGTAGGTGGGTTCAAGCACATCTTCATATTTTTGCCATGCCAATACCATTTTTATGGCGTGTAAATTCATACAATGGTCCCCTAAGCCTTCATGTGAAGTTTCGTAGCAAGACGACCCATTTTCTATTTTTCATGATTTTTGAAACTTGTTGCGGTTTCATGGAACGGCTTGAGCATGCTTACATGGAACACCGGGTGTACCCTCAGCTTGGGTGGCATATCCAGCTTGTAGGCAACCTTGCCTACCCTCTTCACTACTTGAAAAGGTCCCTCATACCTCCGGACTAGGCCTTTGTGCAGCCCCCTATGGCGCACAATGGGATGCAGCTTCACTAACACCAAGTCTCCAACCTGGAACTACACATCCTGCCTATTCTGGTCTGCCCACTTCTTTGACCTCTTGGCTGCCTTGTGTAGACAAACTCTGGCCAAGTCAGTTTGCTCTTACCATGCCTTGGCAAACTTGAATGCTGCTAGATTCGACCTTGTATAACCTACAGCAATCGAACTGGGTGTTAGTGGTTGTTGCCCTGTCACAACCTCAAATGGGCTCTGGTTCGTTACTTCGTTCCTTTGCAAGTTATAGGAAAACTGTGCAATATCTAGCAGCTTTGGCCAGTCCCTTTGTCTAGCACTCACATAGTGCCTGAGGTAGACCTCCAATAGTCCATTCACTCATTCTGTCTGCCCATCAGTCTGCGGATGCATGTTGGTGGAAAAGTTCAAGTCTGACCCCAACAGCTTGAACAACTCAGTCCAGAACCTACCCGTGAAATGCCTGTCCCGATCACTAACAATGGTCCTTGGCACTCCCCAGTACTTAACCATGTTCTTTAGGAACAATCGAGCTGCCTCCTCGGCTGGGCACTCATTGGTTGCTGGAATGAAGATTCCATACTTGGAAAACCTGTCCACCACTACCATGATGCTTCCAAACCCTTCTGCTTTGGGTAAACCAACTATAAAGTCTAGAGAAACACTCTCCCATGGTCGCTCTAGCACTGGCAATGGCTCCAAGAGATCACCTGGTTTCTTGAGCTCCACCTTGTCCTGTTGGCACACAAGACAAGTCTTTACATAGGCCACCACATCATCCCTCATGTGCGGCCAGTAGTATCGATCCTTGATTAGCATCAAGGTACGGCTCACTTCGGGGTGTCCAGCCCACCTTGAATCATGGCATTCTTGCAAAACTTCCTTGCGGAGCTTCCCGTGCTGTGGCACAAATAGTCTACTGCCTCTGGTGTACAGCAAGCCATCCTGTAACCAAAACTGCCTAGTCTTACCTTGCTGGGCGTACTCCATCAAAGCCTTGGCTGTAGGATCATGCGTAAGTCCCTTCTTGATGCGCGGCACCAGTGACCCCTCTGGTTGGCTAATGGCAGCAAGGTTAGCCTTCCTGCTCAGGGCGTCTGCCACTAGGTTCACCCACCCCTACTTGTACTCCATCTGGAAATCAAATTCCGTAAGAAAATCTTGCCATCTCGTCTGCTTAGGGGATAGCTTCTTCTATGTCTGGAAGTAGCTGGTTGCCACATTGTCCATCCTAACCATGAACCTCGACCCCAACAGGTAATGGCGCCAAGTGCGCAAGTAGTGCACCGCTGCAGTCATCTCCTTCTCTTGGACCGTGTATTTACGCTCAGTCTCGTTCAGCTTCCTGCTCTCGAACGTGATTGGACGTCCTTCCTGCATCAACATGCCCCCTATGGCAAAGTCTGATGCATCCGTATGCACCTCATACGGCTTGGCATGGTCTCGCAAGGCCAAGACTGGCTCTTCGATCACAGCCCGCTTCAACCTATCAAAGGCTTCCTGGCACCCTACGCTCCACTCCCATGCTTTCCCTTTCTTGAGCAAGTCAGTCAATGGCGTGGCTATTGCTGAGTGACCTTTGATGAAGCGCCGTAGTAGTTGACCAGCCTAAGGAATGATCTAAACTCAGTGACCTTGGCTGGCGGTTGCCACTCCAGGATGACGTGTATCTTGCCATCATGCATGCGTATCCTGCCACCTCCCACTATGTGGCCAAAAAATGGGATCTCCTACTGGGTAAATGAGCACTTCTCCCTCTTGACAAATAGCTTGTGCACCCGTAACACCTCGAAACCTGTCTCAAGTGGTCTACATGCTCTCCCAAAGTCTGGTTGTAGATCACAATGTCATCCAAATAAACCACAACAAATCGATCAAGGAATGACTGAAGTACCTTGTTCATAAGGGTGCAGAATGTTGCTGGGGCGTTTGTGAGTCCAAAAGGCATCACCAAGAACTCATACGAACCATACCGAGTGACACATGCTGTCTTTGGCTCATCTCCCTCCGTGATCCTAACTTGATAGTAGCCTGACCTCAAGTCCAGCTTGGTGAACCACCTTGCGCTCTCAAGTTGATCAAACAAGTCCATAATGAGTGGGATAGGGTACTTGTTCTTAATGGTTAGCTTGTTCAAAGCCCGGTAGTTTATGCACAGCCGTAACAACCCATCACGCTTGCGTTGAAATAGAACCGATGCACCATAGGGTGCCTTCGATGGCCTGATGAAGCCAGCATCAACTAACTCTTTGAGCTGCTTCCTCAACTCCTCCAACTCTGGTAGAGGCATTCGGTAAGGGGCTCTAGCTGGTGGCTTGGCCTCGGACACCAGCTCGATCTTGTGGTCCACCTCCCTCTTAGGTGGTAGCTTTGCGGGCATCACATCACTAAAGGCCTTCAGCACCTTTAGCACCTCCAAGGGTGACTCGATCTCCTTCTCCCTTGGCTCATCATATTTCAGGGCTACCAAAAAGGTGTCTTCTTGTCTGCTTACCGCCTTGGCAAATTGGATGGCTGACACCACCCGCGACCCAACTCCAGACCCTCTCCTCAATGGCACTAGGCATTGGCACCGTGCATCCAAGATGCAAACATAATCGGTAAAAGGCACAAGGAGGGTGTTAATCCGAACAAGGAAATCCAACCCAATCACAAACTCATAGTCGTCAAGGGGTATTACCTCAATGGTCTCCTTGCCTTTCTAGTCTCCAAGCTGCAATTCCACTCCCCGCGCTACTCTAATGGTTGGAACTTCATTAGAGTTCACCATTTTGATGGTACCAGTCCCTTTCTGCACCTTTAGTCCGAGCTTCCGAGCTCTATCACCTAAAATAAAAAGATGTGAGGCACCTGTGTCCACCAGTGCACTCACCTTCTGACCTGCAACCATCAGATCCGTAAACATCAAGCCCTTTGGCTTGCGGCTCCTCTTACTCTGGATACCATTGAGCACCAATGACCCAAGCTTTGCTACCCCTAACTCTGGCTCCTCGTCAGACTCTTTGTCTACAGTAGCCAGCTTGCCCTTCTGTGGGCAATTGCGCGCTATGTGGCTCCCTCCACATAGGTAGCATGCTAGTGGCTCTTAGTCCCCTTTGCTTTCCACTTGCCTGCTGGTGGCTTCCTCTCGCCATCCTTGGTTGAACGGTCTCAGTCTCCATCCTTGGACTCTCGATCACGGTCCTTCCCCTTGGACTACTTCTTTCGGTCCCTATTGTCCCTACCCTTACCCTTGGGCTTGGTAGAATCGAACTTGTTCAAAGGCTTGAACTCTATCAAGGCCTCGATAGTAGTCATGGCTTTAGCCAAGTCATGAACTCCTCTCCTTTGTAGCTCATGCTTCACCCACGGCTTTAGCCCATCCATGAAAGGAAATAAGGTGTCCTTCTCACCTGGATCTGAGATCTGTAGCATTAGTTTAGAGAATTTCTGGACATACTCACTTATGTCCCCTTGCTGGCTCAGCCTGCGCAACTTTGTCGGTGCCTCATCATCGACATACTCTAGGTAAAATTATTCTCTGAACACCTTTTGGAACTTTACCCAGGTTCCAATATTTGCGTTCCCACACCTGACATCATCACACTTGTGCCTCTACCACAATAAGGCTACATCAGTGAGATACATAGCAGCGGTGCTTACCTTTATCGCCTCGTCTTGCATGCCCATGGCCTGGAAGTACTGCTCCATACCCCAAAGGTAGTTATCTACTTCCTTGGCCGCCTTAGTCCCCTTGAACTCCTTAGGCTTGGGGACATCCAATCTGGACTTGGACACTCCAGCAAACATGCCATTCCCAATGGCAGTCTTAAAAGCAACGAGCTCACTGGTGAGCTCCTCCATCCGCTGGCACATGGTCTCCATGCCATCGCGCTAGGTCAGCACTTCAGCCTCTAAGGTCTGATTCTTTTGGGTGAACACGTCCAAGCCTTTGTTGAGAGCAGCTTGCAGCTCACTTTGGATCTCCTCCCCCATGGAGTCTAGCGATGCAATGTGAGTCTCTACCCCTTCAAGCTTCTCCCCCATGTCCTCCATGGTCACCTCCACCTTGGCCAGCCTACCGTCCATGGTAGACCAAATATCTCTAGAACTGGCTTCCCTCCCTCTTCCATGCCCATGCTCCTGGGCCTCTAGTTGTTGGTTAGCAGCGTCACTTTGGGATGCCAGCTCCTCTAACTTGCACAACACAAACACGCAGAATCGAACTTGCTCTAATACTAACTGTCACGAGCTCCGACCTTAGACTAGAAACCGTGCGACCTTAGGCTTGGAATCTCCTCCTTTATGCCTAAGTCAGCCTAAACCACAAGCGTACAGGCACTAGAACAATAGGAAAGGCTGATTATGCAAGTTAAAGAGAAATAGGATAAGAAGGCAGAATTCTGGAAATGCTCTTGTATTCACTGAAACAGAAGTGTTTGATGGTGTACAAATGAGGGAGGAGCAGCCCTCTATTTGTAGTTGAGGCTCCAGCTTACACTTAATGGCAATATCTCTAGAATAAAGGCTAAAATCATGGGATTATACAGATTACAATCAATCAGGATGCTAACTCTTGATTTTCAGGGTCAACAAATATGCCAGGATGCTGCTGCTGATCTTGCCTGCTTCCAGAAGCTTCCCTTGCTTGTCCAGCACCTTGGGCCCTTTTGGATGTGGTGCGGGCAGCTTGTATGCTAGGCCTTGGTCTCACGGGCTGGCCTATAAGTTGGGCGGGCGTTCTGAACTCATTTGCTAGGCTTTGCGCCCAGATACCCGCCAGCACGCCTGGTCTGCGGGCCCCAACCTCTGGCTCGCCTGTTGGTGCGCCTGATGTGCCTGGCTTGCCTGCCCAGGGCATGACACTTGGCCCTTATATTGGCCCCCTATCCCTCATCAAACCTCGAGAACTCACACCCTCTTAAAGAGCATTTGAGATTTTATAGGTTTGCTGCCTATAGCCATTAAATTGTCTAAAATGGGGACATTTTTTTCAAACGGTCACAAAATCTTCTCCACTTCGAGTTTTTAGCTGAATTATTTTTTGCATGCCAAAAAAAATACAAGGATCACCTATACCAAATTTGGGGACAAAACTCTTTCTAAAAAATTTTTAAAAAATCCCGAACCGTAAAATGTTTCAAAAATCATGAAAAATAGAAAATGGGTCGTCTTGCCATGAAACTTCACATGAAGGCTTAGGGGACCATTGTATGAATTTACAAGCCATAAAAATGGCATTGGCATGGTAGAAATATGAAGATGTGCTTGAACCCACCTATCACCCATTCGATCCCCAGTTTACGCATCCTGCCTCTCTAGTCGGCTGAGTGCCCGCACGCTCGTTTCATGGGATGACTTAGGCTTACGAGTTCATCCCTAGTCTAAACATACGGAGTTCATTCCCAGTCTAAGATCGGACAGGATCGAGGGTTGCAGCAGCAGGATCAACAGCACGCAGGGGGGATCGGGCCAATCCCTGGCTTGCGCATTCTGCCTCTCTGATCGGCTTAGTGCCCACACGCCCGTTTCGTGGGTTGGCTTAGGCGTAGGGACTTGATTCCATGTCTAAGCCCCAGTCGGACAGCGGGTTGTGCCAGCAAGATCGGTAGCACGCAGAGGGGGACCGGGCCGATCCCCGACTTGCGCATTATGCCACTCCGATCGGCTCAACGCTTGCACGCTCGTTTCATGAGTTGACTTAGGCATTCAGAGTTCATTCCTAGTCTAAGATCGGACCGGACCGAGGGTTGCTACAGTAGGATCGACAGCACGCAGGGGGGATCGGGTTGATCCCCAGCTTATGCATTCTGCCTCTCTGGCCTACTGAACGCCCGCACGCTCGTTTCGTGGGTTGGCTTAGGCATACCGAGTTCATTCCATGTCTAAGAATAAGTGTTCATTCCCAGTATAAGATCAGACCAGACCAAGGGTTGAGGTAGCAGGACCAGCAGTAGGATCGATAGCATGCAAGGGGGACCGGGCTGATCCTTGGCTTGCACATTCTGCCTCTTCGATCGGTTGAGCGCCCACATGCTCGTTTCGTGGGTTGGCTTAGGCATACGGAGTTCATTCCATGTCTAAGCCCTAGTCAAACTGAGGGTTGTGGCAGTAGGACTGACAACGGGATCGGTAGCACGTAGAGAGGGACCGGGCTGATCCCTGACTTACGCATTATGCCTCTCCGGTCGGCCTCTCTGGGCGACTGAGTGCCCGTATGCTCGTTTCATAGGTCGACTCAGGTATACAAAGTTTATCCCTAATCTAAGCATACAGAGTTCATTCCTAGTCTAAGATCGGATCGAACCAAGGGTTACAGCAGCAGGATCGGTAGCACGCTAGGCTTTGCGTGCAGATACCCGCCAGCACGACTGGTCTGTGGGCTTCAACCTCTGGCCCGCCCGTTGGTGCGCCTGATGTGCCTGGTGTGCCCACCCAGGGCTTGACACATGGCCCTTATATTGGCCCCCTATCCCTCATCAAACCTTGAGAACTCACACTCCCATAAAGAGCATTTGAGAGTTTATAGGTTTGCTGTAAGTAGCCATTAAAGTGTCTGAAATGAGGACACTTTTTCAAACGGTCACAAAATCTTCTCCACTTCGAGTTTTTAGCTGAATTTTTTTGTGCATGCCAAAAAAAATACAAGGATCACCTATACCAAATTTGGGAACAAAACTCATTCTAAAAAAATTTTAAAAAATCCTGAACCGTAAAAAGTTTTGAAAATCAAGAAAAATAGAAAACAGATCGTCTTGCCACGAAACTTCACATGAAGGCTTAGGGGACCATTATATGAATTTACAAGCCATAAAAATGGCATTGGAATGGTAGAAATATGAAGATGTCCTTGAACCCACCTACCACCCGTTCGATCCTCGGCTTGCGCATCCTGCCTCTCTGGACGACTGAGCGCCCGCACGCTCATTTCGTGGGTTGACTTAGGCATATGGAGTTCATCCCTAGTCTAAGCATATGGAGTTCATTCCCAGTCAAAGCATACGGAGTTCATTCCCAATCTAAGATCAGACCAGACCAAGGGTTGCGACAGCAAGATCAGCTGCACGCAGGGGGGACCAGGCCGATGCTCAACTTACGCATTCTGCCTCTCCAGTTGGCTGAGTGGCTGCACGCCTGTTTCATGGGTTCGCTTAGGCATAGGGAGTTCATTCCATGTGTAACCCCAGTCGGATCGAGGGTTGTGGCAGCAGGACCGGTAGCACGTAGAGGGGGATCGGGCCGATCCCCATCTTGCGCATTATGCCTCTTCGGCCGGCTCAGCACCCGCACGCTCATTTCATGGGTTGACTTATGCATACAAAGTTCATTCCAAGTCTAAGATCAGACCGGGCTGAGGGTTGCGATTGTAGGTTTGACAGCACGCAGGGGGGACCGGGCCAGTCCCTGGCTTACGCATTCTGCCACTCCGACCGGCTGAGCACCCATATGCTCATTTTACGGGTTGGCTTAGGCATACGGAGTTCATTCCACGTCTAAGCATACGGAGTTCATTCCCAGTCTAAGATCGGACCGGACCGAGGGTTGCGGTAGCAGGACCAATAGCAGGATCGATAACACGCAGGGGGGATCAGGCCGGTCCTTAGCTTGTGCATTCTACCTCTCCGGCCGGTTGAGTGCCCATAAGCTCATTTCGTGGGTTGACTTAGGCATACGAAGTTCATTCCCAGTCTAAGATCGGACCGGACTAAGGGTTACGATAGCAGGATTGGTATAAAGCAGGGGGGATCGGGCCAATCCCTGGCTTACGCATTCTGCCTCTCCGATCGGCTGAGCGCCCGCACGCTTGTTTCATTGGTTGGCTGAGGCATACGGAGTTTATTCCATGCCTAAGCATATGAAGTTCATTCCTAGTCTAAGATCGGATCGGACCGAGGGTTGCGGCAGCAGGACCAGCAGCAGGATCGGTAGCACACAGGGGGGGATCGGGTCGATCCCCAGCTTGCGCATTCTTCCTCTCTGGCCGACTGAGTGCTCGCACGCTCATTTGGTGGGTTGGCTTAGCCATATGGAGTTTATTCCATGTCTAAGCCCCAATCGGACCGATGGTTGTGGTAGCAGGATCGGCAACGGGATCAGCAGCACATAGAGGGGGACTGGGTCGATCCCCGACTTGCTCATTACGCCTCTTCGGTCGGCTCAACGCTCGCACGCTCATTTCGTGGGTTGACTTAGGCATACGAAGTTCATTCCCAGTCTAAGATCGGATCGGACCGAGGGTTGCGATAGTAGGATCGATAGCACGCAGGGGGGATCGGGCCGATCCCTGGCTTACGCATTCTGCCTCTTCGGTCGACTGAGCGCCCGTAAGCTTGTTTCGTGGGTTGGCTTAGGCATACGGAGTTCATTCCATGTCTAAGCCCTAGCCTGACCGAGGGTTTTGGCAATAGGATCGGTAGCGGGATCTGCAGCACGTAGAAAGGGATCGGGCTGATCCTTGACTGAGTGCCCGTACGCTCATTTTGTGGGTTGACTTAGGCATACGAAGTTCATCTACAATCTAAGCATATGGAGTTCATTCCCAATCTAAGATCGGACCAGACCAAAGGTTGTGGCAGCATGCTAGGCTTTACGTGCAGATACCCACCAGCATGCCTGGTCTGCGGGCCTCAACCTCTGGCTCACCTGCTGGTGCGCCTGATGTGCCTGGTGCCCTTGCCCAGTGCGTGATACTTGGCCCTCATACTGGCCCCCTATCCCTCATCAAACCTCAAGAACTCACACCCCCTTAAAGAGCATTTGAGATTTTATAGGTTTGCTGCCAGTAGCCATTAAAGTGTTTGAATGGGGACGCTTTCTTCAAACGGTCACAAAATCTTCTCCACTTTGAATTTTTGGCTAAATTTTTTTATGCATGCCAATAAAAATATGAGGATAACCTCTACCAAATTTGGGGGCAAAACGCTTTCTAAAATAATTTTAAAAAATCTGAACCGTAAAAAGTTTCAAAAATCATGAAAAATAGAAAATGGGTCGTCTTGCCACGAAACTTCACATGAAGGCTTAGGGGACCATTGTTTGAATTTACAAGCAATTAAAATGGCATTGGAATGGCAGAAATATGAAGATGTGCTTGAACCCACCTACCACCTGTTTGATCCCCGGCTTACGCATCCTGTCTCTCTGGTCAGCTGAGCGTCCGCACGCTCGTTTCATGGGTTGACTTAGGCGTACGGAGTTCATCCCCAGTCTAAGCATACGGAGTTCATTCCCAGTCTAAGATCGGACCAAACTGAGGGTTGCAGCAGCAGGATCGGCAGCACGCAGGGGGGACCAAACTGATCCCCAGCTTGCGCGTTCTGCCTCTCCGATAGGCTGAGCGCCCGCATGCCCATTTCGTGGGTTGGCTTAGGCATAGGGAGTTCATTCCATGTCTAAGCCCCAGCCAAACCGAGGGTTGTGGTAGCGGGACCAACAGCACGCAGAGGGGGATCGGGCCGATCCTCGGCTTGCACATTATGCCTCTCTGGCTGGCTCAACGCCCACACGCTCGTTTCATGGGTTGACTTAGGCATACGAAGTTCATTTCTAGTCTAAGATCGGACCAAACCGAGGGTTATGGCAGCAGGATCGATAGCACCTAGGGGGGATCGGGTCGATCCCTGGCTTACGCATTCTGCCTCTCCGATCGGTTGAGTGCCCGCACGCTCGTTTCATGGGTTGGCTTAGGCATACATAGTTCAATCCATGTCTAAGCATACGAAGTTCATTCCCAGTCTAAGATTGGACCAGATCGAGGGTTGCGATAGCAAGACCAGCAGTAGGATCGATAGCACGTAGGGGGGGACCAGGTTGATCCTCGGCTTACGCATTTTGCCTCTCTGACCGATTGAGCACCCGCACGCTCGTTTCATGGGTTGGCTTAGGCATACGGAGTTCATTCCATGTCTAAGCCCCAGTCGGACCAAGGGTTGTGGCAGTAAGACTGGCATGGGATCAACAGCACGCAGAGGGGGATCGAACTGATCCCCAGCTTGTGTATTATGCCTCCGCAGCATACCTTTTCGGTCGGTTGAGCGCCCGTACGCTCATTTCATGGGTTGACTTAGGCATACGGAGTTCATCTCCAGTCTAAGCATACGGAGTTCATTCCCAGTCTAAGATCAGACCGGACCGAGGGTTGCGACAGCAGGATCGATAGCACGCAGGGGGGACCGGGCCAATCCCTGGGTTGTGTATTATGCCTCTCCGATCGACTCAACGTCCGAACGGTCATTTCGTGGGTTGACTTAGGCATACGAAGTTCATTCCCAGTCTAAGATCAGACCGGACTGAGGGTTACGACAGCAGGATCGACAGTACGTAAGGGGGACAGGGTCGATCCCCAGCTTGCGCATTCTGCCTCTCCGACCGGCTGAGCACCTGCATGCTCATTTCATGGGTTGGCTTAGGCATACGGAGTTCATTCCATGTCTAAGTATACGAAGTTCATTCCTAGTCTAAGATCGGATCAGACCGAGGGTTGCGACAGCAAGACCAGCAGCAAGATCAGCAGCACGAAGGAGGGGACTGGGTCGATCCCCAACTTGCGTATTCTGCCTCTCCGGTCGACTAAGCGCCTGCACGCTCGTTTCGTCGGTTGACTTAGTCATACGGAGTTAATCCTCAGTCTAAGCATATGGAGTTCATTCCTAGTCTAAGATCAAATCAGACCGAGGGTTGCGACAGCAGGATCGACAGCACGTAAGGGGGATCGGGCCAATCTCTGGCTTGCGCATTCTACCTCTCCGACCGGCTGAGCGCCCACACACCCGTTTTGTGGGTTGGCTTAGGTATAGGGAGTTCATTCCATGTCTAAGCCCCATCCGGACCGAGGGTTGTGGCAGCGAGATCGACAGCACACAGAGGGGGATCGAGCCAATCCTCGGCTTGCACTTTCTACCTCTCTGGCTGGCAGAGCGCCCGTATGCTCGTTCCATGGGTTGGCTTAGGCATATGGAGTTCATTCCATGTCTAAGCATACAACGTTCATTCCCAGTCTAAGAGTTTGAGCCACGGTGCACATGCTGGGCTCGGGCATGTGCTGGTGCCGCATTTTTTTCGCTCGGGGCACCATCACTGGAGCATCGTTGGAGCATGCAGAGGGGACCGAGCTGATCCCCGACTTGCGCATTTTGCCTCTCCGGCCGACTGAGTGCCCGTACGTCCGTTTCGTGGGTTGGCTTAGGCATAGGGAGTTCATTCCATGTCTAAGCCCCAACCAGATTGAGGGTTGTGGTAGTAGGACCGGTAGTAGGATCGACAGCACACAGAGGGGGACCAGGCTAATCCTCAGCCTACGCATTATGCCTCTCCGACCGGCTGAGCACCTACACACTCGTTTCGTGGGTTGACTTAGGCATACGGAGTTCATCTCCAATCTAAGCATACCGAGTTCATTCCCAGTCTAAGATCGGATCGAAACGAGGGTTACGGCAGCAGGATCGACAGCACGTAGGGGGGACTGGGATGATCCCCGACTTGTGCATTCTGCCTCTCTGAGCGGCTGAGAGCCCGCACACTTGTTTCGTGGGTTGGCTTAGGCATAGGGAGTTCATTCCATGTCTAAGCCCCAGTCGGACCGAGGGTTGTGGCAACGGGACCGGCAGCACGTAAAGGGGGACCGGGTCAATCCTCGGCTTGCGTATTATTCCTCTCCGGTCGGCTCAGCGCTCGAACGCTCGTTTCACAGGTTGACTTAGGCATACGAAGTTCATTCCCAGTCTAAGATTGGATCGGACCGAGGGTAGTAGCAGGATCGATAGCACGTAGGGGGGATCGGACTGATCCCCGGCTTGTGCATTCTACCTCTCCGGTTGGTTGAGCACCCACGCACTCGTTTCATGGGTTGGCTTAGGCATACGAAGTTCATTCCATGTCTAAGCATACGGAGTTCATTCCTAGTCTAACATCGGACCGGATCAAGGGTTACGGCAGCAGGACCAGCAACAGGATCGACAACATGCAAGGGGGACCGAGCCGATCCCTGGCTTGCGTATTATGCCTCTCCGGCTGGCTGAGCACCCGCACGCTCATTTCATGGGTTGACTTAGGCATACGGAGTTCATCCCCAGTCTAAGCATACGAAGTTCATTCCCAGTCTAAGATCAGACCAAACCGAAGGTTGCGGTAGCAGGATCGACAACACGCAGGGGGATCGAGCTGATCGTCAGCTTGCGCCCGCCTGCCCGTTTCATGGGTTGGCTTAGGCATAGGGAGTTTATTCCATGTCTAAGCCCCAACTGGACCAAGGGTTGTGGCAGCGAGATCGGCAGCACGCAGAGGGGGATCGGGCCAATCCTGAACTTGCGCATTATGCCTCTCCGACTGACTCAGCACCCGAACGCATGTTTCGTGGGTTGACTTAGGCAAACGGAGTTCATTCCCAGTCTAAGATCAGATTGGATCGAGGGTTACGGTAGCAGGATCGCATTATGCCTCTCCGGCTGACTCAACGCCCGAACGCACGTTTCGTGGGTTGACTTAGGCATACGGAGTTCATTCCCAGTCTAAGATCGGATTGGATCGAGGGTTACGGTAGCAGGATCAACAGCACCCGGTCCCCACACTCTCGTTTCGTGGGTTGGCTGAGGCATACGGAGTTCATTCCATGTCTAAGCATATGGAGTTCATTCCCAATCTAAGATTGGATTGGATCGAGGGTCGCGGAAGTAGAACCATCAGTAGGATCGGCAGCACGTAGGGGGGATCGAGCCGATCCCCGGCTTGCGCATTCTACCTCTCTGACCGGCCTCTCCGGTCGGTTGAGCTCCCGCTTGCTTGTTTCATGGGTTGACTTAGGCATACGGAGTTCATCCTAGTCTAAGCGTATGAAGTTCATTCCCAGTCTAAGATCGGACTGGACCTAGGATTTCGACAGCAGGATCGACAACACGTAGGGGGGACAGGGCCGATCCCCGACTTGCGTATTCTACCTCTCTGGCCCGCCCACACGCCCGTTTCATGGGTTGGCTTAGGCATAGGGAGTTCATTCCATGTCTAAGCCCCAGTCGGACCAAGGGTTGTGGCAGCGGGATCGACAGCACGCAAAGGGGGATTGGGTTGATCCTCGACTTGCGTATTATGCCTCTCCAGTCGGCTCAGTGCCCGCACGCTCGTTTCGTGGGTTGACTTAGGCATACGGAGTTCATTCCCAGTCTAAGATCAGACCGGACCAAGGGTTGAGGCAGCAGGATTGACAGCATGTAGGGAGGGATCGGGCTGATCCCCAGTTTATGCATTCTGCCTCTCCGACTGGCTAAGCGCCTGCACAGTCGTTTCGTGGGTTGGCCTAGGCATATGGAGTTCATTCCATGTCTAAGCATGCGGAGTTCAGTCCTAGTCTAAGATCAGACCGGACCTAGGGTTGCGGTAGCAGTACCAGTAGCAAGATCGACAGCAGGTAGGGGGGATCGGGCCAATCCCTGGCTTGCGTATTCTGCCTCTCTGGTCAACCTCTCTGGCTGGCTGAGCGCCCGCACACTCGTTTCGTGGGTTGACTTCGGCATACAAAGTTCATCCCCAGTCTAAGCATACAGAGTTCATTCCCAATCTAAGATCTAACCAGACTGAGGGTTGCGGTAGCAGGATCAACAGCACACAAGGGGGATCAGGTAGATCCCTAGCTTACACATTCTGCCTCTCCGGCCGTCTGAGCGCCCGCATGCTTGTTTCGTGGGTTCGCTTAGGCATACAGAGTTCATTCTATGTCTAAGCATACGGGGTTCATTCCCAGTCTAAGAGTTTGAGCCACGGTGCACATGCTGGGCTCAGGCATGTGCTGGTGCTGCATTTTTTTCGCTCGAGGCACCATCGTCGGGGCATCGTCGGAGAGCCTAACCGGCGGCATTGGGGGTTCCGGCGATTGGGGGGGTCGGGGGGTGTGCGCCCATGATGTCCGATGGGTGCTGGTACTTGGCCCTTATATTGGTCCCCTATCCCTCATCAAACTTGAGAACTCACACCCCCTTAAAGAGCATTTGAGATTTTATAGGTTTGCTGCCAGTAGCCATTAAAGTGTCTGAAATGGGGACACTTTTTTCAAACGCTCACAAAATCTTCTCCACTACGAGTTTTTAGTTGAATTTTTTTGTGCGTGCCAAGAAAAATACAAGCATCACCTCTACTAAATTTGGGGACAAAAATCTTTCTAAAAAAATTCTAAAAAATCCGGAACCGCAAAAAGGTTCAAAAATTATGAAAAATAGAAAATGGGTCATCTTGCCTCAAAACTTCACATGAAGGCATAGGGGACCATTGTATGAATTTACAAGCCATAAAAACAGCATTGGTATGACAGAAACATGAAGATGTCCTTGAACCCACCTACCACCCGTTCCATCCCCGGCTTGCGCATCCTGCCTCTCTGGTCGGCTGAGCGCCCGCACGTTCATTTCGTGGGTTGACTTAGGCATATGCAATTCATCCCCAGTTAAAGCATACTGAGGGTTGCGACAGCAGGATCTACATCACGCAGGGGGGACCGGGCCGATCCCCGGCTTGCACATTCTGCCTCTCCGACCGAATGAGCACCCGCACGCCCGTTTCGTGGGTTGGCTTAGGCATAGGGAGTTCATTCCATGTCTAAGCCCCAACTAGACCGAGGGTTGTGGTAGTGGGACCGGCAGCACGTAGAGGGGGACCAGGCTGATCCCTGGCTTGCGCATTATGCCTCTCTGGCTGGCTGAGCGCCCACACGCTCGTTTCGTGGGTTAGCTTAGGCATACGGAGTTCATCCATATCTAAGCATACGGAGTTCATTCCTAGTCTAAGATTTTGAGCCACGGTGCACATGCTGGGCTCGGGCACGTGCTGGTGCCACATTTTTTTTGCCCAGGGCCCCATCGTCGAAGCTTCGCCGGAAAGCCTAACCGACAGTATTGGGGGTTCTGGCGATTGGGGCGGCCGGGGGGTGTCCGCACATGATGTGCGATGGGTGCTGGTACTTGGCCCTTATATTGGCCCCCTATCCCTCATCAAACCGCAAAAACTCACACCCCCTTAAAGAGCATTTGAGATTTTATAGGTTTGTTGCCAGTAGCCATTAAAGTGTCTGAAATGGGGACACTTTTTTCAAACGGTCACAAAATCTTCTCCACTTCGTGTTTTCAGCTGAATTTTTTTGTGCATGCCAAAAAAAATACAAGGATCATGTCTACCAAAATTTGGGTCAAAACTCTTTCTAAAAAAATTTTAAAAAATCCCAAACCGCAATAAGTTTCAAAAATCATGAAAAATAGAAAACGGGTTGTCTTGCCGTGAAACTTCACGTGAAGGTATAGGGGACCATTGTATGAATTTACACACCATAAAAATGGCATTGGCATGGCATAAATATGAAGATGTGCTTGAACCCACCTACCACATGTTCGATCTCCGACTTACGCATCCTGCCTCTCTGGTCGGTTGAGCGCCTGTATGCTCGTTTCGTGGGTTGACTTAGGCATACGGAGTTCATCCCCAGTCTAAGCATACGGAGTTCATTCCCAGTCTAAGATTGACGGCACGCAGGGGGCGACCGGGCCGATCCCCGACTTGCGCATTTTGCCTCTCTGACCGGCTGAGCACCTGCACACTCTTTTCGTGGGTTGGCTTAGGCATATGGAGTTCATTCCATGTCTAAGCCCCAGCTGGACCGAGGGTTGTGACAGTAAGACCAGCAGTGGGATCGACAACACATAGAGCGGGACCGAGCTGATCCCCGGCTTACACATTATGCCTCTCCAACCGGCCTCTCCGGCTGGCTGAGCGCTTGCATGCTCATTTCATAGGTTGACTTAGACATACGGAGTTCATCCCCAGTCTAAGCATATGGAGTTCATTCCCAGTCTAAGATCAGACCGAACTGAGGGTTACGACAGCAGGATTGACATCACACAGGGGGGACCGGGCCGATCCTCGGCTTGCACATTCTGCCTCTTTGGCCGGCTGACCGCCCACACGCCCGTTTCATGGGTTGGCTTAGGCATAGGGAGTTCATTCCATGTCTAAGACCCAACTGGATTGAGGGTTATGGCAGTGGGACCAATAGCACGTAGAGGGGGACCGGGCCGATCCCTGGCTTACGCATTATGCCTCTCCGACTGGCTAAGCGCCCGCACGCTCGTTTCGTGGGTTGGCTTAGGCATACGGAGTTCATTCCATGTCTAAGCATACGGAGTTCATTTCCAGTCTAAGATTTTGAGCCATGGTGCACATGCTGAGCTCGGGCATGTGCTAGTGCCACATTTTTTTCGCCCAGGGCCCCATCGTCGAAGCTTCGTTGGAGAGCCTAACCGGCGGTATTGGGGGTTCTGGCGATTGGGGGGCCGGGGGGTGTGCACACATGATGTGCGATGGGTGCTGGTACTTGGCCCTTATATTGGACCCCTATCCCTCAACAAACCTCAAAAACTCACACCCCCTTAAAGAGCATATGAGATTTTATAGGTTTGCTGCCAGTAGCCATTAAAGTGTCTGAAATGGGGAGACTTTTTTCAAACGATCACAAAATCTTCTCCACTTCGTGTTTTCAGCTGAATCTTTTTATGCATGCCAACAAAAATATAAGGATCATGTCTACCAAAATTTGGGACAAAACTCTTTCTAAAAAAATTTTAAAAAAATCCTGAACCGCAAAAAGTTTCAAAAATCATGAAAAATAGAAAACGGGTCGTCTTGCCGTGAAACTTCACGTGAAGGCATAGGGGACCATTGTATGAATTTACACCCCATAAAAATGGCATTGGCATGGTAGAAATATGAAGATGTGCTTGAACACACCTACCACATGTTCGATCTCCAGCTTGCGCATCCTGCCTCTCTGGTCGGCTGAGCGCCTGCACGCTCGTTTCGTGGGTTGACTTAGGCATACGGAGTTCATCCCCAGTCTAAGCATACAAAGTTCATTCCTAGTCTAAGATCGAACTGGACTGAGGTTTGCGACAGCAGGATCGATAGCACGCAGGGGGGACCGGGTCGATCCCCGGCTTGCGCATTCTACCTCTCCGGTAGGCTGAGCGCCCGTGTGCCCGTTTCGTGTGTTGGCTTAGGCATAGGGAGTTCATTCCATGTCTAAGCCCCAATCGAACCGAGGGTTGTGGCAGCGGGATCGACAGCACGCAGAGGGGGATCGGGCCGATCCCCGGCTTGCTCATTATGCCTCTTCGATCGGCTCAATGCCGGCACGCTCGTTCCGTGGGTTGACTTAGGCAAATGAGTTCATTCCCAGTCTAAGATCAGATCGGATCGAGGGTTGCAATAGTAGGATCGACAGCACGTAAGGGGATCGGGCTGATCCTCAGCTTGCGCATTCTACCTTTCTGGTCAGCTGAGCACCCGCACGCTCATTTCGTGGGTTGGCTTAGGCATACGGAGTTCATCCCCAGTCTAAGCATACGGAGTTCGTTCCTAGTCTAAGATCGGATCGGACCAAGGGTTACGACAGCAGGATCGACAGCACACAAGGGGGACCTGGTCGATCCCCGGTTTGTGCATTCTGCCTCTACGGCCGGTTGAGCACCCGCACGTCCGTTTCATGGGTTGGCTTAGGCATAGGGAGTTCATTCCATGTCTAAGCCCCAGCTAGACCGAGGGTTGTGGCAGTGAGACCGGTAGCACGCAGAGGGGTACCGGGTCGATCCCTGGCTTGTGTGTTATGCCTCTCCGGCCGGCTCAGTACCCGAACGCTTGTTTCGTGGTTTGACTTAGGCATACGGAGTTCATTCCTAGTCTAAGATCGGACCAGACCGAGGGTTGCAGTAGTAGGATCGATAGCACGTAAGGGGGACTGGGGCAATCCTTGACTTGTGCATTTTGCCTCTTCGACCGGCTGAGCGCCCGTACGCTCGTTTCATAGGTTGGCTTAGGTATACGGCATTCCTTCCATGTCTAAGCATATGGAGTTCATTCCCAGTCTAAGATTAGACCGGACCGAGGGTTGCGACAGTAAGACCAGCAGCAGGATCGACAACACGCAGGGGGGATCGGGCCGATCCCCGGCTTGCGCATTCTGCCTCTCCGATCGACTGAGCGCCCGCACCCTCATTTTGTGGGTTAGCTTAGGCATAGGGAGTTTATTCCATGTCTAAGCCACAGCCGGACTGAGGGATGTGGTAGCAGGACCGGCAGCATGTAGAGCGGGACAGGGTCGAGCCCTGGCTTGCGCATTATGCCTCTTCGACCGACTCAACGCCTGCATGCTCGTTTCATGGGTTGACATATGCATACGAAGTTCATTCCCAGTCTAAGATTGGATCAGATCGAGGGTTACGGTGGAAGGATCGACAGCACGTAGGGGGGATCCGGCCATCCCCAACTTGCGCATTCTACCTCTCCGACTGGCTAAGCGTCTGCACGCTCATTTCGTGGGTTGGCTTAGGCATACGGAGTTCATTCCATGTCTAAGCATATGGAGTTCATTCTCAGTCTAAGATTTTGAGCCACGGTGCACATGCTAGGCTCGACCATGTGCTGGTGCCGTATTTTTTTTGCCTGAGGCACCATCATCGAAGCATCGTCGGATCAACGCCTGAGAGCCTAACCGACGGTATTGGGGGTTCCGACGATTGGGGGGGCCAGGGGGTGTGCGCACATGATGTGTGATGGGTGCTTATATTGGGCCCCTATCCCTTATCAAACCTTGAGAACTCACACCCCCTTAAAGAGCATTTGAGATTTTATAGGTTTGCTGCCAGTAGCCATTAAAGTGTCTGAAATGGGGACACTTTTTTCAAACGGTCACAAAATCTTCTCCACTTTGATTTTTTAGCTGAATTTTTTTGTGCACACCAACAAAAATACAAGGATGACCTCTACCATATTTAGGGACAAAACACTTTCTAAAAAAATTTTAAAAAATTCTGAACTGTAAATAGTTTTAAAAATCATGAAAAATAGAAAACGGGTCGTCTTGCCACGAAACTTCACATGAAGGTTTAGGGGATCATTGTATGAATTTAAAAGCCATAAAAATGGCATTGGCATGGCAGAAATATGAAAATGTGCTTGAACCCACCTACCACCCGTTCGATCCTCAGCTTGCGCATCCTACCTTTCTGGTCGGCTGAGCGCCTGCACGCTCATTTAATGGGTTGACTTAGGCATACGGAGTTCATCCCAAGACTCAGCATACAAAGTTCTTTCCCAGTCTAAGATCACACTAGACCGAGGGTTGCGGTAGTAGGATCGGCAGCACGTAGGGGGGATCGAGCCGATCCCTGACTTGCGCATTCTACCTCTTCGGTCGGCTGAGCTACCACATGCCCATTTCATGGGTTGGCTTAGGCATAGGGATTTCATTCCATGTTTGAACCCCAATCGGATCGAGGGTTGTGGCAGTGGGATCGACAGCACACAGAAGAGGATCGAGCCGATCCCCAGCTTGCGCATTATGCCTCTCCGATCGGCTCAGCGCCCGTACGCTCGTTTCATGGGTTGACTTAGGCATACGGAGTTCATTCCCAGTCTAAGATCGGATCAGACCGAGGGTTACGGTAGCAGGATCGACAGCACGCAAGGGGGATCGGGTCGATCCCCGTCTTGCACATTCTGCCTCTCCGATCGGCTGAACACCCGCACGCACGCTCGTTTCGTAGGTTAGCTTAGGCATACGGAGTTCATTCCATGTCTAAGCATACGAAGTTCATTCCTAATCTAAGATCGGCCCCGATCGAGTCTTGTGACAGTAGGACCAACAGCTGGATTGACAGCACACAAGGGGGGACCGACCCGATCCTCGGCTTGCGTATTCTGCCTCTTCGGCCGATCGAGCACCCGCACGCTCATTTCGTGGGTTGTCTTAGGCATACGGAGTTCATTCCTTGTCTAAGCCCCAGCCGGATCAAACGTTGTGGTAGCTGGACTAGCAGCGGGATCGATAGCACACAGAGGGGGATCGGGCTGATCCCCGGCTTGCGTGTTATGCCTCTCCGATCGACCTCTCCGATTGGCTGAGCATCCGGACGCTCGTTTCATGGTTTGACTTAGGCATACGGAGTTCGTCCCCAGTCTAAGCATATAGAGTTCATTCCAAGTCTAAGATCAGATCGGACCGAGAGTTGCGATAGCAGGATTGATAGCATGCAGGGGGGATCGGGCTGATCCCCGGCTTACGCATTCTGCCTCTCCGACCGGCTGAGCACCCACACGCCCGTTTCGTAGGTTGGCTTAGGCATAGGGAGTTCATTCCATGTTCATTCCATGTCTAAGCCCTAGTCGGATCGAGGGTTGTGGCAGCGGGACTAGCAGCACGCAGAGGGGGGTTGGGCCGATCCCCGGCTTACGCATTATTCCTCTTCGGCCAGATCAGTGCCCGCACGCTCATTTTGTGGGTTGACTTATGCTTATGGAGTTCATTCTCAGTCTAAGATCAGATCAGACTGAAGGTTGTAGTAGCAAGATTGACAGCACGCAAGAGGGGACCGGGTCGATCCTCGACTTACGCATTCTACCTCTCCGGCCGACTGAGCGCACGCACGCTCGTTTCATTGGTTGGCTTAGGCATACGGAGTTTATTCCATGTCTAAGCATACGGAGTTCATTCCCAGTCTAAGATTTGTAGCCATGATGCACATGCTAGGCTCGGGCATGTGCTGGTGCTGCATTTTTTTTGCCCGAGGCACCATCACCGGAGCATCACCGGAGCATCGTCGGAGAGCCTAACCAGCGGCATTGGGGGTTCCGTCCATTGGGGGTCGGGGGGTTGTGCGCACATGATGTGCAATGGGTGCTGGTAGTTGGCCCTTATATTCACCCCCTATCCCTCATCAAACATCGAGAACTTACACCCCCTTAAAGAGAATTTGAGATTTTATAGGTTTGCTGCCAGTAGCAATTAAAGTGTTTGAAATGGGGACACTTTTTTCAAATGGTCACAAAATCTTTTCCAATTCGATTTTTTAGCTGAATTGTTTTGTACGTGCCAACAAAAATACAAGGATCACCTCTACCAAATTTGGGGACAAAACACTTTCTAAAAAAATTTTAAAAAATCCCGAACTGTAAAAAGTTTTAAAAATCGTGAAAAATAGAAAACGAGTCGTCTTGCCACGAAACTTTACATGAAGACCTAGGGGACCGTTGTATGAATTTACAAGCCATAAAAATGGCATTGGCATGGCAGAAATATGAAGATGTGCCTGAACCCACCTACCACCTGTTCGATCCCTGGCTTGTGCATCCTGCCTCTCTGGTCGGTTGAGCACCCACACGCTCGTTTCATGGGTTGACTTAGGCATACGGAGTTCATCCATAGTCTAAGCGTATGGAGTTCATTCCCAATCTAAAATCAGATCGGACTGAGGGTTGCGACAACAGGATCGGTAGCACGCAGAAAGGATCGAGTCGATCACCGACTTGCACATTCTGCCTCTTCGATTGGCTGAGCGCCCGCACACCCGTTTCGTGGGTTGGCTTAGGCATAGGGAGTTCATTCTATGTCTAAGCCCCAGCCAAACCGAGGGTTGTGGCAGCGAGACCGATAGCACACAGAGGGGGACCGACAGCATGTAGAGGGGGACCGACTCGATCCCTGGCTTGCGCATTATGCCTCCACGACCGGCTCAGTGCCCGAATGCTCATTTCGTGGGTTGACTTAGGCATACGGAGTTCATTCCCAGTCTAAGACCGAATCAGATCGAGGGTTGCGACAGCAAGATCGACAGCACGCAGGGGGGATCGGGTCGATCCCTAGCTTGTGCATTCTGCCTCTCCAACCGACTGAGTGTCCGCACACTGATTTCGTGGGTTGGCTTAGGCATACGGAGTTCATTCCATGTCTAAGCCCCAGTCGGATCGAGGGTTGTGGCTGCAGGACCGGTAGTGGGATCGGCAGCACGCAGAGAGGGATCAGGTTGATCCTTGACTTGTGCATTATGCCTCTCCGACCGGCTTCTTCGGTCAGGTGAGCACCCGCACGCTCGTTTCGTGGGTTGACTTTAGCATATGGAGTTTATCCCGAGTCTAAGCATACGGAGTTCATTCCCAGTCTAAGATCGAACCGAATCGAGGGTTGCGACAGTAGGATCGGTAGCAAACAGGGGGGACTGGGCCGATCCCCGACTTGCGCATTCTACCTCTCTGGCCGTGGGTTGGCTTAGGCATAGGGAGTTCATTCCATGTCTAAGCCCCAGCCGGACCGAGGGTTGTGGTAGCGGGACCAGTAGCAGGTAGAGGGGGACCTGGTCGATCTTTGACTTGCGCACTATGCCTCTTCGATTAGCTCAACGCCCGCACGCTCGTTTCATGGGTTGACTTATGCATACGAAGTTCATTCCCAGTATAAGATCGAACCGAACCGAGGGTTGCAGTAGAAGGATTCATAGCAAGCCTGGGGCACCGGGTCAATCCTCGGCTTGTGCATTCTACCTCTCCGGCCGGTTGAGCGCCCACACGCTCGTTTCGTGGGTTGGCTTAGGCATACGGAGTTCATTCCATGTCTAAGCATACAGAGTTCATTCCCAGTCTAAGATTTTGAGCCACGGTGCACATGCTGGGCTCGAGCATGTGCTGGTGCCGCATTTTTTTTGCCCAGGGCACCATCACCGGAGCATTGTCGGAGCATCGCCGGAGAGCCTAACCGGCAGTATTGGGGGTTCCGACGATTGGGGGGGCCGAGGGGGTGTGTGTACATGATGTGCGATAGGTGTTGGTACTTGGCCCTTATATTGGCCCCCTATCCCTCATCAAACCTCGAGAACTCACACCCCCTTAAAGAGCATTTGCGATTTTATAGATTTGCTGCCAGTAGCCATTAAAGTGTCTGAAATGGGGATACTTTTTTGAAACGATCACAAAATCTTCTCCACTTTGAGTTTTTAGCTGAATTTTTTTATGCTTGCCAAGAAAAATACAAGGATCACCTCTACCAAATTTGGGGTCAAAACATTTTTTAAAAAAATTTTCAAAAAATCCCGAACTGCAAAAAGTTTTAAAAATCTTGAAAAATAGAAAATGGGTCATCTTGTCACGAAACTTCAGATGAAAGCTTAGGAGACCATTGTATGAATTTACAAGCCATAAAAATGGCATTGGCATGGTAGAAATATGAAGATGTGCTTGAACCGAGCTACCACCCGTTCGTTGGTTGACTTAGGCATATGAAGTTCATCCCCAGTCT
Organism: Durio zibethinus; assembly: GCF_047325235.1. Lineage (NCBI taxonomy): Eukaryota > Viridiplantae > Streptophyta > Magnoliopsida > Malvales > Malvaceae > Durio > Durio zibethinus. The sequence continues at coordinate 16,626,783 of NC_143164.1, read as the reverse complement.
AAGCATACAGAGTTCATTCCTAGTCTAAGATTGAACCAGCCTGAGGGTTGCGGTAGCAGGATCGGTAGCACGCAAGAGGGACCAGGCCGATCCCTAGCTTGCGCATTCTACCTCTTCGGTTGACTCAGTGCCCGTACGCTCGTTTCGTAGGTTGACTTAGGCATAAGTAGTTCATTCCCAGTCTAAGATCGGATCAGACCGTGGGTTGCAGCAGCAGGATCGATAGCACGCAGGGGGGATCGGGTTGTTCCCCGACTTGCGCATTCTGCCTCTCCGGTCATCTAAGCGCCGGCACGCTCATTTCGTAGGTTGACTTAGGCATACGGAGTTCATTCCTAGTCTAAGATCACACTAGACCGAGGGTTCCGACAGCAGGATTGGCAGCACGAAGGGAGGGACTAGACCGATCCCTAGCTTGCATATTCTGCCTCTCCGACGGGCTGAGCGCCCGTACGCTCATTTTGTGGGTTGGCTTAGGCATACGGAGTTCATTCCATGTCTAAGCCCCAACCGGACAGAGGGTTGTGGCAGCAGGACCGACAGCACACAGAGAGGGATCGGGTTGATCCCCGGCTTGTGCATTATGCCTCTCCGACCGAGCTCTCTGGTTGGCTGAGCGCCCGTACGCTCGTTTCGTGTGTTAACTTAGGGATACGGAGTTCATCCACAATCTAAGCGTACGAAGTTCATTCCTAGTCTAAGATCGAATTGGATCGAGGGTTGCGATAGCAGGATCAACGGCACACAGGGGGGACCGGGCTGATTCCCGACTTGCGCATTCTACCTCTTTGATCGGCTGAGCGCCCGTATGCCCGTTTCGTGGGTTGGCTTAGGCATAGGGAGTTCATTCCATGTCTAAGCCCCAGCCAGATCGAGGGTTGTGGTAGCAGGACTGACAGCACACAGAGGGGGTCCGGGCCGATCCTCAGCTTGCATATTATGCCTCTTCGGTCGGCTCAGCGCCAGCACGCTCATTTCGTGGGTTGACTTATGCATACAGAGTTTATTCCCAGTCTAAGATCACATCAGACCAAGGGTTGTGATAGTAGGATTGACAGCACACAGGGGGGACCGGGCCGATCCCCAGCTTGCGCATTCTGCCTCTTCGGTCGGTTGAGCGCCCGCACGCTCGTTTCATGGGTTGGCTTAGGCATACGGAGTTCATTCAATGTCTAAGCATACGGAGTTCATTCCAGTCTAAGATTTTGAGCCACGGTGCACATGCTGGGCTCGTGCATGTGCTGGTGCCACATTTTTTTTGCCCGGGGCACCATCACCGGAGCATCACCGGAGAGCCTAACCGGCGGCATTGGGGGTTCCGATGATTGGGGGGTCGGGGGGTGTGTGCACATGATGTGCGGTGGGTGCTGGTACTTGGCCCTTATATTGCCATCCCATTCCTCATCAAACCTTGAGAACTCACACTCCCTTAAAGAGCATTTGTGATTTTATAGGTTTGCTGCCAGTAGCCATTAAAGTGTCTGAAATGGGGACACTTTTTTGAAACGATCACAAAATCTTCTCCACTTTGAGTTTTTAGCTGAATTTTTTTGTGCTTGCTAAGAAAAATACAACGATTACCTCTACCAAATTTGGGGACAAAACACTTTCTAAAAAAATTTTCAAAAAATCCCGAACCGCAAAAAGTTTTAAAAATCGTGAAAAATAGAAAACGGGTCGTCTTGTCACGAAACTTCACATGAAGGCTTAGGGGACCATTATGAATTTAGAAACCATAAAAATGGCATTGGCATGGTAGAAATATGAAGATGTGCTTGAACCGACCTACCACCCGTTCGATCCCTAGCTTACGCATCCTGCCTCTCTGGTCGGCTGAGCGTTCGCACGCTCGTTTCGTTGGTTGACTTAGGCATACAAAGTTCATCCCCAGTCTAAGCATACAGAGTTCATTCCCAGTCTAAGATTGGACCAGCTCGAGGGCTGCGGTAGCAGGATCGGCAGCACGCAAGAGGGATCGGGTCGATCCCTAGCTTGCGCATTCTACCTCTCCGACCGACTCAACGCCTGTACGCTCGTTTCGTAGGTTGACTTAGGCATACGGAGTTTATTCCTAGTCTAAGATTAGATCAGACCGTGGGTTGCAGCAGCAGGATCGACAGCACACATGAGGGATCAGGCCGATCCCCGGCTTGCGCATTCTGCCTCGACGATCGGCTGAGCACCCGCACGCTCGTTTCGTAGGTTGACTTAGGCATACGGAGTTCATTCCTAGTCTAAGATTGGACTGGACCGAGGGTTCGGATAACAGGACCGACAGCATGAAGGGGGGACTGGACAGATCCCCAGCTTGCATATTTTACCTCTCCGACGGGCTGAGCACCTGCACGCTCGTTTCGTGGGTTGGCTTAATTATACGGAGTTTATTCCATGTCTAAGCGCCAGTCGGACTAAGGGTTGTGGCAGCAGGACCGACAGCACGCAGAGGGGGACCGGGCTGATCCTCAGCTTGCGCATTATGCCTCTTCGATCGGCCTCTCTGATTGGCTGAGCGCCCGTATGCTCGTTTCATGTGTTAACTTAGGGATACGGAGTTCATCCATAATCTAACCATACGGAGTTCATTCCCAGTCTAAGATCGGATCGGATCAAGGGTTGCGATAGCAGGATCGACGGCACACAAGGGGGACCAGGCCGATCCTCGGCTTACGCATTCTGCCTTTTTACCGGCTGAGCACCCGCACGCCCGTTTCATGGGTTGGCTTAGGCCTAGGGAGTTCATTCCATGTCTAAGTCCCAGCCAGACCGAGGGTTGTGGTAACGGGACCGACTGCACGTAGAGGGGGATCGGGTCGATCCTCAGCTTGCGCATTATGCCTCTTCGGTCGGCTCAGCGCCAGCACACTCATTTCGTGGGTTGACTTATGCATACGGAGTTTATTCCCAGTCTAAGATCAGATCGGACCGAGGTTTGTGATAGTAGGATCGACAGCACACAAGAGGGGACCGGGCCGATCCCCGGCTTGTGCATTTTGCCTCTCCGACTGGCTGAGCGCCTGCACGCTCGTTTCGTGGGTTGGCTTAGGCATACGGAGTTCATTCAATGTCTAAGCATATGGAGTTCATTCCAGTATAAGATTTTGAGCCACGGTGCACATGCTGGGCTCAGGTATGTGCTGGTGCCACATTTTTTTTGCTCGGGGCACCATCACCGGAGCATCGTCGGAGAGCCTAACCGGCGGCATTGGGGGGTCCGACGATTGGGGGAGCCGGGGGGTGTGCGCACATGATGTACGATGGGTGCTGGTACTTGGCCCTTATATTGGCCCCCTATCCCTCATCAAACCTCGAGAACTCACACCCCCTTAAAGAGCATTTGAGATTTTATAGGTTTGCTGCCAGTAGCCATTAAAGTGTTTGAAATGGGGACACTTTTTTCAAACGATCACAAAATCTTCTCCACTTCGAGTTTTTAGCTGAATGTTTTTGTGCATGCCAACAAAAACACATTGATCACCTCTACCAAATTTGGGGATTAAACTCTTTCTAAAAAATTTTAAAAAATCTCGAACCGTAAAAAGTTTTAAAAATTGTGAAAAATAAAAAACGGGTCGTCTTGTTACGAAACTTCACATGAAGGCTTAGGGGATCATTGTATGAATTTACAAGCCATAAAAATGGCATTGGCATGACAGAAATATAAAGATGTGCTTCAACCCACCTACCAGTCGTTCGATCCCCGACTTGCGCATCCTGCCTCTTTGGTCGGCTGAGCGTCCGCATGCTCGTTTCGTGGGTTGACTTAGGCATATGGAGTTCATCACTAATCTAAGCATATGGAGTTCATTCTCAGTCTAAGATCAAACCAGACCGAGGGTTGCGGCAGCAGGATCGACAGTACGTAGGGGAAACCGGGCCGATCCCCGGCTTGTGCATTCTGCCTCTCTGGCCGGCTGGGCGCCCGCACGCCTGTTTCATGGGTTGGCTTAGGCATAGGGAGTAAATTCCATGTCTAACCCCTAGTCAGATCGAGGGTTGTGGCAGCGAGATCAATAGCACACAGAGGGGGACCGGGCTGATCCCCGGCTTGCGCATTATGCCTCTCCGACTAGCTCAGCGCCTACACGCTCATTTCGTGGGTTGACTTAGGCATACGAAATTTATTCCCAGTCTAAGATGGGACCAGACTGAGGGTTGTGGCAGCAGGATCGACATCACAAAGGGGGGGATCGGCTCAATCCCCGGCTCGCACATTCTACCGCTCCGACCCACTGAGCACTCGCACGCTCATTTCATGGGTTGGCTTAGGCATACGAAGTTCATTCCATGTCTAAGCATACGGAGTTCATTCCCAGTCTAAGATCAGACCGGACCGAGGGTTGCGACAGCAAGACCAGCAACAGGATCGACAGCATGCAGGGGGGATCGGGTCGATCCTCGGCTTACGCATTCTGCCTCTTCGATTGGCCTCTCTGGTCGGCTGAGTGCCCGTACGCTCGTTTCATGGGTTGACTTAGGCATATGGAGTTCATCCCCAGTCTAAGCATACGGAGTTCATTCCCAGTCTAAGATCAGATTGGACCGAGGGTTACGGTAGCAGGATCAGCACTCCCAGGGGGGACCGAGTCGATCCCCGACTTGCGCATTTTGCGTTTTCAGCCGATTGAGCACCCGCATGCCCGTTTCATGGGTTGGCTTAGGCATAGGGAGTTCATTCCATGTCTAAGTCCCAACCGGACAGAGGGTTGTGGTAATGGGACTGGCAACATGCAGAGGAGGATCAGGTTGATCCCCGACTTGCGCATTCTGCCTCTTCAATCGGTTGAGCGGCCGCACGCTCATTTCGTGTGTTGGCTTAGGCATACGGAGTTCATTCCATGTCTAAGCATACGGAGTTCATTCCCAGTCTAAGAGTTTGAGCCACGGTGCACATGTTGGGGTCGGGCATGTGCTGTTTCCACATTTTTTTTGCCCGGGGCATCATCGTCGGAGCATCACCAGAGAGCCTAACCGGCGGCATTGGGGGTTCCAACGATTGGGGGGGCCGGGGGGTGTGCGCATATGATGTGCAATGGGTGCTGGTAGTTGGCCCTTATATTGGCCCCCTATCCCTCACCAAACCTCGAGAACTCTCACCCCCTTAAAGAGCTTTTGAGATTTTATAGGTTTGCTGCCAATAGCCATCAAAGTATCTGAAATGGGGACATTTTTTTCAAACGGTCACAAAATCTTCTCCACTTCGAGTTTTTAGCTGAATTTTTTTGTGCATGCCAACAAAAATACAAGAATCACCTCTACCAAATTTTGGGGCAAACCTCTTTCTAAAAAAATTTTAAAAAATCTCGAACCGTAAAAAGTTTCAAAAATCATGAAAAATAGAGAACGTCTTGCCACGAAACTTCACCTGAAGGCTTAGGGGACCATTGTATGAATTTATAAGCCATAAAAATGGCATTGGCATGGCAAAAATATGAAGATGTGCTTGAACCCACCTACCACCCGTTCGATCCTTGGCTTGCGCGTCCTGCCTCTCTGGTCGGCTGAGCGCCTACACGCTCGTTTCGTGGGTTAACTTAGGCATACGGAGTTCATCCCTAGTCTAAGTATATGGAGTTCATTCCCAGTCTAAGATCGGACCAGATCGAGGGTTGCAATAGTAGGATCGATAGCACGCAGGGGGGTCCGAGTCGATCCCCGGCTTGCGCATTCTGCCTCTTCCGTCGGCTGAGCGCCTGCACGCCCATTTCGTGGGTTGGCTTAGGCATAGGGAGTTCATTCCATGTCTAAGCCCAAGTCGGACCGGGGGTTGTGGCAGCGGGATCGATAACACCTAGAGAGGGAGCGGGTCGATCCTCGACTTGCGCATTATGCCTCTCTGACCGGCTCAGCGCCCGCACGCTCGTTTCGTGGGTTAACTTAGGCATACGGAGTTCATTCCCAGTCTAATATCGAATCGGATTGAGGGTTATGGCAGCAGGGGGGACGGGGTCGATCCCTGGCTTGTGTATTTTGCCTGTCCGATCGGCTGAGCGCCCGTACGCTCGTTTTGTGGGTTGGCTTAGGCATACAGAGTTCATTCCATGTCTAAGCATACGGAGTTCATTCCCAATCTAAGATTGGACCAGATCGAGGGTTGCGATGGCAGGACCAGCAACGGGATCGACAGCATGCAGGAGGGGATCGGATCGATCCTCGGCTTGTGTATTCTGCCTTTCCGACCGGCTAAGCGCTCGCACATTCATTTCGTGGGTTGGCTTAGGCATATGGCGTTCATTCCATGTCTAAGCCCTAGCTAGGCTGAGGGTTGTGGCAGCAGGATTGACAGCGGGATCGACAGCCCATAGAGGGGAACCGGGTTGATCCCTGGCTTGCGCATTATGCCTCTCCGATCAGCCTCTCCGACCAGTTAAGTGCCCGCACATTCATTTCGGGGGTTGACTTAGGCATACGGAGTTCATCCCCAGTCTAAGCATACCGAGTTAATTCCCAATCTAAGATCGGATCGGATCGAGGGTTGCGGTAGCAGGATCGACAGCACGCAAGGAGGACCGGGCCAATCCCCGGCTTGCACATTCTGCCTCTCCGATCGATTGAGCACCCGTACGCCCGTTTCATGTGTTGGCTTAGGCATAGGGAGTTCATTCCATGTCTAAGCCCTAGCTGGACCGAAGGTTATGGCAGGGGGACCGGCAGCATGCAGATGGGGACCAGGCCGAACCCCGACTTGCGCATTATGCCTTTCCGACTGGCTCAGTGCCCACACGCTCATTTCGTGGGTTGAATTAGGCATACGAAGTTCATTCCCAGTCTAAGATTAGATCAGACCGAGGGTTGCGGTAGCAGGATCGACAGCACGTAGGGGAGGACTGGGTCGATCTTTGACTTGCGCATTCTGCCTCTTTAGTCGGCTGAGCGCCTGCACGCTCGTTTCGTGGGTTTGCTTAGGCATACGGAGTTTATTCCATGTCTAAGCATACGGAGTTCATTCCCAGTCTAAGATCGGATCGAGGGTTGAGATGGTAGGACCAGCAGCAGGATCGACAACACGTAGAGGGGGACCGGACCGATCCTTGGCTTGTGTATTCTGCCTCTCCGGCCGGTTGAGCACCCGTACGTTCATTTCATGGGTTGGCTTAGGCATACAGAGTTCATTCCATGTCTAAGCCACAACTGGAATGAAGGTTGTGGCAGTAAGATCGATAGCTAGATCGGTAGCACATGGAGGGGAACCGGGCTAATCCCTGGCTTGCTCATTATGCCTCTCCGACCGGCCTCTTCGGCCGGCTGAGCACCCGCACGCTCGTTTCGTGGGTTGACTTAGGCATACGGAGTTCATCCCCAATCTAAGCATACGGAGTTCATTCCCAGTCTAAGATCAGACTGGACCGAGGGTTGCGACAGTAGGATCGGCAGCACGTAAGGGGGATCGGGGCGATCCCTGGCTTGCGCATTTTGTCTTTCCAGCCGACTGAGCACCCGCACGCCCGTTTCATGGGTTGGCTTAGGCATAGGGAGTTCATTCCATGTCTAAGCCCCAGCTGGATCGAGGGTTATGGTAGCGGGACCGGTAGCACGCAGAGAGGGACCTGATCGATCCCCGGTGTCACGAACTAAGCTTTCTCTCAGCAAGCAATAGACCGTGCGGCACTTGAATAGGCACTCCCAACCAAGTCAGGCTTTAATAGATCAATATCTGAACAAATAATCGTAAGCCATGGTTAGTCCCAAGCATTCACAACAAGACACAATATATCGAGATCGATCTCAAGCACACACACAAGAAGGCATATTCGCATCGAGAAAAAGAAAAACACATCGAGGCAACAATCAGGAGATTCAATCAGGGTGAGTTTTATTATAGTCAAGAATCATACATCAGGACCTCCCACCATCACCAGGGCTAAGGGGCAGCCCTTGGTGGGTGGCCTAAGCTTGCATGGCAACCGGTGAGATAGCCCAACACTACGCTGTCGGCTCACCCCCCTAAAGAGCCTTAGAGATTTTAGAGCTATGCTACCAGTAACCATTACAATGTTTGAAATGGGGACACTTTTCCTAGCACAAGGGATCTACCCAACCATGGCCCTATACATGGGTGGCTTATGGCAACCTAAGTCCCGGTCATGGCCCTATACAAGGTTGGCTCATGACATCTTCCCCCACCTATTCTATCGACGTCCTCGTTGACTTGCTGGCTTGAAATTCTTTGATCTTCCTTTGAAATCTTTGGAGGTTGTGTTCTCTCTCCCAGTTGGTTTCTTCTAGTCCTAATCCCTTCCACTTCACTAAGTACTCTCGAACTAGTCTTTGAGATATCTTGGTTTCCCTGTCAACTAAGATATCTTTGACTCGACGCTCTGGGGTGGCTTCATGGTGATGGCAGCTCTGGTTGGCTCCTTTTGGCTAACATCTATAGGATCTGCATGGAAAGGTTTCAGGTTGCTCACATGAAATACTGGGTGCACCTTCATTCACTTTGGTGGGTCGATTTTGTAAGAAGCATTCCCCACCTTGGAAAGGACCCTTACTGGACCTTCATATTTATGCACCAGTCTACGATCTCTCTTTCTTAAGAACCTGGTTTGTTCAGGAACTAGTCAAACAAGAACCAAATCACCAACTTGAAATTGTTGAGCCCTATGACCCTTGTTTGCCCATTTCTTCATCCGTTTTGATGCTTTCTCTAGGTAAGCTTGTGTAATCTCTGTGTTTTGTTTCCACTCCTTGCTGAGATTGAAGGCTCTCAGATTTTTTCCTCCATGGGCTCTTATTGGTGGAAGAGCTTTTGTTGGAATTAAAGCAGAGTTGAGCCATGTCCAATAATGAAGGCTAGTCTTTCTGATTAGCTTGAACAAAGTGCCTCAAGTATTCCTCTAATAATTCATTGAACCGTTTCATTTGACCATTGGTTTGAGGGTCATAGTTTGAGGAGATGTTGAGTTGGGACCCTAATATCTTGAAAAGTTCTCTCCAGAAAGACCCCGTGAATCTCAGATCTCGATCGCTAACAATGTTTTGAGGGAGGCCCCAGTATTTGACCACATGTTTGAACAATAGTCGAGCTATGTCTTTCGCTGTGCAATACTTGTGAGCAGGAATGAATGTGGTGTACTTAGAGAATCGATCAATCACCACCAAAATAGCTCCAAGGTCACCAACCTTGGGTAGGCTTGAAATTAAATCGAGGGAGAGGCTTTCCCATGATTTGGCGGGTACTGGTAGTGGTTCAAGCATGCCTACAGGTTTTCTTCTTTCAACCTTGTCTTGTTGGCAAATAAGGCAAGTCTTCATATAGTCCATCACATCCTGTCGCATGTGAGGCCAATAGTATCCCTGTTTCAATAACACCAAAGTGCGTTGCTAGCCTGGGTGTCCCACCCATGGTGTGTCATGACATTCCCTCATCAACATCTGTCTTAGACCTTTTGCTCTTGGCACAAACACTCGAGGCCCCTTGATCCATAAGATCCCATTTTCTTGCCAAAAGTACTTGGACTTCCCTTCTTCCACTAGCTTCAGGATGGCATAAGCTTGCAAGTCCTTCCCTAAGTGATCTCCAATCAACTTGTGAATGTCTGTAGTGGCTCTGCTAGTTGCCATTGGGGCAATTCTTTGAAGGGCCACTAAATTTGCTCGCCTACTTAATGCATCGGCCACTTGATTGGTCTTTCCAGCGGTGTGCTTAAAATAAAATTTGAACTCCACTAAAAATTCCTGCCACCTAGCTTGTTTTGTCGTAAGCTTGGTTAGGTGAGAAAATGGCTAACGGCCGCATTGTCTATCTTCACGACAAAGTGTGAACCCAACAAGTAATGTCGTCAAGCCCTCAAGCAGTGAACCACCGCCAGGAGTTCTTTTTCTTGGGTCGTATATTTCCTTTCAGCTTCACTTAGCTTCCTACTTTCAAATGCTATCGGTTGATGTTGTTGCAAAAGCACTCCTCCAATAGCAAAATCAGATGCATCCGTATGAACTTTGAAAGGCTTTTCAATATCAGAGAGAGCTAAGATGGGATCCTTCATAATAGCATCTTTCAATCCCTCGAAAGGCTCTTGGCACTCATTCGTCCAACACCATTTATGCTTCTTCTTCAATAGCTCCGTGAGGGCCGTGGTCTTGCGAGAGTACCCTTCCATAAACCTTCTATAATAGTTGGCTAATCCCAAAAATGAGTGGAGCTCACTAATGTTCTTCGGTGTTGTCCACTCCTTGATGGCCCTAACTTTTTCCATGTCCATTTGAATGTGGCCATGTTTGACAATGTGATCGAGAAAATGGATTTGGGTCTGAGCAAATACACACTTCTCCCTTTTTACGTATAACTGGTGGTCCTATAATCTTTGAAGTACCTGGCATAGGTGTTCTTGATGTTCTTCCAAGGTGGAGCTATATACCACTATATCATCTAAATAGATGACTACAAATCTGTCTAGGTAGTCATGGAATACCTGATTCATCAATGTACAAAATGTGGCAGGAGCATTGGTCAGTCCAAAAGGCATAGTAAGAAATTCAAATGCACCATACCGTGTCACACAAGTGGTCTTTGGCTCATTTCCCTCAACGATTCTGACCTGATGGTAGCCAGATCTTAGGTCCAATTTGGAAAAGTACTTGGCCCAGCTCAATTGATCAAACAAGTCTGCTATAAGGGGGATGGGATATTTGTTTCTTACAGTGACTTTGTTCAGGGCCCTATAGTCAACACATAATCATAAACTTCCACATGCTTCTTCTGAAATAGCATCGGTGCTCCGAAAAGAGCCTTTGATAGTCTGATGAACTCGACTTGTAGTAGCTCATCTAACTGTTTTCTTAGTTCAACCAACTCTGGCGGGGCCATGCGGTAAGGAGCTCTAGCAGGGGGTTTCGCTCCTGGGAGGAGCTCAATTTCCTGGTCCACTGCTCATCGAGAGGGTAGAACCTTAGGCAACATCTCTGGCATCACCTCTTCGAATTCTTCCAACATTTTTCCCACACCATCAGGTATTGGTTCTACTTTCGACCCTTCTTTGTAGATCGACACAGCCACAAAAGAGGGTTCCCCTCTCTTTACCCCTTTCTTGAACTACAAAGCTGAAATCATTTTCTTCTCACTCTTTGGTAAGATGTTGGCTGGCACCACACATGGGTTTTCCCCTAAGAACAACAAGCAGCTAGCGGCGGGGATAAGGATGACCTGAGCCAACATCATGAACTCTAATCTGAGAACAACATCAAAGTCATCCATGGGGGAAACTGTAAAGTCTACCTTCCCTTTCCATGGCCCCAATCGGGTTGTCACACTCTTAGAGCTTCCACTGATCATAAAGGCTGGTGAGTTGACCGCCTTCATTCGTCCACAGTCTTTACTAATCTGAAGACCATACCTTTTTGCTTCTTCTGGTGTGATGAGAGTGTCGGTTGCACCCGTATCCACCATAGCCTTAGTGGCTTTCTCATTGATCGTCAAGTTCACATACATCAAGCCTCTACTCTGCTCTTTCTTTATAGTGTTCAATTGGGTGTGGAGGGCATTAAGGAACCTTATTGAACCCATCCTGGCTGGCTCCTCTTTAGCTTCTTCAACGCTTTCTAGCACTTTTGCGGACTCTTGAGATGAGGTCCTTAAGGCATTAAAGGCTCCCTTGTGTGGGCATTCAGCCACCTGATGCGGCCCCTTGCAAAGAAAGCAAGCTAACGGTTGCCTAGGCCTGAAAATCCCTGCGTTGCTTGTCTTGGGTTGGGTGCTATCTCGATCAAAGAACCTCCTATCTGATCCCGCACTGAAGGGCCGATCCAACCTGGTCATCTTTCCCTCACTCCCAAAGTTGAAGCTACTGCCAGCTAATGAAGGATTTTTCCATTTTAAAGAGCCATCATTGTAATCATGGTGACGTTCAGCTGCAGCCATGGCTGTGGCCATATCTTGCACTTTCTGCCTTTGTAGTTCTATCCTCGCCCAAGGCTTGAGGCCATCAAGAAAATAGAACATCTTGTCCTTTTCGGACATGTCCCGAATATCCAACATCAAGGTAGAAAAGCTCCTTACAAACTCTCGCACCGTTCCTATTTGCACCAATTCTCGAAGTCTCTTTCGAGCCATATACTCCACATTCTCAGGGAAAAACTGGTTTTTAAATTCTCACTTTAGATCTGTCCAAGCCTTAATCGGGCACTCGTCATCGACAAACTTGGAACGCCACCACAGCTTGGCATCCTCTGCGAGGTACATCAACGCCATTGCTACCTTGTCTTCCTCTGAATCCCTGTGTATAGCTCGAAAGTACTGCTCTATGTCAAACAAGAAATTTTTAAGTTCCTTAGCATCCCTTGGCCCCTCATAGCATCGAGGCTCTGGCACCTTGGGCTTTTTTCCCCTTTCCATCGAGCTCAAACTCGATCTGGCCACAGCCATTTGTAGGATGCTCACCTGTGCTCTGAGCTTCTCAAACTCCTTTTGGAGAATGTTCAAGGCATCTCTAGCCTCTTCGCTCACGTTGTGGAGAGTATCGAACAACTCCCGCTAGGTTGTCTCGATCTCCCTCACTCGATCTTTAGTCGTCATATGAGTTTTCATTACGGCCACTGTGGCCTCAAGTTCCTCAATTCTCTGTTGATGATTGGGTCCACCACTTGTGGCCATCTCATCCATTTTTCTAGCACTTCTCAACCGTGCTCTGATATCATGTGTCACGGACTAAGCTTTCTCTCAGTAAGCAATAGACTGTGCGGCACTTGAATGGGTGCTCCCAACCAAGTCAGCCTTCAATAGATCGATATTTGAACAAATAACCATAAGCCATGGTTAGTCCCAAGCATTCACAATAAGACACAATATATCAAGATCGATCTCAAGCACACACACAAGAAGGCATATTCGTATCGAGAAAAAGAAAAACACATTAAGGCAACAATCGGGACATTCAATCGGGGTGAGTTTTATTATAGTCAGGAATCAAACATCGGGACCTCCCACCATCACCAGGGCCAGGGGGCAGCCCTTGGTGGGTGGCCTAGGCTCGCATAGCAACCAGGGAGACAGCCTAACACTACGCTGCCGGCTCACCCCCTAAAGAGCCTTAGAGATTTTAGAGCTATGCTACCAGTAACCATTACAATGTTTGAAATGGGGACACTTTTCCTAGCACAATGGATCTACCCGGCCATGGCCCTATACATGGGTGGCTTATGGCAACCTAAGTCCCGATCATGGCCCTATACAAGGTTGGCTCATGACACTCGGCTTGCGTATTATGCCTCTTCGGTCGGCTCAGTGCCCACACGCTTGTTTCGTGGGTTGACTTAGACATACGAAGTTCATTCCCAGCCTAAGATCGGACTGGACCGAGGGTTCCGGTAGCAAGATTGACAGCACGCATGAGGGACCAGGCTGATCCCCGATTTATGCATTCTACCTCTTCGACCGGCTAAGCAACCGCATGCTTGTTTCGTGGGTTGGCTTAGGCATACGAAGTTCATCCCATGTCTAACATACGGAGTTCATTCCCAGTCTAAGATCAGACCGAACTGAGGGTTGTGACAGCAGGACTAGCACCAGGATCGACAGCACGTAGGGGGGACCAGGTCAATCCCCGGCTTGCATATTCTACCTCTCCGGTGGGCTAAGCACCTGCATGCTCGTTTCATGGGTTGGCTTAGGCATACAGAGTTCATTCCATGTCTGAGCCCCAGCCGGACCGAGGGTTATGGCAGCAGGACCGGTAGCGGGATCGACAGCACGCAGAGGGGGATCGGACTGATCCCTAGCTTACGCATTATGCCTCTTCGACCTGCCTCTTCGACTGGTTGAATGTCCACACGCTCGTTTCATGGGTTGACTTAGGCATACGGAGTTCATCCCCAGTCTAAGCATACAGAGTTCATTTCCAGTCTAAGATCAGACCAGACCGAGGGTTACGACAGTAGGATCGACAGCACGCAGGAGGGATCGAGCTGATCCTTGGCTTGCACATTCTGCCTCTCCGGTCGACTGAGCGCTCGCACGCCTGTTTCGTGGGTTAGCTTAGGCATAGGGAGTTCATTCCATGTCTAAGCCCCAGCCGGACTGAGGGTTGTGGCAGCGGGATCGACAGCACACAGAGGGGGATCGAGCCAATCCTCGACTTACGCATTATGCCTCTTCATCCGACTCAGCGCTCGCACGCTCGTTTCGTGGGTTGACTTACGCATACGGAGTTCATTCCCAATCTAAGATCAGACTGGACTAAGGGTTACGGTAGTAGGATCGATAGCATGTAAGGGGGAACCAGGTTGATCCCCGGCTTACGCATTCTACCTCTCCGATTGGCTGAGTGATCGCACGCTCATTTCGTTGGTTGGCTTAGGCATACGGAGTTCATTCCATGTCTAAGCATACGGAGTTCATTCCCAGTCTAAGATCAAACTGGACCGAGGGTTACGGCAGTAAGACCAGCAGCAGGATCCCCAGCTTGCGCATTCTGCCTCTCCGATCGGTTGAGTGCCCGCACGCTCGTGTCATGGGTTGACTTAGGCATACGGAGTTCATCCCCAGTCTAAGATCAGACTAGACCGAGGGTTGTGATAGCAGGATCGATAGCATGTAGAGGGGACAAGATTGGTCCTCGACTTACGTATTCTACCTCTCCGGGAGGCTTAGTGCTAGCACGCTCGTTTCATGGGTTGGCTTAGGCATACGGAGTTCATTCCTTGTCTAAGCATACGGAGTTCATTCCCAGTCTAAGATCTGATCGGACTGAGGCTTGCGGCTACAGGACCAGACCCAGGATCGACAGCACGTAGGGGGGATCGGGTTGATCGTCGGCTTGTACATTCTACCTTATCGACTGGCCTCTCTAATCGGTTGAGCACCCGCACGCTCGTTTCGTGGGTTGACTTAGGCATACGGAGTTCATCCCTAATCTAAGCATACAGAGTTCATCCCTAATCTAAGCATACGGAGTTCATTCCCAGTCTAAGATCGAACAGGACTGAGGGTTACGGCAGTAGGATCGGTAGCACGTAAGGGGGACTGGGGCGATCCTCAACTTATGCATTCTACCTTTCCAACCGGCTGAGCACCCGTACGCTCATTTCATGGGTTGGCTTAGGCATACGGAGTTCATTCCATGTCTAAGACCCAGTCGAACCGAGGGCTGTGGTAGCGGGATCGGCAGCATGTAGAGGAGGACCGGGTCGATCCTCGACTTAAGCATTCTACCTCTCCGATCAAATGAGCGACCGCACACTCGTTTCGTGGGTTGGCTTAGGTATACGGAGTCCGTTCCATGTCTAAGCATACAGAGTTCATTCCTAGTCTAAGAGTTTGAGCCACGGTGCACATGTTGGGCTCGGGCATGTGCTGGTGTCACATTTTTTTCACTCAGGGCACCATCTTCGGAGCAGCACCGGAGAGCCTAACCGGCAGCATTAGGGTTTTCGGCCATTGGAAGGCCGGGGGGTGTGCGCACATGATGTGTGATGGGTGCTAGTAGTTGGCCCTTATATTGGCCCCCTATCCCTCATCAAACCTCAAGAACTCACACTCCCTTAAAGAGCATTTGAGACTTTTTAGGTTTGTTGCCAGTAGCCATTAAAGTGTCTAACATGGGGACAGTTTTTTTAAACGGTCACAAAATCTTCTCCACTTCACGTTTTTAGCTGAATGTTTTTGTGCATGCCAACAAAAATACAAGGATCACCTCTACCAAATAAAAATGGCATTGGCACGGTAAAAATATGAAGATGTGTTTGAACCCACCTACCACCCGTTCGATCCCCGACTAGCACATCCTGCCTCTCTGGTCGGTTGGGCATCTGCACGCTCATTTCATGGGTTGAATTAGGCATACGGAGTTCATTCCCAATCTAAGATCAGACCGGATCGAGGGTTACAGCAGCAGGATCGACAGCATGCAAAGGCGAACCAGGTCGATCCTTGGTTTGTGCATTCTGCCTCTTTGATCGGCTCAGCACCCATACGCTCGTTTCGTGGGTTGGCTTAGGCATACGAAGTTCATTCCATGTCTAAGCATATGGAGTTCATTCCTAGTCTAAGATCAGACCAGACCGAAGGTTGCGACAGCAGGACCAGCAGCAGGATCGACAGCACGCGGGACAGACCGATCCAATCCTTGGCTTGTGCATTCTGCCTCTCCGGTCGAATGAGTGCCCGCACATTCGTTTCATGGGTTGGCTTAGGCATACGGAGTTCATTCCATGTCTAAGCCCCAGCCGGACATAAGGTTGTGGCAGCAGGACCGACAGTGGGATCGGTAGCAAGCAGAGGGGGATCGGGCTGATCCCTGGCTTGCACATTATGCCTCTCCAATCGGCTGAGTGCCCGCACGCTTGTTTCATGGGTTGGCTTAGGCATACGGAGTTCATTCCATGTCTAAGCCTGCAGTGTTCATTCTGAGTCTAAGATTGGACCGGACAGAGGGTCGCGGTAGCAGGACCAGTAGCAGGATTGGCAGCACGCAGGAGGGGACCAGGTTGATCCCCGGCTTACGATTCTGCCTCTTCGATCGACCGAACGCCTGTATGCTTATTTCCTGGGTTGGCTTAGGCATACGAAGTTCAATCTATGTCTAAGCCCCAACTGAATCGAGGGTTGTGGCAGCAAGACAGGCAACGGGATCGACAGCACGCAGAGGGGGATCGGGTTGATCCCCGGCTTGCGCCGTATGCCCCTCCAGCCTACTGAGTGCCCGCACGCTCTTTTCGTGGGTTGACTTAGGCATACGGAGTTCATCCCCAGTCTAAGCATACGGAGTTTATTCCCAGTCTAAGATCGGACTTGACCGAGGGCTGCGATAGTAGGATCGACAGCACGCAGGGGGACCGAGTCGATCCCCGGCTCACGCATTCTGCCTCTCCGGCTGGCTGAGCGCCTGCATGCTCGTTTCGTGGGTTGGCTTAGGCATAGGGAGTTCATTCTATGTCTAAGCCCCAGCCAGACTGAGCGTTGTGGCAGTCGGACCGAGGGTTGTGGCAGCAAGACCGACAGCACGCAGAGGGGGACCAGGCCCATCCCCGACTTACGCGTTATGCCTCTTCGGTTGGCTCAGCACCCGAACGCTCGTTTCGTGGGTTGACTTAGGCATACGAAGTTCCTACCCAGTCTAAGATTGGATTGAACTGAGGGTTGTGGCAGCAGGATCGACAACACATAGGGGGGACCAGGTCAATCCCCGGCTTGCGCGTTCTGCCTCTCCGGCTGGCTGGGCGCCGCACGCTCGTTTCATGGGTTGGCTTGGGCATACGGAGTTCATTCCATGTCTAAGCATATGGAGTTCATTCCCAGTCTAAGATTTTGAGCCATGGTGCACATGCTGGGCTTGGGCATGTGCTGGTGCCGCACTTTTTTCACCCGGGGCACCATTGCCGAAGCATCGTCGGAGAGCCTAACCGGTGGTATTGGGGGTTCTGGCGATTGGGGGGGCCGGGGGGTGTGCGCACATGATGTGCGATGGGTGCTGGTACTTGGCCCTTATATTGGGCCCCTATCCCTCATCAAACCTCGAGAACTCACACCCTCTTAAGAGCATTTGAGATTTTATAAGTTTGCTGTCAGTAGCCATTAAAGTGTCTGAATTGGGGACACTTTTTTCAAACGGTCACAAAATCTTTTTTTTGCTGAATTGTTTTGTGCATGCCAAAAAAAATACAAGGATCCCCTGTACCAAATTTGGGGACAAAACTCATTCTAAAAAAATTTTAAAAAATCCTGAACTGTAAAAGGTTTCAAAAATCGTGAAAAATAGAAAACGGGTCGTCTTGCCACGAAACTTCACATGAAGGCTTAGGGGACCGTTGTATGAATTTACAAGCCATAAAAATGGCATTGGCATGGCAAAAATATGAAGATATGCTTGAACCCACCAACCACCCGTTCGATCCCCAGCTTGCGCATCCTGCCTCTTTGGTCTGCTGAGCGCCTGCACGCTCGTTTCATGGGTTGACTTAGGCATACAGAGTTCATCCCCAGTCTAAGCATACAGAGTTCATTCCCAATCTAAGATCGGATCAGACCGAGGGTTACAGTAGCAGGATCGGCAGCACGCAGGGTGGACCGGCCGATCCCCGGCTTGCGCATTCTGCCTCTCCGACCGGCTGAGCGCCCGCACGCCCCTTTCGGGGGTTGGCTTAGGCATAGGGAGTTCATTCCATGTCTAATTCACAGTCAGACCGAGGGTTGTGGCAGCGGGACCGACAGCACGCAAAGGGGGATCGGGCCAATCCCCGGCTTGCGCATTATGCTTCTCTGGTCGGCTCAGCACCCGCATGCTAATTTTGTGGGTTGACTTAGGCATATGGAGTTCATTCCCAGTATAAGATCGACCAGACTGAGGGTTGCGACAGCAAGATCGATAGCACGCAAAGGGGATCAGGCCAATCCTCGACTTACGCATTCTGCCTCTCTGGTCGGTTGAGCGCCCGTACGCTCATTTCGTGGGTTGGCTTAGGCATACGGAGTTCATTTCATATCTAAGCATACGGAGTTCATTCCCAGTCTAAGATCGGACCAGATCGAGGGTTGCGGCAGCAGGACTAGCAGCAGGATCGATAGCACGTAGGGGGGATCGGGTCGATCCCTGGCTTGCGCATTCTACCTCTCCGATCGGTTGAGCACCCGCACACTCGTTTCATGGGTTAGCTTAGGCATACGGAGTTCATTCCATGTCTAAGCCCCAGCCAGACTGAAGGTTGTAGCAGCAGGACCGACAGCGGGATCGACAGCACGTAGAGGCAGATCGGGCTGATCTTCGGCTTGTGCATTATGCCTCTCCGGCCAGCTGAGCGCCTGCACCCTCGTTTTGTGGGTTGACTTAGGCATACGGAGTTCATCCCCAGTCTAAGCATACCGAGTTCATTCCCAGTCTAAGATCGGACCGGATCGAGGGTTGCGGCAGCAGGATCGATAGCATGCAGGGGGGATCGGACCGATCCCTGGCTTGCGCATTCTGCCTTTCTGACCGGCTAAGTGCCCGCACACCCGTTTCGGGGGTTGGCTTAGGCATAGGGAGTTCATTCCATGTCTAATTCCCAGTCGAATCGAGGGTTGTGGCAGCGGGACCGACAGCACACAAAGGGGGAACGGGCCGATCCCTGGCTTACGCATTATGCCTCTCCGACCGGCTCAGCACCCGCATGCTCATTTTGTGGGTTGACTTAGGCATACGGAGTTCATTCCCAATCTAAGATCGATCAGACTGAGGGTTGCGGTAGCAAGATCGACAGCACGCAGGGGGGATCGGGCCAATCCTTGACTTGCGCATTCTACCTCTCTGGCCTGCTGAGCAACCGTACGCTCATTTCATGGGTGGGCTTAGGCATACGGAGTTCATTCCATGTCTGAGCATACGGAGTTCATTCCCAGTCTAAGATTGGATCAGATCGAGGGTTGTTGCAGCAGGACCAGCAGCAGGATCGACAGCACGTAAGGGGGACCGGGCAAATCCCTGGCTTGCATATTATACCTCTCCGGTCGGCCTCTCCGGCCGGCTGAGTGCCCGCCCACTTGTTTCATGGGTTGACATAGGCATACGGAGTTCATCTCCAGTCTAAGCATACGGAGTTCATTCCCAGTCTAAGATCAGACCAGACCGAGGGTTGCAGTAGTAGGATCGGTAACACACAAGAGGGATCGGGTTGATCCCCGACTTACGCATTCTGCCTCTCCGACCGGCTGAGCGCCCGTACGCCCATTTCATGGGTTGGCTTAGGCATAGGGAGTTCATTTCATGTCTAAGCCCCAACCAAATCGAGGGTTGTGGCAGCAAGACTGGCAGCACGCAGAGGGAGATCGGGCCGATCCTCGGCTTACACATTATGCCTCTTCAGCCAGCTCAGTGCCTGTATGCTCATTTCGTGGGTTGACTTATGCATACTAAGTTCATCCCCAGTCTAAGCATATGGAGTTCATTCCAGTCTAAGATCAGGCCGGACCAAGGGTTGTGACAGAAGGTTTGGCAGCATGCAGGGGGGATCGGGCCGATTCTTGGCTTACGCATTCTACCTCTCCGACCAGCTTAGTACTCGCACGCCCATTTCGTGGGTTGGCTTAGGAATAGGGAGTTCATTCCATGTCTAAGCCCCAGCCAGACCGAGGGTTGTGGTAGTGAGACCGACAGCATGCAGAGAGGGATCGGGCTGATCCCCGGCTTACGCATTATGCCTTTTTGGCCAGCTCAGCACCCGAACGCTCATTTCATGGGTTGACTTAGGCATACGGAGTTCATTCCAGTCTTAGATCAGACCGAACTAAGGGTTGTAGCAGCAGGATCGATAGTACGCAGAGGGCACCGAGCCGTCCCTGGCTTATGCATTCTACCTCTCCGACCGGCTGAGCACCCGCACGCTTGTTTCATGGGTTGCCTTAGGCATACGGAGTTCATTCCATGTCTAAGCATACGGAGTTCATTCCCAGTCTAAGATCGAACCAGACCGAGGGTTATGGTAGCAGGACTAGCAGCAGGATCGACAGCACGTAGAGGGGGATCGGGTCGATCCCCGGCTTGTGCATTCTACCTTTCCGATCGGTTGAGCACCCCCACGCTCGTTTCATGGGTTGGCTTAGGCATACGAAGTTCATTCCATGTCTAAGCCCCAGCCAGACCGAAGGTTGCAGCAGCAGGACTGGTAGCGGGATCGACAGCACACAGAGGCAGATCGAGCTGAACCTCAGCTTGTGCATTATGCCTCTCCGGCCGGCTGAGCGCCTACACGCTCGTTTTGTGGGTTGACTTAGGCATACGGAGTTCATCCCCAGTCTAAGCATACAGAGTTCATTCCCAGTCTAAGATCGGACCGGATCGAGGGTTGCGACAACAAGATCGACAGCATGCAGGGGGATCAGACCGATCCCTGGCTTGCGCATTCTGCCTCTCGGGTCGGCTGAGCGCCCGCATGCCTGTTTCATGGGTTGGCTTAGGCATAAGGAGTTCATTCCATGTCTAAGCCCCAAGCGGATCGAGGGTTGTCGTAATGGGTCCGGCAGCACACAGAGAGAGACCGAGCCGATCCTCGGCTTACGTATTATGCCTCTCGGTCGGGTCAACGCCCAAACTCTCGTTTCATGGGTTGACTTAGGCATACAGAGTTCATTCCCAGTCTAAGATTAGACTGGATCGAGGATTACAGCAGCAGGATCGACAGCACATAGGGGGGATCGAGTCAGTCTTCGGCTTACGCATTCTGCCTCTCCAGTCGGCTGAGCGCCCGCATACTCGTTTCGTGGGTTGGCTTAGGCATATGGAGTTCATTCCATGTCTAAGCATATGGAGTTCATTCCCAGTCTAAGATCAGATCGGACCGAGGCTTGCGGCAGCAGGACCAGCAGCAGGATCAACAGCACATCGAGGGGGACCGACCGATCCCCGACTTGCGCATTCTACCTCTCCGATCGACTGAGCATCGCACGCTCGTTTCATGGGTTAACTTAGGCATACGGAGTTCATCCTCAGTCTAAGATTTGATCGAACCGATGGGGATCGGGCTGATCCCCAGCTTGTGCATTATGCCTCTTCGGTTGGCCTCTCTGATCGGCTGAGCGCCTGCACGCTCGTTTCCTGGGTTAACTTAGGCATACGGAGTTCATCCCCAGTCTAAGCATATGGAGTTCATTCCTAATCTAAGATCAGACCGGATCGAGGGTTGCGATAGTAGGATCGGTAGCATGCAGGGCAGACCAGATCGATCTCTGGCTTGTGCATTCTGCCTCTCTAGCCGACTGAGCGCCTGTACGTCTGTTTTGTGAGTTGGCTTAGGCATAGGGAGTTCATTCCATGTCTAAGCCCTAGCGGAAATGAAGGTTGTGGCAGCGGGACTGGCAGCACGTAGAGGGGGACCGAGCTGATCCCCGGCTTGCGCATTATGCCTCTCCGGTCGACTCAGCACCCGAATGCTCGTTTCGTGGGTTGGCTTAGGCATACGGAGTTCATTCCCAGTATAAGATTGAACCGGATCGAGGGTTACGGTAGTAGGATTGATAGCACATAGGGGGGATTGGGTCGGTCCCCGGCTTACGCATTCTATCTCTCCGACCGGCTGAGTGCCCGCACGCTCATTTCGTGGGTTGGCTTAGGCATACGGAATTCAATTCATGTCTAAGCATACAGAGTTCATTGCCAGTCTAAGATCAGACCGGACTGAGGGTTGCGACAGTAGGACCAACAGCAGGATCGGTAGCACGTAGGGGGGGCCTGGGCTGATCCTCGGCTTGTGCATTCTGCCTCTTCGGTCGGCTGAGCGCTCGCATGCTCATTTTTTAGGCTGGCTTAGGCATACGGAGTTCATTCCATGTCTAAGCCCTAGCCGAACCGAGGGTTGTGGTAGCAGGACCGGTAGCGAGATCGACAACACGCAGAGGGGGATCGAGCAAATCCCCGGCTTACGCCTTATGCCCCTCCGGCCTGCTGAGCGCCCGCATGCTCTTTTCGTGGGTTGACTTAGGCATACGGAGTTCATCCCCAGTCTAAGCATACAGAGTTTATTCCCAGTCTAAGATCAAACATGATCGAGGGTTGCGATAGTAGGATCGACAGCACATAGGGGGGACCGGATCGATCCCCGGCTTATGCATTCTACCTCTTCGACTGGCTGAGCGCCCGCACGCTCGTTTCGTGGGTTGGCTTAGGCATGGGGAGTTCATTCCATGTCTAAGCCCCAACCGGATCGAGGGTTGTGGCAGCTGGACCGGCAGCACGCAGAGGGGGATCGGGCCAATCCCTGACTTGGGCATTATGCCTCTCTGGTCGGCTCAGCGCCCGAACGCTCATTTCGTGGGTTGACTTAGGCATACGGAGTTCATACCCAGTCTAAGATCGGACCAGACTGAGGGTTGTGGCAGCAGGATCGACAACACGTAGGGGGGACTAGGTCAATCCCTGACTTGCACATTCTGCCTCTGCGGCTGGCTGGGCGTTGCACGCTCGTTTCATGGGTTTGCTTAGCCATATTGAGTTCATTCCATGTCTAAGCATACGGAGTTCATTCCCAGTTTTAGATTTTGAGCCATGGTGCACATGCTGGGCTCGGGCATTTGCCGGTGCCGTATTTTTTTCACCCAGGGCACCATCCCTGAAGCATCGTCGGAAACCCTAACCGGTGGCATTGGGGGTTCCGGTGATTGGGGGGCCGGGGGGTGTGCGCACATGATGTGCGATGGGTGCTGGTACTTGGCCCTTATATTGGCCCTCTATCCCTCATCAAACCTCGAGAACTCACACCCCCTTAAAGATCATTTGAGATTTTATAGGTTTGCTGTCAGTAGCCATTAAAGTGTTTGAAATAGGGACACTTTTTTCAAACGGTCACAAAATCTTCTCCACTTCGAGTTTTTTGCTGAATGTTTTTGTGCACGCCAAAAAAAAAATACAAGGATCCCCTCTACCAAATTTGGGGACAAAACTCATTCTAAAAAAATTTTAAAAAATCCTGAACTGTAAAAAGTTTCAAAAATCGTGAAAAAGAGAAAATGGGTCGTCTTGCCACGAAACTTCACATGAAGGCTTAGGGGACCATTGTATGAATTTACAAGCCATAAAAATGGCATTGGCATGGCAAAAATATGAAGATATGCTTGAACCCACCAACCACCCGTTCGATCCTCGGCTTGCGCATCCTACCTCTCTGGTCGGCTGAGCACCCGCACGCTCGTTTTATGGGTTGACTTAGGCATACAAAGTTCATCCCCAGTCTAAGCATACGAGTTCATTCCCAATCTAAGATCAAACCAGACCGAGGGTTGCAGCAGCAGGATCGGCAGCACGCAAGGGGGATCGGGCTGATCCCCGGCTTGCGCATTCTGCCTCTCCGGCCGGCTGAGCACCCGCACGCCCGTTTCGGGGGTTGGCTTAGGCATAGGGAGTTCATTCTATGTCTAATTCCCAGCCGGACCGAGGGTTGTGGCAGCAGGACCGGTAGCACGTAGAGGGGGATCGGGTCGATCCCCGACTTGCGCATTATGCCTCTTCGCACGCTCATTTCATGGGTGACTTAGGCATACGGAGTTCATTCCCAGTCTAAGATCGACCGGACTGAGGGTTGCGGCAGCAGGATCGACAGTACGTAAGGGGGGATAGGGCCAATCCCCGACTTGCGCATTCTGCCTCTTCGATCGGCTGAGCGCCCGTACGCTCGTTTCATGGGTTGGCTTAGGCATATGGAGTTCATTCCATGTCTAAGCATACGGAGTTCATTCCCAGTCTAAGATCGGATCGGACCAAGGGTTGTGGCAGCAGGACCAGCAGCAGGACCAGCAGCAGGATCAACAGCACGTAGAGGGGACCGGGTCGATCCCCGACTTGCGCATTCTGCCTCTTCGGCTGGCTGAGTGCCCGGACGCTCATTTCGTGGGTTAGCTTAGGCATACGGAGTTCATTCCATGTCTAAGCTCCAGTCGGACTGAGGGTTATGGTAGCAGGACCGACAGCAGGATCGGTAGCACGTAGAGGGGGATCGAGCTGATCCCCGACTTGCACATTATGCCTCTCCGGTCGGCCTCTCTGGTCGGCTGAGTGCCCGTACGCTTGTTTCATGGGTTGACATAGGCATACGAAGTTCATCTCCAGTCTAAGCATACGGAGTTCATTCCCAATCTAAGATCGAACCGGACCGAGGGTTGCAGCAGCAGGATCGGTAGCACGCAGGGGGGATCGGGCCGATCCCTGGCTTGCGCATTCTACCTCTCCGGCCGGCTGAGCGCCCGCACGCCCGTTTCGTGGGTTGGCTTAGTCATAGGGAGTTCATTCCATGTCTAAGCCCCAATCGAACCGAGGGTTGTGGCAGCAAGACCGACAGCACGCAGAGGGGGATAGAGCCGATCCCCGACTTACGCATTATGCCTCTTCGGCTAGCTCAGTGCCTGCATGCTCGTTTTGTGGGTTGACTTATGCATACGGAGTTCATTCCCAGTCTAAGATCAGACCAGACCGAAGGTTGCGACAGCAAGATCGACAGCACGCAGGGGGGATCAGGCTGATCCCCAACTTGTGCATTCCACCTCTTCGGCCGGCTGAGCGCCCACACACTCGTTTCGTAGGTTGGCTTAGGCATACGGAGTTCATTCATGTCTAAGCATACGGAGTTCATTCCCAGTCTAAGATCAGACCGAACTGAGGGTTGTGGCAGTAGGACCAGTAGCGGGACCAGTAGCAGGACCCGTCTTGTGAATTTTGCCTCTCCGACCGGCTGACCGCCTGCACGCTCGTTTCGTGGGTTGGCTTAGGCATACGGAGTTCATTCCATGTCTAAGCCCCAGTCAGACTGAGGGTTGTGGTAGCAGGACCGGTAGCAAGATCGACTGCGCACAGAGAGGGACCTGGCTGATCCTCGACTTACGCGTTATGCCTCTTCGGCCGGTTGAGCACCTGTACGCTCGTTTCGTGGGTTGAGTTAGGTATACGGAGTTCATTCCATGTCTAAGCTAACGGAGTTCATTCCCAACCTAAGATTTTGAGCCATGGTGCACATGCTGGGCTCGGGCATGTACTGGTGCAGCTTTTTTTTCTCTTGAGGCACCACACCGGAGCATCGCCAGAGAGCCTAATCGGCGGCATTGGGGGTTCCGACGATTGGGGGGCCGGTGGGGTGTGCGCACATGATGTGCGATGGGTGCTGGTACTTGTGTCACAAGCTCAGACCTTAGACTCAGAAACCGTACGGCCTTAGACTTGGAATCTCCTCCTTTATGCCTAAGTCAGCCCAAAACACAAGCGTACGTGCATTTGAACAACGGGAAGGGCTGATTACACAAGTTAAAGAGAAACAGGATAAGAAGACAGAATTCTGGAAATGCTCTTGTATTCACTGAAACGGAAGTGTTTGATGGTGTACAATTGAGGGAGGAGCAGCCCTCTATTTATAGTTGAGGCTCCAGCTTACACTTAATGGCAATATCCCTAGAATAAAGGCTAAAATCATGGGATTATACAAATTACAATCAATCAGGATGCTAACTCCTGATTTTCAGGGTCAACCAAATCTGCTAGGATGCTGCTGTTGATCCTCCCTGCTTCCAGAAGCTTCCCTTGCATGTGCAGCACCTTGGGCCCTTCTGGATATGGTGCGGGCAGCTTCTATGCCAGGCTTTGGTCTCACGGGCTGGCCTGCAAGTTGGGCGGGCGTTCTGAACTTGTTTGCTAGGCTTTGCGCGTAGATACCCGCCAGCACGCCTGGTCTGCGGGCCTCAACCTTTGGCTCACTTGCTAGTGCGCCTGATGTGCCTGGCATGCCCGCCCAGCGCGTGACATTCTCCCTCACCTGATTGCACAACGCCCTCATTGCATCTTCTGCATGGTACTGCCTAATTTGGTCCTTGAACTGCCATAAGTCATCTGCTGGTTCCCAGCTCACCTCACTATCTGAAAGTCCCTTCCAACACAGCAAGTACTCTTGTCTTGGCTGATAGTTCTTCTGTCTCACCTCCCAGTCAGCTATGATGCTGTGGACCTCCTTCTCATATGAGGCCCTTGCTGCCAATGGTGCACGTTTTGACGCTGCCCATCTTGGATCTCCCTCATCCTCATGGAATGGCTTGAGCATGCTCACATGGAACACCGGGTGTACCCTTGGTTTGGGTGGCAAATCCAGCTTGTAGGCAACCTTGCCTACCCTCTTGACTACTCGGAAAGGTCCCTCATACCTCTGAACTAAGCCTTTGTGCAGCCCCCTATGGTGCACAATGGGATGCAGCTTCACCAATACCAAGTCTCCAACCTGGAACTGCACGTCCCGCCTATTCTGGTCTGCCCACTTCTTCGTCCTCTTGGCTGTCTTGTGTAGACAAACTCTGGCCAAGTCAATTTGCTCCTGCTATGCCTTGGCAAACTTGTATGCTGCTGGATTCGGCCCTGTATAACCTGCAGTAATCAAACCGGGTGTTAGTGGTTGTTGCCCTGTCACAACCTCAAATGGGCTCTGGTTCGTTGCCTCGCTCCTTTGCAAGTTGTAGGAAAATTGTGCAATATCTAGCAGCTTTGGCCAGTCCCTTTGTGTGGCACTTACATAGTGCCTGAGGTAGACCTCCAATAGTCCATTCACTCGTTCTGTCTGCCCATAGGTCTGCGAATGCATGTTGGTGGAAAAGTTCAAGTCTGACCCCAACAGCTTGAACAACTCAGTCCAGAACCTGCTCGTGAAACGCCCGTCCTGATCACTAACAATGGTCCTCGGCGCTCCCCAGTACTTAACCATGTTCTTCAGAAACAATTAAGCTGCCTCCTTGGTTGCTGGAATGAAGATTCCATACTTGGAAAACCTATCCACCACTACCGTGATGCTTTCAAACCCTTCTGTTTTGGGTAGACCGACTATAAAGTCCAGAGAAACACTCTCCTTTGGTCGCTCTGGCACTGGCAATGGCTCTAAGAGACCGTCTGGTTTTTTGAGCTCCACCTTGTCCTGTTGGCACACAAGACAAGTCTTCACGTAGGCCTCCACATCGTCCCTCATGTGTGGCCAGTAGTACCGATCCTCGATCAACGCCAAGGTACAACTCATGCTGGGGTGTCCAACCCACCTTGAATCATGGCATTCTTGCAAAACTTCCTTGCAGAGCTTCCTGTGCTGTGGCATAAATAGTCTACTTCCCCTGGTGTACAGCAAGCCATCCTATAACCAAAATCACCTAGTCTTACCTTGCTGGGCATACTCCATCAAAGCCTTAGCTGTTGGATCATGCACAAGTCCCTCCTTGATGTGCGGCACTAGTGACCCCTCTGGTTGGCTAATGGCAGCAAGGTTAGCCTTCCTGCTCAGGGTGTCTGCCACTAGGTTCACCCGCCCCGACTTGTACTCTATCTGGAAATCAAATTTCACAAGAAAATCTTGCCATCTCGCCTACTTGGGGATAGCTTCTTCTACGTTTGGAAGTAGCTAGTCACCACATTGTCCGTCTTAACCACGAACCTTGACCCCAACAGGTAATGGCACCAAGTGCGTAAGCAGTGCACCACTGCAGTCATCTCCTTCTCTTGGACCGTCTACTTCCGCTCAATCTCGTTCAGCTTCCTGCTCTCGAACGTGACTGGACGTCTCTCCTGCATCAACACACCCACTATGGCAAAGTCTGATGCATCCTTATGCACCTCATATGGCTTGGCATGGTCTGGCAAGGCCAAGACTGGCTCCTTGGTCACAGCCCGCTTCAACCTGTCAAAGGCTTCCTGGCACCCTGTCCTCCACTCCCATGCTTTCCCTTTCTTGAGCAAGTCAGTCAATGGCGTGGCTATTACTGAGTGACCTTTGATGAAGCGCCTGTAGTAGTTGACCAGCCCAAGGAACGATCTCAACTCAGTGACCTTGGCTGGTGGTTGCCACTCCAGGATGGCGTGTATTTTACCTTCATCTATGCATATCCTGCCACCGCCCACTATGTGGCCAAGGAACGGGATCTCCTGCTGGGTGAATGAGCACTTCTCCCTTTTGACAAATAGCTTGTGCACCCGCAACACCTCGAACACCTGTCTCAAGTGGTCTACATGCTCTCCCAAAGTCTAGCTGTAGATCACAATGTCATCCAAATAAACCATAACAAATCGATCAAGGAATGACTGAAGTACCTTGCTCATAAGGGTGCAAAATGTTGCTGGGGCATTTGGGAGTCTGAAAGGCATCACCAAGAACTCATACAAACCATACCAAGTGACACATGCTGTCTTTGGCTCATCTCCCTCTGCGATCCTGACTTGATAGTAGACTGATCTCAAATCTAGCTTGGTGAACCACCTTGCGCTCCCAAGTTGATTGAACAAGTCCGCAATGAGTGGGATGGGGTACTTGTTCTTGATAGTCAGCTTGTTCAAAGCCCGGTAGTCTATGCACAGTCGTAACAACCCATCATGCTTGTGTTGAAATAGAACCGATGCACCATAGGGTGCCTTCGATGGCCTGATGAAGCCAGCATCAACTAACTCTTTGAGCTGCTTCCTCAACTCTTCCAACTCTGGTGGAGACATTCGGTAAGGGGCTCTAGCTGGTGGCTTGGCCTCGGACACTAGTTCGATCTTGTGGTCCACCTCTCTCTTAGGTGGTAGCTTGCTAGGTAGCTTTATGGGCATCACATCACTAAAGGTCTTCATCACCTTTAGCACCTCCAAGGGTGACTCGGTCTTTTTCTCCCTTGGCTCATCATATTTCAGGGCTGCCAAGAAGGTGTCTTCTTGTCTGCTTACCGCCTTGGCAAATTGGATGGCTGACACCACTCGCGACCCAACTCTAGACCCTCTCCTCAATGGCACTAGGCATTGGCACCGTGCATCCAAGATGCAAACACAATCGGCAAAAGGCACAAGGAGGGCGTTAATCCGAACAACGAAATCCAACCCAATCACAAACTCATAGTCGTCAAGGGTATTACCTCAATGGTCTCCTTGCCTTTCCAGTCTCCAAGCTGTAACTCCACTCCCCGCGCTACTCCAATGGCTGGAACTTCCTTGGAGTTCACCATTTTGATGGTACCAGCCCCTTTCTGCACCTTTAGTCTGAGCTTTCAGGCTCTATCACCTAAAATAAAAAGATGTGAGGCACATGTGTCCACCAGTGCGCTCACCTTCTGACCCGTAACCATCAGATCTGCAAACATCAAGCCCTTTGGCTTGCGGCTCCCCTTACTCTAGACAGCATTGAGCACCAATGACCTAAGCTTTACTACCCCTGACTCTGGCTCCTCGTCAGACTCCTTGTCTACAGTAGCCAGCTTGCCCTTCTGCGGGTAATTGTGCACTATGTGGCTCCCTCCTCATAGGTAGCACAGTAGTGGCTCTCGATCCCCCTTTGCTTTCCACTTGCCTGCTGGTGGCTTCCTTTTGCCATCCTTGGTTGAACGGTCTCGATCTCTATCCTTGGACTCCCAGTCACGGTTCTTCCCCTTGGATTGCTTCTTCCGATCCCTATCTTCCCTGCCCTTACCCTTGGGCTTGGTAGACTCGAACTTTTTTAAAGGCTTGAACTCTATCAAGGCCTCGACAGTAGTCATGGCTTTAGCCAAGTCATGAACTCCTCTCCTTTGTAGCTCATGCTTCACCCACAGCTTCAGCCCATCCATGATCTATAGCATCAGTTTAGAGAATTTTTGGACATATTCCCTTATGTCCCCTTGCTGGCTCAGCCTGCGTAACTTTGCCCGTGCCTTATCATCGGCATACTTCGGGTAAAATTATTCTCTGAACTCCTTTCAAAACTCTGCCAAGGTTCCAATCTTGGTGCTCCCATGCCTGACATCAACATACCTGCGCCTCTACCACAATAAGGCTACATCAGTGAGATACATAGCAGCAGTGCTTACCTTTATCGCCTCGTCTTGCATGCCCATAGCCTGGAAGTACTGCTCCATACCCCAAAGGTAGTTATCTACTTCCTTGGCTGCCTTAGTCCTCCTGAACTCCTTAGGCTTGGGGACATCCAATCTGGACTTGGACACTCCAGTAAACATGCCATTCCCAATGGCAGTCTTGCAAGCAACGAGCTCACTGGTAAGCTCCTCCATCCGCTGGCGCATGGCCTCTATGCCATCGTGCAAGGTCAGCACTTCAGCCTCTAAGGTCTGATTCTTTTGGGTGAACACATCCAAGCCTTTGTTGAGAGCAGCTTGCAGCTCACTTTGGATCTCCTCCCTTATGGAGTCTAGCGATGCAATGTGAGTCTCTACCCCCTCAAGCTTCTCCCCCATGTTGCCCATGGTCACCTCCACCTTGGTCAGCCTACCGTCTATGGTAGACCAGATATCTCTAGAACTGGCTTTCCTCCCCCTTCCATGCCCATGCTTCTGGGCCTCTAGTTGTTGGTTAGCAG
This sequence comes from Durio zibethinus, assembly GCF_047325235.1. Taxonomy (NCBI): domain Eukaryota; kingdom Viridiplantae; phylum Streptophyta; class Magnoliopsida; order Malvales; family Malvaceae; genus Durio; species Durio zibethinus. The sequence goes on along the minus strand of NC_143164.1, from coordinate 16,596,069 downwards.
CATCACTTTGGGATGCCATCTCCTTTATCCTGCACAACACAAACACGTAAAATCAAACTTGCTCTGATACCAACTGTCACGGGCTCCGACCTTAGACTCAGAAACTGTGTGGCCTTAGGCTTGGAATCTCCTCCTTTATGCCTAAGTCAGCCTAAAACACAAGCGTAAGGGCACTACAACAATAGGAAGGGCTGATTACGCAAGTTAAAGAGAAACAGGATAAGAAGGCAGAATTCTGGAAATGGACTTGTATTCACTGAAACAGAAGTGTTTGATGGTGTACAAATGAGGGAGGAGCAGCCCTCTATTTATAGTTGAGGCTCCAGCTTACACTTAATGGCAATATCCCTAGAATAAAGGCTAAAATCATGGGATTATACAGATTACAATCAATCAGGATGCTAACTCCTGATTTTCAGGGTCAACCAAATCTGCTAGGATGCTGCTGCTAATCCTGCCTGCTTCCAGAAGCTTCCCTTGCATGTCCAGCACCTTGGGCCCTTCCAAATGTGGTGCGGGCAGTTGTATGCCAGGCCTTGGTCTCACGGGCTGGCCTGCAAGTTGGGCGGGCGTTCTGAACTCATTTGCTATGCTTTGCGCGTAGATACCCTCCAGCACGCATGGTCTGCGGGCCTCAACCTCTGGCTCACCCGTTGGTGCACCGGATGTGCCTGGCATTCCCACCTAGGGTGTGAAACTTGGCCCATATATTGGCCCCTTATCCCTCATCAAACCTTGAGAACTCACACCCCTTTAAAGAGTGTTTGAGATTTTATAGGTTTGCTGTCAGTAGCAATTAAAGTGTCTGAAATGGGGACACTTTTTTCAAACGGTCACAAAATCTTCTCCACCTCGAGTTTTTAGCTGAATTTTTTTGTGCATGCCAACAAAAATACAAGGATCACCTCTACCAAATTTGGGAACAAAACTCTTTCTAAAAAAAGTTTAAAAAAACCTAAACCGCAAAAAGTTTTGAAAATCGTTAAAAATAGAAAACGGGTCATCTTCCCACGAAACTTCACATGAAGGCTTAGGGGAAAATTGTATGAATTTACAAGCCATAAAAATGGCATTGGCACGGCATAAATATCAAGATGTGCTTGAACGCACCTATCACCCGTTCGATCCCCGACTTGCGTATCCTGTCGCTCTGGTCGGCTGAGCGCCCGCACGCTCGTTTCGTGGGTTGACTTAGGCATACGGAGTTCATCCCCAGTCTAAGCATACGAAGTTCATTCCCATTCTAAGATTGAACTAGACCGAGGGTTACGGCAGCAGGATCGACAGCACGCAGGGGGGACAAGGCCAATCCTCGGCTTGCGCATTCTGCCTCTCCGACCGGTTGAGCGCCCGCACGCTCATTTCATGGGTTGGCTTAGGCATACAGAGTTCATTCCATTTTTAAGCCCCAGCTGGACCGAGGGATGTGGCAGTGGGATCGGCAGCATGCATAGGGGGACCGGGCCGATCCCCGGCTTGCGCATTATGCCTCTCCGACCGGCTCAGCACCCGTACACTCATTTCATGGGTTGGCTTAGGCATATGAAGTTCATTCCATGTCTAAGCCCCAGTCGGACCGAGGGTTGTGGTAGCAGGACCGGCAGCGGGATCGGTAGCACATAGAGGGGGACCGGGCTAATCCTCGATTTGTGCATTATGCCTCTCCGACTAGCCTCTCCGACCGGTTGAGCACCCGCACTCTCGTTTCATGGGTTGACTTAGGCATACAAAGTTCATTCCAATCTAATCATATGGAGTTCATTCCCAGTCTAAGACCGGACTGGACCGAGGGTTGCGGTAGTAGGATCGGCAGCATGTAGGGGGGACTGGGCCGATCCTCGGCTTGCGCATTCCGCCTCTTCGGCCGACTGAGCGCCCTACATGCCCGTTTTGTGGGTTGGCTTAGGCATGGGGAGTTCATTCCATGTCTAAGCCCCAGCCAGATCGAGGGTTGTGGTAGCAGGATCGGCAACACGTATGGGGGATCGGGCCGATCCCCGGCTTGCGCATTCTACCTCTCCGATCGGCTGAGCACTCGTATGCCCGTTTCATGGGTTGGCTTAGGCATAAGGAGTTCATTCCATGTCTAAGTTCCAGCAGGACCGAGGGTTATGGCAGCGGGACCGGCAGCACGCAGAGGGGGATCAGGCCGATCCCCGACTTGCGTATTATGCCTCTTCAGCCAGCTCAGTGCCCGCACACTCGTTTCGTGGGTTGACTTATGCATACGGAGTTCATTCCCAGTCTAAGATCAGATCGGATCGAGGGTTGCGGCAGCTGGATCGACATCACGTAGGGGGGACCAGACCGATCCCCAGCTTGCGCATTCTGCCACTCCGGCCAGTGAAGCACCTGCACGCTCATTTCGTTGGTTGGTTTAGGCATACAGAGTTCATTCCATGTCTAAGCCCTAGTCGGATCGAGGGTTGTGGCAGCGGGACCGACAGCACGTAGAGGGGGACTGGGTCGATCCCCGGTTTGCGCATTATGCCTCTCCAGTCGGCTCAGCGCCCGCACGCTCGTTTCGTGGGTTGACTTAGGCATACGGCGTTCATCCCTAGTCTAAGCATACGGAGTTCATTCCCAGTCTAAGATCGGATCGGACTGAGAGTTACAACAGCAGAACCAGCAACAGGATGACAGCACGTAGGGAGGGATCGGGCCGATCCCCAACTTGCGTATTCTACCTCGTTGATCGGCTGAGAGCCCGTGTCATGCCCTAGGCGGGTGCACCAGGCACATCAGGTGCACCAGGCACATCAGGTGCACCAGCAGGCGACCTAGAGGTTAAGGCCCTCAGACCAGGCATGCTGGCGGGTATCTGTGCGTAAAGCCTAGCAAACGAGTTCAAAACGCCCGCCCAACTTGTAGGCCAGCCCGTGAGACCAAGGCCTGGCATACAAGCTGCCCGTACCACATCCAGAAGGGCCCAAGGTGCTGGACACGCAAGGGAAGCTTCTAGAAGTAGGCAGGATCAGCTGGAGCATCCTAGCAGATTTGGTTGACCCTGAAAATCAGGAGTTAGCATCCTGATTGATTGTAATCTGTATAATCCCATGATTTTAGCCTTTATTCTAGGGATATGCCATTAAGTTGTAGCTGGAGCTTCAACTATAAATAGAGGGCTGCTCCACCCTCATTTGTACACCATCAAACACTTCTATTTCAGTGAATACAAGAGCATTTCCAGAATTCTGTCTTCTTATCCTATTTCTCTTTAACTTGCGTAATCAGCCCTTCCCATTATTCTAGTGCCCGCATGCTTGCGTTTTAGGCTGACTTAGGCATAAAGGAGGAGATTCCAAGCCTTTGGCCGCACGGTTTCTAAGTCTAAGGTCGGAGTCCCTGACAGTTGGTATCAGAGTGAGTTCGATTCTGCGTGTTTGTGTTGTGCAGGTTAGATCGTGATTGAGGAGATGGCATCCCAAAGCGACGTTGCTAGCCAACAACCAGAGGCCCAGGAGCATGGGCATAGAAGAGGTGAGAAAGCTAGTTCTAGAGATATCTGGTCTACCATGGACGGTAGGCTGGCCAAGGTGGAGGTGACCGTAGGCAACATGGGGGAGAAGCTTGAGGTGGTAGAGACTCACATTGCAACGCTAGACTCCATGGGGGAGGAGATCCAAAGTGAGTTGGAAGCTACTCTCAACAAAGGCATGGACGTGTTCACCCGAAAGAATCAGACCTTGGAGGCTGAAGTGCTGACCTTGCGCGATGGCATGGAGGCCATGCACCAGCGGATGGAGGAGCTTGCCAGTGAGCTCGTTGCTAGCAAAACTGCCATTGGGAATGGCATGTTTGCTGGAGTGTCCAAGTCCATATTGGATGTCCCCAAGCCTAAGGAGTTTAAGGGGTCTAGGGTAGCCAAGGAAGTAGACAACTACCTATGGGGTATGGAGCAGTACTTCCAGGCCATGGGCATGCAAGACGAGGCGATAAAGGTAAGCACCGCTGCTATGTATCTCACTGATGTAGCCTTATTATGGTGGAGGCACAGGTGTAATGGTGTCAGGCATAGGAGTGCCAAGATTGGAACCTGGGCAAAGTTCCAAAAGGAGTTTAGAGAATAATTTTACCCGGAGTATGCCGATGATGAGGCACGGGCAAAGTTGCGCAGGCTGAGCCAGTAAGGGGACATAAGGGAATATGTCCAGAAATTCTCTGAACTGATGCTACAGATCTTGGATCTAGGCGAGAAAGATGCCTTAATTGCTTTCATGGATGGGCTGAAGCCATGGGTGAAGCATGAGCTACAAAGGAGAGGAGTTCATGACTTAGCTAAAGCCATGACTACTACCGAGGCCTTGATAGAGTTCAAGCCTCTGAACAAGTTTGAGTCTACCAAGCCCAAGGGTAAGGGCAGGGACGATAGGGACCGAAAGAAGCAATCCAAGGGGAAGGACCGTGACCAGGAGTCCAAGGATGGAGATCGAGACCATTCAACCAAGGATGGCGAGAGGAAGCCACCAGCAGGCAAGTGGAAAGCAAAAGGGGATCGAGAGCCACTAGCATGCTACCTATGTGGAGAGAGCCACATAGCACGTAATTGCCCGCAGAAGGATAAACTGGCTGCTATAGACAAGGAGTCTAACGAGGAGCCAGAGTCAAGGGCAGTAAAGCTTGGGTCGTTAGTGCTCAATGCTGTCCAGAGTAAGGGGAGCCGCAAGCCAAAGGGCTTGATGTTTGCAGATCTAATGGTTGTGGGTCAGAAGGTGAGCGCACTGGTGGACACAAGTGCCTTACATCTTTTTATTTCAGGTGATAGATCCCAGAAGCTTGGACTAAAGGTGCAGAAAGGGACTAGTACCATCACAACGATGAACTCCAAGGAGGTTCCAGCCATTGGAGTAGCACGGGGAGTGGAGTTACAGCTTGGAGACTGGAAAGGCAAGGAGACCATAGAGGTGATACCCCTTGATGACTATGAGTTTGTGATTGGGTTGGATTTCCTTGTTCGGATTAACGCCCTCTTTGTGCCTTTTGCCAATTGTGTTTACATCTTGGATGCATGGTGCCAATGCCTAGTGCCACTGAGGAGAGGGTCTGGAGTTGGGTCACGGGTGGTGTCAACCATCCAATTTGCCAAGGTGATAAGCAGATAAGAAGACACCTTCTTAGCAACCCTGAAGTATGATGAGCCAAGGGAGAAGGAGATCGAGTCACCCTTGGAGGCGCTAAAGGTGCTGAAGACCTTTAGTAATGTGATGCCCGTAAAGCTGCCTAGCAAGCTACCACCTAAGAGGGAGGTGGACCATAAGATCGAGCTGGTGTCTGAGGCCAAGCCACCAGCTAGAGCCCCTTATCGAATGTCTCTACCAGAGTTGGAGGAGTGGAGGAAGCAGCTCAAAGAGTTAGTTGATGCTGGCTTCATCAGGCCATCGAAGGTGCCCTATGGTGGACCGGTTCTATTCCAGTGGAAGCATGGTGGGTTGTTGTGACGGTGCATAGACTATCGGGCTTTGAACAAGCTGACCATCAAGAACAAGTACCCCATCCTACTCATTGTAGACTTGTTCGATCAACTTGGGAGCACAAGGTGGTTCACCAAGCTGGATTCAAGGTCAGGCTACTATCAAGTCAGGATCACAGAGGGAGATGAGCCAAAGACAGCATGTGTCACTCGGTATGGTTCGTATGAGTTCTTGGTGATGCCTTTCGGACTCACGAACGCTCCAGCAACATTCTGCACCCTTATGAACAAGGTACTTCAGTCGTTCCTTGATCAATTTGTTATGGTTTATTTGGATGACATTATGATCTACAGCCAGACTTTGGGAGAGCATGTAGACCACTTGAGACAGGTGTTCGAGGTGTTGCAGGCGCACAAGCTATTTGTCAAGAGGGAGAAGTGCTTATTCACCCAGCAGGAGATCCCGTTCGTAGGCCACATAGTGGGAGGTGGTAGGATACGCATGGATGAAGGCAAGATACACGCCACCCTGGAGTGGCAACCACCAGCCAAGGTCACTGAGTTGAGATCGTTCCTTGGGTTGGTTAACTACTACAAGTGCTTCATCAAAGGTCACTCAGCAATAGCCACGCCATTGACTGACTTGCTTAAGAAAGAGA